>NC_044302.2:43106582-43719082 GCF_004027225.2 Strigops habroptila
GGAAGCCATAGGTTGAGAGGGACAAATTGATTCAAATCCATAAGCAAGAGTTTCAGCATGGTTCTAAACCATGCATGAGCCCTGCCATTCTACAGAGTGCAGGACTGGCCAGGTGCCTACCCAGATAATTAACAGTTCCCTAGCAATACTAACTGTGATGGATTCTCTGCCCCAAGGCTTTGTGACCAAGAGCAAAGCTAGTGTCCAGGGGGAAGAGAGTTGTGATAAAGCCCTGAAGTCCCTACAGAGAGGGAAAAACCTCTTTACTTTTCTCTCCACAGGGCAGAGTTCCCACGTTTGTACCTTCCTCTTTGCTTCTATTTGCTCTCTGTTGAGAGGCTGCAGTGATGAGGCCCAGCGCTGGGCCACAAATAAACTCTTCCTGTTTTGTGTTTTAAACTTGCTATTGTAATGAAATCAGGAGCTCATCTTTCTCAGTATTGCTAAAAATGTTTTCTCGTCTACAGCTATGCTATGTATATGCATATTTATCTCAAGTTCACACAATATCAGGCAAGTGCTAGTGCAACTTCACTGTACAGCATCTTTAATGGGACATGAAAATAAAAAGTGACCTACCTGGTTTAGATTCTTCTCTAACAGGATTTGGGATCTTTAGTAGCCAGGATTTCTGAGTTAATGAAATGTTGTGTACTCATTATTTTAGAAAAAGATTTAGAGTATAAATTTTCTTATAGCGTACATGAATACAGTGACTCAACACTTTCTAACGAAGTTATCCAGGAAAAAAAACCTTGTAGTCAACCAATTCTGCCTTGGATAATTAAAAAAAAAATAAAAAAATACTCAAGTCAGCATTTGCGGTGTGATCCACACATCCATTCTCTTTCTTGTTTCCTATAAATATATTACCAAATAACCTTTCAATAATGAATAGTGCTTCAAACTGACATATCATGTTCCACTAAAGAATTGGAAACATATGCAATTCTCATGAGTCACCTCTCAGTTTCCTTTTGTTGATATATTTTCACAAATTACAAAATAAGACAGAAAGAAACTGGTTTGTCTAAAGTTATGCTGGGAGCCACATGTAGTACCAACCCCCAAGAGAAAGAAAATTAATCCCTTTTTTCATTTTGGTTAAGTCTGCAAAGCAGTCATCTTATGACTCGTAAAACTAGGCTCTTTTCTGCTGTCTTAGCATCTACTGATCTAGTGTCACATTGCCTTATTGGGATTGCAGATAAAGCAGATGGTTAGCCTTGGGGTGAGATAATGTTGGTTCAGAACTATCGGAATGTTCCAGCATTCACATTTTTCTATCCCATTCCGTATAAGAAAAAAATAGAAGAACAAATGTAGAAGACTGATGAATGGGAAATAATAAAGACTTGTCCACTCTTCTTACTATTCATGGGTACTATGAACAAAATGCATTTAGTATTTGGAAATTTTGAGAGTTATATGTGTATTTTAAGGACTTCTTGTGTTAAAAGACAGGACAGGAGAATGCCTTTATTACTTCAGAGCACTGCAAGGACTCGTTTAAGTGGTGTTGCAAGAAAAACAGCTCAGTTACCTGCAAATGTCTGATGACACCAGGTAGAAAAAGGAAATTCTGTCAGGTTTGTTCTCTTGATCAGGTGGTGGACCACACAAGGTCATTGGAGAAAGACTCCTTCCCTTTGATGGGGCATGGTGATCAGCTGGAGAATGCAGCAGGAAGTCAGTGGGCTGGTGTGAGATGTGTTAAATTCATCAGGGTCTCTTTAGGCTAATCAGACTCTTTCACGTCTTGCCTTCTACTGCTGTAAATGATTGCATCTATTCTGACAAGCAATAACACAGGCCTGTTTTATTCTTAGGAATTTGTACCACCTCCTCCCTCTCCAATCAGTATTACCTACCATGATTTTCCTGGTACTGCACCTCAGCAAACTCTGCATGAAAGAGTTCCTAATCTGTCTGCAGGAGGGCCAGCTCTTCTTCTTCCATGATTTCCAGAAGAGCTCCAGGGTTTCTGCAATCAACACCGCAAGCATCAGTTTGAATTATGTGTCAAAGTCCAGCACCTGATGCTGGGAATCAGGGAAGCAAAAGTAAAGGAATCTTGATCACAGTCTCTCTTCACAGCTTAGCAAGGAGAAAGGAGGACAAAAAAAAAGCACTTGCACTGAAGGCAGTGCTGTAAACTGGAGCTACTGGCCCTTGTCAGCTTCATCAGCAGTTACAGTGGGAACTATCCTTGACTGAGATTATAATATTTGGCCCAGTGCCTGTGGCAAGATTACCGGAATTTATCCTGCTGGTTGAAGAGTTCTGGCTGATGTGGTGGAGCAGAGAAAGCAACTGCTTGAGGAGGGAGAGATTGCTCTAAGCAACTGTCAGCCACCGTAGGGGAACACAAATGTAGTATGACACCAGTGCGTGAATTCAGTGGCTGCTGCTTCTTTGTAGAAGTGCATTTCCATTAAACACACAGAAATGGTGCTACTGCTAAATAGAGAAAAGTGTGTGCTTTTCTCAGTGGCTTAGCAGAAGTACCATTCAAAAATTCCTAAAGGCAGATCAGCATGAGGCTAATTTTAAGATCTAGACCAATAGGTCAGTGCTGCAGAATCCCATGTCATTGTGTAGATCAACAACATTAATAAGTGCTGTAATGTTTCACTGGAGGCTTTCCTAAGGCACATGAAAGCTTGTGGTGTTGTGTAGCTTCTCAGGTATTCTAAGTCAGCTTTCAAGTCTCCTGCTTTTCAATTACAAAGCATGGTGTTGTTTCTCATTTCCATGACTGATTTAAAGCAGAGTGACTACCTTCATTAAGATGCTGCAACCTATCTCCCTTTCTTATGAAAGTTATCTTGTGAAACAACCTCAATGACCTTAAAGAAGTGTTCTGACTGGAGAAATGCTTTCCTCTGTTAACTTCCCTCCAAATCCAACTGCAGAGCAACAAAAGCTAAGAAATAGAAATGACAGGCTTTTAAATGAGGCTGTCAGCTTGCAGGAAAACCCCAGTGCTCTACCAGTCACTTCATAATAGTGGAAGTGCTTGCAAAGTTTACTCTTTTGGTCCTTCTAATTTGCCCTGCTTGCTTGGCTTCTGCAAAGCTAGCATCCCTTTCTCATAGAGGTCAGCTAATAGAATTTTTGAGGGAATGTTTTAGAGGAAGTCCTGTAATATCAAGAGCTTCAGATAAGGCTTTGAGTACCACTGTTGAATCCAGAGGGAGCATCCCTGTGACTCTGGCTCAAGGAGACATGCTGGATTTAGCTACATGTACTTACAGGTACCCACGCTCACAGGTATCCAACAACACTGTCAGAGCAGGGAGCTATATGACAGGTATACCAGTATTAGTGTCCTAACAGGACCAAGCTCTTCTCTGCCTTCCGCTCCTCTCTCACTGTTCTCTCAGTGTCTAAACTCTGCTTCAGTGCAGAGGAAGAAAATAAATTAAGTTTCCCATAGGCACATGACAAATCAGGTGCCAGTACAAAAGAAACAGAAAAGAAGACAGAAAATGAAAATGCTAGTCTTCTCTACATCTGAAACAGGCAGCTTGTCTTCCTTGCGCTTTTAACTTGGAGTCCCAGGTGGGCCAAATCCAGTTCCTGAAGTCAGCCTGCAGGATAACAAATAGCTATCACAGCTGGAAGTCAGAAGAAATCATCTTCAAGGTCTCTGCCAACAGGTATATAGGTTGGCTTTGGAGGGCACCATTCCCTTTGTTGTGGAGGTTCTCATTCAGCTCCCAGCACACTTGCTCACTGACAGCTAGTTTGAAGGCATCCAGAGATGATAGTCCTCCTGCATACAATATAGCCAGGAGATCCTGCAGGACATGGAGGTAGGCATAGAAGAACAATTACATTGGTGAAGAAAGGCCTTGTGACAAGTGAACTTGCCTCAGAGACAGAAGCAAATTTGGATGGGAAGGCAGACAGAGCTCTCACTGGGTTGGGATCTAGCTGCTGCTCTAAGTAGGCAACACTGGGAGGAGTTTGCTTTTGCCCTGCACTCCTTTTGGACTGGTAAAGTCCTCCCACTTTCATGAAGTCAGTATTCCTCCTTTCCAGAGGTAAATGAGGTATGGGTCAAGCCTTCACTTTTAAATCTCAAATTCTGCAATGCTCAAAAGCCAGGCTAAATGTCCAGCAATTGCTTAAACTACAGATGTAGTTAGCAGGGCTTACCGATGAAGCATATAGAGCAAGAGCTCTTCTATAGCCTGTGAATTGCAAGAAGAGGAGAAATAGCATTAGACCCTGCTCTTCCTTATCGTTTGGCAGATGTAAGAACTGCATAAAGTTCTGCCCCAAGAGGAGAGTCTCAGAGACATGACAAAGAATCATGGGGCAGATGAGATATGTTGTCAAAGATCTGGATCCCTCTTTCCTTTCAAAGGAGCTAGTTTTTCTTTTTGTTTCCCCATTTGGAAAAAACAAAAGACCTTGTAGCTGCTATGCATGGGAAAGATCTGCCGGGGAATTATTCCAAGTATCATCACCATAATGAAGTGGCATGTGCGAAGGAGGCTGCAGTGTGGGATGTCTACAAGTGAAAATCTCTTTTGCAAAGAACTCCTATTTTTACTGAGAAGATTGATCCCTTCTTTACCAGCAAGACACACTAGAGACACTGAAAGCTCAGACTTTGTACATAGTTATCAGGACAGGATAATGGGTGGGAACTTAACAGTGTTTTGTGTGACCAGGTTTCCATTGCTCTTGGCACTTCTTTACAAGAACCTGCTATTACCACCCAGGGTGTTGTAGACTGCAAGGGGCAACTCAAAAAGGGTGGAACAAAGAAAACATTCCTGTCCTCATGTGGCAGATGAAGAGCTTGGAATCACAAAACGACCAAGAGTCTATCGGTACAAACCCTTGGGGAAGCCAGGATTCTTCATAGTGATCTCTTCAGATAATCATAGAATCATAGAATGGTTTGGGTTGGAAGGGACGTTAAAGATCCTAGGGGATCCTCAGGGCCAGGCAGACCTGGGATGCTGCAAGACTGCTGACCTGGTACTGCTGCAGCCTTCAATGCCCTGACAGCGAGCTTGGAGGTGGTCTGTGGAAAAGTGTTCTGTATTCCAAACTGGAGATGGAAAAGAGCCATCAAAATTCATGAGGAATATTAATTTTAATATATATGAGAAAGAGAGTGACAATATGCAACCAGTCGTGCTCTGTCTGATTAATTGCTGTCCACTCACATGCAGTGCTTGCAGTCATATCCATTTGCAGCGATATATCATTTTCTTTATTATTTAATCTCAGAGCTCTTTATTAGCACATCAAATTTTATGATTATTTCAGGGCTTGTGGAGACATGACTAAAAATTGTGCATAACATCGCTCCCCATGTGACATGAAGAGGCCTCAGTTCAGCAAGTTCACAAGTGAAATGCTGTCGCTTCACCTTACGTGAATGGTTTATGCCACATCTCACCTTTCTAATTTGTTTTAAAAGCCTTTCAACGAGGGAGACTTTTCCTTTTTTCATGTCTAATTGGCAACGGTCCATGTCTCTGAATGCAGAATATGTTCCTCCTGACTTGCATTGACGAAAACCAGGGTAAACAGCCTTTGAGGAAACTCCTCAAAAGGTTTTTGCCTAGGAACTTAACTGAAAAGAGGAAAGGTTTGGAGTAGGTCATGAGTAAGATCATTTCTAGACACTAGTTTTGCTTCAAATCTTTTTTCTGATTCAAGTGACTATTATAACCCCAAATTTCAATTGCGAGAAGGGACCTCAAAATTAATCTCAGAGAACATGGCAACCATCACATTGAAACAGATGAGCTAAAATGCTGGATGGCATATCTCTTTAATCAGTTCCACTGAGCTCAGTGGTATTTTCTTAGTACTTTAATTATATTAAGTAAGATCCTTTGTACAATCAGAACAAAATAAATGTGATAATACTGGCTCTAGGAAGTGGTTCCTCATGTGATTAAAGGAAAAGGCAGTGGATGTTCCATAACTTGAATGGATTGTTCCATCAATTAGGATGATGAAAAAGTGTACAAGAGCAAGGTAAAGCGTATTAAAGATGATTAAACTAATCAAAGAAATAAAAAAAAATCAGCAAAAATTATTATAATATTGTGAAAAATTTTCCATAAATAGTAAGAAAAGGAATTCAATTTCAGCAGTTAGATGGAAAGTATGTGATAACATTACAATATTGACAGGGAAACGGATATAAAATGCATGAGTGCTGACCAAATTTCTTGAAAAAGAAATATAAAGACAAAGCAAAAAAAATGGGGATCTGTTTTCTTCCAGATGGGTAAGGATGTTGAACTGTAAAAGCTGCAGATTGGTTAGAATAAAGTATGTCAGCAACCTGCTTCACTTGAATAGCCTAAATCATGAAGATGAATAGCTTAAAACAACAAAGATTTGGATTCTCTAAGGACTGAGAAGATACTTACAGGACAAAGTGTGGCTGAGCAGTGTGATTCTTCACTTTTAGGGCATCCTTTCATAACCTTATAGGAAGAGAGGCCTTATACGCAGTTGGAAATGCTGGTGCAAAGTGAGAACGAAGTGCTTTCAGCTCAGGACTTTGACAGACGCCTATAGCTGTGCGGAGTGCTGAGCAAGTGGGATATCAGAACTCAAGTAGTTAATGAGAACACTGAGGCAGTATTTAACAAAATGAAGGGAGAGGGGAAAGAAATATTGCTTCAGCAACGAACAGGTTTTGTACTTCTTGAAGTTCCTGACAGTTTACGAATGTAACATCCTTATTTTCAGCTACCTTAAAGCTTGGAGTACCTAATCCATTGGATTTTGTGTATTATGTTAATGAGTAATTGGACTTGAGTTTCCAGTACTTAAGCTTCAGAAAGAATTGAAGCAGCACGTTTGAGAACAACTATCTGTAAGAAAAAAGAGCTAGCTTAAGACATTTGGCAAATCCATTTGTGTTCAGTGACAAATTATTAGTAGAAGAAAGCAATATTGATGTTACAAATAGAGTTTTTGTATAACCAGAGTTATTTTTACAGGCACTAAAGCTAGTTTTGCAGACTGAAAAGCTGACTCATAAGTGAGGGAATGGAACCATGGATTTAACTGCCATGTAAGTTTTGGTTAGGAGGTATATTTAAGTGACAAGCTCTGAAACACATTTTCCAATCAACTTTCCAGGTGACAGGGGAAGGTAAAGCAAGTGTATTCTTCTTTCTGAGTTAACTATTGCGTGACATTTACTATAAGGCTAAATCACATTATAGAAAGGTGGTTAATATACAGCAATTAACTGACAATTCCTAATATGAAGTAAGAACAGACTTGCAGTGTTGAGTGTGAGATAAAAACATGGTAGCTGGTAACTCCAAAATGTATTCTAATGTGGCTTGAAATGCGATGTTAAGCATGCTTTTTCTTTAAAAAAAAAAAAAAAAAAAAGGTGGGAATTTTAATATAAAGTAGGTTGCTTTAATTCACTTTTTATGTTTCTAAGTGTGATAAAGTTGTTTCAAGCTAACGCTTTTCATTTTGTGCTGGAGTTGCTTAAATAGTAGGTATGATTGGGAAAGCCAATCGACAACTTCAGTGACAATGTCACCCTGATAAAATATAGACAAGCATCTACAAAATTGCTTTTTATAACTTCATTAGTTTTCTAGTACATATACACTGCATCTCATGTCTGTACACCAGAACAAAATGGATTTGTGAGTTTGCCTCTGGATTTGGAATTAAAAATGAGGTGCCTGTATGAAGAGAATCCAGAATTGTTGACTCTTAAGAGCTTGCTTAAGTCGTGTTTTAGATTGGAATAGCCATTCTGCATGTGTTTTGTTGCAATTTCTCAGCATGACAAATCATAGCATCATATGAATCGTAGAATGGTTTAGGTTGGAATGGACCTTAAAGATCACCTAGTTCCAAACCCCTAGACCAAACTGCTCAAAGCCCCATCCAAACTGACCTTGAATACTTCCAGAGATGGAACATCCACAACTTCCTAGGGCAACCTGTTTCAGTGCCTCACCACCTTCATAGTGAAGATTTTTTTCCTAATATCTAATCTAAATCTCCCCTCTGATAGTTTAAAGCCATTCCCCTTGTTCTGTCACTACATGCCATTGTAAAAAGTCCCTCTCCAGATTTCTTGTAGGCCCCCTTTAGGTATTGAAAGGCTGCTCTAAAGTCTCCTGCGAGCCTTTTCTTCTCCAGCCTGAACAAGCCCAACTCTCTCTGCCTGTCTTCATATGAGAGGTGCTCCAGATCACTCCTGATTTCTTTTATAATAGTATCTTTCTGGCCTCACATTGTTGTGTAACTTTGGTGCTTTAAAGTCCTACTTCATTGTGGGTTTTGTGGGGAATCTAACCTTCAATTCTAGTTCCTTTCCACTTCTGCAAAGGAAAGTGGTAGGCAAAGAATGTATAACCATTTTGTTTCATTCCATCTGGTGTGCAAGTAAGCTGGAGTCAACCACAGGTGTTGACTTTGACTGTATTACTTCCTTCAAGAAGAAGGAAACAGGGAACCTTGCTCGTTCAAAAAGCTACACAGTCCACGGTCACAAAATTATATTCTCCATTGCAAATGTGTGGTCCTGGGGTGGATGGGAGGGTAGCTCTATCAGCGTTGGGAAGGATAATAAACAAACCCAAAGCAAACCTTAGCATTAGGTACTTCCTGTTGTCTCTTGAGACTTGCAGACTGAACCTTGACAGTTCCTTGACAGTGTGAATAAGTCTACCATTTTCTGCCATTCCACATAGTGCTAGTGCTAGCAAACATACCTTTTCTTCTCAGTCAGTTTAGTATGGTCTTTAATGAGCTGTAGGTGAAGTTTTGATTTTGTTAATGGATTAGTTTCTACTCTTCCTGGGACAGCATTTCTGCTCAGCATAACCTTCCAGACTGAATACTTCTAAATGGCTGTGGCCTATGAAGCATTCAGTATGCTTCTTGGTTTTATATTTTGGACTTCGTTTTGACAAATATTGTAGTTTACAGAAGTGATGTTCAGTGGCAAGACTGGAAAAAGAATACACCTTTATGGTTGCAATTTTCAAGGGCTAAATCTGGAAGTGGTTCTGTTCCATGCTGCTCCTTGACAGCAAAATTGTTCCTCAGTGTTGTTGGTTCTGCCTCCAATCTCTAATTTCGTTTTTCATATACAGATCTATTACTATAATCGTTAGCTTTGAGTCATTGATAACATTATATCACCAAACACTAGGTCACTGCCTTTTGTGGCATTCATGGCAAAACTGAAATACTTTTGTTTTGGAAGTAGAGACAGTTCAGATTTGCTGCAAGTCAAAAAAACCTGGACAATACTAATCCCCAACACACACTCTTTCCCAAAAAGCAGATGACAAGAATTCATTCAGATAACTAGAAATATGTCCTTGGATTCCTTCTTTTGTGTCTCTTCTTTCCATCTAACCAATAACAGGCCATAGTGATAGTGGATTCCTCCCTGTCACAATGCATTCTTGACAGTGCTACATTTATATGAAGAACACAGATGAAGAGGTGAAGTACTTCTAGATGTCTTCCAGGAACATGGCAGCACATTCCTGAGTTGGAGGGGGCAGTTGGTTAGCCAGAGTTCAGCTCAATTTATCTAAATACTTAAATATTTTTCAGATTCCCATTAGCTGCAGTATAGTAAAAGAACCCTTTCAGTTTCATGCTATAGAAGAATTTTGAGCATCCTAGAGAAACCATTCTCTGTGCAGCTGGAGAAGAGGAGTGAGAATCTGTGAGAGAAACAGCTCGGCAGACACCAAGGTCAGCGTAGAAGGAGGCGAGAAGGTGCTCCAGGTGCTCGAGCAGAGATTCCCCTGCAGCCCATGGTGAAACAGGCTGTCCTCCTACAGCCCATGGAGGTCCATGGTGGAGCAGATATCCCCCAGCAGCCCATAGAGGTCCATGGTAGAGCAGGTTCCACCTGCAGCCTGTTGAGGATCCCATGCTGGAGCAGGGGGATGCCCAAAGGAGGCAGCAACCCTGTGGGCAGCCCACACTGGAGCAGGGACCTGGCAGGAGCTGTGGCCCCGTGGAGACAAGAGTCCACATTGGAGCAGGTTTGCTGCAGGACTTGTGACTATTCAGTGCCCCACACTGGAGCAACCTGTTCCTGAAGGGCTGCACCCCATGGCAGGGACCCTCTCTGGAGCAGTTTGTGAAGAACTGCAGACCGTGGGAAGGATTCACATAGGAGAAGTTCATGGAGGACTGTCTCCTGCGGGAGAGACTCCCCACTGGAGCAAGGGAGGAGTGTGAGGAGTCCTCCCCTGAGGAGGAAGGAGCAGCAGACCAATGTGTGATGGACTGACCAAACCCCCATTCCTCATCCTCCTGCACTGCTGGGGCAGGAGGTAGAGATTTCAGGAAGAAAGGAGGGTGGGGGAAGATGTTTTAAGATATAGTTTTATTTCTCATTATCCTGCTTTGATTTGCTTGGCAATAAATTAACTAATTTCCCTGAGTCGAGCCTGTTTTGCCCATGACAGTTATGAATGAGTGATCTTTCCCTGTCCTGATATCAACCTTATGTCCTTATTATGTTTATATCCTGCCTTTTGTTACTTTTTCTCTGACCTGTTCAGCTGAGAAAGAGTGTGATAGAGCAGCTTTGTGGGCAGCTGGTGTCCAGCCAAAGTCAACCCACCACACTCTCCCATACTATCTCTGATGAGGGAAGATGGAATTTATCTGATACAAACATTAGTTTATTAAAAAAAGGGGTGGGGGAAGGAATTAGGAACTGTCAAAGTTGTGCAATGGCTTAAGCTCTAACTGATTTCCTAGTTGTTTCATAAATGAAACAGTAATTTTTCTTCTGCTGTAAACCTGACATAACGGACATATTTATGTTTTGAACACTGCAACTATGTCTTTGTCAGTTTTGATGTGTCCTGGATGTTATCTAGTAAAAAGAAAATCCATTTTTTTCTCCTGTCTTTCATGCTCTTTCCAAGGCATCAGTCTAATCCTTTAATAAATATGTAAATACACACATCTGGATTCTCTTAGAGATGTAGCTAGAGTGATTAGTTCTGTGCTTGCACTGCTTCTTCAAAGAGTGATGTAGCAACTTCCTCCAGAGATCTATCTGGTCTAGTCTAGATCTATCAGCTAGTCTAGTACCATTCTACTATTTTTCGGCCCGATGGTGATCAACAGATGCAGAAACCCAGGATGTATGCAGAGTGAACTTTCTTGGACCTTGACCCTTTCTCTGAGTTTGACTTAAAGCTGCTGGAATGTCAGTAGGATCTGATGACTTGGAAGGGTTGCTTTCTGGTTCTTTTCATACATGCAGATTGCAGCAGCACTTGATTGCTTCTCGTGAGTTTCCCTTTGCTGTGCACCCCCCTGTTGCACTCTAATAAAGCAGGGCTTGCTAGAATGAGCTCATGTGGAAACAGCTTCAAATTTTCCTTAAAGGCAGGGAAGCAAAAGCTTTGTACTTTATGCTTACCTCTTACCTTAACTGCAACTGGGTGAGATCAATGGCAGCAGCAGCAGCAGGGAAAAATAAAATAAAAAAAATAATAAAAGAGAAATCCTCATGTAATAGGGCCTAGCTCTGCTTTTGGAGGAGGCATCTCCAGATGGCAACTGAACATCGCTCCAGGGGAACTGTTATCTGAATTTCATTGAGAGTAGGTCTAGAAGGGAGACTTATGAATGAATGATTGCTTCCATTTTAGGATTTGACAGCAATCTTCTGAGTGACTTCTGTGGAGCCTCAAATTCTCCTTAATCCTGCAGAATATTAGACAGAATATTCTTCAAATTTCACCCTCTTCCATAGCAGCCTTTTTATTTATATAACCCTGCCTGTTGTACTGCCAGGTTCCTCTTTGTACCCTCCATTTTAGATACACCCATCCATTTTGTCGATTCTCAGGGTCGTATAAGAACTGATGTATTTAACAAAGATGCTAATAAGAAACTCTTTTCAATCTATGGTGTTGTTTTTCCAAAGTGAACTCTCTGTAAGGTATCTCCTTGTTGTTAATGTTTCTGATTTTTTTCTGCTGATTGTTTTTATTGGATTTTCTAGAATACAGCAGTGCTTACAATAAAGGTGATATATATTGATATGTGAAACTGACATGAATGTGATGAAGCAGTTATGAGCATCTGGATATTCAGCAAGTTACAGCTTTGTGCTATTAGGTAGCTAACATCTGTCACAGAAATGGAAAACAAGAGGTATTTTCTGAGAAGGACAAAAAAAGGAAGGAAACTGAAGCAACACCTTCAAAAGCCTGTGCATATAGAAATATTTTCACTTAAAGGACTGAGGAATTTAGAGATAATCCTCTGTTATCAATGTGGATATATGTTAACTTTTCTTTTTAAGGAAACAGTATTAAAAAAAAGAAACTGAAGATGAGTAGGACCAGAATTAAACACTTATGTTTCTAATATGTAGCTGTGCAAATGTCAAAGTCTAGAAACTGAATACTGAAACCAGTCAATGATGTCTATGCTATATGTCTTTCATTTTGCTGACATCATGTCTGGAGCCATGAAGCAGGCACCTGTCAGCCAATGCAATGCGCAGAAGTTGGGCTTTGTAGGTCTGTGATCTAAAGTAGAGCCCAAGCTCTTGAAAAGACCCAGCTAGCTCAAGACTCTTGGGATGAAGGAAACACACCTGAAATACACCTTTAATTTCAGTTCTTTCTCAATCTGCAACTCCTGAATAAGCAGCCTTCTTTGAGGACAGGTGATTCTGCAATCTTTTGTGAAAAACTGCATTCTTTTGCAGAATAGAGAAGACAGTAGTGCTGCTTTTCATCTGGTTCTGTAACAGCTTAGGAGTTGACTCACTCACTCATGGAGTGAAAAACATGGGCTCAATGCCTCATCAGCTTAAGGAGCTATGAGGCTGTATACATCATACACAGGGAGAGTCCTTAACTACAAACATGCAGACTCATTTAGGGGAAGGCAATTTCTATTTAGTTGGGAGAATGTAGTCCATGCAACAAAGAAATTCAACTTCACAGTGACAGCAAAAGAGGAAGAAAAGAACCTTCACTGTCATCTACTTGTTAAGGTATTTATCTAGCAAACAAGCACTTTTTATTCTGCTCCCACTTTCAGAGATAAATCTGTATTTTTACTTCATATAAAATACTGTAAGAGCTTCATTGTGGGTATAATGGTGTATTTCATCTGTGCTTTCAGCTTTAAACTGAATCAAAAATTGGGCCACATGATGAATAAATTATCATATACTTCTCTCATAATTTTCCTGTTTCACCAGAGGTGGAAAAATCAGACTGCTTCTGTAGTTCTCTGAATTAACCTTTTATATACCACATCTCGTTACATTGAAAAAACATTTTTCCCTGCTTTGGACTCATTTCTATAGTAACATCGAGTGTAAACTGTTTCTCTTACTGCTTTTGATAACTCTGCAGTGTATATCTAGAAGGCCTGGAGCTCATTAAATAAAACCCTTAATAACCAAAGGATAGGAGACAAACCATTCAATAGATTATTTCTGTGCTAGCAAGTGCCAGAAGTACAGGGGTGATTAAAGAACATTATAACTGATGCACAATAAACTCTATAAAATATTGATTTCCTGACACAGACAACTCAGTTAAGAGGTGTGAATAAGGAACAGGCATATTAAATACAAAATCATTGCTATCCAGAATTTATGGAATACTGGAATATGGATTTTGGCAGCATTGTCTTTCTCTCATACATTTTCAATAATAGTTTGTCTTGGGAAAGGAGTGGGAAGACATAACTAAAACGATTTAGGAAAAATATGAGACCAAATGATGCACAGAAACTCACTGTTGTTTTACACCTATTTCTTAAAAAAAAACCAGGAAAAAAGCGTTATGCATGGTATCAAATAATTTTACAGTAACTACTTTTATTATGAAAAATACCTTTCACAGAATAATTTCAGATGATTAAATATTGTTTCTACATAATACACACAGATACATGTTTCCATCTTTGCAATATTTATGAAGAAAGATGATCCATCATTTGTGCAGGCAAGGTAAAAAATTTCCAAGTATACGTATGGACCTTGGATAAACAAATTTCTGTATTTACTACTGGTCTATTAATACAATGTATATTTCTAGTTATAAATATGCAAACTTTTAAAAAATTTATATATCATTTCTAATACATATCACCGGGAAGGCTGCCAAAACCTTTTCTTCCTAAACAAAACACAAACAGCTATTGTCAAAAAGGATATGAAGAGACATGTATATGAGGATAATATTACTGCTTCATATATCTTATGATTAAAATAAGATTAAATTGTTCCGTGAACACCAGAGCTCATGAAGCCCAGCCTTTTACTGATCTTAATCCTTCATGCAATAGATCTGCTAGGTACACCAGTTCACTTCTTCTTCTGCAACATTTTCATTACTGAAGTACTCCTCTGTTTCGTTTCTGACCCCAGATTATAGCTATTTTTCTTATGCAGGCTCTAAATCATCTCTTATATCCCCTAAATTTCTTCTTCCCTCTTTTTTGTTGGCTGACTAAGAAAGGGGATGAATAGCCTGGGGTAACTAAGCTGATTGGCCAAAAAAAGTTAAGCAGAAAGTATAGCTACTAAAATCATACTGTTTTCTTCTTAGAGGTACAAATTAAGGCCTTCTCTAACACAGCTGAATTTGTAGAAATTTCATGTCTTAGAGACTTCAGTTTCCATCAGATTTCCTCAGAACTGAGCAAGAAATTCAAACGCTATTGAGTATAAGAAATGCGGAGAAATATAATTAGCATGATGCCTATTAAAAAAAAAAAAAGAAAAAAGCTTATGGGAAAAAAGCTGAAAATCTGTAATGTACTGTATGAAAACAGTCTGTGGAATAAGAGATTATTCTTTATGTTTTATAGCTGTAGTCCAGAATAATTGAGGGACCTGTTGTTTTGTCTGTTTGAGTCTGTGTGATCTGGTCAAATTCTGAGTTAATTCACCAGCATTTTATCTGAGTTTGCTGACTGGGTTTTGCATTTTATCATAATTTTCTTCCAACTAAAAAACTTGTACTTTATTCTAGTTTCGTGAAATTCCTGTGTATAAATCACAAATGTGTTACTTAAATGGTGACCCTTTAACTATTAATTTTAGTAAAGTTTGGGCGTTATTTCCTTTCTAGAAAGTTGTCAGCACACATTGCTATTTAAACCTGGTGGCCTAAGTGCAAATCAATATTCTTACAGTGGTTCATAAACCAGTAAGATACAAGTAATGTGCCTCAAATATTAATCCAGCTGTGAGATTCCTTAAAAAATTTCATGTCTGTTCTTTAACACAAAACCCAATGCAGAACTCAGCAGGTATGAAACTACAGAAGACAAAACCAAGGCCTGAAATATCTATATTAAAGTCTGCCAATCAAACACACAGAATGCATTGCTGTATAAAAAAAGATCATGCAGTGTCAGATTTCCTTTCAGACTTGCAAGAACCTGATCACTCTCTAAATCTTTACCTTTGCAGGAATCCTTGTATTTGAGATAATGAGAAAATATCTAATTTTCTTGTGTCTAGAAGGCATTTGTTCAAAATAAGTGACATTTCTTCAGCAATTCGTGTTTTGTCGAGCATCTAATCAAGTTAGAGATAATTATGAAAAATAGTAACTTAGAGTTGAATTTGTCTTGTGCAAGTTTACAATAGTTTTACATAAATACTCAATATTTTGTTTGCCATTCACATTATTTTCATCACACTGATTTCATCTCACCACATAAAGAATAATAAAATGATCAGTAATTCCTTTAGAAATAATAACAGGTTTTATAACTTTAACCTGGTTTTGTTGTCTGAAGTGAAAAGTAGAATATGAAAAAAGGTTTTGTTTAAGCAGCATGAAGAAACAGCACAGGTCATGGGCACAAATTAATGACAATCAGAAAATGTGGTTTTGTAGTTTCAAGCTCCTTTAAAAATTACAATGTGCACTGAAATACTTTAATTTGAAGTGTATACCATCTGTAGGACTAGAGTTCAGGGATCTCTCAGTTTCTGCTATAAAGCAGACTATAGAATTCATTGTGTACCTCATCAAATAAACCAGGGTCTCTTTCAGGTGGTCTTTTTCTTTCTCCCCCCCCCCCCCCCCCCCCCTTTTCCTTGGCCAGAATCATTCTAAGTAATTGATCTGCATTTCAGAAAAGCAGTCGGTTCCTCTGAAACCCTGCCATTCAGCAAATGCGGTGATCAGTGAAAAGAAAGTGCCCAGCCTCTACACTGAATTGAATAAGATCAGAATTCGGGCAAGAGTCCATGAGGGTTTATATGATGATGTTGTATTTTAGCTGCATACTTTCATCTGTATCTAATGACCAGTGAATCAAATCATTCCAGCCTGTGCAACTCATTAGCAGGCTTTGGTAAGCTTTTGACTGCAGACTTTTACTGGTGATAATTAGTACTGGCAATCTACCTGAGTATTAACATGTCTGGTTTTCCATGACATGACAAATCACTTTAAGACACACTCAGAAGATAACTGGTAAGACTGGTAAGGTGAATCCTGATAAAGAAGCGTACCTTTATCTGGATTGTTTAAGGCTGTATCTGGAATACATGCTGGTATATAATTAAACTTTCTTTCTGTAGCAATTCAGTGACAACAAAACATGGCGTGTGACATCTAAGAGACAGCATCCTTTCTTCTTGCCTCCCAGTGACTGTATGTCAAGATAATGATGCATGCAGTGCGCGTAGTGAACAGAATAAGCACTACTGGCAAGCAGTTACAAATGTGTAATGTAATGGTTCTGCTATAAAATCTTTAACGCATTACCCTCACCATGCCACTTTTCTGAGTGTGCTTGAAAAATTTCAGCTCATGGTGCGTTATGGATGCTACATAAATGTGTATCTATCAAAATGCTGAGTAACTATTGAAGGTAGAGGGAGTGGGAAGAAGACTTGGTTTTTTTTGTGACTGACACCAAGCTAAAAAGTTTAGCCCTTAAAAATTTTAATTAACTCTGCGGTCCTTCATATTACTGTTCATGATCTTTAGGCAATTCTCCCATTTCAGAGATTTAAGTTTTTACTCAATCTTCTTGTTACGTGAGGGACTGTACTGAGAGTGTCCTTGTGCCATACAAGTGTATGGGTCATAATGGTAACTTCTGTAGCTCAAAAAATAAAGCAAAAAAGAAAAAATGCGACTATGAAGCTAATTAATTTGGAAGATAAGATACAGCCCTGAAGTAATACTGCATTGTACTTCAGGGGGCATGGGCTGGCGTTGCTGGCATCACAGTGTTGCACTGCTCCACAGGAGCACAACAGACCTCTCCAGCCTGCCTTGGAGTACTGCATGCCATGCTCTGACACACCATATAAACCCAGCCCAAGTTAGGGCTCATCCTGGGAAGCCACCCTGGCCACCAGAGTAGACTGGCTGCAGCCCAATTTTGGTAAAGCACTGGTCATTACCTAAGACATAATGATGACGTCTTGCAGCACGAAGTGATACTGAATACCTTTTCTTTTAGCTTTTTTCCTCACAGGCACCTATGCTAGAGGGAAAGGGATTCATTTACATATGTTGAATATGTGGTTCTTCTAATGAGGATAAAATTATAAGAATTATCAGCACTCATTGTTCAAAGTATACACTAAATGCCAGTGGGGATTAAATGAAAAATCCCTCCATTTTGTATTCTACACATGTTGCTCTGCTTTCAGTCCATTTTATAAGGGTGAAATCCTACCAAAGACACTGAAGTTGTCACTGACTGGAATATGATGAAAGAGAGGGCAGAAGCTGGTATTTCATGTTTCCCAGAAATAGAAGGACATCTGCTTTTTTGTAATATAAATGATATGAAAATTTTCTATGTTTAGCATAAACATTGTTCCATGCTAGTGGAAACCTATAGCACAGTGTGATGTTTTTAGGCAGCAGATGTGGGAAGCAACACAAGGATGATTCAGAAGTTGTACAGATTCCAGCTTCTGTTTGTCTGTTGATACTGTATCTTATTAAATACTTGCTACTATAATGGAGGTGAGTATGAGATGGAGCATGAGATGGACTGTGACGGACTAATCTTAATACCTGGTTTGGAGAAAATAAACACTGAATGTGGCAGGTTTGGACCTCTGGCACAGCATACTGTGAGGTTAGTTAGAAAAGGGGAGATCTGCTTCTGTTCTACCTTTTTTAGGATAATTTCTATTAAACTGTATGGTATTTCTCTTTATCTTATTTGTTTTCCTTCCTGTTAAAATTGTAATGGTTGCAGAAGATCATGAAACTAATCAGTCTAATTTTAGTGTCTAGGTTTAATAAATGCAATAGTAAACAGTTTGCATGAATTTGGCTTAAGGAGTACCTTAGATGTTCTACATTTTAGTAACCTTATTTTATAACATACATGCAGTGTCTATAAATTTGTTTACTTAAGAGTATTACTTTTTAAGAGTATGGGGCTTTGGAATTCTCAGCTTTATGAAGAATAACATGACTAGTTGCTTTTTTAATTTTTTTAATTTCTCCTTTTTTCTTAGTGGCAACAGGCCATTTGTGAATGCTCAGAAGGGATAAGGAATACTCCCCAGGGAACACCTGTCTTGAATATCCATTTTTTAAAAATCCAGCTGTCTCAAAGCCATTGTCTGGAGGGAGATAGCTCAGCGAAGAAGATGCTTGAAGAGTAGGCTTCCCAGCAGTGTGAGACTCATTGATTCAGTACAATTTTGCAGGGTTTTGAAGAAATCTCTTGTCTCACAAGAGATATGGTGCCCTAGCTTTAGTAATTGTATTTTCTGACTGAAATCACTGTTCCTCAGTAGCAACGTAGTCTTTGCTTTCTTGGTCTAACTCTATTCTCTCGTGTAAGAAACCATTAACTGTATCCATGTATCTCCAGCTGAGCTAGAACAATTGGAAGTAAACCAGTACAGATTCCATTTCACAAAGTGTTTATTTTAATTGTGTGTTAAAAAGAAAAGTTCTAGAAGATGACTCATGATAAATTATGAGATAGAGGTCTAATTAATAACCTATATCCTGCTGTGCAGTGGTCAATAACTTGTTGATCAAAGTGGTCTCTAATGTGATGCAATGATCCAGATTCCTGTCACAGCCAGCACCAAACTGTTGTCTGTCTGAAGGCTCTTTGTCTGTCTCTCCTGCCTGGCACTCTGACGTTAGGAAGTTTTAAGAAGTTGTTCTTTCTGTGTTTACTAGAAGGAGTCCAGTTGATTTTAAAAAAGAAATACACAAACTTTCTGGCTGATTGTAATAAATAAATTCTTGGAAAGCCAACTAAATGATATGCTATTTTCTCACCAGGTCTCTCTTGACTTTTCATTCTCCCCTTCCTCAGATACCTAAGGAGGCATACTTCAGTGAAAACATGTTTACAAATCAATGGTAAACTCCACCATATAGCACAGGTTTTTGCAAAGGCACATGTTGCCTGTGCAAGGCAAGTATTTGTGCATCTCAGATTCTCCATAAAGATGAATCTTGGTTTCAGTATTTGTTTTGCAGAATTCCAGAAGGCTAGATAGTTTGTCTCCTGCTTCTATATAGCACACTGTGCTATAGGTTTCCACTAGCATGGAACAATGTTTATGCTAAACATAGAAAATTTTGGTATCACTTATATTACAAAAAAGCAGATGTCCTTCTATTTCTGGGAAACATGAAATACCAGCTTCTGCCCTCTCTTTCATCATGTACTGCAGAAAGTCTGTCTCGTCTGCCTTTGGGTAATCACAGCTGCCAGATGATCACCACCTGGTGGGTTTGAAGCAGCTAGGTGAGGCTTGTCCTTGAAGATCAGGGACTTTAACAGCTTCAGTTCTGCTCCAAGCGAAGAAACATCTGGACATGCAAATGTAAGACTAATCCTGGGCCATACTATGTCTCATTTCCAATTGTTGACAATTTGTTCTCACTTTTCCCTTTGAACCACAAAAGGTTAGTCACCTAGCTTATTGAAGTGTAATGATGAGGAAGAAACTAACTTAAACAATTTGCTTGTCTTATTCACACTCAAACCTTGTAATAGGAGCAATTACTTTTGTCCATTACTGAATCCAAATCTCAAGGGTAGCTACTTTTATGGGAGGAAAAAGATATTTCCTATAAAACGTGAGGAGTTTTCCTATGTAGAGACACAAGTGCAGCAAGGACTGGGGTTGTGGGGATACCTATTACACCTAGCTGGAGACTGAGGCAAATGCATGTGCACTGTAAGATTAGGATGGCCTTTTTATAAGCTCCTTCTAGTATTCTGTTATTAGTACAGCTACTGTCTGTCTACTTCGTTTTCTACCACCTTTCATGACAATTAAGTTTTTATAAGGCAAACGATATACATTGATATAAATCTATTTATGCCAATAGAGCTGGATGAATCTGTAGTCTTTGGAGGGATGGTCTTTTACACATGGATACATCACATCTTGCACAATTTTATCACTGACATTTTGGTTCCTGTAGCAAATGAGCATCTTGGAGTTGACCTTTTTTATAAGTAAACCTTGAAGTATCACCATCTGGATATCTCATGATGGTATCTTCCTGAAAGAAAATACAGTCCAATGAAACAAAAAAGTAGGTGATTAAGTGATGGGGGGGGGGGGGGGGAAGAGAAAAAGACGTTTCATATGACAAAATTCTGTTCATATTTAAACAAAAGTTTATAACCATTGCCATTCACAGAAGGACTTGGGGGTGTTGGTTGATGAGAAACTGAACATGAGCCGGCTTCAGTGTGCGCTCGCAGCCCAGAAACCAACCGTATCCTGGGCTGCATCAAAAGAAGTGTGACCAGCAGGTCAAAGGAGGTGATCCTGCTCCTCTGCTCTGCTCTTGTGAGAACTCACTTGGAGTACTGTGTACAGTTCTGGTGTCCTCAACATAAAAAGGACATGGAACTGTTGGAATAAGTCCAGAGGAGGGCCATGAGGATGATTAGAGGGCTGAAGCACCTCCCATATGAAGACAGGCTGAGAAAGTTGGGGCAGTTCAGGCTGGAGAAGAGAAGGCTGCGTGGAGGCCTCATAGCAGCCTTCCAGTATCTGAAGGGGGCCTACAAGGGTGCCAAAGAAGGACTCTTCATCACAGACTGTAGTGATAGGACAAGAGGCAATGAGTTCAAACTTAAACAGGGAAAGTTTAGATTAGGTATAAGGAAGAAGTTCTTTACTGTGAGGATGGTGAGGCACTGGAACGGGTTGCCCAAGGAAGTTGTGAACGCTCCATCCCTGGCAGTGTTCAAGGCCAGGTTGGACAGAGCCTTGGGCGACATGGCTAAGTGCGAGGTGTCCCTGCCCATTGCAGAGGGGTTGGAGCTAGATGATCTTATGGTCCTTTCCAATCCAAACCATTCTGTGATTCTATGTCCCCAGGCATGCCTGGTCCTATCATTGAGCCTGCGCAAAAAGAAAAGTTACTGACCTTTTGTCTAATTTGCACATCTTGTATGTGCTGGGACGAAGATGACGAAACAAAGTCTGTACAAAATTTACTTCATATTCTGCCTGTGAGGGTGTATTTCATGCTGTTACAGTTTGACTGCATGCCAAGTGAAAGGCATGAAAGTCAGTTCAATGGGCACTATACCAGCCCCGGGTGTAAATCAGTAATCATGCTGTAGGATCCAGATATGGGCAAGGGACAGTCATGAAAGATAGTAGAGATGGTTAACTCACACTTGGGCCAAGAAGATTTCATGGTTGTTTATAATCTCTGTTTTGATAGCTTGCTGGTTTTGCTGAGTATCACAGGGATGCTAATGACATAGATGCAAAGGGAGTATAATCCTGTCTTTTCTTGGTTTTGCCTCTGACAATGCCAGCTCCTTTGGAGGCAGATAAAAGAATGCAGAGGTAGGATAGGCTGCCCCCAGATAAATTTGATGTTTCTGAAATCTGGTGGTTGCATTGATGCAGAAAGCATTATATATGCTAAGGTGACACTGCTTGTATTCTTCTAAGAGTTTTGTGATCGTATTCCTTCCTCAGAATGTAACCTCATTTTTAACCCAGCTTTATTACATGACTACCTTACTCATTTGCTGATGTTTAGTTCTCCTGCTCTATCATGTCTTTACTCAGAAATTAAAAACATGCCTGCTGATTGACTTAATGGACATCCTTATACAAAAAAGACACGCTTAATTCTGAGGAAATTTCATGGCTAATACTTCTGCAAAGTCAATAGTATGCTCTGCTGAACTGAGCTTATTAATACCTGATTCCATGTGAATGCCAGCTTAGGTCTGCCAGTCTCCTAAACAGTTAAATCACTAGGAGAGCATCTCCACCTCCTCTGGTCACTCAGAGTTTTGTGAACTTTTCCTTAATATTTCCAGGACATTTTGGTGTAAGAATTACAATGGCCATAAGTAGCAGAATGAGACTCTGGGTTTTATTTTTATTCCTGTTTTGCAGACACTGCGATTAAACCAGTGGAAAGGGTTCTGTTGATAGTTGTGTTAGATCTTTTTCTAATAGCAAGATGTAATGCCTCCTTTTCTGAGTTTACATATCCCTCTCTTGAAGATGCATAATACAAGTTTCTTCCTAAGGAAATAGACTGTAAAATATTGCGGTTTCAAAACTAATAAAAAAAATAATCTAAACCTACTAGAAAAATAGTTGTTGTGAGTGCAGGATTTTAGGTTGTTTCAGCATTACTGATTTCTAACTGTTGGAAAATTTGACAGTTTTCTGTAATTTTGCAGGCAACAGATATTAACTGTGGGCTTATTATCTGTTTTATTGAAGCAAAATATGCATCTTATTGCTTCCTTTTAAAAAGAGTTTTTGAACTTTAATCTCCAAAAATTTGGAGCACAAAAAGGGGTGGGATTGGAACTAGGTCTTAAGGTCCTTTCCAACCCAAACCATTCTATGATTCTATGTATAAGAAGTCATCTGTTTTTTCATACTGTTTGACTTACTATCAAAAAATATTGAACATGGGGATCTTCAACACATATGAGCAACTGCTGCTGAGCCCCAGAATAGGGGCTAAATATATAGGAGATAACTTCAAGGAGGAGAAAGAAGCATTATACTTCCTTTTGACAATAACCTGGTAATTGTTCAGCTACAAATAGTATTAAGTTGGCAAATATGCTATTTAAAATAAAGGTCAAATTAAATGAAAAGAAAAGCCAAAAGCCAGTGACAGTGAGTAGTTTTTTGGGTTTTTTTGGTATAGCGGATTGATGTTATTCCTAGACCTCAGATTCCCCTCTTCATAACTCCAAAACAAAATGTAAAGCAAGAAATAAACAAACAAACAAATAAATAAATAAAAGTTCTAAAAAGCAGGTCCTTAGTATGCTAATTGAGTTAACTTGTATCAAATCAATGAAAGCAGTTCCACTTTATTTTGAGATTTATTTATCAATTTCACTTAATTGTTCACACCAGAATAAAGTAGGTAAGGGAGTCACGTCCAGTCTTACAGAAAGAAAATGGAAGGAGAAGGAAAAGAAAGAGGATGGGAAAAAGGAAAGGAAAAGGGAAAGGTAAAGAGAAAGAACAAGGAGAAAGTGAGGCTGAAGGCAAAGGGGAACAGAAAAAGATATGACAAGAGGGAAAATAGACTGACTCAAATGCGAACTCCGTGAAAATCTTCCCTCTGTTGTAACCCACATGAAGTTAGCTTTGCAATCTGACACAAAGAAACCCCTTTTTATTTCTCTTTCAAAAGGAAAGACATTCAAAGAAAAAGACTCTCCTTGTGAAATGTTTGCTTCTAGTGCTTTCGTTTTCTCTTACATCAAGGAATATCAAGTTTAAACGCCATCACATTTGGCAGTCATGCAGTTGGAGGTCAAAATTCTGTGAGGTAAGAAGAAGACATTTAGAGTGATATGGGTCAGGCCAAACCCAACAGGTTAATTTCCATCTGTCAGTGATAGACAGCTTTGCTCTGAATTAACTTTCTTGTCTGACTTTCTGCCTTTGTTGTTAGGCGGTACATTGAGATGCTGCCACTTGAGATAAGGGCTTGTTTCCTTGAGCGTTTGAGCACTTCACAATTATTCCCATTGCATGCTGGTTTTGTGTCAAGGTCTTATGAAATTAATATCACTTTATTTATCCCTTTTTCTGTGTCTCACAGTGTTTTTTCCAGTGGTGAGCTCAAGCACTTTCTGTCTTGTTCCTTATAGAAGCACAAAAAGTGGTGTTGCTGAGTTGTTTTTTGAGGGTTTTTTTGTTTGTTTGTTTTTTGTGGGGTTTTTTTTTTTCTTTTTTTTTTTGGTTTTGTTTTCTTTGTGGTAAAATGTTCATTTTGCTAAGACTGCTGTTGCATTGTCGCACAGTGCTTTTGGTGCCTTAGCCTTTGTAATGCTATGGGACTTCCCTTTTCAACTCTGGAGCCTACCTTTTTACTTTGCTGTCTTTCATCTACACACCCAAAGGATTCCTGGCAATGCTTTTAACCTAGTGTTCTAGCTGCTCCCTTACCCTTGGCATTGCTCCCCTGAACCTCTGCTAGGTCTTTTCTCCTGCGGATAGCGGTTGCCACTGATGTTTAAATCATCCTGCTCTTTCCCTGCCTTTTTACCTTTTTTCTTTCTAGCTTCTAGTTCATACTTGTACTCTACAATACCTTTACCCTTTGCCTCCTAGCTTTTAGTCTATAACTTTATAAAAGAAAATACAGACTCTAGGAGGTAGGAAGTGGGTGATAGTTGTATCACTTTCCAGTAAATTTTATGTAATAATTTCATACCTACCTACTTACTAAAAAGAAGTAATATTTAATAATACAAATATCAGCACTAATAGTGTCATAAGCAGAAACTACCTGTTGAGGCATTGTATTAGTCTCAATGAAAACTCACTATCTCTGTACTAGAGAGAAAGACGATCGTCACGGGATCACACTGCTCACCATTGGTGGAAATCTTTGTTTTTCTACGCCTTTGTTCTGCTCAGTATTTGTTGGGTTTTGGGTTTTTTTTATCCATGAGGTAACTTTGAAGTTGATGTATGCAGCCTCCTAATCTAGCAACAGCACCCCTTATTAGATCATGCACCCCTGTGCAGCAGCTAGTAAGTCTAAATGTGGATAGTGGAAGTTTACCCACACAAGTTAATGTTTATTTAGTCAGAGTTTGCTATTCTTACAAAATAATCATATCAAATTATAGAAAGAGGCATTTCTAATGTTTTCTACTTGGAAATTCATTAAAATGATGTTTATTTAATATTAAATTAACTCTTATCAGCCTCTTCTTGGCTGTAGAACATCTGCTGACAAACTTTTGTGAATTGTATTTGAGGAGGCTTCTGTTGTGAGTTAAAAGCAACAGAACAAAGCACCCTGCATTATTTTTTTTTCTTTCATCCTTTGAATGAAAAAAAACCCCCCTTCATTCTCATTCTTAAGCTTGAAGTCTTTGCAAATCATTGGTTTTCTTTATTTGGCAAAGAAGACTGACAACAACCAAATTTTTCTAAAATATATTTTACATACAAGCTATTTTGGACAGGTACACACCAGAAAAAGCAGTGTTCAAAACAGCTGTAAAAGATACACTTGGTTTTGTTTTTCATTTTGCCCTTGAAAGAGGCTGCAGCGAGATTAGGTGAGGCCTGTAGCAGAAAGGTAATGTCAGTTTTGACAGTAGCATTTGAGCTCGTGGTCACCCTCATCAGCCACGTGGGACGGATGACAGAAATGAATGTCATCCATAGCTTCTGGTGTTAGCCCACACTGCCAGTGATTTTTGTCTGAGTTAACACAGGGGAGCTACGAACTGAAAGGGCAAAAGGCAGAGACCCTGAAGGGACCTGCCTTCCTTTGGGGTGCTGCTGCAGCTGGAGCTACCAGGAATGACAAAGGTTGTAACAGAAGGACTCTGGGTTTAGAGCTCTGTCAGTTCTGCAAGCTAAATTTGCTTTTCCACTATTTTCCTTGCAAAACTGATGTTAAAATTTCATCCAGGTTTTCAGTCACTAACAAGAAAGTGTCCTGGCAGATCTAAAGGAAGGTGCTATTTCATGTTTGCTGTGGGTGACTCTTAGTTGGCTTCATGTTACCTTAATTTTGGTTTTTGCTTTCCTACAAAGAATACAAAGGTATCTTAACATCACTAAGAGATTGTATTTGTCGGTTTAAGGAGAAGCCTATGCTGGTTATAATATTTTTTGTTACCTTAAATTAGCTGTTTGGATAAAATTGTTAACTATTAAAAGAATCCAGTAATACAAGAACAGAGAATGAGTGTTTCCTCTGTTACAGTAATGGCTATTACTGTTACAAATTTATAGGTCTGGAATACAATACAGCCACAACAGATTGCTTAAATATGTCATCTAAAGAGCTGTTAATACATTAATACATGAATATTTTATGCAGGTCATTAACCTTGATAATTTACCTTAGAATAACTTTGGAATGGCTTGATCTTGATGAGTTTCTAATGGAGCTTGAATCATCTAGATGTTAATCTTCCCTGTGGGGCTGGCAGGTTGTTGGTGTTCTATCAGATTGATAATTATTCAGCTTTCATCACCTTCATACACTTCAATGTAGAACTACTTTTATATGTTTAGTAACGGAATCAATGAATACTAGATCTATAGGGGACTTCCAGAAGCAAGTCTGTTTGTTACAATATCTTGAGACATGACCAAAGGAAGGACTAACTGTGCCTGTGCTGCTTTTTTTCTAGAGTTCTTTCTTTACCCTGCTTTTAGAAATATCCAGCATGACAAGTCTGTGATGTCCCCAAACACCATACCTTGGAGCTTGCATATCTTGAGGAGTGGGGAGTTTTTCCAAATATCTAACATTTCTGCTGTGGTATTAAATTGAATTATTTTTATGCTCTGCAAAATGAATGAGGAAAACAGATTGTTCTCTCTCTCTCTTTTTTCCCCCCTCCCACAGATTTTTTATTTGAATACTGCAATTAAATTCTATTTTCTTTCTTTCTTGTCTTCTGCTCTTTAGTTTGAAATTGTTTCTCTCATAGGACAGCCTTTCGCACAGGGTCTAGAAGCTAGTCCAGTCATATAACGTGGTCATTTATGTTTTGGGAGTTGAGGAAAAGAGGACAGAGACAATAGTTTTAGCAGATACTGGGAGAAAGGAAAATATGCTGGATGGGAAATTTGCAGTGCTGTATAGAAACCTCCTGTCTCCTAGATATTGAGGATATGCTGTGGGCTGTTTGATTTCTATGCTGTTTGTTTTGGTTTGTTTGTTTTGCTTTTCATAGTAGGAATGTATAGGTTAAAAGAAGAGTTATCAACTGTTGTTTCCTAGTAAAGAGAATATGGAAAATTCAGAGCTATGAAGGAAGTTTTAAACACAGGGAGACAGTTAGGGATTTGGATAGCAAGGACAACCCCAGTTTAAGAAATGGGAAAAAGAGAGAGAAAGCTGGAAAAAGCCAGGATGGAAGCACTGCCAAAATGAGGGCTGATTGATGAAACACCACCAGTCAGCACAGACAATCTTGTGTCTGCGCCCAGTCAGACTGTGGGGAATGTTTTGTGACACCTTCTCTCTCCGGCTGTGTTTCTTTTTACAGGCCTGAAATGTCTGCAGTACCCAATTAGAAATTCAGTAGAAAAATATGCAGTATATTTATTTAGAAAGGGGAGTAGTAAATATAGAATAACAGAAGGCGTAGAAATAGAAAAGGATATGAAGTGTTTGGTTAGCAAGAACCTCATATACCTCTTGATGAGATGGCACATTATTATAACTAATATTAGAACAATATCTTCAGAAAGAGGTAGGTATTTTATTTTACTCCAGATGTTCTAAATCCCTGACTGCTTATGCAGCATATCATGTCATCTCAAAAAATAAGGATAAATCCATTTTTCTATTAAGATTTCACTCTCACAGCAGTAAAAAAGAGAGGTAAAGTAAATTTTTAAATTATGATTCTTTCAAGATTGCACAAATAGGCTGTTCTGGAACTGAAAATTTCAGTCCAGGTCTTTTGGATCCCAAAACAGTGACTTAATTATTTTTAACTTTTAGCTTTCAAGAATGTTTTGTCCTTCAGCATTATCTCACTGTCAAAGTGTTAAGTAAAGGCTACGTTTTATCAGAAAGGTCCCCAAAAGCAAGCTCTGTAGGCTGCATTTCACAGTGTTCATTTCTGTTAACTTGGCTCAGCTTAGGAAGCTATTCTTAATGCATGTCTTTTTCCTCCTACATATTTGCAGAAACCTCTCTTTCACTCCCAGCATTGTCCTTACCAGACTCCACATTATGGGTTCCCTTTCTTCCACCATTTTGACTCCATGTTCAGTGAAGAACAGAGTACCTAGCTGGCCCTAGGTGGTATTGGAGTTCTTTTATTCTCATGAGTGATTTGAAACGTATTGTTATCAACACATTTAATTCATGTATATCCCTTTTTAGAACCACCATATGACCTAGAATTATTTGTCACCTTTCTTTAAAGAAGACAGTTTACTCAGTCTAATATAGTTTGCAAACTGTTTCACCACTCAGCAGCCTTGAACTCTCAACAAACAGATTTATGACCCTGACAGTCATTTTAGCCATATGAGCATTGTTAGGATAACAATGAAGATAGGGAAGAAAAGGATGGAAGATTACAGGGAAAGATTGCACCAACTGAAGATGGCTGTACTTTTAGGTTAATGAAGAGAGAGAGCTACTGAAGCATAATAGAATAGTTCAAAAATTGTTGCTATTTGATAGGTGTATTCTCTCTTCGTTGTCTACAGGTAGCTTCAGAATATTTCCCCTGACTGTTGTCTAAGACATAAAATACACAACCAGACAGGAAGATCATAGGCTAAACATTCAAAGAGCTGCCTTCATTTGTCCTTGGTTTTGTTTTCCCAAATGCGTGGTAAAATGACAATTTTTTGCTAGTGTGTTTGGTTCCAATGAAGAAGCAAGTGATCACGACTTACTTACATTAAAAAATTGAACAATGTGGGATAGCTCATAGGCTATCACGGCAAAATTTCAACATGACTGACATTCTCATTGTGCTTGAGAGTCGTAGGTGGATGGCATCCTGAAACAATTGTTCTTTGTGCTGCTAAAACGATGCTTTCTAATTGATACATCACTTCTTTCTCCTAAAAGCAATCCAACAAATAAATATGTTAACAAAACCTTGTTCAGAAGTAACCGCTGTTTTACAGAACTCTAATTTCCTCCAGATAGTTGCATCAAAATAACATATTCCTCTTTAGAACTATTCATTCTTCAAACATTCAAAATCTCTGAAAAACAGAAGAGAAAAAAAATAGTGTAAGAAGGGCTTTTAAGTCAGAGTTTCAGTTTCGTGTTTATAAAAATGTGGTAGACAATGAAAAGAATGAAAAGATGTTTTATATTTCTGAACAGCTTTCGTAAAGCCATAATCATCACAGTGATTAGGTTTTCTTTGTTTAAACTTTCTTTCATTGGTTTGTAGCACAGAACATTGATTTACAGTACAGAGTATGATGACAAAACTATGGAAGTAGTACTGAAGTGACCAGCTTTAGTATAGAAGCACAGTGAAAGGATGTCTAAAATTTAGTAAATGTCCATCGATGGCTAAGTCATCCCCTTTGCTTGTCACACTGTTTTTCCAATGAAGATACGTGTTTCCTGGACATAAATTTTAATGCCTGTCGTGGTCAGACAATTTTTATAGACATAAATCTGTCATGCTTGGAGAGATACTTACAGAATATTTTCTTGGTTTTCCCTTTTTAACTTTTTCCAATCTGAAGTGAGGGACTATTCAAGTACAGCTGTTTCCTCTTTCAGATCCCATCATGAATGAAAGACACATTCTGGTCTTCTGCTAATGTTCTTGGCAATAATAATTTTTCTAAAAAATGTTTGATAACCAAGACATTTTGTTAAGGTTTGGCAGAAAACATCAGCAAAGTGACCATGGACACATGAGTGTATATGCACGGCTGAAGGAAAAACACATATTGTCTTCACAACCCCCAGAGCTATTTGTATAACTACTCTTCTCATAGTTGATGATAGTTGATGGCTTTCCTTCCTCCTTTTTTTTTTTTCTTTCTTTCTTTTTTTTAATCCAGCTTACCCTGGCCCCCTTGCTTTCCAGTGTGCATTCCTTTTCACTGAACTTCTTCACTCTCTCTGTCTTCTTTGTGCAGTCCCTGTTGTCACTTGGAAAATCTTAGTTTCTCTCTGTGAAGACCTTTGTGTTTAACTATTTCTTTCTAGCTATGGTGACATTAATTATTTGATGAGGAAAATCAGATTGGTTTACTTCTCTGCATTTGGCCTGAGAGTTTCTTGAAATAAGGATTTTCCTTTCTTGTGTATCTATAAAAATGTTTACATCTTCTTTCAGTGAAAGAACTATAAAATAATAACGATAATCTAGAATTCTCCTTTTGTGAATTTGCACTTGATTTCTAGACTGAGACTTGCCTTTTTTACACTGAAAATGTTTAAGCTAGTCCTATTATAGCACTTGATACCTTCATATAGCTATTATTCAAAGCTGTTTTCAAAAAGTCAGTTATTACATCTCCAAAACATGAAATTGGTATCTGTATTTTGAGGAGACTGTGACTTGTTAAGCAGCACACTAAAGGTCTGAGGATGTCTGCAGCTTGTTCTGAACATTAGATATGGATCTTTTCTAGCGAACTGTAAAAGCAAGGCACACTGCCAATTTATTTTGTGGACACCCTAGACACTGTTTATAATAGGCCATAAAGAAGTGATTTGAGAAATCAGAAGAGAGGGTTTTGAGGGGTGGGAGAGGTGTCAGCGTTCAGGTACCTCCTTATGTTTCCAATAGCTATTTTTGCACTCTGTTAGTACAAGATAAACTAATTTAAGTACAGGTGAACAGTGTCAGGGCATTGGAAGTAAATGGTCGTAAATGAATCATATTAAATAACAGATTTAATGAGTTTTGCAAGATATATCAGGGACTATATGAATTCCATTCAAGCTTCTTCTAAATTAACCTTCCTTTAATGTGAAGGTCTATGAAGACGACCTAAATATTTTCCAGCTATGTGACTTTCTCTTCTGTTTCAGTCATTATTCTGGTGTTATGAATGCTTTTTCTCAAAGAAATTGTCTGGTCCATGACACTTGTTTTTATATCTGGATTTTGTTCTTAAAATAAAATTGTTGAATAAAGAGAAAAGAGCCTCAAAAATTCGTATTTTGCACCTTCTTCTCTGCAAAGATGAAAATATCAGTAATGCAGTTGGTAACATTCAGTGAAAATTAAAATATCTTCTCCTCACAAATTCTGCTTTTTAATATATATAAAAAGTGGAAGTAAAACATGAATGACTGCTCCTTTTTTTGCAGCCTCATATGCTGGTTTTCTTTTTTTCCCCTTCAAATGAAAGTCATAAAACATGCTGTAGTACTAGTAAAAGAATTATTCATAGTCCAAATTCATTGCAAAGTGTTTTCTTCATTCCAAGAGGGTGAAACAAGGAAATGGAAATACAGGTTGCAAGGAGATGCAAAGAACACTTAAACTAGAACATGGATTTAAGACATTTTATGGAGCAAATGTCTACAAATACCTTTACTGAAGTAAAGAGGGATTTTGCTATTGATTTGTGTGATTTCTATGGAACCTAGTTACTTTTCTGCCTTACCTATTTATGATGTTAGAAGGCCACTGTGACCAAGCAATTTAAAAAATACAAAGTCTGCCTAGGAGTGACCTTTCAGATACATACCACTGTGAAGTTTCTTTTATTATACCCTTTCACTTTTAAATTTGTTATGCATGAAGGGCTTTATTTTACATAACCAATAAGATTTATTCTTTAACTCGCTAAGAGTTGTCTCTAATGCTATAATCAAGCAAAGCATTTACAAAGGAAAAATCCAGGTATCTAGAGAAAACAGAAGTTTTCCTCCTGGCAGACTTCAGAACCTGAGCATAATCAGAGCTGCAAACATGCCTTCAGAAAAGTCCTCAGCACAAGTTATTTTTCAGTTTGAACGAGGGAGGCAGAATTTGAATCCCTACAGTTTGATACTTAGACAGCAGTGTTTCTTCGTCTTTGATAATAGATGACTACTCACTTTGAATCAAGAGTTATCTTTCTACGTGAATAACTGGTTGCCTATATAACTTACCAAAAAGGGGGTTTTCTCTTTGTCTGTGGACCACATACTGTCTTTTTCGTTTCTTGTGGTCATGTCATTCGAACACATACTAATGCATATTTCTCTAAGTTACAATTTTCTCTTTCATAAGACATCTGTGCTGTGTCCTACTGTACATTTACAATCCTGTTATGTTTCAGTAGCACTGAGCAAAAAACTGATAAATCAAAATTCTCATGGATCCTGCAAAGATTCTGGCTGTTACTACTGGAATATAAAATAATAAGGCATTTTCTCCTTAAATTATTTTTTCCCAGAAAGAAACAGTGTCAGAAATGGAAATTTGGAACTTTAAATAGATATTAGAAGGGAAAGTTTATTTCTGTGTCTTTTCTCTGGTGGGTGAGTTCTTGTAAAAGATGAAATATTTATTTCATGGAAACATCTTGAGCATTTAATTCCTATGCTGTGTATGTTCTTTGTCTTGACTGTGGTGCTTTGAATGAAGCAGAAATGTGTGTGCTTTGAATGTTGTCATTCCAATCTAAAACTATAAGACAGTAAGTTTTTTTAAAGAACAAAGCATTTTTTAACTTTATTTTTTGTTGTTGTTGTTCTCTCCCTTGCATTGTAAATAGTAAAATTTTGAAGCTTTAGACCTTTTTCACAGTGGTGTATTTTAACTTCAGACTTCATCAAATGCAATATGAACATATTATTTTTCTGTTTGGGGCCTGCAAGCACATGTGTTCTGAAGAATGTAAAGCCCAAACACAGAAAACACTGCTTGTGGGTAGCACTTTCCGATGTGCATTTTCCCGAGCTTGAAAAATCCATCATGGGATTTTTATTTGCCATTAACTCACTGTCCTGGGTTCAGCTATAGCAGTGATTTTTCTCCTTCTTAGTAGCTGGTGCAGTGCTGTGTTTTTTAACTTTCAGCCTGGGAACAACGCTGATAACACCAATGTTTTTAGTTGTTGCTAAGTAATGTTCGCTCTGACCAAGGACTTTCTCAGTGTCATGCTTTGCCAGGGAGGAGGGGAAGCCGGGAGGAAGCAGAGACAGAACACCTGACTCAAACTAGCCAAAGGGGTATTCCATACCACAGCACGTCATGTCCAGTATATAAACCAGGGGGAGTCACCTGGAAGCACCAGATCACTGCTCAGGTCGGGCTGGGTATCGGTCGGCGAGTGGTGAGCAATTGTATCCTCTCCCCTTGTTATTTCCCTTATCATTATTATCATTGGTGGTAGCAGTCCAGTAGTTACTGGACTGCTCTTATCTCAACCCGTGGGAGTTACATTCTTCCGATTCTCCTCCCCATCCCTCCGGGAGCAGGGGGAGGAAGAAGGGGGTGAGTGAGCGAGCGGCTGCGTGGTTCTGAGTTACTGGCTGGGCTCAAACCAAGACACTCACTTTGCCAGAAATGTACAATTTGTATATACCTGTAGGTATCTGTGGACATCATATCTTTCTGGATCTAAAATGGAGTCTGAAAACTTTTCGGCATTCTGAGTTTTATCCATTCAGTTTTAGGTAGGATCTTCATTCACTGGAAATTGTATATTTCCAGTAAGAAAAGCATGACATTGGCACTTGTAGATAATTTTCTGCTATTTATTATAGTGCTGTGAAATGGATTCTGGGAACACCTCTGTTTGGTCTGCTTTTCTACCCAGAAACCAAAATGCTGTTTTTCCCAATCTACATGTTCAATATGCAGAAGCATAGAGAATGATCAGGCTCCTAATGGCTGGTTCCGTCTTGTGTCTCTTTTATTAGTTGAAGCATCCAGGATATGCCACTTCTGTTTAGTCCAGGTGTTATCAAAATTTACAACCTGTCCTGGCTGCAGCTAAAAAAACAGCTGAATCTTGCTAGAGAATTCAGAAGTTCAGTTCCAGACATTCCTCTTCACCCCCTCTCCCATTTACCCATTGCCTGTCCATGTTCAGTTTTAAACTACTTTAGGGTCATTACAGCCCTTGTTTTTCCATTTAGACTATTTAGGTATGGGGTTTGTAATGATATAATCACTTGATTAATAAACTACAGGTATCACTCAGATTTGGACATGCTGTGCTAAGACTGGATTGTTAAGTTTGGTCCAGATAGAAGAATGCAGGGGTATTTTGGCATCTGTTTTATGGGTTAATACTTGACATATGAATCTTGCAGTCTAATTTATTATTTCTTTATTAATTATGTGCTGTAATGTATCACATGGTACTTCAGGCCTACAGAGTTAGGGGTTGTACTGTATAAGCTCAACAGCTGTATGTGGTGTTTTCATCTAGATAATGCTTTTGGTTGAGCTTTAGTTTATCATTCTTCATTCCTTGGATTGTGTTGTACCTGACATGTATAATGAGGAGAATGAAGTTAATATGATGCCAGTTCAGCAACATACCAAACCTCATCTGAGTGCAGCAGCTGCTGCACTTATTCACAGCAACTGGATGAGACTGTGTGGTAACCATATGGAAATCCACATATTATAAAGCACATGACAAGTGGGTGTATTCTCACATGTAGATGCCCTTGCGGAACACTTTCTTTTTAAATGTGCAGTGGGTTCATGTCTGGACAAAATTTGACTGTTTTTACCCTTGGTCACTGGTAATCCTTCTGTAATGGCTTATGTACTTGTCTATGTGTGTCCCTTCTTATTTGTACTGGCAATGTGGTGAGGAGGGCAACAGACAGGCTGAAGGCTTTATGATTAAACCCTGATCTTATAGGCAGGTGTGTGCAAGCTGGTTGGGAAATCTCTCCGAGCATTGTGCCAACATCCTTTGTTAATACAGGTAGGGATACTCTCAAATACATACATACATGTACATACATAAAGTACATAGATAAGTATCTGCAGGACTGGAATGGGATACTCAGTTCTCTGTGTTACCTATTGGAGACAAAAGTAACCGAAGATTGTTATTAATTGCTCTCTTTTTTCCCCAGACTGGACCATTTCCCTTTCTAGGAGCTCCCACTACATTCAATGACAGTCTTTTTCCATTTCTCCTGCTGTCGGTTTGCTTTCTTCTCTATAGTACACATGCAAAATTTACACTTTAGTTTACATCAGTAGTTGTTATATTTATACACAGATTTTATTGTCTTCATCTTTTTCTTTTATTTTAAAAGATATATGGTAATGTATTACATAGGATAGTCCATTAAGTAAGGTAAACTTTCAGAAGCACTAGAATGCAACATTTAAACTTAGTTATCAGACAGGCATGAGTTTCCTCTGATACTTCTCTCTGCTTTTTTTTCTTACAAATTAGCTCAATTCTGGTTCAATTATTATATCTTAGTATTTACTATGCTCTCTCAAACCTTCATACTCGCATGATTAGCCAATAGTTAAGCTCAACATTTAACTGCTTTGATACAGATAATGCTGACTTTTTTCCCTCTGTTACAAATATTTTACCTTCTTGATATCCTTTTCTATATTACACACCTGTTAAAACCAACATGACTGAAACTAACAATTCTGTGTCTGGATCTGATCATTTCTTTTCAAGGTGGTGGTCTTTAAAGGAGCATCCTGTAAAACAAGGCAAAAATACCAGCCAAAGCAGTTAGGTTGTTATAGTCTGACTTAAACTGTGACTCCTGATACCATTTCTTTTTAGATTACTCAAGGTTACATCCACCTATGACTGAAGTTCAAACTGTTTCTCTACCTTGATTTTTCTTTATGACTAGCTAATACCATTCAAAAGCTTTTCTTTTCTGAACTACCCTGTAATTTCATCTCTTACTTAATATTACAACAAAAAACCTCTGGCACCTGAGTTCCAGGATACAGGTAGTACGTTCATACAGATGCAAAATTAGAAAGCAATACTAAATTATCCTTTACCTTATTGAAAATAACTTACCTTGAAACAATGCCATTAATTTCTGTATAGCTACACAAAGAGGATGTTGTATGTATATAGTGTGTATTCAGACACATACCTTAGAGCTACTTACATCTCATGCGTTGTTGCATACAGTGTATAGTCTTCAGCTGCAAAACTGGAGTCATGCTTAGCACAGAAGATGACTCAAGTCCGCTGTCTGCCTGGCTTATTTTTCTGCAAGAAATGGATTTTCTCATTTCCCAAGGTTGTGGTAATGCTGGTAAGCTTATACAAAAACATTAAATGATCTTGGAAAAAGAGCAGCTAATTTCCAAGCAAAACCAAAAGTAATACTCAGAAAGGGTATATAGTTTTTCCTGTGAAGGAGTAAGAAAGAAAATGAAAATATCTGTCCCAAATACGTCAGTCAAATCTTAGCATGTACCAAACTGGGGTATATTTGTAGAATGTATATATAGAATATTCTATATATAAAAGTTTGTAAAAATTTTGTGTTGAGTTTATAAAAATTCTGTGTTGTTACTTCGGCGGTGAATTAAATGCCCTGTTACTATAATGACGTTACAGCAATCAGGATGTATAAAGACACCATTAAGAGAACAGAAAACACTGGCATAATTGACCGTTCCTGACCATATCATTTAAAAATCATACTAGATAACAAGTGTTAGGCATCAAAACAAACAAATAAGTTTAGCATTTTTCATAGTTTGTTTTTATAAAAAAAGAACATTAATTAAAGGACCTATTCAGCTTTAAAATTTAGAAGGAAAATGCTGTTCAACTTATCTACATAATGCAAGAATATATCGCTGAAAATGAACCTTTGAAAGAATTTATTTTACAATTCATGGATATTCGTGTATGGAAGGATAACAATAATTACAGAATCACAAAAAAGCAAGGCAGGAAGAACATAAAAAGGCAGTAATCCCACGGTCACCTCCAAATTCAGGGTCATTTATATTTGTATTATTCCTGACAGAGCTCCAGAAAAGTTCTCTTAATAAATTCCCTATTCTATCCTTTTACATGAAGCCGTTGATAATTTTTTCTCTGATATATCTCAGCAGTCTTGTTCCCCCATTAAAACAAGCAAGTTTTGTTCTAATCTGCGTGTGTCTGAAGCCCCATTATTTCTTGACTTGCCTCTGAAAATGTCATAAGAAATTGCGTCAAGGCCACACATCAGTCCTGCAATGAGTGTGACGGCTCCCTTCTCATGCACAAAAAAGCTGAACGGTTTCTTCCAGGCTCTGCTAACGATTCCTTTTACATTGTTACTTTTGAGGTGAGTATGAATGATTTGCTTGATTAACATTTCCGGACTTTCTAGCAATCAAAGGTAAGCAGCCTGTCCTATTGCTGTTCACTTGTTGAACTTGTTTCCCTTCCTCTCCCAGCATGAACATCGTTAGTTTCATCAGATTAACAGCTGGGGTTTTTTTTAAGTTCTTTCTAGTTAACTTTCCTGTTTTGGTTTGGTTTGTTTTCATTATTACGGTTCTATAGTAATTTTACTAGGGCTATCAGTTTTGCTGGCCACCAATCATTCTATAGCTGTACTTTTTAAAGAAGACGTGGAGAGGGAAAGCATTAACTTTTGCATTTGATATTCTCTGTTAAGAGCTTTCTCTGTAGATCATTTACCATGTATTCTTCCTGTGACAAGGATCATACAGAGCCATTTCTCACTCCTTTCAACGTATTTCGTTATTTCCATTAGCACTTAGATATTTTCTAAGCTCTTTATGTTGCTTTAATCAAGATTACTGTACAAAACCTCCATGTTTTAGCATGTAGCCAAATGTTGAGGGAAAGATGGAAAGGAGCAAGATCCTCTCTGACAGGAATAACACAGTAATTCTGTTCATGCTCGTTTAAGTGGATGATATTAGTGATTAAAACTGGACATGGAGTGATGCTGGTAATAACTGGCACCTATGTTTTGATCTCTGTGTATTATCTTTCAGTAATCGCCACCCAAACACAGAGAAAAAAAAATAAAAATAATCTTAGCATGTATATTTTCTTCTGGTTTAATCACGATATTTAGTTAAGCTTGCTTTTCTGGACATGGGCAACTCAGAGTTGCTGCGTGATTTGACTGATCATATGGTATCTTTATGGTATGATATGGTATCCATATCCATGTGGAGGCAATGTTTTCTGTATCAGTGTAGGTTGTATAATGTATATGACGTATCTGCCATCATACTCTGTTTTGGTTTTTTTTCTTATCATCTGTATGTTCTGTGATTCTCTCTTAAAGCTCTGGGGGATTCAACTTAACTGAGAATGCTTTTAGACTCAAAGTGATTTATAGTGTACTCTGGAAGATGTATAATCTACTTGACATTGTTACGGTCTGAAGAGAAATGGATAGCAATATATTTCTTGGAAGAAATTTATTACTGTAGCAGTAGTCTTGCACTAACTTTCTAAACCATGCTCTTTTTACATATCCTGTGAATTTTCTGGGGAAGTCAGGGAACTTTCACTGAATGCCCAGATTTAATGTTTCAAAAATGTTTATGCAGATGTGTTGTTTTTCTCTTGCATGTTGAGAAAACAAACCAAAATGGTTGACTGCATCACAGAACTAAGTGTTCTTAGTTCAGACATGAGAAATACCTGGACTAATGATGCAGAATCAGTTTGATATTGAGATGTATTTGCTAATGGTGCAGTAGGAAACCATAGGAACTGTGGGTGACTCTTGTGCTCAAGGCTTATGTTGTATGTTTCTGCTCAAATGATAGCCTTAATGATGCATGGTCAGAGAGAGCATGAAGAGAAAAAACATGTGTCGTGAACCCCAGATAAGGAGTCCACAGGAATAAGGAGCAGATAAATGACAGCACTATGGCAGCTGTACTGGATGAAGACTTTTAGCATCAAAATGTTGCCTAATGTATTATAACAGAAAAATTGTTCAAGGAGAGTTAAAACAACCATCTGGTGGTAAGGTATAGCATGTGTTCCTGGCCAGTGTCCTGCTCCTGCCAGGGTGCTGCAGAGGCTGGGGGCTCATGGGGTTTAGGAGTAGGGCAGTCACCCTGCCACACAGGACATCAAGCATATCCCTGGAGACAGAGTCAATACGGTCCATTGGTGCTCTCAAATCCCTGAGAGTTGCCATTTGTGTCTGATTTTGGTCTTTTCAAAAGCATCCTGTTCAGTTAGTAAATACATCAGCATTAATAGTAGGAAGCACACTTGAATATGTCAGTGACCAAAAATACTCTGTTACTGAGTGATCTGTGGTTGCAATTTCTGACACTGATACCTATCCAGCTGCTGAGAGTGGGAAATGTCTGTGTAAACACACCTGAGGGCTGAGGGGTAAACTCTATTGTGGTTAAGTATATTAGCATGTGTTGTGAAACTCTGCTTTTTATCTCAGTTTGGTATGTTACTATTAATGAAGTTTTGGGGGCTTGTTCTTAATCTTCTAACAAAAACCCCACAAAACCCAAACATAACCTTTGGATCTCTTCTAAGGTTTGTTTGTTTATTCTTTTTCTTCTTTTAATTAATTCTTACCTTATTCCTGAGGTGTAAACTCCTTGGTACCATCACCATACATTCATCACAGTAGTGCAGTGTGATATGAAAAAGTTATTGTAGGGCAAACTATTGCAAGAGGGTAGCTGCAATATTTCTCAAATCTGGAAGATGTTCTGTGCTTGCCTGCCCACACAGAGCACTCATTTCATTTCATTGGCACATCTCTGAGGTGATTTGTTTGATTTATTCTGGCTTCTTTTACTCTCAAGCTTGTGTTCTTTGAGACCCTGTTCTCGAAATCTGAGAAGTTGTGACACATCTGAAGCATTGTTAGTAGCAGCATGGAAATCCTCAAGGGTTAAAATTTCATGGTCGTGGTTCTTAAAGACCTGTCTATTAGAAATCCAAGAACTTTCTTTTGGAGACAACTCTTCAAGTTACATTTGAAAGTCAGATCGCTGGTCAGTTTTCTTTATCTGCCCCACGAAAAGTAAGTGAAAGTTAGTACTTATCTAAAGTTTGTAAATAGAACCAATTATCTTGTAAATCTGCATCTCAATTTTCTCTGCAAAATAAAACTCGATTGTACTTGTGGGTGTTTTGAGCAAATTTCTTACTGGAATACTTCTCAAAAGTACTAAGTACTTTCCATCAAATGAAAAGCAATTAAAGAAATGTATAAATAGTCTATAAAGAATCATTGAGAGGTTTGGTACATTGAATTACTGTCTTGTTTAAATACTTCTTGATGCAGACAACTATAAAAGACATTCCTCTATCTGTAAGCACCTACTCCTGGTAGAAACAAGAGTTATATTGATTTACTGTAATTTATTTTCTCCCTGGATTCTGGTCTTGACAATGTGAGAATATTAATTGGAATTAATGGCATTTGCACAGCTAATTAAAGTCACTCTTCCTCCAGTCAAATCAATTCCTCTAATCAGAGAAGTAACAAAGTCTTTCTCAGTTCTTGCAGTCTGCATATAAATGTTCTTTGCTTGAATAAGCATTAATGCAGTCATTAGTGGTTGAATACAGACACTACTAATAATACCTGGTAATTTCTTCAGCACTTGAAGAGCACACAAAGGGTATACATGTTCATTCTCATAGATACTGCAATAAAATATTTTTTTTAAATTTGAAGTTAATTAAACACAGGGTTAGTTCGTTCTCATGATCCATTCTTCAAGAAGGATTCTGGATATGGGAATGGTGATATCAGAGAGTGTGCTCTCAGTTTTTCATGCACTGGCCTGATTGATGCAAATAAATGGTACAGCTCAAGGAAAACAATTCCTCTGTATAAGCTAATAGTACAGTCTCTCTTTCCAAGCATCATGCAAAATATTGTATTAGCAAATTAGTATGTAAAAAGGTCTTTCATGGAAAACACAAATAGTATGGAAAGCAGAACAAATTCAACATGCTGTTAATCAGCGTTTCTGCTTAGAATGTAGAAGGCATAACTTCTACATTTACATGTAGAAGGCATTTCTACTTCTTCTTCCTGAGGCAGGAGGCTTTAGAGAAGTGTTATTGTTAAACCAATCCATTCTGCTAACTCAATGCCCGAGCTGCCGTAGACTCTGTTGGCAAATATGCAGAATGCCGCTGACTATAGTGGCCTTCTGAGTTGGTATTTCAGTTTGAATGCTCAACAAGTAAAGTTCAACAAGGTTTTTGTTCCATATAGCAGTGAATTTATGTTCTGTTTTAATTTTTGCTGGTGGTGATATGTGACATGAAGCCAAGGACATATTAAAGATGTTGCTTGGCTATGGATTTATTACAATAAATCCTTGTTCACTGAATGTGAAGCATCTTTTAATGTACATGAAATATTAATTCATGTTATTGAAACAGAAAATCTTTGACAGTTGAGTCAGATCATCATTTAACATATGATTGTGATTATAAGTTCTGTTTCCCAAGATACAGATCTAATTTTCAGACTCAGAATATATTTGTTATCTTTACTTTTATACTAGACCTATTCTGAAAAAAGACCATGAATAATAGAACAAAAAAAAAAATTACAAATTAATCTCTCTGCACAAAAAGTGTGACTGGTATTATTCATGCAGTCTCTTGTGAATGTTAGAGTAAAAGGTTTTTATACATGAAAATCCACAAGAAGAGAAGAACTATATGATTACCTGCATGAATAACTGCAATATGAGTTATGATCTTGGAAGATGTTAACTCCTGGCATTCAAGCAGGAAGACAAACTGCAGTTTGTATCTTGCATCCATCATATGATGGATCAGCCAGCAAGTTACAAGTAGGAAATGATGGAAAATCAGGAGGACAGGAAGAAGAAAAGAAATTCTAAAGTACTTAAAAATCTTTTATTAAAACCAAATGAATACTAAATAAATTAATTAAACTCATGGTTTTTTCTCAGTTACAAAAAGCAGGTTATTAAATTAACTGAGAAAGTTTCTTCACATCAAATAAGTTTTCCAGGATCACTTAAAATCAGTTTTTAGGATTAAGTTGTGGTAGTCACATTTCTTGGATGTTAAACCAATGGAGTAGAATTTACAGTCCTGTACAGACATGCAGAAGAAAGATTAAGTTTTATAGCAGGAGTATAAAGGAGTACATACTATCTGCAGAGAGCCAGTTACAAGACCTGTTCAACAGTTAACTCTATTTTAAGGTAATAATTTCTGTTTCGGATGACATTGGTCTCTGAATTGAGACTGTTGTGCACGAATGGAATCTTTATATCACGTTGCAAGGACTGTAACAGAAATTGCTTGTCAGTTTTAGATGTGAAAATTTTGATAACGGACAGTAGGTGCAAAAATGTCATATTTTATCATCTTTACAAAATTATATTGATTTTTAAGCTTTCTTTTAAGGTGTAGGGAGTTAGTCTATGGGCTGGTACAGGCAAGGTAAGTAAACCACAATGGTAAAAATCCTAAAATAATCCCAGAGAAAGTAGTGCTGTCTCTACTACAAAGTAATTTGTAGAGCCAATCTTCAAACTTTGAAAATTTTGCGGATTTACTGTTCTTCCTGGATGGTGGTGGGAATTAGGATATTCAAACAAAAGTTATAGGAAAGGCTAAACCCCAAGTCTGCGTGTCTGGGAAATTTCAGCCTTTTAATTGCCATTGGATACTAAAGGAACAAATTCATATAAAATAGTAGGCTTGAAAAGCTAGTGATCTGCTTCTGAACAGGATATAGTATAGCAGAGGAGGACTGTGAAGTTCTGCTTCCAATATCTACCTATACAGTGTCTGAGTCAGTTCACCCTCAAGTACGGTTGCAAATACATTTTGATGTGTTGTTCTCTTCCAAAACTGCAAGTTGGCACTGTTTAATGTAGTCTATTTAGTCTGTTCAGAAAATCACCATATTCATAAGGGATCAAAAAATTTTATAAATTTTTTTCTTGTTTAGGCAATTTGATGCTGAAATGTTTCCAAAGTTATGCTGTAAAGCCCAGTTTCTGAGCCATGTGAAAGACAGACTTCCAGTACAGAGATAGTTTGGCAAGCTAATATACTTTGGGATGAATGACTTATTGAAAGCTTGACAACAATTTGGTAGTTGTGCACTGAGAAGGTATTTCTCATCCTTAATTTCACCACTGAAAATCTTCTGAACTGATACAGTTGAAATAGCAAATATCTTTCAGATGCTGTTGTCTTAACTCAGAAAATCCCCAGAGATTTTTATTCAGTCCTTTGAAAATGTCACCTTTGAGTTATTTGAATTTGTAGTGAGGAGAGAAGTTTCTCAACCAAAACACTCTTTCAGCTGTATTTTGTCATGATTTAACCCCAGTTGGCAACTAAGCCCCACACAGGCACTTGCTCACTCCCTTTCAATGGACTGGCAGAGACTTGGAAGAGTAAGAGTGAGAAAACATGTGGGTTGAGATAAAAACAGGTTATAATTGAAATAAAATATAATACTAATATTAATAATAATTTGCAATGAAAAGGAAAGTAAACAGAGAGAATTAGAAAGCACAAAAGGCAAGTGATGTAAATGAAAAATTGCTCAGCACCAACCAACTGATGCCCAGCCAGTTACTGAGCAGTGGTCCCTCTGCCAACCTTCACCCTTGTTTTATTTCAGCACATGATGGCATAAGGTATGGGATATCCCCTGGATCAGTTGGGGTCAGCTTTTGCAGCTGTGTCCCTTCCCAATTTCTTGTGCACCCCCAGTGTATTTGCTAGTGTGTGAAGTGAGTGAAGCAGAAAAGGCTTTGGCTCTGTGTAAGAAGGGATCAGTAGTAACTAAACATCCCTGAATTACCAACGCTCTTTCCAGCACAAATCTAAAACACAGCCCCTTACTAACTACTATGAAGAAAATTAACTCTTAACCAGCCAAAACCAGCACACATTTATTATTGGGAAATTTTGCCTTTCTCTAGGTTAATAGGAAGATCAGTATATTTACATAGCTGAATATCCTATTGATAGCATTTAAGACCATTTCAAATTAGCAACAGATTCAAGTCTTCAAACATTTTGTTAAATGACTGCAAGGCTTGCTGCACCAGTCTTCTTATTGTAGCACTTTTTGGGAAGCTATCTTTATTGCTGTTCAAAGGAAAGAGTTTAGAAATCTTTTTATTTGAATTAAATATAATCAGGACTCTGCAAAAACTATTCAGTTTGTAAAGAATTAAATCTTTTAACTTTACTTAGTCATCTAAGGCCAAATTCTTAATTGTTGCATTTGCTTGTAGCAATGTCAATTTCAGCAGTTTATAGACAGAAATCTGTACAGCTAATTTTTTATTTGATATATAGACCTAATATTTTTTCACTTGAGTCAAGCAAATTCCCCTCTTTCCAAGCCATTTTACCACTCCCATATGTTGCAGAGGGCTTTTTAACGCTGATTAAGAAACCTCAAAATTTCTAAATAGTTTTTTCTTTTCTTAATTGCATAGCAACTTCCTACATAAATACTTTCAAATTAAATTTAATACAAAATAATAAATATAATGAATAAAACCCTTAATATGATACAACATAAGAACAGAACAGAATAGACTAGAATATTAAAATAGAATATAGAAATTATATACAGTAAATATAACACAATACAATATAATACCTACTTTTTGGTTTTGAATAATTATAATGTAATATAATTTTGACAGTCCATGTGATGAAAATAACCCAATATTGAGAAGTTAAGCTTACCATGTGCTTCAGAGCTGATGCTGACTAGCTTTGTCACACATTTTCTGTTTCACAGATGATTTCAACTACTTTTATAGGTAAGTGCATTGAAGTGCAGCTGTTCCTCCATGCATTTCTTGCATGCATTAAAGCATTTGCTCTGCTTCTTGAAGAGCTTGGCTGCTGCATATTGTCAACTCTCTCTGCTGAGCACCTGCCTCCCTGGAAGCTTGCTCTCTCTCACCCTGGAAAAGCTGACAGCTTGAATCTTCATGAAGTTCATTGCTGGAGCTAGGTGGTGGAATAAGTAAGCCAGGTCTATAGCAAACACATTGCATATCTGGGATGAGTATCAGAGAGAAACTTGGCAGGAGGAGTTGGTTGGAAGGTACAGCCAAGGTTCAGGTCCAGTACAGGTGACCCTAAAACTCAGGAGGCAACTGTAGCTGTGTGAGCTGAAAAGTCCCTCAGTTTTCAGGTGGAATCTGAGCACAATTTTCTAGGCACAGAACTCCTGTCTAACATTAAGTAGCCAAATGTAAGCCTCACAGAAGATAGAGACTAAATTGTAAGTTAGTACCGGAAAGGAGAAGTTTCAGTCAGGGAAAATGAGCATTTAAAAGGTGCCAAAAATGTATTTGAAATGCAGTGGCATACACAGATAATCAGTACTGGAGAGATCACTCAGAAGCAATGTCTGAGTTGCTCAAAATGGTAAAGTTGCATTATTTCTCTTTTTACAAAAGATCATGATTTTGACCCTTAATGTTATTCACAGAAACGCCTTGTTCTTCAACATAAATTAGGAATGTTAGTGAGTGCAAATGACAGTCAGTCAGAAGAAACAATCTTCATCTTATTTTGAAGAGTTTTGCAGACAGGAAAATATTAATCTGGACTGAACTGTGGTGAAACTCAGACATAGAAACAATCTTCATGGAAAAGCATGGTTGCAAATCTGACTGGTGTGGGAAACCTAGCTGGAAAGCTACAGCTGTCATTAAATTCAGCAGTAGTTCAGTAGCTTTCCTCCTGTGATGGCAAACACTGTCTTGACATTTGACCATCTTTGTGATGGTCAACATGCCATGCAACACTACAGACTTGGGGAAGAGTGGCTGGAAAGCTGCTCGGCAGAAAAGGACCTGGCGGTACTGGTTGAACATGGGTCAGCTTGTGCCCAGGCAGAAAAGAAGGCCAACAGCATCCTGGCCTGTACCAGCAATAGTGTGGCCAGCAGGGCCAGGGCAGTGGTCATCCCCTGTACTGGACACTGGTTAGGCTGCAGCTCGAATCCTGTGTTCAGTTCTGGGCCCCCCACTACAAGAGAGACATTGAGGTGTTGGAGCTGGTCCAGAGAAGGGCAGCGAAGCTGGTGAAGGGTCTGGAGAACAAGTCTTAGGAACGGCTAAGGGAACTGGGGATGTCTGGAGAAAAGGAGGCTCAGGGGGGACCTTATTGCTCTCTACCACTACCGGAAAGGAGGATCAAAGGAGGTGGCAGTTGGTCTCTTCTGCCAGGTAGCGAGTGATAGGACAAATGGTAACAGCCTCAAGCTAAACCAAGGGAGGTTTAGTATGGATATTAGGAAGAATTTCTTCACAGAAAGGGTGATTAGGCATTGGAACCGGCTGCCCAGGGAAGTGGTGGAGTCACCATCTCTGGAGGTGTTCAAAAACTGTGTGGATGAGACCCTTAATGATATGGTTTAATGGTGGTCTTGGCAGTCCTGGGGCAATGGTTGTACTTGATGATCTTAAAGGTCTTTTCCAACCTAGATTCTAGGATTCTTTATGAATAGCCTGTTTATGGACAAGTAAGCATCTTTGCCACAGAACTTGAGCAGAAAGCAGCAGCTATTGCCATTTCCATTCACTTTCCAGACTGCCAGCTATTTGATGTAAACATTAAACAAGAGAAGTAATTGAGGACAAAAAAGTGCCAAGGTTGGGAGGCTGCTATATGAAACACGGAAGAAAAGTACATGGCAGCCTGTGCTCAGACTGTGCTTCTGCAGGTGCATGGCGCACTTCAAACGTCAGACATGGAGGGTGCCAGTCAGGGGAGGAATTTTCAGTGCCTGGAGATAGATACATCAGGAAATTGCAGGATGTGGTGGACACTGATGAATACCTGCACATTGTAAAATAAACACAGATAATAATTCAAAAGCAACAGGGATGGTTTATTCCTTCACCGAGTATCCTGGTTTCAGCTGGTTTTTTTGGACAAGAAATTATAAAAATTCAGATACATTCTGAATAATTGTAAAATCAAGAAAGTGGGTGGCAGGAAAATACTTTTTACAGTGAAAATTTTATTTGTTTAGAAGTTGAAAAACCTTACTGTACTCTCTAGGACATGGTAATTCTTTCTGTGGGGAAGGATCCAAAGCTGGTTTAAGTTTATAGGAATACTACTGAATCCAAAAGTCACCAACTAATATTCAGTGCATGCAGACACCATGGACAATGGGAAATTGACTCCTGCTGTCAGTGCTGCCAAAGGAAAAATAATAGAAAAAGAAAAGAAATTTTATAGAGAAGCTGGAAAGCAGAATACTCCATGGCTGAGCATATCATGAAAGCACAGTGATTGCTCTTTGTGAGATCTGGGAAAGATTGTTGCTGACTTCAGTAAGGCTACCAATTCTTTCCTCCTCAATTTTTCTTTATTTGCTCCTAAACCTTGATGGAAAGTGAATTTGATATTATTTTTTCCCAGTTTCTTCAGTTAGGTTTACATTCAGTGTTCATTTTTAATGATTTTCCAGCAACAGCTCATTTTATAAATGCCAACTTCTTTTCCTTTTTTACCCCTTTTGTTTTTAAGAAGAAAAGACAGTACAACTCTCTGCTGTTCACGACCAAAGGCCATTAAAATCGTAATAATTTAAGGTCAAATATATCAAGGAAATAAGTGTAAGAACCAGACGTATATGGTTTTATTTTTGGAGAAAACTAATAAACTTTCACGACTATTTCATGACATTCACTTTCCTCTTTACTAAGGATCACTAAAGAGCACCCTTATTATTTACCTGTAATGTCAGGGATTACATCAGGCTTAACATTTTAACAAGAGGCTCATATCCAAGCAACAGTAACTTCCAGATGACGTTCTAAGGAAATAGTCGGTAGATTTATTTAGCTTTTACATATGTATTGGAAAGATGAAAGCTAGTATGGATTGGTGTGGGAGAGTCTGGTTTAGCAGATAGACATTTTAATTTAGTAAAAATTTACCTGTACTTTTCTTTTTATTAAAAAAAAAAAAAAATTAAAAATCATTATATAAGACATAATTTTTTTTTAATTGCCTCAGTTTGGATGAAGCCTGGAACTGGAAAGTTTAAAATTTTAAAAGTAGAATAGAAAATTGTATTATTCTCCTGAAGAGCTTTACACTGTGTTAAACTCAGAAATTACTGTTAGTCAAAAAACAATTTTTTTTTTAATATTATTTAGATTTATCTTCACAAAGTGACAAAATTCAATTAGCTTGCACAGAGCAAGCCACTAAAAAGGGAGTATCAAAACGGCTGTAAGAATGACCTCCACAAAAGCGCATTGTTAAGAAGATGGAATGGTTCAGCCAGTGTGGTGCAGAGTCTGCCAGGTTAGTGTTGAGAACAGGGCTGATGTAAGTAATAAGTCTTCTGAAGACATTTGATACAGAGGCAAATTTCCTTTCAGACTGGACAAAAGTACAACTTCATACACCAACATTGCCCAAACTTCTGTTTGGCCAAGCAAGCTTTAAAGCTTTTCTGTACTCACCCAGTGTGTTTACTGAGAGACAGATTCATAAAATGTGTCTATTACCTAATGGCAAAGCCAAAATCGCAACACTGGACACAACATGCAGACTGGAAGGGGCTTCCAGAGATCTCTACTCCAATGCCCTGACCAGAGCAGGCTTGGCTGTGGAGTCAGACCAGGTTGCTCAGGGCATTATTCTATGGGGGCTGGAAATGCTGCAAGGAAGGGACAGTACCTCACACCACTGAGCCCATCTCCACTGCCCAGCCATCCTGTGGGACAAAAGCTTTCCCTTATCTCCAGCCTTTCTGGCCCTGCTTAGTTTACTGCCCACCAAGGCACAAGACCTACCCAGAGCTGCCCATAACCCCCACCAGCCCTGCTGCCAGGGCTTTGCCTCCCCCGAACAGAGCCATACAGTGCTCTGCAGTGCAGCAATCTGCTGCTGGTTCCAGAGCTGTATCTGAAACAGGTAATTTGGATGTTGGTCTTCTGGGCCACATGGATGGTGTGAATACACTCTTCTGGTTTCTCTTTCACTGTACAAGGTGCTGTCAGCCTTCAGAGAAGTCCTCTACAAGTTTCTGCAGTGCTGTGGTGGTTTTGGTAGGGCCAAACTGCAGGGCAGAGTGGCATCTTCTGCAGAGCTGGGATAGGACTGTTGTCTTCAGAGCTCAGAAGATAGTGCTATTCTTCATTATCCTAATGGCTTTCAGGGTCTCTTGGATTTCAAATAACTGATAATGACAATACTTTTATTTCTAGATTAATGTTAATTGCCCTTGGTGCTCAGAACTGTATAAAACAAAAAACTTGATCACATCAAATTTTCTTATTCCTTTCTGATTAGAAAATAAAAGATATTTAATATATGACTACTTTCTGTCCATATACATATATTTTTCAAACAGCATTTCTTTCAATCTTCTATTCCAATACTTATACTAAATTTAAAACAGGAGTAAGATGCTTACACTTATCCCTTAGTTTCTGAGAACTGATTCAATTATTAAGCTAAATGTGTTTATGTGGTATTTGCATTTACATTCTTGGGATCTTATTGCACTTATTGTAAAAAAATCCTGCCTAAACTAAATTAGGAAATCGGTGTAATTTCACAACTAATAATTACGAGTTAATTTGCTAATTGAAGCACATCCAGTGGAGAAAAACAGCTGTATTATGTGGCCAGTTAAATCCACCCAGATCTTACTACTTAATATTCTGATCAAATAGCCCACAAATGAGTGATAAGCAAAGAATTTTCTCCGAAATTATTTGATTAATAGTTTTGAATTACTGATATATTCAGAGATAACTGCAGTAAGAAAATGAGGCCAACCTGACCAAGTATATTATCCCTTACAATTAATTAACCCTCCTATAATTAACAACAATAAAACCTGCTTCATGAATATTTCATCCTAACAAAAAATGTACCTGTTCAGTTCTAATTGTTTGGAAAGGTTTCTGTCAAAAAATTATGTGATTTAGGAGATTTGATATTTTATTATTAAAAAGCATGAATATTTTAGAACATACTAGGCTATTCTTGCCATCTAGTCTCGACAATGAATTGGGCTGATGCAGTAATTTCTTTAACAAGGGTGGTATTGCAAGAGGATATGAAAAACATGGATATAGATGTTTTTATTCCTAGTATGAGAGCTAGCAGAGCACAAATTTTATAACAGAAGCCCAGGAACCCTGTATTGAGGTTATCTTCGTGCATTTTAGATGATGGCAAACTCTAATCAAACCTTATGTATCATTGCAGCTAGTAAGTTGCTGAGCTAAGGAATTATTGTTTACAGTCTTGGCATTCTCAAGGAAGATAAACAGCCCTATGTTGGGCTTTCCTGCTTCCAGCACATTTCTAATATTTTGCAGTGCTTCTTGTGTTGCTGACTAAACATAAGTCAGTCTCTTCCATGAAACTTAATGTTTCTATGCCCTCTCCTGTTCCAGAATTTAAAGAAAAAATTGCTTGAAAGACAACTGTTGGTCTGTTGTTTATACATGAACTTATTGCACATTGTAACAAGGCTTAATTTAGCATAACTTGTCAGACTAAGTGATATTCATTTGATTTTGACCACGCTTTTCAGCAATAAAATGAAACACTGGGCAGAATAAGGATGCTTATAAACAAGATCAGGCAAAAAGTTGGTAAACTGTATGAAGTACTAACTGGAAGGTTGTCTTACATCTACATCTACATCTTTCATATATAGGTTTCGTTTGTCTTTCTTTCCTTAGGAGATGGACCAAAAAAAAAAAAGGGATTGCAAGCTCATTGCATTATGTATTTGTTACATGTGTTACTGCTCTGTAGACAAGAAGACATCAAAATAGGAAGTTCTTGAATCTTGTGGCGCTGAATACACATTGCTACTTACATTCAATTTGAATTGAAATAAGTGTTTTGAGAGCATAAACCATGGGGTTTTTTCAGCCACCAAATCCTTGGCATTGATACAAAAGGTATTGTGCATGTTCTGAGTGATGAATGGATTGAGAGCAGCCCTGTGGAAATGGATCTGAGGATGCAGGTGGGTGAAAAATTGGACATGAGCCAGCAATGTGTGCTTGCAGGAAAGAAAGCCAGTCACATCCTGGGCTGCACCAAAAGTAGTGTGACCAGCAGGTCAGGAGAGGTGATTCTGCCCTTATACTCCGCTCTTGTGAGACCCCACTTGCAGTGCTGTGTTCAGCTCTGGGGTCCCCAGTACAAGAAAGCGCAAGTCCAGAGGAAAACCATGAAAATGGCAGGGAACTGGAACACCTTTCCTGTAAAAAAAAGGGCTGCGAGAGTTGGGGTTGTTCATCCTTGGAAAAGAGAAGGCTTGAGACCTTATTGTGGCCTTTCAGTAAATGGAAAGACAACAGAGATTTTTTACCAAGACCAGTAGTGACAGGACAAGGGCAATGGTTTTAAACTGAAAGATTTTAGATTGGATATAAGGAAGAAATTTTTTACAATGAAGGTGGTAAGACTCTGGAACAGTTTACCCAGAGCAGTCCTGGGTGCCTCAGTTTTGGAAGTGTTCAAGGTCGGGTGAGATGGGGTTTTGAGAAACTTGATCTAGTGAAAGATGTTCCTGCCTATGGCAGCGGGTTGGACTAGTTGATCTTCCAAGGTGTCTTCCAACCCAAAGCATTCTATGATTTTGTAATTCTATGATTCTCTTTCTAAAACAACCTCTCAGTGCTCATTAAAATTTATACTTCTTGTTGGAATACATATTCCTTTTTCAGTTTTTGTACTTCCACTTGGTTTAAATGTTGAGTATATGAAATATACACAAAATAGTAAAATTTTCCTGGTTTTTGTTTCTTAATTTGCATGTGCTTTGTAGGTTTTTTTCTCTAATATCAGTAATTCCATTTATATCCATGCTTATAACAAACATAAACAAAAGAAACACTCTTTTTAAAAGAATTTCTGGAAAATAAGCATTATCCATGTATTATCTATGTATGTAGACTATTTTATATTCTATATATAGAGCAAATGTAAACTCTCCAAATTATTTTTGGCAAGATCTAACCCTTACTTATTTATGTTGCTGAACTTCATCTCTAACCTGAAAAAACAGGTGCATTTTCAGTATTTGGTACGCCTGAAAACAGCACCATGTGCAGTTTTTCCAGACAAAATGAATGCTTTCTAGGCTGTGGCAGCATGAAAAATCTACAAACACCAGATTTGCTACCATAGCTTGTGTTAAGTGAGAACTACTGGGCCCTAGTCCATGTATTAGCCCTCATTTCATCATCATCCCCAAATGCTGAGTTAATTTGTAAATTTATTTAAGATTCATAAATACTAGTTTATCAATTTAATATGGGGATCTTCCATAGTTCCTAAAGAGTTTGGTTTCCCAAAGGCACCATGTTTTTGAGAACTCCATTAACTAATGTTAATGAAAATCCTTTTTTACTGCATAAAACTTCATCTGCGCCTTCATACAGTTTTAGGTGCATTTTTGAATGCAGATGAGATGTTCTGAAATACTGAAGAAATCACTGAGAGGTTGTGTGGGGTTGTATTTGGAGGACAGTGGACGTGTGATGAGCCAGCCGTATGAGGGCCTCTTCTAAGCATGCAGCTGCATACCAAGAAGAAGATAAGGGGATGTGAACCAGCCATCAGAGAGCTGCTTCTAAACACGTAGCCGCATACCAAGAAGATAAGAGGAAGAAAACATCTGCAGTCGGATACATGGGAAGAACACCAGGAATTAGGTGATCCAATAAAGACACTTACTGAGCCGCGTGATTGCCTCGTGCAAGAGGGCTTTTACCAATCAAAAGGTGTGTGACCGCAAATAGAGATAGAAAACTCTGTATATAAAGGGATCGTGGGAACAATAAAGTGGCTTCTGCTTGATTCACATTGAATCGTGTAGGGTCCATTGTTGTCTCTCCTCAAGGTTGAAATGATTCTCTGTGTTTTTGCTGTACAATTTCTGAGTAGTAATTTAGAGGAGAAATTATCTTCTTGCCTTTCGATACTTCAGTGCAGCAAAGGCAGATCTCAAGGATGTGGAGGTACAGGGGAAAGCACACCCAGCACGAAATGAAGCCTCAGATCCTTGTCCAAGTCCAAGAAAATTAATAAAATTATCCATGGATATTCTGGATCTGAGCCTTCATGATGAGATGAGAAAGATTGTAGTATTGGAGAAGGTGAGGAAAAACTAAAAGCCAATGGTAAGGCACTTGGGAAGCTATGATCTCTGGTTCTGATAGGGTGGTACAAAGTGCTAAGAAAGAATAGGTCAAAACAATGCAATAGACTTACAGGAAAAGGCTCTGTGCATAGTGTATGTACTTCAGAGTGTCCTGAATGCCATGTGCTGTCCCAGAAGCGTCTCATTAGTAGCCACTCAAGAAAAAAACTGTCTTGCTTGCTACACAAAAGATGCTTAATGGTACTGAAGTTGTTCACTTAGTTAAGAACTCACTGGGAACACAGGTGCTCTTCTTAATGTTCCTTGTAACACAGAAACTTCTTGACTTGTTCACATTTAGAAATGAAGATCTCATTTGCAGCTGGAAAAGAGTAAATAACATCCTAATAAGACTCCTTTGTACAATGGGCTATGCTTACATAGCCCATTGTACAAAGTTGAGGTAAATTGTACAAGTTTGAGGTAAATCTGCAGTAGTTTCATCAAATTAATGGATATTCTTTTTCTATAGTTACACAAGAGTAATTGATGTAACCTTGCCAGGGAAAAGGACAGAGGCCAGTTGCACTAATACTCATGTAGTTGCTCTGTATACAAGAAATTATACAGTTGCTGTTTTTCAAGAAAGGTGATTAAGATTTCCCCTCCGGCAAGAAAGGAAGTAAATTTATCCATATCCTGTTTTCCAGCTCAGTTGTAAATATGATGATGTTTTGCTAAATGTTCTCCAGTTTGAAATAAATAGGCACAAAATTTCCATAAATGCATGTAAATTTGGTGATTTTTTCCTGATTTTCAGAAAGTCACCAATTTTAACCAGAGTAAATCAGTTTATTTACAGTGAAGACAGTATATAATACCTGCATTATATATTCAATAAGAGATATATTAACATTATAATTTACAACAATAAATGATCACGTTGAATTCCTATAGTTAAAATAACAACACAAGGATCACAGCAAAATATAAGGTATTGTGGTATAATAAATAATTAATCATCCTTCCCTTCGCAAGCAGATTTGAATCAAACTTTTGACATACGTATTGTTTATAATATGCATAATTAGCGTAATTAATACTGCAACTGATTTAAATTCTCTGCCACACTTTGTGCTTAATGACATGATTATAACAGATAATGTTCATCTAACTAGTAAGGTCTGAACAAAATGTTGTCTTTATCTTGCTTTTCCTATAATGTCATTATGTAATGCTCTTTGCCTTATTCCTCTGTTTTTTTTCTCTGAGAGGATTACAGAAAAAAATTATGTTTTGTGTTCTGATGCATGAAATATGTTCCTGTACTGTTTTTGTCTGAGCTGCTTGCTTACTCCCTGCCATTGGAATGGCGGGTAGAATAGGAACCATAGAAGTACAAGAACTCCTAGGTTGAGATAAAGGCAGTTTCATAGGTAAAGCAAAGTAAAAATGAGGAATTTCCCATAGGTAGGCGGGTGTTCATATCACCATACAAGTGACTATGAAGAACTTTAACATTATCCTAGCCATAACAAGCACGGCTCCTCTTGTTACTCTTTTGACAGGGACCACCTGTGGCTCTGACTGGCCCAGTCCCACACCTGGCACCAGGAGTCCTGTGTCACCCAGTCTTGCCCCAGTGATGCCCCCACCCCCGGTTCAAGTGTCCCAGGCCTGGTATGTTCCAGCCCTGGCCCTGATGCGCTTGAGGGCTCCTGCTGCTGGTGAGAGAAAGAATCCCATTGGTCCTTCCTCCTCCTTTGGGGCTGATGGTTTCTGCCCCAAAATGTCCAAGTCCTCTTGCTCGTTGTCTCCTTCAGCTACAAGGTGACCCCCTAGAGCAACCTGTGCTCCTACTGCCCCATTGCTGCAAGATGGAGTTGCTTCACGCCAGTTTTCTGGAGTTTGGAAAGTAACAGTAGGCAGAACAATGCTTATAAAGACTTGTTTCCACCCACACCATGGCCTGTTTTTGAAGAGAAAGTGAAAAACTCTGTGAGAACTGACAAGGAAACAGTATCACACCGTCAGGAAAATGTCCACCATTGTGTACAAAAGAAATATCCAGATGTTTCTAGCCTGGTTTTGCAAGATCATATCCACAAAGGATATGATTTCTTTCTGCAGCCTTTTTTTTCAGAGCAATCGCTCATGCTAATACAGGTACTTTTACTTTGTCCAGAGATGCTTTGCTTCACTTCTTAGACTGTCCTGAGCAAATAGCAAGTTATCATTAAGACACTACACCAGTGACTTGTGCTAGGAATGTCTCAAAGCTTTCACACTTGCAGGCTGCTAAGTTGGATCTCAGTTCTGCTCCTGGACTACTGCCCATCTGACAAAGGACAATGCTAAAGCTTCATTTCCTAGTTTTCTCAGTGATTGGTAGATAATACCAATACCAGCTGCTTGGTTAGGCTGGGTACCGGTTAGTGGGTGGTGAGCAGCTGTATTGTGCATCACTTGTGTTTCCTGAATTTTCATGTCTTTTTTTTTTTTTACTGTCCCTTATTATTATTATCAGTATTGTTATTGTTTGTATTGTCTCTATTATCACTATATTGTACTATATTTTAGCTATTAAACTGTTCTTATCTCAACCCACAGGTTTTACATTCTTTTGATTCTTCTCCCCATCCTACATGGAGAGTGGGGATAAAAGAGGGGTTTAGCGAGCGGCTGTGTGGTATTTAGTTACTGGCTGGGTTTAAATCTTCTCCAGAAAAGTCTCTTGTTAAAGAATATGAAATTTCTTTTTAGGTACTTGCTATGTATTTGAGAATATACAGAAATTATTCTAACTCTTCTTTTGATCTTATGTAATTTTGCAATGACACAATCTTGTTTTCCCTTTTGTGATAAATTTACTTAAGCAATTCAAGACACACCAAAATGTTCTATCTATCTTCTATCTTTCTCTCGCTGTCTTAAATTTAACCACTGAAAAATCATGAAGCAAATAAGCACATCAAATTACAGTTCTGACACCAATTCTTTATTTTCTTTGTGCAAATATTCTAACAATCTCAGTTTGGTCTCAGGTGAAGAAAGTTGATGATAGTGTTTGAGCATTTAGGTGGAATGGCATTTTACCAAACACTTTACAGAGGAATTCACAATCTTAACAAATGAAGAATGTGTTGCATAGAAAGTTGAAAAGATTCACCCAGGATCAGCTCACAACCTAGGAGCAAGTAAGGTCAGGACCTGCTTAGTCCAAGTATGTATTTGAGAACATATAGAAATTATTCTCACTCATTCTTGGTTTTCTTATGAATTAAAACTTGCTACCATCTGTCTGTGGGCTTGACTGGGACCCTTTGCTTATGCCCACATTCGTCATGGTGCAGCTAGCTGAGATACCAGTGGCATCAAAAGCAGTTGTGTGTAAGTTTAAAACACACTGAAGAAGAGAGACAAATGAATATTTAGGCAGCTGCATTGGTGCTGAGACCCCATGGCTGCAGTCAGACTCTGATCTAGAAGCATAAAAGATGGGTCATTCCCTTGGTGTTAACATTGAGGACTACCAACCCAAGCCAATAAAATATTATCCTTTAACTGAGGGTTGCAAACATTTAAATTAGATCATATTACCAAATGTTTTTAAAAAGAGTAAAACTTAGGTAAGAAAAATGAAAACCTATAAAATATTAAACCATCTATTATATGACAGTGACATTGTATTTGCTTAGAACTCTTAAAAAGATGGTAAAATCAGAAATGAAGCAACACCAGTCTAAAACAATGATGCATATCTGAGATTTAATGGCATAGTATATTAAAAATTCTTTAAGATTTAAACAATAGTAATTTTAAAAGAAATCATATTTAAAACAAACAAACAAACAAACAAAAACCCCTCAATTCCATACACACACCCCTTTCCACAAATAAGTGTTTTCTGATAGCTGGTATGGTAAGGCTTAACTGTGCCACGAAACATCAACTGTGTTTTGTGGCACAGTTGATTCTGTCTTGGCATATATGAATTTATGACACATACGCTTATGGACAACACATCAAGCAGGCTTTCAAATGAAAAATGAACTGCATACTTTATGGAAGCCTAAAGCTATCCAGGAGTTAGTGTGCGGTGAAAGAGGAATTCTGATTTTCATTGCGTCTCGGATTTTAAACAAGATTTCTCTCAGATTTATCTCACTGCTTTTTGCTACATGTCACAGCTTTATTAATAACCTCCGCTTGTCAGCTTCCAGATATGAGAATTGCACATGCATATTCTAAGTAAAGTGCCTTTTGTGAAGCATTATCATGAGTATTTTCATAGGTCTCAGTAGTCTATCCAATTTTATTCTCTTTCATGGTATGACAGAATCACTGATATCTTTCATTTTAAAACCTAGACCTAGCCCCAAAAATATCTGCATCATCCTGACAGAGGATATGTTTTAAGTACCTTCTTATGGGATCATCATTACTTGCTTCTCCCTTCTTAAAAATCTGTGATGTCATCTGCATTGAACAAGTTATTTATCCTGGGAATTGTGACATTTCCTTCTCTCCCTCCTTTACATGAACATCCTTTGTGTTTTTCATCTTGCAAGAGTATGTGCCAGCCTGATGGCTGTCTTGTAGTTTGAATTCTAATTATCTACGCCAACAGGGATCTTTGTGGCTATGCCCTATCCTACCCTTTTTATGTTTCTATTTTAAGTATTAGCCACATCTGAAAGCTCTCCTGTTACATCAGCAACAGAGGAAGTCTGTATTAGATGATTGAAAACCCACCTGGTTGGGAGCATTTATTTACAAGGTCTGCCGGAGTATGTGTAAGACAGTAATCACTCTGGCATCAAGGCTGAGAATTGAAGGAAACAGTGAAATAAAGGAACAGAAACAAATTTTAGAATGAAACTCTAAAGAGACATCAGTACTCTGTGCATAGCTTATGGCTTCTGTAAGACTTTGTAAAATTTCTGTATATGTCTCCTCTAAATCTTTGAAGATGCACACTGAAGTATATGGAAGTTTGAGCAGATTGTGGAGGCAAAGAATTTGCACTGTTCATCACAGAAGAAATTTTGGATGCTGTTACTGGCTGCAAAATGCTTCATTGAATGTCTGGGTATTATTCTGGTTTACAGCCAGTGTAAGGGTGTTCACACATTTTGTTGTATTGATTTCTTTTAGCTCTCATGTACCAGATAGAAACATAAATTCCATGTCCTTGAATTCTTCACATGAAAAGAGCAAAGCCATGTACTGGACACACCAGTACAGTTCCAGTTCCAAAGGACAAAAAATGAGACAACTAGCTCTGCAAGTTCACCCTATCTTCTGGAAATGGCTTTCAGGTCTGGTTTTACGAGGGGGACCTTACTTAGGCTGTTCTATGATTGAGTTAGACTTGTAAAAAATATTTTTTTGGAAATGAAAGGTGTATTTACACCAATGGTATTGAATCTTGCCTTTATCTAATAAAACTTTCCTTATCCAGAGGGGAAGGGGGTAGAATAATATAATCTAAAAGTAAAATATAAATAAAATTAAAATTAAAAAGAAAACTCATTTTCACCCAAAAAAAAAAAAAAAAAAAAGAAAAAAGAAATAAAAGAAAAAAAAGTGGGAATACTGGGGATGGAATTAAATGAACCTTTGTTTGCTAGTGATTTTCCAACCCAAGATCTCTACTTTTCCTTTTGCTTTTTTATATAATGGTAAAAGATCTGTTTTTCCTTAAGGAATAGCTAGTGTAATGCAACTTTTTCACAAGTTATAGGAATGCTTTTGTCAAATCCAAGAGTCAAGGGTGAAGAGGAAACAAACATGTAATCAACTCCTTTTTGCCACATGTATGATATTTTTAGTTCTAGTGTGGTTTTTCTGGTTTGTTTTTTTTTAATCCCCTTTATCTGTTGGTACCATTAGCAGAACTGCCCACACTTTGGGTAATGTAACTCCAAACGTATCAAATTGCTCCTACATTCAGAGAGGCCTCTTTTCCACTGCTAAGGAGTACAGGTTTTCTTTTATCTGATGCCAGTCACTAATCTGTTTCTTAATTCCTTCTCAGAAGTATTTTGTCTGGTTTTTTTAAGGAACATTGGTCTCTGAAGCACTGCTAGTCTGATCTGATGAGGCTATTACAGTGTTCATGGCATGCCTCAAATTTCAAGTAGCTTGCTTTCTATTCACCAGAAAAGACTTATTTTTTAATCATGTACAATTGAGAATAGCCACATTTGAAAATGCTGTATTTTATTTTCTATTCATATTGGAAAGGAGATTGGAGGGGAGGACCCTGGCAAGGAATATAAGTACTTTCCCAAAGTACTACTTAAAATGGCAATACTATTTAAAATGACAAGTGCAAATGACCAAAACAAAAAAGAAGTTTTCTTTTACAAATATTAACTGTGAATTTTTCCTTTATTTTAGGACAGATATTTTGAATCCACTAATCACCACCAGCACTGTGCTTATTCCTTTAAAAAGTACATTTGCAATATGTCCTTTGTTAAGTGAGCATTTCAGTCTTTGTTTAACAAACAGTACGTCCAAACTTACTTTAGAAAACATTGCTTGCTTCTATTAAAAAAATATTTAAGCAATCAATCCTGGCAAATTACAAAGTAGAAAAACTAATTTGTGTAGACAGAGAAAGCTTTTGTTAGATATTTTTATGTGCTGAGTTTCTTCCTAATGTTTCTGTAGTCGAGCTATAGAGCCAAATCATCTCTGTTGTAGTCTGTGTGAAATTAATGGAGAAGTTTTATGGCTGAATTTGGTGAATGAAATGTGCATCTGTAACACACAGCTACTATGTAAAGAGGAATTAAAATTTATGATCTGCTCTGTATACCTCCACAGTTTTTTACGCTGCACCTATTCCCTTCCCATTCAATATCTTTACCTTGTCCTGGTCCACATTTCACAGAGTATGGCAGAGGTTATCTCTTGAAGTGAGAGACAAATTGGTGGAAAATAAGGAATTATTGCACAAAATACGTGAATTTGAGAACAAAGATATTTGTTGATTGGCTAGATAAAACATGGAAAGACTTAACACCATGAGGGGATGCTGTGAATACTGTCTTCCTCTCTAAGAGCAAGTCAGTGTCTTTCATGGTAGAGTTTTATACAAAAGGTCATATAATGCATTTATGTAATACTCCCTCCCTCTCCTTGTTCCTCTCTTCCCCTAGTTCTGTCTTCCTCTCTCCCTCCCATAGTTCCTTCTTGGTTCTCGTGGTCTTATTTCTCAATTTCTTCTCCTGTTAGCATAGAAATGAAAAAATTGCTTGTGTTAGTAGATTAAATTGTATTGTTTGTGTGTTTGTTTAAATCACATGCATTTTAGTAGAATACTGATTGAATCAGTAGTCAAAGTGGTAGGAGTACAGCATTTAAAAGGGATCTTACTAGTTCTGGAAAAGTCAGAAAGGTAGTCTGTTTCATCTGAAGAGTTTAAACATGTAACAGAAAGCTTTTTAAAATTACTTTTTTCATTTATCACTATTCAGGAAGTAAAAATTACTTAGGTTCCTCATTTCATGCTAGGCCTTTGACTGATATTAATCTTCAGTAAATGAAGATAGGTCTCATACCTATGTAATTCAGAGATAAAACAAACCGAATAGGTAGAGATTTGTAGATGAGGTCATTCTTCATTAAATGGTGAGAGTGAAAGAAAGTATGCAGAATTATAAATAGCTCCAAAGATGATAGAAAAAAATCCAAACATGACTTTGGCCACAGTGGTCCAAAAAACTGGGGAGACAGGTTTAACTTTCAGGAACAGGCTGGGTACACTCACATGTTGGCAGGATGTGGTTCACTTGGCACAGCATGTACTAAAAGTTTTTTTAAATATATATTCAACTCACTTCCAATTTACAGCTCTACTTAAGAGTCTAAAACATGTGTGAGATGCAGGAGACAAAGAATGGCCCCTGAAGATATCTTAGGCTCTATGCCCAGATTCTTGATACAAAAGTTTTACACCAAGGACAAATCATTTTAAAATATTTCAGAAGATGAATGAAGATTTGCCAAAATAAAACCAAGAAGAAAGCAGAAATAAATTCTGAAAACTTTAGCCATATGCAAACACCTAACTATACAGTATCTATGAAGGAATGGGAATATACTGGGAATAACAAAGAATGATAGTATTCTTTGTTATTTTATGTGCTATTCAAGAAACTGAAGTAAGGTCTTTTCACTGTTCTTAGCTCTGGAAATACAGACATTGCACTGAGCAGAAACATTACATCACCAAATGCAGAATCACAGAATAATTGAAAACAATCTCTGGAGGTCATCTGCTCTAACAAGGACACCTAGAGCAAGTCGTGCAGGACTGTGTCGAGATGACTTTTGAATATTTCAAAGGATGAAGGCTCCACCACCATCTCCTTGTGTAACCTCTTCCAGTGTTCAGTCACCCTCATGTTCAAGAGGAACCTTCTGTCTTTACTTGGCTTAGTAATGAAGGGAAAAAAAAAAAACAACTCTCCCAAAACCCCCCAAAAAACAAAGATTGAACTAATGGGCACTGTGACACTTTCAAATTAATGTTGTAAACTATCTTCCTTTTGAGGCTGATGGTATGTCAGCCACATGCAAGTTTCTTAAACCTTGATAGCAATCTGAAACACATATATGAAAGAGAGACCTTGACCTTTCTTCAAGAGAAGATGGATATTAATTGGCTTTATTAAAGCTATGTAGACTTGACTGAAGTACTTCTCTGAATCAAATTTCAAAATGTTCAATGAAATGTTCTTGAAATGTTTCCTTTTAACTACCTGGTATCACTTCGAGGAAACCTTTCCTTCATACCTCTAAAACTGGAAATTCCAGCCTATTTCAAGACAGTATTTTTTTTGATCTCTCCCAGTTTGAGTTTCCTTTTGAAACTCAGTATTTCAAGAGTCTGTGTATAAACCACTGGACTATGAGTAGCATTTGAGATGTGCATAGTAGTCACCCATTCCTGTTGATCTAGCTTGAATATCCTGCTTCATACTTCAAAAGCATCAACTATTAACCAAATTCAGTGGAGATCTGTGGCAAGAATCCACATGCTATAACTAACATTTCCTTGATTTTTCTTTTTTTTCTTCTTCCTTTTTTTTTTTCTTTTTACTTTTTAATCTATACTACTACATCATATCATACAAATCTTTCTATTGCTAGCATAGGAAAATCCATTCAGGAACTTCATAAGTTTGTTCTGGAAAGGCTTCATATCGCTTTTATTTCAAATAATGTTTCTCTTTTCTTCTTCCCTTCTCAGACACACAACTTTTCCAGGTAAGTTGAAAGAAAATGTAACTGAAGAATTCCAAAATATGTGTCCTAGTGATTCAACAAGGACAGAGAATCAGTTGCATTAAGGGAGCTACAGTGATAACAGTGAGTCCAGCAACACCTAGCTCGTGCCTCTAGGAAGGCACCACACATAGATTTCCATTTTCTTTTCATGGGATACAGGAGATAAAATTTTCAATTGGAAAAAAAAAAAAAGAAAAGTTTGTTTTCTTTTCAATTTTAAGGAGAAGAGTATCCTGTCCCCCATCTTTCTCTTTCTCATCAGCTGTGGAACATAATGCAGTGACTCCATTTGCATCACATAAAAGTGTGAGGCCCCCAAAATACAGCATTCTTAAGGTATCATGATGCATTGGTGTGGAGGACTGAGTCAGATATTTTTAATTTCTGATCAAAATATGTTTCAATGGGAGCTGAAAAAAATCTGCAGGAAGCAGACAGTTCTGGAAAAAAAAAACCAACAGAAAACCAAATAAAAACAACCTGTAAAAAATGTGTAATGATTCATAATTTGTATTGCATGCAAATATGCAAGGGATGGCAGAAAAAACCACATTCTTTGCTGCGCTGGTTTCAGCTGGGATAGAGCTAGTTTTCTTCATAGCTAGTATGGCATATGTTTTGGATTTGTGCTGGAAAATGTGTTAATTCAGGGATGTTTTTGTTATGGCTGGGCAGTGCTTATACAGAAGCCCTTTTCTGCTTCTCACCCCAGCCCACCAGTGAGGTCTGGGGGTGCACAAAGAGTTGAGAGGGGACACAGCCAGGACAGCTGACAGCAGCTGACTCAAGGGATATCCCATACCATATGGTGTCAGCACATAAAACTAGAGGAAAAAGAAGCAGAATGGAATAGTTTCTTTCACAGTTGATGCTCATCATGTATTTCATGTAACAGGTTATATTTCATATAACATATAGCATTCATATAACAGAATGTCATTCTAGCCCTGCCAAAAGCTTTTCCTGTACTATACACTTGTCTTGCTCTCATAATATATCATGAAATAATCCCCAGCTTGTGGTAACACTGAATCTTCAGAGACTACTACTTTGCCAACCAATTTGCTTTCCATAGGTGTAGTTTTGGACTAGTGATATCTGCTCCTTTTCCTTTTTTTTTTAACTTTACTGCTCCTTTCAGCTTGTAATTAATATACAGGATTTAGAGGTTTTCAGTACACGTTTCGTTTTAGTCCTGGTGATAGTGCTTTGTCCCCTCATGTCATCTTGTATTTTTTGTTTTTAACCTCAGCATATACAGTTTGTCCTTTGAAAGGCTTACAGTGGTGATTGCAAGAGGAAGCTAATCTCAGTTCGAATATCTAGATTTCAGTGTGTTATAAATTAGTATGAATTGTAATTAGACATTCCTTTTGCAGTTCACAGCTCTCTTACAAATTTGAGAAGACAGAATTAATGGCCTGAATTGTATTACCAAGTTTTCCTTTAATATTTTCTCTTGCAATTAACTCATTTAAATGAACAAGTAAAAAGGTTGTGTACAGTGGCAGTCTTATTAGTATCTTCCACTCTGGCCAGTCCAAGGTGGCCTGGTGACCCAGTGTGTGTGATTTCTAAGTTGTAGAATACAGAGAGTAATGTGTGAAGATTTTTGTCTTTAAAGATGAAGCTTTGTCCTGCAGCTTGAGCAATTCTTAAGGTTTAGTTTTTATGTAGGTAATAACTTACCATGCTCAGCACAATAGGTACACACAGGCCAACAAATAACAAAAACCCCACAGCTGAAAAATGGAGATTTGTATGACCTTTGGGTGAAGTGCTGGTGATAACATCAGGTATGCATTTAAACAGAGAAATCTCTTTAGGGATTCTCTATCCAGCTGTTGTGAAGCAAATAACTGAAGGAGGCAAAACATACATGGCTTTCCTTCTCTTTGTCATTATACACATTGCAGTAGGGTGGCTTATTAACTTTTCGTTTAAAAGGGAAATTACAAAGTAATGCTAACTAGAGTAGAGGTTGGAAAGAGTAGAAACACAACAGCGAGGGCAAGAAAATGATTAAATTAAAAACAGATTTTGGAATCCTTCTTTGGCAAATGTTTTTCCAATGATGAGAAGGTGATGTGAAGATATTAACACATTCAAATGGAGTATGTGGAGGATGGTCTGCTGAAGAAAGTGTAGATCTCCAAGAAGCCCTTTCTTGTAGTGTTGCATTCTACCTTAGTGAAACAGAGAGCTGTTTTCCTGCTCAGCTATAATTTCCACCTATTCTCAGAACAACTAACCTAGTATTTGGTACCTGCTGACATCTCCAGAAAGATATATGTGCTAGTTAAGTCTACTAGAGACTATATGTTTAGTCAGAAATTGCATCCATGCTGCTCACTGCATGCTTATTTTCCATCTCTGTTGTATTGCAGCAAAATGTGTGTTGCTGCCCTCCTTCTTCAGCATCTTAGCTACATATGGTTATGCCTCAGGATTACCATAACTGTTATCATAATAAAATCCATTTCCAGGCTGCTTCTGTCTTTTCCAGACATCAGTATAGCGGTCAACTTCCAAAAATGGAAGACCTTTTTCCATCTGTCTCACTCCCTCTGTTGCCAAGACTTAAATAATGGTGTGATGGGACGGTCTTGTCACAATATGTTCAGGATAAGTGAATTGCATCCCTAAGATGAAACCAGTTCAGATGAGTTCTGATAAAATGGGAAATAATTCAATGTACCTCTGTGTAAAACGTGATTACTCAAAGTTGGGAAAGGCTTTAAAAATCAAAGTTCTTCACCTTCTTTATTGCATTGGCAGTTATATGTGGTAGATGAATGTATTCTTATTTAAGGTATTTGCTTTTCAATCTTATTAGATCTGTTTAACAAGTTCTCTAGAGTGCATAAGACAATGCAGCCACAGGTTAAACTAAAACCTACCTTAGCTTGGTTTTTTTTTAATGCCTTACAATAATTGCAGCACCTTTCAGTGCTTTGAAGCAAATCTTGGGACATTATGGTAAACTGAGAAACTTTTTTACTATCTTACTTTAATTTAATATTAATGTTTATATTGTTTAGGTGTAGACATTTTGTCAACGGGTTTTTTAGGTATAGGAAAACCTATCAGAGAATGCAAACAGACTCTTGTTCACTTCAGGCTTCAGGCAGGTATACCTTGAGGAGAGAGGATGAGGGTGAAAAAAGCTCCGCAAAACAAAAAGCCTCCCAAGATTCCTATATTACTATTTCAGGAGGAAAATAATGCTTGTCAAAGATTTGGATGCTGCAATAAACTTTACAAGAGACAACTTAGACAACAGATAACTGGCAAGAAGATAAAAGAGATATATTCAGTTACCAAATCACATCTCTGAACTCCTAAGCATAACACCTCCACGTGCGTAATTTATATATATTTTAAATGAATGTATCTATAAAATATACACACACACCATCACACTGTACATTCAGTCTATCAACATTTCCAAAGCGCTTGTCACAGTTCTGTCTAAGCTTTGTACAGAATTAAAACACCATGATAAATATTTCAAAAGTAGTAATTCATTGTCCTGCTTATGTCAGGTAAAATGATTAGCTGCTGTTTCTGAAAAAAAATGATGGTTGCATTCCTGCTCTCATTTTAGTGAAAGACTGTTGTTTTATAATCCTATTTTATTACTTTCACTCTGGTCCTTCGGGAAAGCTTGAGTGATGAAGCAGGTCTTACAAAATAATTTAAAGATTGTAAGGTGGTGGCTTTTCTTAGATTTAAGTTTGGAAGATATTTCAGCGTCTTGGACCTACACTTAACTCTTAAGTGTAGTAGTCTTGTTAATCACAGCAGTAACAGCTACACACAAAATCTTTGAATCTGTGCCAGAACAATGCACTGCATCAACTAGAGACCTTCAGTCTGGGTGAAATAAAGCAAAATCCACATTTCTGGAAAACCCTACATAAGTCCCTCAAATGGTTCCTTTCCCAATGTATAGGTAGCTCACTTATGAAAGTTTCTTTCCCAGCTTTTAAGAAATCATCACTATCATCCAAAGATATGTGAAATGCTTCTCAGAACGCATTTTCTTAAATTATCAGGGCTATTCATCTAAAGAAGTAGTATGCTTCTTTCCAATCCCAAGCATAAATACAGTCCATCCTGTTCTATTTCTTCATTCATTCTTGGTTTGGGTGGGATTTTGCCACAATCTTCAACCAACTTCTTCACTTGTTTTTCTTTACTGTGGAGGCCTCAGCAGCAGATCGTTCTGTACGTAGAGAAATGCTTCTTTTCCTCCTCTACCTCAGTATTTTCAGTTTCACATCCTCTTAATGAGCTAGGTGTATCTATCTAATCAAGTAATTCTTCAGAAAAATCTCAGTGGTGCTAAATTAATGTGGATGGGGCAGAATGATACCATGTAATAACAAGTCTATGCTGCTGGCTTCCACTACGGGTGCATCTGAGTTTGCCAGGTTCTTACCAGCTCTTGCTCTTTGGACTCTGCAGTTTATCACATCGTGAAATCTCTACATCCTGGTTCTAGATTGTGTTTTGGTCCATGGGCTCTTACTGGCCTTCGTGAGGTCATCCAGATTACAGAAAAACATACCCATATGCTCCATACCCTCAAAGGACAAACTGGTAGTTACATTTTAATACACGCAGGTAGTTAATGTCAACAAACAGAAGAGCATGAAACACTCTTTTCCTCTTACACATTTGGAAACATGGCAGCATTCAACTGGTATTGAAAGTCTTTTGAAGATCAGGTGCACTGCAGTAAAAAGGGAGGTTTACAAGACCTAACTGACACTCTCAGTTACCTGAGAACTGCTTTATTTATTGCTTATTTCTCAAGGAAAAACCAGATATATTCCTTTTTAGTTGATACTCTCCACAGATGATAAAGGCGTTTTCATGCAGAAATGCAGTCATATGGATGCACACACATACTTAAAAGCTATCTGCTTTCTGCTAACTCCTAACAGCTCCAGCAGATTCTAAGTAGTTGTTCAGAGAGCTTTCCAAATTACATTCTCAAAGGGAACATGCAAAACATAAAATCCTTTTTTTTTAAAAAAAAAAAGTCCATGAGAAGACATTCTGTTCTGAGGAAGCAATACAAGAGTTGGAATTAGGAAGAGAAACATATATAAAATGTGTCAATCAAAGCAGCTTCAGCAGTTTTAGTTTGTCGAGCAGGAACTCTGAATCCAAACTGCTCCATTAGAGATATCAAACAGCATAGAAGGCTGAAAAATCTTTTGCCATTCTTAGGGACCTCACTAAAGGAAAAGAAATCAACGTACTTCCATTTCATAGCTCTGGACAACTTTGGGTTTAGTCACCTCCCAGTCATAGAACTGCTTGTGTGTGTATCAACTCTATCATTTGAGCACACCAGCTGGTGTTCAGAAAACTGGACATCCAGTTCCCAGGCTTGGGTAAAGAAGAGGACAGTCCAGTTCAGTATGTGTTTATCTGTTTCCTTTTAATTATAGGCTAGGGATGACAAAAATTTTGTTAAATTAACTTGTGGGAATAATTATTGCTCATTTCATATGCACATGTGATTTCTACAGCCTTATCTTGCTAATTGATGTCAATAAACCAAAAAATAGAACAGATGCAAAACCAAGCATCTTGTTTGCCTATAGTACTCCTGGAGCTCTGAAAGCTGCCATTCTTGTCAGCACTTTACAAATACTTCCAGAAGCTGATAAACCTTTTTTTTTGCTCATACTGACAAGATGTTGCAGCTAATGTCAGGGGGACGATAAGCATAAAAAGCCTAGATACAATTAAAAATTACTTGCCGCTTTACTGGACAATATTTGGAAAACTTCATCTCATCTTGTTTGGTTGGCTTAAGTTTAATTTCCAGTGTTTAACTGTTCTTTGACTCTTTGTAGTAGCTCAGCCCACATAGCACTGGCAGGACAAATCCATCTGAACTCATCAAGAGCCCTGTCTTGTGAATGTCTCTACATAGAAGACCCAAATGCAAGTCAACTATGATATCAGTTTGGAGTTTTTTCCCCATAAATGAGGGGTTTTGTTTATACAGTGAAAAACCCAGTACAAAATATCAAAGAAGCACTGTGATATTTTTGCCTCCTAACAGTCCCAGTTAACTGAGGCAAATCGTTGGCTTTTGTAGTAACTTTAGGTTGCTTTGCTACTGTGGAAGAATGATGTACTCAAAATCATGGGGGACTCTCTTTAAATATTATTACTACTTTATCAAGTCTGTTCTTTTACTAACTTTTTAATGTTATCTCCCTCAGGCAATAAATATTAATGCTGTTTTAAACTATGATAAGAAAATCAATCCATGAGTTATTTCTTTCAAGTGTTGCCTCCCAAGACCTATTCAAGAAGTTAAAAGCTTTTTGTAGAACTTTTCTTTCAGGTATGATAGGTTAGAGAAATTAATGATTAAACAAATTATTCAAGGTGAAACTCTACAAGTGATGTCTTATTTATATATGTCCAGAAATATTTGATACATTTGACCACAAGCATGTTAAATTACAGGCATAATGAAAGATTTACTTCCAAGCTTTATCTGTACAGTTAAATGATACCATTTGTTACTTACATTTCTTTCTCTTTCCTGAAAAGCTTACTTTTTTTTTTTTTTCCTTCTGAAAAGAAGTTGGGCGGGGCTTTCAGCAACTTGGTCTTGTGGAAAATTTCCCTTTTTGGTCCCTTTCAACTCTAACCATTCTATGACTACAGTTCTGTATTTCTGTACCACTGAATGTTATTTATAATTAATTCAGCTGTTTTTGAAAATGCTCTTACTTCATGTTACAAGGGTGTAAAATCTGACTCTCAAAGACCTACTGATTGATGTTCTGTTTGTGGTGTTGACGGTCATGTCATACTGGTCTGAACAGTTCTCTGGTGCTCTGACTGGCTCACAATCCTTGTCACCTCTGAGTTTTTCCTCAGATCAGAATGTGCAGACACCACCATGATAAAGCATTTGTGTGAATGTTTTTGTATCAGACAGCATGTTCTTTGAGATGACCTGGAGAACTTGTCTAGATTAGGCAAGAATTTCTTGCATCTTTCTGCAGAATAATGTGTGGACATACAGCATTTATCAGTCTCCTAAAAGACAGCATTGAGAACTTCACATGAATTTCCTCTGGTATTTTTCCTGTCTGGATTCTGAAATGCCATAATTTTACAGGCAGGAGAATGATCTTCGAGAATAAAGTAAAATCTGTAATAATCCTAAAATATATTATATTTAGAGGTAAAATATTTTGTTGTGACATTTACAGGCAGAATTGTAACATAGGAACTAGCAGGTAGGTGCTAATTCCCCTTTGTAGGGAACATAACCCCTTACGGAAATGTTATTACCAGGTTGTTATAGATGAGCAAATCCTCTGTACTCTAATAGTTACACAGTTTTGTCTTCTTCCTGTGGAATTATACTTCAGAGAGCAGGATATAATACAACATGAAAATCAAATTCCTTCTCTGTGGTGCTGAGATCAAAAATTTCAATGTCTTTGTAGTGCAGAAATTTATGTTCTTTCCCTGAGTATTGCAGTGCTGATGGGTTGGAACTGGCCTGGGTGGTGTGACTCTGTATTAACCAACCATGTGATTCCTGTCTCGTTTAATCAAGAACTTCATGTACAGTTTTGGAGCTCTACTACCTTTCCACATCTTGAATCAATCAAATGCTGACTGGCTCCTATGTTAAACAAATTAAATTCCAGATTCTCATAGCTTTTGCTGGATTATTCTGCCATAGAAAAAAATTTATCATTTACTGAACTTGATTGGAAACAAATAGTTACATAACCCTCCTAGCTAAACCTCACATGATACATAAATCGATTTCCAGTTAATGTTTCATAAATTAAAATGGCACATTCTTATACAGGATCATATAGAGATCTTTCAATAGTTTTTTTGACTAGAGGGGATTTTTTACTATTATTAAAAAGTAGAATTTAAAATCTGCTCTGCACATTTTAGCTACTGCTGTATGGCAGTTTATATGGACAAGTGAGGGTTTTGGCCTTTATTTTTTCCGCTTAATTTAACTGTGCTTATTCTTTCTACCTTTTGGTCTGCAGGCAAAAATCTGAAGTGTTATGATCTGAATTTATTTAGGATGTTTTCCGTATACATCATGAAGGCCTTTCAAATATGTTTTCACTGTATCTATAATTCAAACTGTGATCGTTCACATGTATTTTTTTAACATCACTGCTACTGATATGGTAACGAGAGTAAGATCCGTGAGACAGTGCTTTTAGAAACAAAATATATATTCAATTACAGCTCTTGGTAGCTTGGAAATATTTTTCTGAGAAAAAATTCTTGAAATGTGGAAATGTGGACTCAACTATCTCCTTTTTTTTTTTTTTTTGTGCACAAGTAGCTTTAGACTAAGGAAGAACAGCTAAGAAATAAGTATAGAAATGATATTGGAATTGGGTATTATTTTATGATTGCAAATGGTTCTGAAAATCTTAACAGCAAGAGTAATAGGAAAAAACATGCACATATGATTTAAATCTTCACTCTGTATAATCTTCACTGAAGATTAGTGGAAAGATGTTATTAATGCACACATAATTATTCTATTCTATTTAAGGGCTCCCATACTCCAAGAAACTCCTGAATAAAACAATCCTTTACAGTTAATTTGAGCCCAAAATAGTGTATCTTAAGCCTTTGTGAAACCAAAAGGATTACTATATCTATAAGGACATTATTATCCTGTTGATTTAATTTAAATATATTATTTATGTAACTTAAGTTTAATTAATTAAGTTACTGGCTTTGAGTCAACATATGTTTCAACTATTGACTCACTCCCTATAGACCTATGAAAGGAGAGCATTTGGATTTACAATTACAGGCAAAAAGGCGGGCAGGGAGGGGGGTGGTTTTTTTGGGGGGGTTGTTTTTTTCTTGCTGTTGTTTTTTTTCTGTGCTCCTATATCTAGAAACAAGCTGAATTAGATGGTGTAAGAATTCAATTTTTAAGAGAGGTAAGCTAGATAAGGAAACTTCTTCATTCTTCTGTTCCTTTTTAATGGTCTTTCCTAGCTTTCTAAAATGGAATAACTGGTATATGAGGTTTTTTTACTTTTTTCTTTTGCAGATGGAGCAACAGTGTATACTAAAAAATATCCATTAGTAGGCCAATTTACTACATTAATTACTGATTTACCATATTAACTATGTCCTGTTCTAACTCTAGCCTTTGTTTTTATAAAGAGCATTTTTAAAATCACTTTCTTGGCCATTATCCATGTGGCAACCCTTCTACTGCTTTTCTCAGAGGCTAGTGGTTGTTTTTAGTAGAAGCATGTTAACAACAGAGTTTGAAACAGAATGTCTAACCCTGGAGGGCATAAGAGGATTTCCTCTGGAATAGCTTGATAATCTAAGTTCTCTATCTAGGTTTGTTATCTTACTTGAAACAAAGCTCCACCTTGTGTAAAGGATTAGTGAAATAATGGCTATCAAAACATGTTGCGTCCTTTCCCTTTTCATTTCCCTTTCCCTCTCCTTTTCCCCTTCCCATTCCCCTTCCTCTTCCTCTTCTTTTCCTTTTTATTTCCCTTTCCCTTTCTATTTCCCTTTTTCTTTCCCTTTTTTCTTTTCTTTTACCTTTCTTTTTTCCTTTTTCCTTTTCCTTTCCCTTTCCCTTTGCCTTTCCTTTTCCTTTTCCCTTTTTCTTTCCCTTTCCCTTTGCCTTTCCTTTTGCCTTTCCTTTTCCTTTTCCCTTTTTCTTTTCTCTCCACCAGATGGGCTGAAGAGGTGGTGATGGAATTCCTTTTCTATCTGCATCATCTTGATGGATATTCAACACCCTCACAAATTGGCTTTGAAGTTTTTGGTAACATTGGTGGTTTACCAAGACATACAACATAGAGCAGTTCAGCGTGATAGAGATGTTCCCAGCCATGTCATTTTAAGTTCAGAATCTCTTCTGAACCTCTGTCTTGAGACTTTACCTTAAAACCTTCTGTTTGGCTCCCTTGTAGGGCTTTGCTGCTATTCTTTTGCAACCCCTGAGCAGGCATGTCTTTATTGACTTCAGAAAAGTTATTGCAAAGCTTAAAGACAGGTATTTGCTTGCAATTGTGCACTGAGATCCAAAGACATACATTTAAGACATATGTCCCAAACTTAACAGAAAATCATTTTTAATATAGTTGGGGAAAAAAAATCGATTAATAACTAAAAATACATAAAAAAAAAGATTGATAAGTCACATGCTGTATCTTTCACTGTCCCTCTCACTCACCCAGTTTTCCATGGGTTGTACAGTGGCTTCACTGGAAGGATCCTGTGCCCAGTGATAAGGAGAATGGCATTGGTAAGGTATATTTCTGTGTCATTTCCATGGTGGAAGTCTATACCATATGTATGTACAAAAACTACAGCAGTGCAATGCTTTAGACCTGTGTCTTGTAAACTTCATTTCATTTTACCTAATGTCCTTTCTTAAGCATCTTCTCAGCCAGCTGTATTGTATGTGACATTATACAAAGTGATTTGTTCCCCTCAGGTATGGCACATTGAGACACATAAAAGAGATGCAGAAAATGGCTAGATTCAAATGCAGTGAAGTGTATTCTTAATATTTGTGACAGTAAAAGTGGCCTATAGTCTGACATTGCCTATAATCATATAAATCCATACTTGTTCAAATTCCAATTTGAAATCACAGTTTTGACCACAGAATTCAGTGGAACAGTAAATACACAGATATGGCTCATCAGTATTGACTACAGTATGTAATATGACAAATAAGAAACTGAAAACTGTAGTCTTCAAATAAGAATAATTAAAAAATAAAACTGCTTCTGTCAGGTGTTCTTTCAGCTTCATTTTCATGTTACTTTTTTTTTTTTTTTTCTTTAGTGTATATCCTAAAATATATTTGATTGATTGTAATTCATCTCTGGAATCCTAAGGAAGTTATTGGATTTTAATGAGTGATAATAGGTAGTTTTGTTATTCTTAGTTGAGTTAATTCAATTAGTTATTTACTTATTTGCAACAGTCCTGTTAAACCTTTCAGCTTCCTTGGCCCATGAATAATGACAGACTAATGAGATGGACATTAAACATTCATAAGACCAACTTTTCATTTGAATACTTTGAACTGTACAGAAATCATATGCTATACTTGTTTTATTTCACCTTTCAGATTTTGGTGATGGAGATTGCAATATGTTGATGCTAAAACAGTAACTTTGTTTTCCTATACGCTTCCCTCTTCTTGACAGCCACAGGTCACCAATGTACTTAAATTTTACCTTGACTTTAAATACTAGTTTAAATACCTTACTGGATCAGAGATAAATGGAGGTGTTAACTCTTGATTCTGGACTAGAATGACATTTTTAAAATTATTGTTCTCATGAGCATACACCGCATTGTCAAAATGTTTCTATGTTATTTTAGCACTTTAAATGTGTCCTTACATCTCATCAGGTTGGCTGTTCTTATTTATAGTTGTGGACACTATTTAATTTTTCTCTGACTTGAGCCATTAGTGCTAAATTTACTTTTGGGTACTGGCATGTCTGATTTGCTATAGTGTGATAAACTTTTAACACTGGTATTCCTGAACGAATCAAAAAATAAAGGGTAAAGATGATTAATTTCAAGTTGTAATCTTTCATTTGCAATTCATCCTGTATTTTATATTCACTTCACAACTTTGTCACATGGAAATCAACCCAAAATTTGTTCAGAAAAAAATATTGACATAAAAAGCATCCTCCTCAAAGCAATAATTGCATTATTATTTCTTTTCTCTGCAAGAAATCCAAGGAAAATATAGAAACTAAAATATAATATTTAAAGAATATGGCAAAGTCAATCTTAAAAAAAAAAATGTTCTTCAAGATTTTTATTTTACACTGCATGCATCCCACTCTTGAAAGCCTTTTATTTAGTTTACAAATTCGTTTTGAGGAGAAGAAAAAAAGAAAAAAAAATTCTTCACACACTAACCTTGTTGATGTAGTCAATTTTTTTCTTTTTAAATGCCCTGGTTTCCTGAATTACCACACATGAAAGTTTGAAGTTCAGAATTAGAAAGAGAGTGAGAAACATCACTCCAAATACTGTGTTCCATATCCTTAGGTTCTTTCATGCTGTTTGTCAATAGAATATTGAAGTTGTACATACATACAACTGTAAGTTGTATGTACTCAAAAAATAAGTAGCAAGGCCAATCTGTGCACTTTCTTTTGAGCAAATTGGACCACTTCCTAGATATCTAGTTTGACATGCATTTGGAATGACAAGGAGAAGTGAAAGGATGATTTGTGCCCCTTTAAAGAAGTATTAATAATATCAGAAACAGACATGTGCTTTCTTTTTCAAAATTAGTGGACTATTTTCTTATTAGGTGCAGAAACATGAGTGACTGGCCAATGGTTATTTGGTGAGTACACCAAAATAATCAGCCTGGCATGGTGAGCGCTTTTGAACTCTGAATTTCAAAAGGAGCACTCTTTTGAAAATGGCATTTTTATTTTTTTTTTCTCCCCAAGGAAATTTCATTATGATTTTAGGTGAAATGTGAAAGTTTTGAATCATTTTAATGAGCTCTGTTAAAACCCAGGAAGCATATTTAATATTTGTATACGAGGGAATTTCCCTTTAAGAGCAGCTTAGGGCCAGCAGCACTTTATTACTGCTGCGAGGGCTATCCTTGCCCAGTCTAAAGGCAACCTTACCATTTGTATTTGTTCAAATACGAGAAACAACATTCAAAACAAATCCTTGCTGCTGGTACCGTCTCCTGTTCAGGCTTTCAGTCTTGTTTGGTTTAGCAGAACAAAGTTACTGACAGATGTCTAAGCTAATGCCTTACAAAAAATGCCCAAATAACCTAAGTGATAGGGTGCATTTGTCCAAGGATCCCCCAGTGCACCTGATACAAACACCGCTGTTTGAATGACAGTTCATTTACATACTTCTATATTAGAAGTACCATCAAGACTCCAATTATACCACATACTCTCTTAAAATTCTCTATGGGTAAGGTACTCAACTTTACAAGTATCACCCTATTCTCATCCCAATATAAAAATATTTCAACCCAACTGATTATATAATGTAGGGCTATGTTATTTTATTACCTAATTAACAGAAAGTGTTCTTTTGTGTCAAAGTCATGGACATAGACTTTTCTTGTTTTCCTGATGTTACCTGGGAACACCATCACCTGTGAGCCAACTGTGTTGTTTTGGGGGCCAAACTCCCTTATATTTGTGGTGTTTCGTTTACCAGAATCATTGAAATGATCAGAGGTCCCCCAAGCTGTCCTGAAAGAATATAAAGCATTCTGAGCACATTTTCATTCTTCCTTAAATGGTGTGTGGTCATTGACATCTATATAAATGAACATAAAGTATTCCCAAACTGGAAAGAGAGTTTCACATAAATTTTTCATAGATTTAAAAAGCTATCCAGTGGGAAGACTTTGGCTGCTAAAAGCTAGCTTATATTTTCTTTCAAGGCTGTGTTTAACTCCACTGTTTACTGTAAAACACGCTTTTTGCTCTCCTTAATGCTGATGTGGAAGTGTTTGCATTACTAATGTATGACTTGACGCTTCGGAGATTCAAATAGTTAGTGAGAGCAGTCTGTTTGTCCATGGCAGGCAAAACCTCACCTTGACACTAACAGGGGGATTCTCTCTGCCTGTTTCCATCATTTGACACCACAGATCAGGCTGACCCCTACTAGCACAAAACGTCTGACTGATGATGTTTAGCCATTAAGTTAGTGCAAAGCCAATTAACTCCCTCCTGCTTGGAGGAAGGCATTGTGAACAGCTGTAGTTTGCAGCACAATAAGCATGTACATTGGTGTTTAATTCATAGAGGCTACAGCTCTGGATTAGATCAGATATACATCGTTTGCAGGGCTGTAGCTGTTCCTACCAGAAAGGATGCTCTCCAGGGTTTGTTTCTGACCTCCTTCCCTTGGTCAACTCCTCCCAGAAGCCTTTACTGGGATTTTTCTTCTTCAGGAAGTGCCAATCACATTGTTTGTGTGAGCAGTCACTCACTCTTAACCACCAACACGTGTAGGCAAAGTTTTTGTTGTGCTATGCTCAGTTTATCAGTTTGACCCAGGTGAGATAGATCATTCTGAATTTAAAAGGCTGGGAAAAGCAGGGAGCCCTTGGGTCCTTTGCTCCACAGTTGCCAGCAATAACTTCTTTATACTAGAACAGCTATAACCGAAGGGGAAAGTACAATTGTAGTTTGACAAAAATGTCACTTTAGACAAGCATAGTTTCTTCCAGAGTAGACGTACCTGAAGACCTTTGAACCTATCTGAGTGAGAGCATTAAGATTTTTGCTTTAATAGAGTAACCATCTACAATGTGTGCTTTGTTTTCACAAAACACGCAGCAACATGCTTAGTCTGAAGCGCTTGAGTAATCCCACTGAAATTAATAGAGCTATTCACATTCTAAACAATTTATTTAGGCTTCCATTTAATGCAATTTTCTCAAAGAATAAAATAAATAGAAAAGTATAATCATAGATGTAAGACATGCTTCAGTTTGTATAATCCTAAATCTCATCATGTTATGCCAAAAGATTTAATTAGATCCTACAGCAAGAGCATTATTTAGAAAAAAATAAACACCCAAAAAGTACATATTTTTACTAACATACTGCAGAGGATTATTTATATAACTGAAGGTTTCTGAATTATGGAAAAGAAAGGAAAATAATCTTTATTAATAAACTTTAGCTATGAGAACTGAAATTGGATTATTAGTTTATTTTAGGTACAATATATCTCCAGTATTTTACTTTCCTGAAGACTTCTGTAAACAGTGTTGCCTCTCCTCCTGTCACTGTGTACTTTTGGGTGAATTGAGGCATTAAAAGAAATCTTTTGGAAACTAAATACTTAGCACCACTCTTTGTTTTTAACCTTTCTTTTTCAAATTACAGCTGTGGAATAACTGTTCAAAATGATGTTGAATTTTGGGGTTTGTTTTTTTTTTTTTTAACCTATTGGTGGTTGAAGAGCAAGTGGCCTTTTTTCCCAGTAGGTAGTGTGAAGTTCTAATTCACAGTAACAGTGTGTGAAGTATTTCAGCTAGATTATAAATTATTTTTCCTTATATTCATATATACACATGTGTAGAAGCTGAAATACCTCACCTTTTGTCTATGTAAACCACAAAATATAACACTGCTGCTCATTTTTGAACCATTTCTGGAGAACAAGTCAGTGTTCATCTTATTGTGATATTATTATCGAGAACAAAATCTCTCTGTGAGATGCTGAGACCTGTGCCACAGTGGAAGGCTTGCAAAAGTACAGAAATCCTTAAACTCCAACAGACGTGGTATAAGCCTATGACTCTTTTCGCATGAAAAGTCAGAACTTTAAGGACATCACTGGAGTCCTATTTCTCAGGATTTCTGTAACTACAGCTAGCTAGACTTTAGTTAAGCTGAAATGCGAAATCAACTTCTCAGATAACTATGTCCTGACCTTAGAAAGGAAGTTCCGGTGATCTACAGTCTAATGGGCCCTTCTGTTATCCTACCTTTTTGCTTCAGTACATCCCCTGCTCAAAAGACTGATGGCACATGCCTGAACACACTAACCAAAAGTAAAAAATAGTGACCTTACCTTTCTTCATTAGTCTACTGCTATTAAAAAAAAGTTCAGGACCCAAGACTTCATCAGTGATTTTGGCACTGCAAAGCTCATTAGTTAGATGTAGATTTGTGAAACCAAGCACATAACTAGAGACTCTGTGAACTGTCGTGTTAATTACGAGATGAAAAGGCTCTGGATTTAAATAATGACTGTGAGTTTTGCTTTAACCTGGCTGTGAGAGGTAAAAAAACAAAACAAAACAAAACAAACTCTGTTAATGAAGGACACTGTAATAGTTTAATAATGTATCTGTATTTTCCAGGGGTCTCTATCTCTGTAACACCCTTATGACTCTCTTGTTTTGAAAATACTGATATTTGCTGGAGTAACTCCTTCCAAGACTGTGCTTGAATAAACAGCAGATATCTGTCCCTCATTGTAGTATACATTTAAATGAAGTTTATGGGTCCTGAGGCGTGATTCACTACAGATGAAAGGTGTAACAATGGCAAATAGTTTTCTTTAATTATGTCTTTCTTGAAGAAGGCAACCTTTACGTGGAGACTGAAAATGTCATCTTTGCTGTTAAGCTACATAAAGGTGCACATTTCACTCCTTCAAGTCTCCTGTGATACATTTCAAAAGAATAATGTCCATATTCCAGTTTTGAGAACAGTGTTTTAAAATGTTTTTTCCCTTTGTCACTCTCCTTTTTTTTTACCCAGAGGAAGTGCACTAGTTTCAGAAGTCTCTCTGAAACAACTGCAAGACTTAGCTTATTTCGAAGTGGTAAATTTTTGTACCAGACTCAATGGAAAGACACATCATAATCTAACTGTAGTTTAAAACCTGTAGCATATAAACCATCAGATTTCATGAGAAAGATGATGACTTTCCCATGCAACAATGCATATTAGTATCTTTAGTGCAAATTTGTTGGGGTTTTTTTCAGTTAATGAACACTTTGTTGCCAAGGCTTCTCCTTCATTTCTGCTTACTATCAATCCAGACTCATGTTAAGTGTAAGGGCCAGTTTGAGGATCGGTGATAGATTTTACCCTAATGTCAGTCACAGTGCTGTGACTGACAATTATTTCTCATATTCCCTTTACCAGGAAAGGCATGCAGTGCTGCTGTCTTCCAGGTACTTATTCTTGCTGTACTGTGTATCGAAGATAGGTAAGACATGACAGGAAAATCATCTTCTACCTTATCTTTTTTTTTTTTTTTAAGACTCTATAGTTTCCTAGCAAGCATTTTCTCAGCTGAGGGACCATATGTGATTAGTCAAGAAAACATCCTTCAGTTTTTGTGACAGACATTACTTCTATTCCCTTTTTATAGCAAATTGACATGCCGATTAGAGAACATCTGCCATATAAGGAAAACGCTATTGCTGAAAGACATGTGAGGCATTTTAAATACTTGGATTTGCAGCTGTCCACAGTCAAAAATGTGAAGAAATTACCAGAAATTTTAAAGAACACAAGTGGAAATGTTAAGAGAAACCATTGAAGTGGTCTAAAGTCCACAGTTAAGGTAAGGACCACAAAGAGCCTTATGGCTCACCAGCAACCAACTTGCATGCAGATACATTTATATTGATTGGAGTCTTGAGAAAGAGTTTTTAGCAATGACTCAGTAGCTGTTTATAACTTAAAATATGGGAAAATGACTATACGACTAAATATTTTAAGGTTGTCAGGATATGTGTTACAAAAAAAGAAAGATCTATGAAGATTTAGGGTACAACAGACTTTGCACATATATTGACATTACCAGCCTTAGCAATAACATTTTTTTTTTTTTTCAGTTTTCAGTGTTCCTGGACATTATTAAATAACTTCTTCTATAGTTGTCCTGGGTTCAGCGATAGCAGTCATTTTTTCTCCTTCTTAGTAGCTGGTGCAGTGCTGTGTTTTTTAACTTTCAGCCTGGGAACAACGCTGATAACACTGATGTTTTTAGTTGTTGCTAAGTAATGTTTATTCCAACCAAGGACTTTCTCAGTCTCACGCTTTGCCAGGGAGGAGGGGAAGCCGGGAGGAAGCAGAGACAGGACACCTGACCCAAACTGGCCAAAGGGGTATTCCATACCACAGCACGTCATGCCCAGTATATAAACCAGGGGGAGTTACCCGGAAGGCCCAGATCACTGCTCGGGTCGGGCTGGGTATCGGTCAGCGGGTGGTGAGCAATTGTATCCTCTCCCCTTGTTATTTCACTAATCGTTATTATCATTGGTGGTAGCAGTAGTGGTTTTGGGTTATACCTTAGTTGCGGGACTGCTCTTATCTCAACCCGTGGGAGTTACATTCTTCCCATTCTCCTCCCCATCCCTCCGGGAGTGGGGGGACGAAGAAGGGGGGGGGGGGGAGTGAGCGAGCGGCTGTGTGGTTCTGAGTTACCGGCTGGGCTCAAACCACGACAGTTCTTTTTGGCGCCCAATGTGGGGCCCGAAAGGTTGAGATAACGACAGATCTGACCAGAGTGTGTTTAATCATATTTGTGATAAGCATTCATTGTTACTACTTGTCACAATGGTGATTATTTGGCTCTCAGACGTGTTGCGCTTGATCTCAGAGTTTCAGCATGTTGTACCTTACTTACAGCCACTATTTGCTGTTTTAGTGTTTATCGGCTGGGGGGCCTGGGCTAAGGTTCTTGTTTCACTGTACTTCATGGTAATGACTTGTCATACAATAGACTCATTGATCATGAAACTGGTCTGGTTTGTGCTTCCAGCGTGGCCATCACCACTATACATTGGGAGGTATATAATGAAATATTTTAGCAATTGCATATCTTTTTTTTTCTCCTCGGGGGGTAAACTTACGAAGGAAGCATTCTCTTTCACCCCCCGTTCCCCCACCAGCCTATTTGCAACAGCAATTGAGAGTTCTGAAGGTTTTAGATGGCCTTTGAGTACCCTTGAAACCTGCCTGCTGATTGTGCTGGGGATCAGCATGTTGGCAAACATACGGAGTGTGTTTTACCCACGGCCATCCCGTCGTAGGAACATCCTATTTCGTTTAATGTCAAAAATTCAGCAGTATCAGGTTCGAATCTGGTCTAGGGTTAGACGACGATATAGGAGGACCACCAGGAGATTTTCCCTGAGGCTGGACAGTTATGAGTGGCAGTGGGATAGTATGGGCAAGTACCTAGGCCAGTGGGCCCCTCCAGTGCTTTGGCACTTCACCACTGAACAAGTGCAACATCTGGAAAAACTAGTAAAACACTTAAACGAGGTGTGCTGTCGTCCTGCTTATACCAGAGAGGGACAACTCGCTGCAACGTGCTGGGGCTTGGCCTATGCCTACAGAGCCCTGCTCAACACTATCCAGCACCTTCAAAGGGAAAAAAATGTCTCTGGATCTGATGGCAAAGCAACAGACAACGCAGCTATGCCAACTACAAGCACAGCAGCTACTCAGACCCTGACCACAACAGTCAACACAGCTACTCCAAGTACGGCAGCTACATCAACCCCAGTGACAAGCACAACAGCTACTCAAACCCTGACCACAACAGACAACGCAACTACTCCAACTTCAAATACAGCAGTTACACCAACCCCAGTGACAAGCACAACAGCTGCTCAAGCCCCGACAGCAACAGACAATATAGCTACTCCAAGCACTGTAGCTACACCAACCCCAGTGACATGCACAGTAGCTATTCAAACCCCGACAGCAACAGACAATATGGCTACTCCAAGCACCGCAGCTACACCAACCCCAGTGACAAGCACAGTAGCTACTCAAACCCCGACAGCAACAGATAATGCAGCTGTTGGTGTTACTCAACTCCCAAGCACAACAGCTGCACTAACCCAAGCAATAGACATTGCAACCACTCCAATCCTAGTGGCAGACACTGCAGCCACTCCAACCACAGTGACAAACACTGCAGCTAAACCAAATGTCCAGTTTGTGACAATGTCTGTTGCCCCTGTAAGCAAAAGCAGACGAAAGGCACAAAGAGCAACCCGCGAAGTGAAGAAAGATGAAGACCCAATGCCATTACTACATGCAACAGCATCTGAACAAGAGTTACTACTACGTGGGTCAGAGGAAGAGGAAGAAGAAGAAGAGGTCACTTCTCGACCCCGGACCTCAACCGAACTGCGGAATATGCGAAAAGATTTCACCCGTCTTCCAGGGGAGCACATTGTCACCTGGTTGCTCCGGTGCTGTGACAATGGGGCCGACGGTCACGAACTAGAAGGTAGGGAAGCCAAGCAGCTGGGATCACTTGCTAAGGAAGGAGGAATTGACAAAGCGATTGCAAGAGAGAAGCGAGCCCTCAGTCTTTGGAGGCGGCTCCTGGCAGCTGTGAAGGAAAGGTTTCCCTACAAAGACGATATTACGAATCGCTCAGCCAACTGGACCACGATAGAGAAAGGCATCCAGTCCCTGAGGGAATCAGCCATTCTAGAGATGATCTATCGTAGGCCGGATTCCAGGAACACATCCGTAGATCCAGATGAAGTCGAATGTACAAGACCCATGTGGCGGAAACTTACAGAGAGTGCGCCATCATCATATGCTCACACATTGGCATCAATGACCTGGAATGACGGAATATCACCAACAGTGGATTTCCTGATTCGTCAAGTCCGAGAGTTCGAAGACAATCTCACCCCTTCCATCATTTCAGCTGTGGAAAAACTGTCCCAGGAGTTCAAACAATTGAGAGACGATTTATCCGATCTATCCAGCTCCCCACGCGTACCAACCCATGTCTCAGCTATTAACAGAAGGCGCCCTACTGCTCGAGAAAGAAAATATAGGAGGTACACGCCACGGGCCACCCTATGGTTTTACCTGCGGGATCATGGAGAAGACATGAGAAAGTGGGATGGAAAACCTACTTCAGCTCTGGAGCAACAGGTGCGTGAACTGAAGAGGAGAACAATGGTCAAGGATGATCCTCCCAGGAAAGCTGCTGCTCCAGTCTCTGGCGAGCAGTTTCCCAGATGGAGTGAAAGAGCTGATTTTACTCCAGCTCCTGTGATAAGGAATACTAATCCCTTTCTACAAGACAGAAGTGGAGAATTTTGTGATCACTATTAGAGGGGCCCTGCCTCCAGCCAGGTGGAGGAGAGGGATAATCGGGTTTACTGGACTGTGTGGATCAGATGGCCTGGCACATCAGTCCCACAGAAGTATAAGGCTCTAGTAGATACCGGTGCACAGTGTACTCTGATGCCATCAAGGTATCAAGGGGTGAAACCCATTTATATTTCTGGAGTGACAGGAGGATCCCAAGAGTTAACTATGCTGGAAGCTGAAATCAGCCTGACTGGGAGGAAGTGGCAAAAGCACCCCATTGTAACTGGTCCAGGGGCTCCATGCATCCTTGGCATAGACGATCTCAGGAGAGGGTATTTCAAAGACCCAAAAGGGTATAGATGGGCTTTTGGTGTCGCTGCCTTGGAGACAGAGGAAATTAAGCAGCTGTCCACCTTACCCGCTCTCTCAGAGGATCCTTCGGTTGTGGGGTTGCTGAAGGTCGAAGAACAACAAGTGCCAATTGCGACCACAACAGTGCACCGGCGGCAATATTGCACCAACCGAGACTCCTTGATTCCCATCCATAAGCTGATCCGCAGACTGGAGAGCCAAGGAGTGATCAGCAGGACCCGCTCACCCTTTAATAGCCCCATATGGCCAGTGCAAAAGTCTAATGGAGAGTGGAGATTAACAGTAGACTATCGTGGCCTGAAGGAAGTCACACCACCATTGAGTGCTGCCGTACCGGACATGTTAGAACTTCAGTATGAACTGGAGTCAAAGGCAGCCAAGTGGTATGCCACAAATGATATTGCCAATGCATTTTTCTCAATCCCTTTGGCAGCAGAATGCAGGCCACAGTTTGCTTTCACTTGGAGGGGCGTCCAGTACACTTGGAACCGACTGCCCCAGGGGTGGAAACACAGCCCCACCATCTGCCATGGATTGATCCAGACTGCACTGGAACAGGGGCAAGCTCCAGAACACCTGCAATACATTGATGCCATCATCGTGTGGGGTGCTACAGCAGAAGAAGTTTTTGAGAAAGGGAGGAAGATAATCCAAATCCTGCTGAAGGCCGGTTTTGCCATAAAACGGAATAAGGTCAAGGGACCTGCACAGGAGATTCAATTTTTGGGAATAAAATGGCAAGATGGACGCCGCCAGATCCCCACAGACGTGATCAACAAGATAACAGCAATGTCTCCACCAACTAACAAGAAAGAAACACAAGCTTTCTTAGGTGTTGTGGGGTTCTGGAGAATGCACATCCCAAATTACAGTCTGATTGTAAGCCCTCTCTACCACGTGACCCGGAAGAAGAATGATTTCAAATGGGGCCCTGAGCAACAACAAGCCTTTGAACAAATTAAACGAGAAATAGTTCATGCAGTAGCCCTTGGACCAGTCCGGGCCGGGCCAGATGTGAAAAATGTGCTCTATACCGCAGCTGGGGAGAATGGTCCTACCTGGAGCCTCTGGCAGAAAGCTCCAGGGGAGACTCGAGGTCGACCCCTCTGCTTTTGGAGTCGGGGATATAAAGGATCCGAGGCCAGCTATACTCCCACTGAAAAAGAGATACTGGCAGCCTATGAAGGTGTTCGAGCTGCCTCAGAAGTGATTGGAACTGAAGCGCAGCTCCTCCTGGCACCCCGGTTGCCTGTGCTGGGCTGGATGTTCAAAGGCAGGGTCTCCTCTACACATCATGCAACGGATGCTACATGGAGTAAGTGGGCCGCACTAATTACACAACGAGCTCGAATAGGAAATCCCAGTCGTCCAGGAATTCTAGAAGTCATCATGGACTGGCCAGAGGGCAAAGATTTTGGGATGTCACCAGAAGAGGAGGTGACACGTGCTGAAGAGGCCCCACCATATAATGAACTGTCAGAGAGTGAAAAGCAATATGCCTTGTTTACTGATGGGTCCTGCCGTATTGTGGGAAAGCATCGGAGATGGAAGGCAGCTGTGTGGAGTCCCCTGCGACAAGTTGCAGAAACTGCTGAGGGAGAGGGTGAATCGAGTCAGTTTGCAGAGGTGAAAGCCATCCAGCTGGCCTTGGACATTGCTGAATGAGAAAAATGGCCAGCGCTTTATCTCTACACTGACTCATGGATGGTGGCAAACGCCCTGTGGGGGTGGTTGCAGCAATGGAAGCAGAGCAACTGGCAAAGCAGAAGTAAACCCATCTGGGCTGCTGCATTGTGGCAAGATATCGCTGCTCGGGTGCAGAACCTGGTGGTGAAGGTACGCCACGTAGATGCTCATGTACCCAAGAGTCGGGCCACTGAGGAACACCAGAACAACCAGCAAGTGGATAAAGCTGCTAAGATTAAAGTGGCTCAAATGGACTTGGATTGGCAACATAAGGGTGAATTATTTTTAGCCCGGTGGGCCCATGACACCTCAGGCCATCAAGGCAGAGATGCAACATATAGATAGGCTCGTGATCGAGGGGTGGACTTAACGATGGACACTATTGCCCAGGTTATTCACGAATGTGAAACATGTGCTGCAATTAAGCAAGCCAAGCGGTTAAAGCCTCTCTGGTATGGAGGACGATGGCTGAAGTACAAGTATGGGGAGGCCTGGCAGATTGACTATATCACACTCCCACCAAACCGCCAAGGCAAGCGCTATGTGCTTACCATGGTGGAAGCAACCACCGGCTGGCTGGAAACATACGCTGTGTCCCATGCCACTGCCCGGAACACTATCCTGGGCCTTGAGAAACAAGTCTTGTGGCGACACGGCACCCCAGAGAGAATTGAGTCAGACAATGGGACTCATTTCCGGAACAACTTCATAGACACTTGGGCCAAGGAGCATGGCATTGAGTGGGTATATCACATCCCCTACCATGCACCAGCCTCTGGGAAAATCGAACGGTACAATGGGCTGTTAAAAACTACGCTGAGAGCAATGGGTGGTGGGACTTTCAAACACTGGGATACACATTTACCAAAAGCCACCTGGTTGGTTAACAGTAGGGGATCTGCCAACAGGGCTGGCCCAGCCCAATCAGAACTTTTACGTACCGTAGAGGGGGATAAAGTTCCTGTGGTGCACATAAAGAATTTGTTGGGCAAGACAGTCTGGGTTATTCCTGCTTCAGGTAAAGGCAAACCCACTCGTGGGGTTGCTTTTGCTCAGGGACCTGGATATACTTGGTGGGTAATGCGGGAAGATGGGGAAGTCCGATGTGTACCTCAAGGGGATTTGATTTTGGGGGAAAACAGCCAATGAACTCAATTGTACACTGTTGCCTGCTGTATAACACTTTGATAGCCCACCAGCTAGATATCTTCAGGTTGCCAGCAATTGACCCTGACTTCCCTTCGATCATCACCTCAACAAAGAATGAATTTTGAGGAAACCAGATGAGCTCAGCAGTGACCAGACGAGTTTGGTGATATCATCAGCAGGCCACAACCCAACACTACATACCGCCCCTCCTGCCCTGAAAGACTATTACAAGAGATGGAGCCTGACATCATGGACTGGATGAGTTCAGCAATTTTACAGGGATTGGTCCATGGACTAGGGAATGATATCTTTCTCTGTGTGTGGGTGTGGGTGTATATATATATGTGTATATATATGGGACAGGGGTGATGGTGTGCTGAGAGATGTGGGATCTGAGCATGACATGAATGGTATGGAATAAGGGGTGGATACTGTCCTGGGTTCAGCGATAGCAGTCATTTTTTCTCCTTCTTAGTAGCTGGTGCAGTGCTGTGTTTTTTAACTTTCAGCCTGGGAACAACGCTGATAACACCGATGTTTTTAGTTGTTGCTAAGTAATGTTTATTCCAACCAAGGACTTTCTCAGTCTCATGCTTTGCCAGGGAGGAGGGGAAGCCGGGCGGAAGCAGAGACAGGACACCTGACCCAAACTGGCCAAAGGGGTATTCCATACCACAGCACGTCATGCCCAGTATATAAACCAGGGGGAGTTACCCGGAAGGCCCAGATCACTGCTCGGGTCGGGCTGGGTATCGGTCGGCGGGTGGTGAGCAATTGTATCCTCTCCCCTTGTTATTTCACTAATCGTTATTATCATTGGTGGTAGCAGTAGTGGTTTTGGGTTATACCTTAGTTGCGGGACTGCTCTTATCTCAACCCGTGGGAGTTACATTCTTCCCATTCTCCTCCCCATCCCTCCGGGAGCGGGGGGAGGAAGAAGGGGGGGGGGGGGGGGAGTGAGCGAGCGGCTGTGTGGTTCTGAGTTACCGGCTGGGCTCAAACCACGACAATAGTCCTAGATACATGAAAAGAAAAATGTTTTAGAGTATTTTTTTCCTCTAAAAATGTGGTTTACACTAGAAAGAAAAAAAGCAAAATGAAAACATTTTAGGAACTTCTCTTTCCATAAAAGTAAATACCTTCAAAACAGAACAGGCCACATATAATCTTTTGACACTTCACCTTTTCAAGCTGTCTAGAAAATTAAATCAAAGAATTCTATTAAAATGGATTTTATGTTGATGTAAAGTATGAAAACTTCGTCTGGCTTTGTCCAGAGTGTTCTGCCTTCACTCATGGATAAATTAGTCAGATTGAGATTTTGCACTGTAATTCAGGGCAAGATAGATAGCTGCTGCCCACAGCTATTTCTGTGAAACAACATGACGAAAACCAGTCTACCTGGCCCTGACGCTAAACACCTTCCCTCAAACCAATTTATGTGTTTTCCTTCCGGTCACTATGGCAGCTCTAACCCCTAAGTAACAAAGATTCACATGAAATGAGGCAGAAGCGCTACCGAAGTGAATGTCTTAGTAGTTGTTGTCATTGATATTTATTTCACAGCTGCAAAAAAAGAAGCTTGTAAAAGAATGAATGAACAATGGGTCTGGAAACAGAACCAAAAAGCCATTAGTTCTAACTTCCCAGCCATGGTCTCAAAGAGGCTGTGCATCTTTCTCTAGGCACAAGTTTGGTGCAGGTACATGAATACAAATAATATATCTGTTGTGCGACTGTACTGGAGAGGCTTCCAAGTAACACAGATAGGCGCAAAATAAGCCCGCCATCTGCAGGCTGTTCTTCAATTTATGCTGGGCTCTTTCTGCTGGCATTTGTATTCTGTTCAGTAGGAGTAAAGCTGGGAGGGTTGGTGTTGTCTATATCATGGTATTCTATAACTGTGGTCAGCTGTGAACCCTGAACAACCTGTGTTGCATTCAGTGATGGACAAAGTGCTTTTGTAATAAGTGACAATCATTTGTTTCAAATACAAGGACATAGCCTGCATAGGGCACAATCTGCACATCCCACTTAACATTTTAAAACTGCATAGCAAATAACACAATTACAGTTATATCTGTGGAGCATTTCTACATTAAGAAGACAAAAGACATTTATAGTTGTTTCAAACAGAAAATGTTAGATTTTAGAAGAAAATGTTTAATGTCATTAAAAGTGCCTACAACAATCTACTTGGGGTGGGGTGGGAAGAAAGCCTATGAACCAAATACTAAATACAGTATAAAAGTATTTCAAATTATTTGAGAATGTATACTAAATATATCTGATACTCTAGATGACAGATTAAAGTTTTATATGCATTTGAATATATGGACCAGATATTAAAACAAATTAGGTGTCTTTGGGTCCCTTTATTCCTAGTCTTTCTTCCTGAGAAACATCAAGAATGCATATTTTTTAATTACTATTACATTTCTAGGGGGGTTTTGTGTGTGATGATATTACCTGAAAGTCAACCCAAGCTCTTGTAAGAAGGTGGCAGCTGCTATTTTCCTTATGGAAAGCTTTTCTAAGTTGTCAGCCCTATGTGACCTTGTAAGGTGAAGGAGGGATACCTACATCACTTCTTCTTAAAGAATTTCTGGGAATTGGCAAGAGAGATGTCTGTGATTTGTACCAAATTTCTTTACTTCTCTTTCATTTGTAGAGAGTGAAATTTCTTCTGAAAGGGTGTAGGAAACAATAGGAAAAGCTAATAAGAGCACAGATTTATAGTAGAGTAAGCTAAATTAATGATGACTTGGCCATGTAGGCACAACTAACATAACCAATTAATTCACTTGTAAACCACAATGTTTGCGCAAACTGTTTGGTTTTGGATTGATTATTCGTGGGATACTTCTTATTATACTTTTGAATCTGACTCACACATTTCTCAGCCTATGCGTTCCCATGAAATTTGCGTTATATTCAAGGCAGAAATGAAAAACAAAAATCTACATTTATTTTACTTTCAAGAAACTCTCTGAAGCTAATGAAACATCACTAAAAAATGATCCTAATGCAGATGGACAACATGGAAAGAGGGATAAACTGGGAATTTTGTTGTTTGTGAACTGGAAAATTGTGTGAATACTGAATTTTAAATCCTAATAAAATTAAATTTAGTGAAATAAATTTTCTAAGAACATCTACACATCATCACTTCTTATTTTCTTTCTTGGAACTGGAAGGTTTTAAAGAGTTTCTCAGATGACAAAACAAAGGATTTCACTAGAATGAGTTTCTTTAAGTTTAAGGTATTGATTTGTTTTGTAGCTGCTAGCATTTGTGGATGTAAAACTACAACATCAAAGGAAAGAGACTTTAGGTGTCCATTCACATTTTCCAGAAGTTAGTGAACATTAGGGGAATTACATATGGAAGAACTGCAGTCTGATATATTAGTGCTGTGGTGAGCTACTTTCTTGTTCTTGCTATAAAAATGATGTACCAATAAACGAAAGAAATTAACCTTATTTTTTTCTGACTCTCTGTTCGATGGTTAATTCTTTCCTAAAGTCAGTCACTTCATCAGTTGTGAACCAGATCCCCAGCTAGTTTAAATTATTGCAGCTCATCTGAATACAACACAGTATGGTCATTTCTAACAGGTGAAAGTCTGTTGCATAGAGGAGAATAAGGAGTAAAGATTTTTTTCCAGAACTATTCTAATCTCAGTTAAAATAACTTTTTTTGCTAAGAGATAGAAAAAATAAGCCAAACATCAGCAGTGTATCAGCAATCTAATATTATTGCTGGTGACTGCCCTCAGCAAAAGATCATTTGCAGGTGTTAATGAAAAGATATTTCTTTACAGGAAGAGGCGTGTAAATATAGTTTCTGAGGTTATAGGTGTTGTAATGAAATTTCCAGAATGATATGTGATGAGAGAAAGGTCAGGACTCTCATTCATCACAACAGCAGTTTTTACTGTAAATTTCCGCACACAGTGGTATAAATGTATTCCCATGACATGCTGTGCCATATAAAACTGGTATCTTCCTCTGAGATTCATCAGGAAGGCTAGTTCCTAGTGAGCTACATCTCTGAAGGCTCAGTGGTACCAGTCAAAGGGTTTGGCTAGACTATAAAGGGATCATCTTCCACTAATGAGTCATATCTTGCACCTATGGGGGGGAGAGGTTCCTGAGTCAGCTTGCTTTCTTTGTATCACAGTGAGAACCTGCATGGGAGCTGGGGGTTGCACTTTGGGGTTCTGCGAGTCACAGCTGTCTCTCCCAGGTCCTCCCTTTTCCCCCATACTGGAGTGCTCACCTTCATCTTTTCTTCTTTTTAAATGAAATGAGGAAGCTGCAGAAGTGTTCAGTCATCCCCTCCCTCCCTGAGATTGGCAGACTCGACACACCACACACTTCCCAGTCTCCTGCTGGGCAGCTTGCAAGCCCAGATATACAGTTCTTCCCAAAGCATGATCAGTTTTTATGTTTGACTTCTTTAGGGATTTGCATTAGGATGATTTCAGCTTCAGCAGAAACCTCGCTTAATATCTCTGTCTCCCCGCAGATGTTCATTGGCACCTTAGAAGTGCCATAACACTAATGCTTACCAAAGCTTACAGAATGATCTTTGAAACCATTGCGCCATGAACCCATTGCATCTGCTATGACTTGGAAAAACCATTTTACCAAACATGAAATGGCTTCTGGAAAAGGTCTAAGCAGAATAATGAAGCACTGGTGTATCTGAGCCCCTCTCTGGATCTTCACTACACAAGGGAAACTGCTTGATGCTTACAATCCTTTAGCAATGGGCAGCTCTGTTCACCAGAAAGCACTGTAAATACACTACAAACTCCAGTGTTATGAGTGCTTATTCAGTAGATGCTGTGATTTAGCAGCTGTGCCTGGACTCAGGACAATTTGTATGCTGAGAACAAACCTGACCAGAGTAGTATTTAAAAACAGTCAGGCTCATCTGTGGTTCCTAATAATAAAATACATAATACTAAAATATGTGAAAGTGAGCAGAATTAGCATTAGGAATTGCAGGTGTTAGTACACAAATGTTCACCTATTCCCTGAAAATCCACCTCCATTCTCTATCATGCGTGTCAAGTTATCTGGTGTGTTGGAGTTTTTTCCTAAGTATTGGACTTTTCTGAAACAAGCAAATAAAAGTACTGTTTCTTTGAAGAAATGTATTAACGAAATGCTAGAAGAATTACCATTGCGTGCTTTAAGAGTGTAATATGAAGGATCATCCCTGAAATCTGTTATTTTTAAAGTCCATTTCAAACATTTTAAATTCAGTCACAAATAATGTTATGTTGGAAAAATGTTGGAAGACACCATTTTTTTTAATACTGGGGAGTATTAAAAATAATGTTAAAACCAGAAAAAAAAAAAAAAAGGAAATACTTGAAAAGCTGATACCTGCTGTAGTTAGCCCTATTTTCATCTTACAGTTACTCTTAGCACTCGGATGGACTGATATGAATTTGGAGATAGTTAACTTAATTGGCTAGCTGACTGTTTAAGCCCTTGATGTTTTCAGCTAGGGTTTTTCATTGCTGGCTTATAGTTTCCCACTGACACTTCAGTGCAACAGAATCCCATAATGCTTTAAGCATTAATCCATTTACATGTCTCTCTGACTGCAGAATTTCCAAGAGTATCAGGAGAACACACAAAGGCAGAAACATTAAATGTGAGGGAAAAACATCAATATTTGCTTCTTATCAAATCACAGAGGAAGAAAAAAAAGTGTAAAAAAAATAAAAAGTTTTGTTACCAGGTGTGCCTTCAAACATTTTTTTTTTTTCCTGGAGACAGTTATTCGAATATCATCCATTTTAGGCAAGAGCTAGAAGGCTGTGAGAAAGCTAAAAAGCTCTGACAGCAACAAATGTAGTATTTATTAGAATAAATTTCAACTCTAAATAACATAAGGTCTGAGTCATACTAATAAACATTGTTAGCCCCAAGAGCTCTGTGAACAGTGATGTCGCTGCACAGATTTCCCCCCCATTTACAGAAACAACTGAAAAGAGAACAATCACTTGCAATTGTACAAAAAAGTGATTTAAAAAAAAAGAAAAAAGATAACTTCCTTTCTTCTTATTTTCTTAGGAAGGAAAAGGGTTTTATCAGATTTATGGTAAAATAAGATGGACAGAACAGAGCTGGCTAATACAAAGCATAAAAATTCAAGTAATGAGGTCTCAGAAAACTGTCTGCTGACTATGTCCTGAAAATTATTCTTCTAGAACAGACTCACACTTCATCTAAAAAAAACCATCTTTTACATGGTTTGTCATGGAGCTGGTAGAATCAGCAATGTACACCTGACAGTACTACTCACAACAGAGAGAAAATTCTTAAGGGAAAGAAATAACTCTGTGGTTTATGAAGCTAATGCCATATTCAAAGAATGTTGGATTTCATATGCAAAACTGTTGAGTAGTACCAGGAGAGATGGAAACAAACACAGGTTCACCTTACACTATTCAGCAAAGACAGAAAGTGTGTTGAGGAGGATGTAGTTGAGATACTGAATACTCTTAAAATAATGATTTTTAACAGAAAGAGGCAGCAGATGTAGCAGTTTGTTCTTACAAAAAGGAGCCTGAAAGTCTGCTGAGATCAGTATATCTGCACTCAGTTATAGCGGTGGTGCACCACCTACCACGGTTCCCAGCGTTCGCTGGAGAAACTAGCTTGGCACATAAGAGAAATCAACCTGGATGGGGTTCTCCAGGGAGAATGCAGGTCTCCAGGTGTGGGGATGAAGGCAGTGAAGCAGTGTGGAGTGCTTGTTCGCAGGGGGTGTCTGCTTATGCAGGTTCTCTATAGCCAAGTAAAGCCACTGTAGGATTCAGCAGGCTGCACAGTGCCAGATGCAACGAGAAGCAGCTCAACTGAGTCATTTCCAAACCATTCAGCTGTCCAAAAGGAGGTGCAGGCAGGCTCTGTAATTGTTAGGCAGAGAAATGAAGAGTCTTTCAATGGTGAAAACTGGGGGGTGTGGAAATGTCTTGTACCAGGCTCCAATGGCACTGGGAAAGTCCAGCTCCACCAGAGAGACTGCTAGCCTCCAGTCAGTGTGCTCTGGGCAATGGGGTGGCACAGCACTGGTCATCACTAAGGTCTGTGCTTGCTGGGAGCAACAAGAGTGAGATCTGGGAGGAAGGTAGAGGAAGGTGTTTTTCCTGTCAGATCTCTTTATGTCTTGGGAACTCCTGGGCAGCAGCTAGTGGCAGTGCCTTCCTGGGACAGGAAAAAAGATGTACCCCACTGCCCAGTTTTACCACCAGCGGTCGTTAGAGGGCAGTCAGACAGGAGATGTAAGGAGTGAGGCTTGAGTGCTTGTAAGGAGGAGGCAGAGCAAGTTCATCCTTTTTAGATTGCTATGGCCCATTTGACCTGGGCATGCACCTGTCTCCATTTCCTACCCACCTCGTAGGTCAGGATGTGCACATCAGTTTACTTTATGTTCTGATTTGTTTTGTTTGAAAGCATCTTTCTTAAATAGAGAAAGAAATAGTCATATCAGAGGCCTGACGATGAAGACAACTACCCAGGCAGTTGAAGTGTGTTTTGAAGAACTAGGCAGGAAAAATAAGGAGCTAGGACTGGGAACTTCATAAATAAATCTGTTGTTTAAAGAGTAACGTGTAACTAATGTCTCTAATGTAAAAAGAAAAGCCATATTCTTCTCTAAGGTTTTATGAATAATTTGGTTTCATAGCTGAATTACACTGCTCATCAGAGAAACAGAAAATGAGAATGCATGATGTTGTTTGACACGGAGTATTTCATTGTCCATTGAAATAAAACCTCAAAATTTAGAGATATGTAAAAGAAAACCAAACTAAGTGAAGTTTAAGATCACAAAGGATACTAGACAATAAAGCAGTCATATCTTAGAGGGGTTTTTTTAGATGTGTCAATTCAGAGAATTCGCTCTAAACATGATGCTTTAGGGATCAATTTTACTTTTCACCACTAAATCACTATGATGGGGTATTTATTGAAAACTTCCTTTTCAGGTAGCATTTATACCACACATTTCAATCAGCATAAATTCAGGGAGATTCAGAGTGAAACACTGGTTTTTGAGACTAATTTCCACCTCTGAAAAAGTTGTGTTTGACTACATTGGCAAAATGATGGCCATACACAACCGAAAGAAACTGTGGGATATGTAATTGCATCTTGCAGCATTCTTCTTAATCTTACAGGACAAAGCTAGTTTACTCAGCTCTGCAAGGAAACACGGGGGAATTAAACAGAGGCTCTGCTTTTTCAGAGTTTATTTCTATTCCTTTCCTCCTAGATCCTTGCATACATACCACACCTCTAGACACATTCTTCAAATGGTTTTCATTCAGCAGAAATTCTGACTTTTACAGAAAAAAACAGTTTTAAGAATTTAGGGTTCTGTATCTTTCTGAATGAGCAAGCTTTTGGAACAGTGCTTTCACTTTAGGAACTTGTTCTGCATTTTCAAAGTGAGTAGGCTTTGTGATTTTATAGAGTTTTTGTGTGTGTATACATATAGAAGTATGTAAGTGTGTATAGATAATAGCATCCGTCTTTCTCCTTTCATCTAATTCTGTAAACTAAAAAGAAATAAATAAAAAAGAATGCAAGGAGAGAAATTTAAAAATCCTACAGTAACAGACATAAAAATATCAATCTAAAATAATAATATTCAAAAAATAGAAGGTCATTCATCATTTCTAAAGCAATCTTAAGTAAAATCAGTGCAATTAGTCATGTATAGCAAAGATTTGATACCTTACACAGCAAAGGACATAACTAAGATGTCATGATTAATGAGTATCAGAAATAGAAACTTGATGTAAGATGCCTGGGCCTTAATCTTTTAACACCTGAATAAATGCCATAACAATTTTTCAATATACAGGAGGTCTTTACTGGTTTCTGCTGATATGTGTGTGGCTGGAACAGGAAAAGGGCTCAGGTAAGAAGTATTTCTCATCCTTTGCCCAATGCCAGACAGTAACACTAAGTGGAAAAGGAAGTGAAATAAAGCAATGAAGAAAACTACCATTCCTCTCATATCTGTCTCTCACACTTTCAAAATAGCTGTTTGCGTTCTGAAGATTTCATGTCTGGATAGTAAACCCTATCTATGCCTGTGCTACAAGAATAGAAGCAATAGTGAATTACAGAATTCCTTTGGCCCAGACAGGTACAGGTTTAGAGGTACTTTGCTAGCTGGCTCATGAATAGCTAACCAGGCTGATCAACATGAGACAAATTGATTCCTTTGTTAAATAGTAGCTCAAGTTTTGTAAGGTTGCAGGTTTTGGGCTTCCTGAGGTGAGTTCACCATTTCAATACCGTCAATAGTTGCCTATGTGCATAGATAAAACAGTAGAAAAAAGTGTAGTTTTAAGTAGCTAATCCATCCATCGAATGGGATTTTTTAGAGATGCTAAGCGTGAAACACACCCCATGATTTCTACTTTACACTGCCACCTGGTGATCAGGCAGTAGGAAACAATAGTAGAACAGGAAATTGATATTATGTACAAAATAGTGAAATGTTTTTCTCCATTATCAGAACAGACAGTTCCAGAGGAAATAGAGGAAATAAGATGTTAAATGTGGCCACCAAACATAACTGCGCTGAGGCTGAAAATTTTACTGTTCACATTCAACGACAGTGTAACTGATAAATGTGTGGTTCTCTACTCTGTTTTACAGATTTTATTTTTTTTTTTTTACTGGAGTGGTGCTATGCCTTGCTTTAATTAATTATTGTATTTTCTTTACTGTAGGCTTTGTGACAAAACTATTTGTTATGGAGTCTGAACAACTTATGCCCCGTTGCACACATACTTGCAAATTTTCAACTCTGCCAATAAAATACATGCCAGTACAATTATAAAAAGTTGCATGTTCACAGGAGTAAATAATGAATTCAGATGATACTTATATGTGTTACATGAAGTTAATTTACTAATACAGTCTCAAACGGCAAACAGGATGCCAACAATCTTACAATGTCAGTTCAACATCAGTCTCCATTTTCTAGGCAATAATTCTTAGTTTGAGACTGAGGCAGAGTTTAAAGTCTTCTCTGTTTTGCACAACATTTTATGTAATATATACCTTTCTCTTTCCTCCTTTCCCAGCATACACACACACATTCATGTTAAAAATATCTTTATATGAATGAAATTTGCTTACAATCTGAGGAAAAGTTGTCATCTTATGTCTATTATAAAAGTACGCTAAGCAGCTTTCTTTAATACTCAGAATTTCTGAAGTTTGAAACAAAGCTTTCCCGAAAACCAAAAAGTGATTCTTCTGTTAGGCCTTCAGTTGATTAGTGTGACATGCTTTCACAGCGGTGAGGATGGAAAAGTCAAGATGGTGACTACTGCAACTTTTCCACTAGCGCCTCTTAGCATAATATGGGACCTGCTGGCATAAGCAATGTGCCATCAAGGGAAAAGGATAGTACCTCCTTAAAATAATCAAAGCAGGAGGAAGAAATGTGCGTAACGCAGATACGCGAGGCAGATCTCCATGCGTTATCAAAAATAGAACATGACTCTGCCTGGGTGATGTGCACAGCTTCTCAGCCTGCTCATTTCTCAGCAAGTTCACATATAGGAGGAACATTCTGGCAGTGGAGCTGGAGGACCTCTTATATTTAAAGAAGCTCATGGTGAGCTGGCCTCAGGATCTCTACGCAGAGCTGTGTTCTATAGTGTGTACTTTTCCATTGGCAGTCTGTGGCCATGTTAAAAATCAAATTCCCTCAGCTCCAGAGGGTTTAATGATAAAATTACTTTAACCTATTGTTTTCCTTTCACAAGTGTCCATTGAATGAGGATTTTAGTTGTGTATGTACAGAAGTAGTCCTAAAATTGAGAATGGAAGAAAAGTACAAATTCAAGTATTTCCCTTGCCTCTTTAATTGGTCTCTTTGGAATTGAAAGCAGCAGTTGTTGGAGTGTTACATAAAGAAAAAAATGGTGATTTTCCATCTCAAGTAATTCATTTTTGGGGGGGAAAAGACAAAAGTTTTGATGGAGAGGGTTTGTTGGTGATTTTCTCTGTTGTTTTTTTGTTTGGGTTTTTTTAATTATTATTTTCTTCCAGAAAATTCTACAGACTATCCCGTGCTTTTCACATGAGCTTGTCTATCAAGGCAATATAATTGCATGCAACACAACAAAACAGTAGGTAGGATGTAATTGCAGGTTTTCTCAGGAAGTAATGCTCTCATTCAGAGTAAAATTGGGCTAATGTAATTTTTTTTTTTTTTTTTTTAAGGCATGGTCTCCAAGAAAAGATTATATTTCTTCTGTGAGAGTGATTCTTTCTGTGAATGAAATTTACAGCCTTCCAAGTGAGTCTTTTGGAAATTATGACACCACAGAAGATGTGATCTCAACTTCTGGCAGCCTCTGAGACACAGTGTAGTCAATGAAACATTTCTCCTTGTATTTCCATTCTAACTTGCCTTGTGCCTCCTAGAGATCACTTTCTATTTTCTTTATTCTTCTTCACAAGCATGGTATAAAATCTCTGTATAAAAAGTTTTTTTTAAGTAAGTTCTGCAGCAAGAGCTATCTTGACAGTTGATAGTCAAACTACTCATTTAATTTTATAAAAGCTGAATAATATGAAGAGTAAAGCCAGGAAATCCTTACTTGTTTCTAGATTTTCTGTCAGTAGGGGAAATTAATTACAGACTTCCAAAATTTACAGAATCATTAACATATTTGTTGTTTGATTTGTTGGGTTTTTTGCTATTCTGTTTTGGTTTTCATTTTCATTGGTTTGTTTGTTGTTTTTGTTGGTTTTTTAATCAAAATCTCCTTGTGTCATTATGCTGCAGAGCCCAAAAGTTTTTGAAGTATTATTGGGCTTGATAATTTCAATGCGTTATGATCACATGAGTAAAGTGTTAAGCAAGAACTTGGAGATTATAATGCCACTGTTGTTTTTCTGCATGGATTCAGAAGCTGGCAAGCCAGCAGAGGCTGAGCCCAGCAGAAGCACCAGGAGGAAGCGGGGAGTGTGCGTAGAAACTCCTCACCTTAGGGATGGGTGCTCCATCTGCTGACCTGACCTGCTATGGAGTGGGACATCCTTGATGGGCCTTGGACATTGTGGAAAAACTGCTAGGACTTGTGCAGCCCTTGGACTAGTACCATCCGCATTCTCCCTCATGGCCAACAGTGATACTGCCTAGGCCATATGGAGTGTTCCAACAGCAGCTGCATGGCTCAGGGAGTTACAGCCAAGGACACAGGGGCCCAGAGGGTGTCTCCTCAGCCCTGCTCTTCTCACATGGAGGGGCCTGAAGAGGAGTGGACGTGTCCTGAAGGTCAACAAGGAGTTGCAAATCTGGGGTTCAGAAGAAGGTTTGGTTTTTATGACTATTGGATCTTTTTTTGAAAACAGAGGACTGCCAGGAAGGCACTGGGTTCATCTGACCAGGTTGGGCAAAAACATCTTTACCACCAGGCTGAACAACTTAGTGAGGAGAACTTTAAACGCGAAATCATGAGACAAGGGATAAGTGGTGGCCTGGGTTGGCAAGAGAACGTGTGTGGTGCTGTAGACCTAAGAGATCTTTAAAACAATAAAAGAGCACTGAAGGGAGCCAACCTTATGCACATGCATGCAAATGACTAAAAGCTGCCTACAGAACAGTATTATCAAGGAAGCTTTCACACCTTTTCTGGGAAATTGGCACAACTGGATCTACACTCTGACACATGTAGTATGGGGAGCAAACAGGACAATTTAGTGGTCTATGTGTGGCTGCAGAGCCACAGTCCCATTGGGTTCATGGAGGTATAGTGGGATAGACCATGAAACTGGAGTATTGCTGCAGGTAAGATACAGTCTTTTCAGTAAGGATAGGCCATGATCTTGAGGAGGAGGAGTTGTTCCAGCTGATGTGAGAACAGCCAGTGTCTATGGAGCTCTGCCTAGGGATGGATAATGAGACAGCTGAGAGATTATGAGTCAGGATTAGCAGGAAGACAAACATGGGTGACATTGTAGTGGGAGTCTGCAAGGGACTGCCTCATTATGAATGAAAAGCAGATGATGCCTTCTTCAGACAACTGGAGGAAGCTTCACATTCACAGGCACATGGAACTTTAACTATCCTGATGTCTGCTTGAGGGACGAGAAAGGAAGGCACAAGCAAACTAGGAGATTTCTGGGTTGAATGGATGAAAATTTCCTAACTTCTTGCAGGAGATGCCCATGCTAATGGCAGGAGTTCCCTTTGTGGAGGTGAGGGGTCTGGGACACCAGTGGCGAAGCCCTCCTGCCTGCTAGCTATGCAGGTGTCCTGTTGGCCCAGCTGCCTCTGTGCCTCTTCGCTGCACTTGTGCATGAAATTGATGAGCAGTGCAGGAAGATTGTTGTGTGATCTTGCAGGCTGGGCTGATCTCCTGGGCTATGGCCTGTCTGTCCATTGCAAAAAGCACAGAGTGGCTCAATTCTGGGGTTTTTTTGGAAGAATTCTATTTTATTCTCTTTAACCTTTGCTGAGAGGAAAAATCTTTCTTAATTTTCTACAGAAAATCAGTTAGACTTCCAGGTAAGCAGGTTTACACGTTTGCTGTGTCAGTGCTAACTACTTTAAAGGACAAAATGTGTTCAATGCTTGTTCACATACTCAATTTTTTGTGATGTCATCAATGCTTAAGATGTGTTAAGCAGTTGTTTTCTCTGTGAAATGCAAACAGAACGCATTTTAAGCAGTGTTTTTACTGGTTCTTATACAGTCACCTCCTTGAGCTAGTCTGTGAGACTATGCATGTTTATCATAACACTGAGATGATTACTTTTTTAATACTCTAGATGAACAATACAAGTAATTGCAAACTTAAAACGTTCTTGAAAGTTTGATGAATTAGGGATAAAAATGGTTTGCTTTGAGCTCTATTGAGTGATTAAATTGTATTTACAAATCTAGGGAGCCTCATACTAGTAGCAGTTATTCCAAAAGTTAGGATTATAGGCATTTCTTGATTTTCCTGCATATTTTATAACAGCCTTTGTAATATCAAATTCTTTGGTTGTATTACATAGCTGCCTAGTAAATTTGAATCCTCAGTTTACACACAAGAAAACTCCTTGTTGGTAAGAAAAAAAACAATTTTAGGCAAATATTGTGTTATAGTAGAAATGAAGAACTTTATCCAAATACCAGCAGAAGATCTGACATAAGGCTGAAAATGAAATCCAGTATTCTTGCCTCCCAAAAAAAGGCAAAAGTGACAAGGCAGTGATTTTTCTTATTTTGAATTACAAGCTTGAACATGCTTCATGTTCAGGATTGAAGCTCAAGACATGCACATCTTTCTTGAAATGAAACTGGTGGAACTGTGATGTCTAATTTTTTGTGCAAGTGTTTTCTTTCTCTTTCAGAGTTTTAGATACTCTTCCATAAGGGGTTTTGACTTATGTACTTGCACACAGATAGGTCCAGGCACCTGTGAGCATGCTGACTGTGCACATGTCTGAGTAAGGCTTTATGAAACATGATCCTAATATCATGGACCACTGAGCTCTGAAGCGAGCTCCTGACTTCTGTGGTGGACAGGACCAGGAATATATAAGGTGGATGTGCTGTGCTCTCACACAGCATCAGAACTGTCCAGTGTGGGTGGCATCTGTGGACAACAGTGGTAAAGCCACATGTACCCTGGGGCAGCAGAGATTGTAGCCTGGTAATTGCTGTCGTTAATGCCCGTGTTTTCTATGCCCAGAACTTTTGTCTGTTTAAGTGGTTAATCTTTTGCTTAAGTCTTCTTGTTGCTGTCTTATCTATTCCCTACCTTGTGTGGGCCTGTTCTGTGCACATTCTCATTGGTCCTCACCACAATGCAGAGATTTCCTTAGAAGTATGAGCTATGCTTATGTCTCTGGGCTGTCTCAAACCTAAGCTTCAGGTTGCAGTTAGATGCACTCCAAGGAAGATGGGAAGAGAAGGTTAGACAATAGGACATTAAAAAAAGAGAACAGTACATTTGAGTTAATAAATTGGTCCCTTTAGAAAAGTAGAAGCTGCTGATTATGATCTGTTTATTTGATACATTCTTCATATCTGGAAAAAAACATGAGAGCAGAGAAAGATCGAAAATGGCAACTAGAATTTATAGGAAGATAAGCGACACCTGATATTGTCTATATTGAAATTTCACCCTTCCTGGCTAAAATAGTTGCAGACTTTCCCAGGGTGCTAGGCTGAAATCACTGTTATATATCAGTGAAATCTGATAGATGAAACCCTACTTCAGAAAAAGGAAGAAGTAAATCAGACAGTCTACTAAGAGCAAAACTTTCTCCTAAGGTGACTTTTACAATTGTTTTTATCTTATCCAAGATAAATATGTATCATATTCCATTTTCAAATATAACTTGGGGTTGCTCTAGTTGTTTCTAATATTGATGGGGTTAACAATGAATATTTTTTAAATTATAACACTAAAAAGAGCACCTAATGTAGCCATTTGTTGAACCATCAGCAAAAACACAAGCATGAAGGACCAGATTAGAACCTAATAGTGTTTCTCCTAAGCAGTGGCTATAGCAGTAGAAAATAGTAATTTGCTTCCTCTTCTGAAAGAATGCAAGATCATTACACAAAAGTATAGGAAGGAAAAGACAGACTTGTACAGATTTCAGTCTTGCAATAGCATGCCTGGATGATTCCTTTCTGTTTCAGGATTACTGCTGGTATAAGTTTGCAGTGTCAGCTGGCTTACAGATAATAGAAAAGGGAAGAAATTGGACTCTTACGCTATTGCCCACCCTAGTCTGCCTGTTGCTGGAGTCAAAAAAAAAAAAAAAAAAAAATGAAAAGAGAGAAACCTTTCAACTGTTACAGAAGTTTTCTGCTGTGCGGCACCAAATAAGAACCGTAAACCCTTAGAGTTCAGAGCTCCAGGAGTAGTTTTACTCTTTGATAAAATGAGAGTGAAAGTGGAGCCAGAAATACCCAGGTAACCCTGAAAGCTGAGCTGTTACGCATGAGAGAATCTTCTTCGGAGACTTTAGGGACTTCAGTCTTGGATTTCTATAAACCACAAGGACTGCAACGTACCGTTACATTCCCTCAGCCTAGGTAGTGATTCTTGGCTGAAACAGACATACAATTACAACAAATGTGTAAAAAATGCACAAGTTAAATGAAATGGCAGTTTCTTCTCTTCTGATAAAATCTTTCTTTTTTTTTCAGATGAAAACACAGAAAGTCAGAAAAATCCACATATTTTCAAAATGTTAATGAAATGAGCTTTTCTTTTTCTAGCTTGCTTTGAAAAAAAAATAGTAAAACATAGGAAGATAAACAAGTGTTTGTCCTATAAAAACATCCTTTCAAGATGTCCCTTTATTGCATTAAAGAAACTTAAAGTTCAAAATCTTCGTAACCTGTCCTTTTTATAAAAGTATTTTTGACTGATGTAAAATAGTTCACTTAAAGTTAAAATCTCATTTTCTGCTGCATTTTTCCCCTGTGTGTCTGAATTTTTCAAAAATAATGAAAAATGTGTCCAGTTCTAAACACGAATTTTTTGATGAAAACATTTTTAATGTACTCATTCTTAGGTCTTTTCTTTCCTTCTCATGATCTCACTTGGCCTACAAACATAATAGTTAAATAGCTTCTTCTCCCATTTTTTTTCACAACACAGAATTGCTTGGGGGTGGAAAAATTAGTAACGAAACCACACTCAAACTATATCATGGATTAGCAAACAAGTGCTGTGCATTTTTCAAAAGACTACATCAAATGTTCATAAATTAAATTGCTAGATGATTTGATGGTAGATCTAGACCTATGTTTGTAGAGCTGTAATGTTTTTCCTTTTTATTGATTTCCCTCTTGGCATTAAGCAGATTCCCTTCATACTACTGGTACTTTATCTCTGACATGGCTACTGAAGATGATGTCTGTAATAATACCCCTGACCTGAAACAAAAATTTGAAACTGTGAGGAAAGGTTACGTGAAGAACAAAACCCCTGTTATGTTCATTCAAATGCCCTTGATGGCAATGTAATTGCTGAGGACTAAAATTCAAATGCAAGGAATTATGAATGCATTAAATAGATATTTGCATTGATCTCTCCCACCAGTGTAGCGTTCTCAAGTAGAGGTGAAGAAGTCTTTTTAAGCTCATCTCCTGTAGCTATTTCCAAGAAGAGCTTGATACAGATAACATCTTTCATTAGAATACATTTCTGCCAGCCTGTGAAGTTCCTCATCTTAACCAACTAGCAGCATATCACGTTGAGACGATTCTGAGACCTAATGGAACTCTTTTTAGAATTTAAAACATAATATTTTTGTTGGAATGGAAGCACTTGACTTTTTTTAAAGAAAAGCTTGTCATGCAATCACAGTTTAGAGCACCTATCCTTAAAAAGTATTTCTGCATTTTTTTGCCAGGTTGGACGAGGCTTTGAGCAGTCTTGTCTAGTGGAAGGTGTCCCTACCCATGGCGGGGGGTGTGTGAATTAGATGATCTATAAGGTCGCTCTTTCTGTGTCACAACCCATTTCCATGTTTTATTCTGCTTTCAAGATTTGATTTGTGTGATTCCTTTGTATGACTCTCAAAAATTTAGTAATAGTATGAATAGTTAATATTCATATTTTGGGATAACAACCCCAATCTGGAGCAATAGGGAATCTATGCCTATACTTAGAATCTGTCATCTAGTTTTATTATCTTTTTGCTGTTCTCTAAACAACCTTTTTGTTGATATTACTCTATTACACTCAAGTTAGTAGCATTTGCAGTGTAAAATGTTGAGTTTTATCAGTAATGTTTTTTATTAAAGGCAACGTAACACAACTGCTGTAACTATACAGTTATTTATTTTGAAGCTTAAGTTGAAAGGGGGCAGCAGGTAAATTTACTGTCCATGAAGGAATTTCTTAGAGGAGGAAAAGCATGTGTGACTTTTACTTCAAGCTGAATGCTACACTCTGGACAGCAGAGAAAACTGATGAATAGAAGAGGTATGACTTATTTGAAATGTGGATGAAGAGTAAAAAGAGTTAAGGAGACTGATAACAAGAATATCTTGTCAGAAAGCCTGTAATACAGAACTCTGTAAATGGGAGTGAAGAGAACTAGCATGGAGGATGGGAAGACTGAGTTCTCAAAAACTGGTGGTGGGCTAAGACTTGGGCACAGTAGATTTTATGATACATTGTGAAATGACAGAAATCATTAATACCATTTACCAGAGGAATGTGCAAAAGATCTTTTAGCTGAAATCTTCCTAAATAGATTCTTTGTTTCATCATCATATGTTACTGTTTGAGCAATGTACTGATTAATAAAAAAAAAAAAAAAAAAAATTGTGTGACATTTTCCTTTCTTTCTATTCACCTTTTTCAAAACATAGTAAGTGCAACTGGTTCAAGGCTTTCAGAACTCAGCTGCTATATAAATACCATAAAAAATATTCACGTTCTTTACTATGCTCCTTAGGACTATTCAACACTGAAAGCCAACTCCATGCTAAGTGCTATTGAAAAAAAATGTTTCTGACTTTTGCTGCAAAATAGTCTGAAATGTTCGTGGTTTAAAAGATTCTCATACAGATTGTAAAGAAAGCAAAAATCCTTGGTCCTAATGTAGTAACATTCTTTTTTCAGGCTGGCCAAGAATATATCAGCAAAACCCTCAGTCAAATAACCTGGAAAAAAAGGGTTCCTATAGCTGTATTAAATATATGTATATATTTTGGAGAATGTTCTGAATCTTCAAACAAATGTTTATTTTAATTGGAAATATTTGGGGAAAAATATACTGGAAATGTAGGCTGTACATTCTACGATGAGTTATCTTGGAGTTTTCAACGCTGATAGTGGTTGCAGAAAACATGCATATCGCTCAGTTTTAAAAAGGCATGCACACACACATACAACACTGCGCTAGACAGCATGTATCAAATGATTTTTTGGTACAAGTCAGGGAAAGAATACAGGAGAAGTAGAGCAGGGAAAGATCATAACATTTAGAGTCTGCAACTCGGTCTCAGAAAATAAATTTGGATAAGGTTATTAACGAGGATGTGCTCAGAACTCCTAAATGAGTGCACTTCCCTGTCTGGCTAAACACAAATCAAAAAACCTGTTTTAACAAATCAGCAAAGACAATCCTTGACATGTAGATTTAAGGTTAAAACCTATCACATAGACAGCTTTGAAAAGGCTCCTCTGCCCCACCTCAACGAATAAACAAATGTAAGTCTGGCCTGGAAATGCTGCAAATTCTGACACGCACCAGCCAGGTCTGAGGTAGTTTATAGTAACTTCTTTTCTCATTACTGAGAGAGTGTGGAGAAACATATGGGGTTTATGCTGTAAGTTCTGTCTGCTGCATCAGCCATTTCTCTGAGTTTTAGTATAAAAGCCAATAAACAAACCCTAGCACAAAGTTTTGTGCTACCATCACACAAAGCAACTCTTGCTAATACTGCTGCTAATCCTGATTTGTTTATTTATTCAAAAATATAGTTTAGTTATTTTAATCTGCTCATCTAGGATAGAAAAAATTAGAAGCTAAAAAAAAAATCCTCCTACAAGCGGTACATGTAAATGTCTGTGTATTTTCTAAGACATGTTTAGATTTGTAGTTCAGGTCTGCTTAAAATTTTAATTTTTATTATGAAATTATGAAAAGCATTTAAATAGTGCTCTGTGCTCTATCTTGCCTATCTTGTCTTTGCCCAGGTGCTGTGAGAGCCACTAATGTCTGCTTTTGCTTTCCAATATGAGATTTTTTTTTCTGTTTTTCATTTCTTATACTATTCTTTAGATTTTGATTTTTAAATATAGAGATTAAAACAAGAGTTCTTTCATCTGCCTCAATTGTTTGAAACTAATTTCTTAACATTAGTAACATAAAGGTCGTAAGGCAGATCATCTTTGCATTTCCTATTGATAGTAAAATATGAATAGAGAGGAGGCCATTAGAGAAAGCAATACAGGATTGTGAGCATGTTCATGAGAACTAGCAAGCATAAATAAGCAGACTTTAAAGACAGATAGTGAAATTGCTGTAAAACAAAAGTAACTCATAGTATGCTTGAGAAGTGGAAAGCTGGCAAGATATCTGTGCAGTGGATATTTTTCAACATTCCTTAAGCTCTCAGGTAATGCTATGCCATCTATGTTAATTTGATTAAGATGCTAAGTAAGGAGCTGTTCAATGTTTTTTGTACAGTGTTTCACAATAAATTGTTAGGCTGAACTAAATCAGTCATGATCCATCAGGATGATAGTTAACACTTTTCATGTGGCTGCAAAGAAGATAGGGAAAGTGTTTGGTCAGACAGTATCGCTTGGAGGTGAAGGTTTTTCAATTTAACTAAAAGCTGAATTTATAGAAAATGAAATGTTTTCTCCCATGTGGTAATAAGAGTACAGAAAAGCAGCATTTATTTTGCGCCTCAGGTGTCAGGTTTTAGCAGATCTTGGAGAGGTCAGGCAGCTGATATAAACCAAGGCAGTCTTTACAGATGTGCCTAAGTCTCACTGACATGAAAAGGATTTTCAAACACTTGTTCCCATCACACATGCTCCCATGGTGGAGTGCTAGCTCATGAAGTGCCAGTTTCTGTCTATGAATGTGCAGCAGGAGCTTTTCACCCTTGGAGAGGGATCTGCTCTTGTGTCTGCCTTGCTGTGCTCAGCTACAACCAGAACACCCTTTCAAAGGAGGAAAATGCACCTTCTTCACAAGAGAGAAAGGGTGGAAGGGCGGTACAGTAACATTTCCTGCAGAAGTAGGAGTTACAGGACAGAGTTCATACCTACAAATCCTAGAAATCCATACCCACCAATCTCTAGGTCTCCTAGAGACTTTTGCGTGTCTGTCATTCAGTGCTTGTATCTGTATTGTCTGACTGTATTTGTCGTGGGTTTGTTCATCATTCCTGTCACTCTGGTATCTATTGTTTTTAATTTGAGGCAACTTAAGCAGCTGTCATCTCCCACTATCTTTTTTTTTTCCAAAAAAGAAAAGTGCATTAGCCATATGACAGCAGTGCTGTTCCCCCAAATGGCTAAGCTGCTCATCATCTGTAACATGTTTCTCCTTCTGGAGCACTACTGTCTCCAGAGACTCATGTAACTCAGTCCCCTGAGGCACAAAACAAAATGCTGGCTGTGCTCTCACTGCTGTACCAGAGCAAACATTTAATTGTCATTACAGGATTTTAAAACATCCATCGAATTTCTTTAAAGCTGGAAGAGTCTCTTCACTAATGGTATCATTTCACAAACAATTGTCATATATTCTTTAAATTCATACCATCACCTAGAGGCCTTTTATTTTTTAGCCTTTAGTATACATTTAGCTCTAGTAAGTGCCTCTACTAAAACATTACTTATGTTCAGTGACACCAAAGCTCTTGATGTTATGACCTGCTCCAAGACACTGTTTGCTTAGATAGTATGTCATTTGCTTTGACAAATCTGTGATAGATAGAATGCAATTCTCCGACAAGTTAAATGCTTTAAAGGTTTAATTTACAGAAGTTGCCTCTTACTATTTTTAGGTTTGCACACACAGAAAAAGTCAACAGTTAATATTAAATGCCTATCAAATACTGTTGGCATTGCATATTAAACTTATTAACAGTACATGACAATCTCTTCAGGGAAGAATTTAAATTTGAGACATCATTCTGAATTAGATTTTTTTTCTCTGTGGTATTTGTTTTCCAGATGTTCCCATTTTGTTCTTTCTGATTCTTCCTACGGAAGAAGAGAAGAACTAGCAAAAAATCAGAGGAAAATACAAACATTAACTGTAGGAAGAAAAATAGTCATTCTGCAGCATGTTTTTGCCCAGCTCTATCCCATGTGATGGAGATTTTATCAACTTTCTTTGCAACGAACTTCCCAAAGTTTCCAATGGATATGTGCTATTACTTTCACTCCAACTGTCAGGCAGGGGTATCATTGCTATATTTTTCTCATTTCCTTTCCATCAACACAAGGAAGGAAAGAAGACTTTTAATCTGAGCTTTGGAGTAGGAATCATAGAGGATTTCAAATAAAATTGAAGCTTCGGTTTTAAATTTCTGCATGAAATTCCAGTAAGACCGTTCCATGCAGCACATCATTGCTTTCCTGAAATGATGACTTCTAGTAGCAAGATCCTTTTGCATTAGGTAAAACAGCACATGCCTAGTAATGTTCAGCATGTACGAGTTCTGTTTAAACCCTGAAAATGTAATTTAACTGGAATTGTAGTGACGCAATAAAAATGTTGGGATGAAATTAATCACTGGATATGAAAGTTTATTAGAGATTTCTGGCCTACAATTTTTTTTACTTTAAATAATTTATTTTTTATTTTTTTTCCCCAGCTATTTGATCGATAGTGGATATGGATATTGGTCTGGGATATTGGTCTGGGATATGGATATTGGTCTGGGAAATGCATATTAAAAATATAATAAAACACAATAAAAATTATATTATTTGTGCATGTCTTACCATCCTCTATCACAACAAAGGGAGAAAATGACTAACAGTAACTAGCTGTCCACAAACAAAACTGTAAAACTAACCCTTCGGTGCCATATCACTGTGCATCCAGACTATAAACAAAAGATCTTGTCATGGTGACGTTTATCATTTGTTTGTCCTGGGCTTTGTTTATTCTGAGTCTGTTACCTACAAGATGAACAGAGAGAGTAGACACCTCATGTTAAACAAAGAGTTATATTTGCCAGTGCTTGGAAGAGGGATGGGAATGACTTGAGTCCTTTCTGGCAAACTACAGAATCTGTACATTTTGTTTGATGGCATGGGTCGGACATCAATCTTTTTGGGTTTTTTTTTTTTTTTTCCTAGCTTTGAGTAATAAAATTGGTAAAACATGCATAAAGAAATACGACAATTACCTAAGCATGAAATACTGTGCTGTGCCATGCAAGTAATCACCTGGCACAAGATTTTGAAGCTATATCTCTTCTCCCAGATGTCTGTTGGTTTGGGTTTTTTTTTGAGTCATTACTGTTATTTTTAACAGCAGATTTAAAAAATCTTTTAAAAAATCAAAATGTTTTATAAGATTTCTGTATTTCTTGTACTTTACATTACAAATAAATTATGGATTCTAGGGAACAGTTATGTAAAAGTTTACAACTGAGAAGGACACCATGTACACTTGAAATGTTAGGTGAAAACTAAGGGAACATATCAAAACACACTGGATTTTTAGAGATATTTGAGGAGCTAGGGCCCTTTTTCTCCCATTCATAATTACTTATCTTATGACTCACTGGAATCAATATTGAATAATCATAAATATGCAAACTGCATTTCATATACCTCTGTGTTACAAAGGGGCTTTTTTTACTTTTATTTGAACTGGAAAAACCTATTTCATGGTGATAGAAGTAACCTAACAGGGGTGTGGGAGAAGGTGGAGTGGGTCCTGCAGGTATCATCTCAGTGTTTTGTTGTTAACAAACACCTGAAGTACACAAGTGTAAAAATAGTGCAACTTCACAGTGTCAGAAAACGCTTGTGCATATCTGCTTCTAGATAAATTGTAAGGCATGTATTTCAAAGAGCTTCTTTTCTTATATGAATATGTGTGCATATACACATATATACACTATACATAAATATAAATGTAAGTGTAAATATAAAAGTATAAAAATATAAATAAATGTATATGTCTATATACATTAAATTTTCTTTATAGATCGTATATACTACTTAAGAGACACATACTTATTTAAATGTAATCATTGAAGTTGGGTAGCATATGCTCTTTGACAACATTAAACAGAAGAGGGCTGGGACCATGCATTTGTCAGGGGAACCATGTACACCTAATAAGCTGAAACAGGAAATGATAGCCAAGCATATATGATTTATTAAAGGGAAAGAAGTGACTCTATTATCATAGAATCATAGAATGGTTAAGGTTGGAATGGACCTGAAGATCATCTACTTCCACCCCCTGCCATGGACAGGGGCACCATACACCAGATCATGTCGCTGAGGCTCTGTCCAACCTGGCCTTGAACACTGCCAGGGATGGGGCATTCACAACTTCCTTGGGCAATCTCTTCCAGTGCTGTGCCTGGGATTGCCCCGACCCAGGTGTAGGACCTTGCACTTCACATTGTTGAACTTAATGAAGTTGGCATTGGTCCACTTCTCAAGTCTGTCATAGTCCCTCTGGATCCCATCCCTTCCCTCCAGCCTATCAACCGAATCACACAGCTTAGTGCCATCAGCAAACTTGCTGAGGGCGCGCACTCAATCCCACTGTCCATGTGGCTGACAAAGATGTTGAACAGGATCGGTTCCAGCACCAACCCCTGAGGGACACCACTCATTACCAGTCTCCAGCTGGACATTGAGCTTTGACCACAACTCTTTGCATGCAGCTATCCAGCCAATTCTTTATCCAACAAGTGGTCCATCCATCAAATTGATGTCTCTCCAGTTTTGAGACAAGGATGTTGTGCGAGACAGCTTCGAACACTTTGCACAAGTCCAGGTAGATGATTCCCACTGCTTTTCCCCTATCCATCAGTTCTGTAGCCCCATCACAGAAGGCCACCAGGTTGTTCAAGCATGATCTGCCCTTAGTGAAGCCATGTTGGCTGTTATCAACCACCTCGTTGTTTTCCATGTGCCCTAACATGGTTTCCAGGAAAATCTGCTCCAAGATCCTGCCAGGCACAGAGGTGAGACTGACTGGTCTGTAGGTTTTTGTTTGTAAAAAACAGGTCTCCTGTTTTTCCTTTCTTGAAAATGGGGGTTATATTTCCCTTTTTCCAGTCATCAGAAACTTCCCCTGACTGCCATGATTTTTCAAATATGATGGACGGTAGCTTAGCAACTTCATTTGCCAGCTCCTTCAGGACCCAAGGATGGATTTCATCAGGTTCCATGGACTTGTGCACATTCAGGTTCCTAAGATGGTCTCAAACCTTACCCTCTCCTACAGTGGGCCTAAGTTCTATTACTAGGTTTTTCTCTGAGGTAGTTTTTGTTGGGGGGGGGGGGGGGGGGAGGGGAGCAGAACCAAAAACCAACAACCAAACCTTGAAATTTTCTAATCTGTGAAGTATGGGAGATTCTGACTCAAAAAGTTTCAATAGTTTGGGAAGGAAATTAAGTGCTAGGAAAAGAACAGAGAAAAACAAAAACATATTTGCAGTGTATATATGGTGTAGATGCATACATGTAGTATATTAAAAAATGAACTTCACAGTGCTCTGGTAAAATGGGTCACTGTATCCACAGACCCCTGACTTCTGACTATGGCCCTGATGGTATCATTCAAATTCTTCTTTCTGGTTTGTCTATCACTTTCCTATGACCTGTATCAGGCTTTAGTAAACCTTAGTCTCTAATTTATATGGAAAAGGATATTCATTTACTGGCAAGCAGAGAATCAAATGTATTTCTGCTTTTACTTTACAAATATTAGTTGAAATAGAAGATGGATAAAGCTTGCTTAAGAAGTCCTGGTGATTTTCCTCACTAGCCATGTGATAGGAGTTTTTTGCAGAAAATGTTTACCTTTAAAATTAAATTAATTCCAGATCTAATCAGCTCTATGATTACCCAAATCTATATATATTTTTAAAGATCTTCCTTTGCAGTATTCATTTGCTGAATTTTCACGTAAAGACTGTATCAGATTTAGAAAACTTGGAAATGTTTTTTCCCTTTCTTGTCAAGCTGTGTTCTGCAGTTTGTGTTCTACTTTCCTAGCACATATATGTTGTAAGGTGCTTTAGTCTAGTGTGTGTGTTGTAATTTTTTGCTGCTGTAGAGGATCATAGAAAAACAAGAAGTGTTGGCACTTCATTTTGCTCAAAGTTTTACACATGCTGGTAGAAGATACTGACATTCTGTAAAATCTAAATGCCAAAATGCAGATGTATAGAAGCAGTGATTATCCCACTTTCAGTGGAAAGTGGTTATAGTGCTGAAAGCACAAGGCGAAGAAGATTTAACTTAGTTTAGCAAAGCTGGCACATACTCAGCTCTTCACAGTAGGTGGTAGGGGCTACATTTTGGGTTTGTGCAGGAAACAGTAGAGATAATTCAGGTGTGTTTTCATTATTGCTGAGCTGTGCTGACACAGCGAAGGCCTTTCTGTCTCTCACCCTGCCCCACCAGCGACCAGGCTGGAAAGGCACAAGAAATTGGGAGGGAACACTGCCCGGACAGTTGACCCCAACTGACCCAGAGGATATCTCACATCATACGGTGTCATGCTCAGCCTGTAAATCTGGGGGAAGAAGAAGGAATGATGTGACATTGGGAGTGATGGCATTTGTCTTTCCAAGTCACCGTTATGTGTGGTGGAGCCCTGCTGTCCTGGAGATGGTTGAATGCCTGCCTGGCCATGGGAAGTGGTGAATGAATTCTTTGTTCTGCTTTGCTCTTTCATACACAGCTTTTGATTTGCCTGCTAAATTGTCTATCTCAACTCACAAGTTTTTTTACTTTACCCTTTTGATTCTGTCCCCCATCCACTGGGAGAGAGTGAGCAAGTGGCTGTGTGGGGCTTAGTTGCCAGCTGGGGTTAAACTATGGCAGTTGGTGTGGGGAGTAATTCTTTCTTCCACTCCTCCTTCCTCAAGAACATACAAAGAGTTTGACAGAACTAGAAACCTGAATCTTCTGAAATCTGGGCCAGTTTATTTAGGGTGCTGTCCTTTGATGTACAGCCTAAATGTAGGATGCACAAGAACAGAAGTAATTCGAGCATGAGGGAGAAAGAAAAGGAAGGAATTTTCTTCCAAAACAGAGATGTTGCTGAAAGCTGAAATTAATCCCACCTGTGGTTTCAATATTACTGGGAACAATCAGCTATGTTTGCTCAAAGTATTGGGTCTGCTGCAGCTTGATTGTACACCAAGTAATTTGCTGAATGAAAGACATGCTAGCTTCTTCTTCATGTGTTTCCTCTAGGGTCACTGTATGTGCAGAAATGTAGCAAAGTACAGTGATATATGGTATTGCACTTTTCAACAGTGATGATACATAGAGCAATGCATGTAATAAAACATACTAAATGAATTTTGATATTCTATTCACGAGCAAGTCCCCACAAGACCAGAAAGATGATGAATGTGACATTATGTACTTACTCTTCTATACTGAAGAAAAGTACAACATATTCCTAATGTCTCAGAGTATCACTTGGTGATGAATCCAGTGCCTTTTAATTAGGTTCTTAAGTTTGGTTAAATTCCAGATCTGTGACAAGCTAATGAGAAGCCTGGTTGAGTTGTATTTAAGACTGTTGCTCTAAACGGCCTTTAAAAGCTATGTAGGTGTTATATTTAACCCTATGCTCAGAGTGAATCTGAGGGGAATTGTAAAAAGTGTTATAGAAGGATTGAGGTTCCAATTCTACTATGTGTTAGGAGCATGGGCTTCTTCCTGCAATGATACTGGAGGTGGGAAGGCAGGGCTTACTCCACACTTCAGCTTAGGACTGGGAAATACATGATGGAACAACACAGACCAGTCTCTTCAGTGAGAAAAGACAACACAATTCGTAATCTTAATAATAAAACAAAAATGTCACTCACATCTCAGGTAGCAGATACCATTCATTTTTATTTGCTCCGTTCAGATTAAAAACTTTTAAAACATGTGAGGAAAATATTTGTACGGAGTGCAACTCAACCTTTTGCTGAAGGTGTTTAAGATTTGTGATCCAGTTTCTGAAAAATCCATTACATTTCTCCTCACCTGTCTGGTAAATTCTTCAGTATCTCTGACATATTTTTTTATTCCAAATTAAATCTACTTAATCTTCATAAAATTTCATATTTTACGTTTCACTGAAAGAATAAAAGTATTAATCACATTTTATTTTCCCTTCTTACCCTGATCTACATTAATTCTCTTGAATACTGTATACTGGCTAATTTTATGAAATGCCTTAATAAGTTATAATAAAGTAACTAAATTTTTCTCTTCAGAAAACATTTGGAATTGCCACATTAACCTGTAAAACTATTAAGTATAGTATTAACCATTTATCTTGAACTGATTGCAACACTATTATTCCTAGTGACAAACACCTTAATTTGTTAAAAGTGACAATGGGATAATTATTATATTTCTGTGACTTGCTGAGCATTGCAGAAGTTCACTATAACCTCTTAAAACATAGAAAAGTAGTACTGTATTAGAAAGCATGTTAGTAATGGCATTGTCCAAATACCTCTTAAACACGACAGGCTTGGGGCATTGACTCTCTAGGAAGCCTGTTCCACTGTTTGACCACCCTCTTAGTAAAGAAATGCTTCCTAATGCCCAGTCTAAACCTTCCCTAGCACAGTTTTAAGACATTCCTGCATGTTCTATCCCTGGATCCCAGGGAGAAGAGCTCAATACCTCCCTGTCCACTTCCCCTTCTCAGGAAGCTGTGGAGAGCAATGATGTCAACCCTCAGGTGACTCTTTAGTACCCCTGGGTACTGAGGTTAGAGTAATAGGTCTTCCCTCATGCCCTTTTTGTAGGCTGGAATAATGTTGTCCAGCTTCCCATCAGCAGGGACTTCCCCAGACATCCAAAACCTAAAGTAGATAGATGATTGAGAGAGGTCCTGCTGTAACATCTCCTAGCTCCTTCAGTGCTCTGGAATGAACCCGATCAGGTGTCATGGACTTATGGACATTCACCTGATACAAGTGGTCCCTTACATTTTCTGTGTCCACAAATGGAAAGTCACTGTTCCTGCACTCACAGTCCTCACTGACCCAGAGGACCAGGCAGCCCAATGTTTAGGACTGACGCAAAAAAAAGAATGCCTCCATTTGTCTTCATCCTTATTTGTCAGATGACCATCTTCAACAAACGTCAGCCCACTGTTTTCTTTAGACATCCTCTTGCTAAAAATGTACTTAAAGAAGTATTTCTTGTCTGACAGAACACTGGCCAGTTTCAACTCTAGTTGAACTTTGGCTTTTTGTATCTTCTTCCTGCATATGCAAACGACAACTCTGTAGTTTTCCGGCAAACCCTGACCTTGCTTTCTATTCCAATTTCTTTTTCCTCTTGAGCTCAACTAGGAGTTCCCAGGTCAGCCAAGCTGCATTTCTACCATGCTTGCTTGACTTAAGATACAGTGGAATTGCCTGCTCCTGTGTAGTGTACCTCTGCAGAAGTTTAGGAACTATGGAACTTTGCTGGGGGAAGGGAGGGGAAGAGTGATCAATTTCTTTCTTCTCTAAGCAATTAGCTGTGGGGCTTATAAACCTCAATTCTTACCAAATTGCTGGCTGGTGTAAGCTGCATTGCTTTTGTGAATTAATGTACATATTATTTAAGCATATCTGAGTCATGGATGAGAGGTGGCTTGATAAATTCAGCCTTCTATAGACTGAGTTGTTAGGAGTCATCTTAGAAAGTCAGGTGACACAAATAATGAAGAATGTCCCTTGTTGTTCAGGAGCACATTTCAGTGATTGTGTGAAGTAAGCATATGAACAGATTTCTGCACTGAGCAAGAATACTTCTCTCTGTTTACTTCTAACTTGGAGATTACAACCATATCTCCAGCTTCTGTGTGTTGCAGCTGATGCGCAGGGAAGTGATCTCATTCCTGGACTTTTTTGTACATTCTATGCTTACCCATCTCATTTCTTGTGTATCTTTTAACTCCTTACTAGTAGGTAAACTTGTGATGGTACTGAAAAGGACCTCATAAGTCATTCCTGAACTCCTACCTTTAACCTGTCTGTCTTTTAGAATGACAGACAGGTTCTCTATGTAAAACCTTGTCTTCTTCCATGGATATGTGTCATGAGCGTTTGGACAACTCATGGCTCCTTTTCATGTGACTCCATTTCAAGAAAACTAACACCTGAATATGAAACTTGAATTTAATTTTACAGGATCAGTTTGAATAACTATTCCATTCTGTCTCTTAGAGAATGAATTTCCAGAATCCCAGTGTCCAGAATACTTGGCTAGGTATACAAATATGAGCAAGATAAAATCCAGGTGGGATAAAGAATCATCAAATAACAGTGCTCCACAGACATTTTTTGTTAATAATATTTTTCAATCCACAGTCAACAGTCCTTTTATGCAACTATTTTTGCAACACTCTCTCATCAGGAAAGAACATATACTATCTGGAGACTGCCACCTGAAGTAAAGTGCAGCACTTCAGCACAAACCAGGTGATACAGCCTTCTGGACTGCATTAGTAGGCTCATTGTCAGCAGGTCAAGAGAAGTGATCTTCTATTCAGCCTTGGGCTGCCTAGTACAAACGTGTACTTACTGGAGAGGAGTGCACGCAAGGGACTAGATACATCTCTTCAATAAGGAGAAGCTGACTGACCTGGGACAATTCAGCCTGGAGAATAGAAGGCTCAGGTGGGGTATTATCAATGTGGTTAAATACCTGAAGGGAGAGTGCAAAGAAGACGGAACCAGTTTTTTTCCAGTGATGCACAGGAACAATTGGTACAAAATAAAAGACAAAAAATTCATCTGAATACAAGAAAAAAAAATTACTGTGAAAGTGATCGAACAGTGGGACAGGTTGCCCAGAGTGATTGTGGAGTCTCCATCCTTTGAGAAAGTAAAAGCCCAACTGGATGCAGTCCTGGGAAACTTGCTTATGGCTGAGTATGGGATTGAACTACTTGATATTCAGAGAAACCATTCTGTCATCCTGTGAATATGGAGGTCAGCTGACATCACCAAAATATAAAAGTGAGAAGGGAGAACAGAGACTTTGCAATATATTATCTGATTTTGGCACACAATCAGACTGCTTTCTGGTACAAAAAGTCTCAGAGGTATGCTGAAGTTTACTGTATAGGAAGGAGAATAAAAACATTGCAAAGAAGAATTAAAAACTCAGATCACTTTCTGGAGTAGAATATCTCCTATTAAAATTTCTGCACTATAGTGATTGCATATCTCCAGGTTTTGTTTAGACTTTTTGTTTATATATTTATAAGATTGAAGTATTATAAGGGCATGAGGAACATCTAAAAGAGAGAGCAAAACAAACAAAAAACCAGGAAGGATAACCATTATGAAATAACATATTTTTTTTCAGCAAGTATGGTCTGTGATAGTTAAGTGTTCAAATAACACATTTCATGTACTTCAGGACAGTGTATCTACTGCAAATAGATAATTTTAATTTTAATTCTGACATTTTCCTTACAACTTCAGTGAGAGTCAAGTGAAATAGACTACACCTACTGTAAAAGTAACAAGTTTTATAATGTGTTGTATAATTTTGAGAATGTCTTTTTAAGTGCCTGGATGAACTGAATTGAATTGTTCCTGAAAACTATAATGAAATCAGTTCTTTACAAATCACTTCACATCTTGATTTTTTTTAATTCCTTAGGAGAAAGGAATATTAATGCACACAAGGATTTTTTTTTCAAGTTTTGGGGGAGGAAAATATTGCACATTTAAATAATTATGCAATTTTATTTATCAACTTTATTTATTAATAAAACTGTTTCTTTCACTTTTCTTTCACATTCATCCTGAGTAAACTTAATGGAGTTCTAAGTCAGCAAGAAAACCTCCTGGGTGTGTGTTCTTTGGTCTTCTCTCCCTCTGAAAAATGCATTCCTTGGTTCTTAAAATACCTGTTTTTGTGTTTGCTGATCTTGGATCAAATTCTTGCTTTGTGCTGGTTCTGTACGACTGGTGGCATTGGATTGGTGCGCCAGTCAAGTAAGCAGACTGGGAAGAGATGAGAGACCTAGGCCAAAATCTGTTATTTATTTGGTCTGTGCAAAGCTTTCCCACATGTAAAGTGAAAATTATTCTAACTTTTCTCAATGCATCTATGGCATTTTAAATTTACACACCCTAATGGGCAAGACTGATTCCTCCTGTGAGTTGGAATAATTCTCCACAAATTATGCTACTGATGCACATTCGAAACTGACATCCAAGATGCTTACTTGTTATATACTGTTTGGAATTCGATTTCCACACTTTTGTGTTCTTAGAGCTGCACAGTGGTAAAATCAGATCAAAAGGTCAAAAAAAGATTATGCAGTGGGTGAAAAATTTTAAGGTATTCTGTAAACTAGAAATTCTGAAGGCATTTATAGATGCCTAAATTAAGATTTTCCCACATTTGTTGTAAGAACTAATTTTATTTTAAATCTTCACTGTTGCTTAGACCCCATTTGCACAAGTGACAGTGGGAAGTAGGAACTAATTACCATCTTAGCGGTATAAGTTACTATGATCAACAAATACCCATGAAAAAGTATCAAGCTCAGAAACTCATGTCTTTGAAGTACGTAAGAAGGGGAATATTTCAGGATCAGAGCTAAGAAGCAGTCTTACCCAAGGCTGTGATTAAGTGCTGAATCTATTCCAATATTTTTTGTTTTTTGTAAACAGCAAATCTCAACAAACTAAATATATTTGCTTGCATTTGCATTGCCTGGTTTCACACCTTCTAGTTTTGGTGACCCTTCTGATCCTGCTGATTTTAGGACTCCTCCAGGAGCAATATGTATCATGAGCGATTTTGTAGGCCTTTAGTTGCAGAAGATTGAATAAAGGGCTGATGCTACAGTGGGATAGGAAGTAGGAGGGGAAAATAATCCTTTCTTCTTAAATGGACTGTTGCCTGATCCTAAGGATATGAATAACCAGAATAAACCAACTGTTGCTGAGTGACAATAAGAAGTTATTCCCAGCTGCTGCAAGCAGCTATAGTCTTGTAATGCATCTCCACATGCCCTCACTGGGTGCTTTAAAGCAGGGGTTAACAAGACTTGTCTGAAGAATACCTAAAGTTAGCAACTGCAAGGGCAGAAGGACTAATGAAATGACATTTCATTTGTTGTGGTAATATTTGCCTCAAAACTGCTGAAGCAGTTTGTATTTTTATAAACACATTGCTATACCACCATACCCCAGTATTCTCAAGGAATGTAGAAGTTACCTGGTAAAATGTAGAAGCAATATTATTTTACAGATGCTCCCCAATTTCTTGCATGTTTTGGTTTTGCGCAAGGATTTCAGTAGTTTATAGCGAAAATACTGGAACTGGTTTTCATTTATGTTTCATTAATGCAACTAGAATACATAGTTTAAATGGCTGTGATTGCAGTACTAAGTTTCTCATCTTTTTAAGGATCGTCAGGAGAGCAAGACTATAGATACACTCAGTTGCTGAATAACTGCTAATGTGTGCAGTCTTTAAGTCACAGGTGATTATTCAGCACTGAAGTCATTACCTCTTTCCAAGGTGAGTATAAAATAATCTAATGCAGGGAATTAGAATATCACATTTTGTGAAGTCCCAGTGTCCCTTGCATATCCATTTGGGAGGTTGTCATGTAATTTAACTAGATAGATTCACTGAAGCTAAAAAGATTAACACAGCTAGCAGATTCAGCCTCAAAAAAACTTGTGTCTACACAGATTGAGGTCTGGTGGTATTTCTACAGGGTATGATTAACTCTAGTGTATTTCTCTTAAGGAAAGATTATAATATATTTTCTATCACACTATTTCTGATTATGCAATGGAATGTATCTCAGGGACCCTCAGATTTCTGGTAGACTTATTTCTCTCACAGCTAGAGATCAAAATTTATTAAGAACTTAGTAAAGTGAAACGCTATGTATTACAGAAATGTATGTACACTTGCAAGAAATAGAAAACAGAATCAGAAGAAACGGTTTGGAGCCACTCTACAGCTTTAGCTAACTATGGAAAAGTGTTGTAACCTAAGGTTACCTCTATCTGTGAGCCTCCCATAGAGGCTATGTGACATTGACACAAGACTGCAAACAGTACAAAATCAGTTTTGACATTTAAACTTGCTGTGCAGTGGGGTGTTTGCATCCTAAAGACTCCAAAGGAGTAACAGGAGTGAGTGAACAAGTGGCTTTGATTTTTGAGTGTAAGACTGCTTATTTTTGGAATAGCTGAATAACATGTTGCAGCTTTTGGGTTGCACTATAGAATACATTGAACCCACATTTTTTGATCCTCTGGAAAACGTATATCCACATTTGCCTGAATGCAAAAAAAAAAAAAAAGTCTTAAAAATGCTTGGTAAAGCTGGAAACAAATTAGCTATTTTTAACCACTCCTAGTTTTCACCTGTACCAAAAACCTGAATCTTACATGTTGGAATTCTTGCAGCCTATTGTTTCATGCAGTAAAAAAATTAATTTCTACCTGGTGTATCAAAGTTTTTTTTTAAACAAACTTCAATTAATTTTAATAGAAACAGGCTACATCTTTCACTGGCACAGAAAAGAAAGTAGTGCTGTCAGTGGTAGTGCAACAAGGTTGGTTAGTATTCAGTGTGCATCTTGCCCGTAGGTATCTTCTGTGCCACACAGCCATGGTCAAACTGAATCATAGGTCTGCTGACTTTATTGAAAGACCACCTAGGAAAAGCAGTAACACAGACTTCTTCATTAATGCAAAGACTGTCCTTGGAGCAGGAGTTTAGTTCATTTCTCATTCATCTTTGGAGTGTCTCTGCCAGATCTACAGCTGGTGTTAATCAGCATAGCTGCACTGACTGAGTTGATTTATGCCAGCTAAAGAGACAGACCTCCTGATATTACTTTCTGTGCATCAGATATTTGTGTAGGAGCTGGCTTAACACCAACAATTCAGTTTTTACTCTCAGATGATAACAACTTCCAGTGATACTGACTTGGCCTTCAACTGAAGTTGAGAGGTTAAAAATGTAAATAACAAAACAGGTTTCCCCATGTTTCCTGAGTTTTAATATGATTTTCTCGATAAACAGTCTTTTCCAGCAAGTCAAAATAAATCATATTTCATAGAGTTCTGGCTTAAAAAACCCCACAATATAATCCACCCTAGGAAAAAAACTGGACTCATAATCTAGGTAGCCTCCAAAGTGACTGGCATGCCTACTCTGCACTACCAAAATAATTATGACATCCAGTCAACACTTTAACATCCAAAGGACAGGGTTTAGATGTCATGCTTCTGTGTTCTTTTGGATAGTTTTACTCTCTCTGAAATGCCAGCTTGCTCCTTTAGAAACCCAGATGTGTTTCTTTAAGGATTTAGATGATTTTAAACATGCAGTTAGTAGCAACATAAATCAGTAAAAACAATCTCTCAAATTCTTTGCTTTCAAGGACCTGTCTTCCTTCTGCTGTCAGCTGTCAAATAAAGTAAAGTTCATGTTTCACACATTGTTTGAAGACAATATCAAACTTCTGTGGTGAGAACAGTATACATAGATAGTACAATTTCTTGAAAGGCTGTTCTTCCTTCATGAATCAGCTGGGGGTAAAGACATCTCTGGAAAAAACAACGACTGCAGGTAATAAGTCAAATCACATGTTTCTATATGTTAATGTATATTTCCAATATCTGGGTACTTGGAACAGTGTGTTTAAGTGTTTGGATGTTATGCATCCAGCTATAACAAAATCATTTTTTCAACTTAGTGTAAGACATGACTCACCAAAGATGGAAGAAAAGGTACGTAAACAGCTTTGCACTATGTTGTTTTTTTCTCACCTTTCCTCTACAAGTTTTCTTTTCTATTTACTCTCCTCATACAAATATAATTGAGTAATTAATCATGCAATATTTTGGGTTTGACTGCTTTAGCCTCTTGAATACATTTATATCACCAGCCAGAGCTTCTTTATGCCACATCCTGTGGCTTGCTATAGCTTGTCAGTAATTCTTAGTGCTACCTACTATTCACCTCAGACAGCATTAAACAGCCACTCAGGAATGATTATCTATCATCTGGGAAATCAGTAAACTGAAGCTCTATTAATAACACACGCTGTAAGAGAAATGCCAAAATGACTGTCATGTTCTCTTGTGTGAGAGCTGTCGTAACATCGAGGAAGCTGTCAGAAACTCATTAGAAATAAATCATTCTGACACTACCATTCTGCTTTTTGAATAGCGGGGTGTCAGCACCTCCGTATTTCCCTGTGTAACAGACTACGGGGTGGGTGGTGAGGGAATAAAGTTCACAGTCACCAGAAAGAGACTTTCAAAGCTTGAATTTTGGTGTGACATAAAATGAAAACAACAGATCAACTTCTTATCTCTTGCCCGAGGGTCACTGTTACTGATTAGTGATTCAAATACATTGATTTGAGAGGCATTTGGAAACCTGCCTGCTTAGTTGCAGTGAGGGACTCTTGAAAAGCTTCATATCAGAATAAAATTGAAAACTATGGACAGAAATCACAGCAATTTAAATTAATCCCTATACCTGGATGTTGTGTGTTTCCTCACAAATCATAATGGCACAAGATCATGTTGTGTTTTGGGGAAGAGAAGCAGTCTCCATCTGATCTTAATGGCTATATATCCTGATTTGAAAGAAACAGTTCTCAATCTACACCTGGTCTGCTCTGAATATTACACGATTCTCACAGTATCCAACTGCAAATGCGTGGGATTTTTGAACACAGCACTTCACAAGCGATCCAGGTTGCCCTCTAAAATAAATAGTAGTGGAAAAGAGGAATGAAAAAAAGTAATTGTAACATTTCCAAGCATTTTTGGGGCTATATTTCACAGCATATGGCTGTAGCTTTTCAGATTTGTACCACTCTTTTTCCACTTTTTGCACTAGTTTTCAAGTCTGATCGATGTCCTGTAATCCATATGGAAGAAATCCTGTCACTCAGCAGGATCTGTTTATTTAGTTTTTTCTCAGACAGGGCTTGCACAGGAAAAAGATTATCAACATACAGGTTCTTAGGTAACAGAAGCTCATGCATTACTGTATAAAGCTGAACGTATGTTCTCCATTCCTGTGAAAGATAGCTCCTTAGACCCTTCTGAAAGAGAAAGAGGGGAATACAGTACATCATGTACAACAGCAACACTACCTATCACCCACACACGGTGGTCTGTTTAGTTAGGTAAATGTGTCAGCAGATCTCTGTCCCCAGGACTTCACAATGTGAAGAGAGATGACAGAGCTCGTTCCAGTTTGCGTGTGGAAGTCTCAAATCACTGTGCATCCCATAACTTGAATCACAGCTGTCCTGTCCTCACATTTGCTAAAATCATACATGGAGGTTTCAAAGACTCGGAGCAGGTTTTAAGGAATTTATTTGAAGATCTGAGTGAACCTGAGGTTTCAAACACTGTTGGGGATTTGGGGGCTCCAACAAGTTTTGAATGAAATGCAGGAAGTAATTTGTTTTTACTGGGAGAATTTTGTTCAGATTTAACTGCTTTTAAAGTTCTATGAGTAGACAAATTACTGTTTCAGCTATGAAATGAAAGAGATGCTGAAACCCCAGACTCACTGAGATACAAGACAACTGAAACGAAGAAAATGATATCTGTGTCTATGTGTAGGAAAGCTGAAGTTTGCATAGTAATTAGCAACCTTACACGTTGGTGAAATAACAACTATTACAGTGAAAATATAACTCAAATTCAGAAAAAGGGGTTTGATAAATCATTCAGTGAAATGCGGACTTTCAGGGAGTTTAGCCCTCAAAGTTCTTGCCCTGTTGCCAACCAGCTGTTAACTTCAGTCTCTCTGTTGCGGTATGTATGAGCAACACTTTCCAATTCGGGGCCTGTATCTTCTCTCCAGTTTCTGAAGCTGATGTTAGACATGGTCTATTGGCTTGGAAGTTAGGCATGTGTATTTTCTCAGCCCCTGAAGTAGAGAAAATCCTGTAATACTGCACAAAGGCAGGACAAATTTGCCTCTTGCTGAAATGAGAAGTAGGAGTGGGGATGCGTAAGCTAATTATATGCAAGCTTATATTTGCATTCATATCTATCCTCCTCTGACTTACACATTTATGTACTTCCTTCAGTAGAATAAATAATGCATTCTGCAATACCCCAAAAGAGCTGAAGTTCACAGTTGTTAGTTACTTGTTTGTAGTTTATAAATCCTTGTGTAAAAAAAAAAAAAAAAAAAAAAAGTATATATTTGGCATGAATTTTGGAACCACGGGACTTCTTACAGAAGTTAATATTTAGTTAATATTTGTGATTTTAGAGATTTTTTTTTTTTGTCTCTTTAACAGCTGGTGGAATTTTTGCTATCTCTGCTTGATAGAATGTTTACAGGTTTGCTTTCAGCACCTCTAAATATTTGAAGAACGTTATTATTCCTTACTGGCAATAGAAAGTTCACAAACACTATGTTGTACTCATTCCCACAGCCCTCAAAGATCTGTGAGAGATGAGAATAAAGGCCTTTCTAACTCCCTCTCTCTCCTGCCTTTTTCTTTCTTAAAAAAAAATAAAAGAATTGCTGCATCTCATTGGTACTGTTGGTACAAAAAGACTCACTGGCCTTACTGACATGGCAAATTAAAGCCTACGAACTATTTTTTTTCTCTTCACTGGTTAGCACTGTATAATGAAAAATTGCAGAAGCCTGACTTCTGAAGTTCAGAATCTGCTCAAAGTTGTTATTTACATTTGCTGTTGGTATTTTCTTTTTTCTAATTTTTTTTCTATTTTTTTGTACGAAGCAGAAAGTGTAGAGGCAGGAAGGTAATTTTGTTCCTGGCAATGAGGATTTCCCCACATCACAGCCAAAAATCCCTGGCATTTCTAGGAAAGGTAGAACAAGACCTGATCTGACACATTCTAGGCACAAGAAAGATGTAGCTTCAGATTTCCGAACCTAAAGAATATGTGAGGAATTATGTCAGGGGTTATATAACAGTATTTTCCGTCAGGAAATAGATTTTGTTCTTATGTTTAGAGGCATATCTTGCTTTGTACAGAAGTCCTTTTAGGTAGGACTGTTTAAATTAAAATACTGTTTAGTTGAGGTATGACAACACATTTTGTTATATGTAACTTAGAACCTTAAGAAAATCTGGTTTTGTTTGTTCCCTTGTTAATTCTTTTACTTAAAAAGTGAAGAATCATCACAGGAATTTTGTCTTTAAAGCTTTATTACAGAGAATAAAGCAGCAATCTACACATTACTTAGGAAAGTTGACCCTGCTCTATTCCCAGGACAAAGGTGCTGCTGGTGACATTCAGGCTGCAGTCTCTAAAGGAAATACTAGTTTGTGCAGAGGTAAAAGCAAAGATGCTTGAATATGGAGCTAAGCAAAAAGAAAGAATTTTAGCAGCCTCACAGAAGAACACAATAGAAAACAAAAAATGTACATGATGGATGAGAGGCAAGCTGAGGCTGGACAGTAATGGGAAGGATGCCAAGTAAGCTGGATTTAGAAAGATGTGAGCATGCGTGTATGTATGTGTATGGATATGCCAGTGAAGACATTAATGGTTTGTTTGTTTAAAAACTTAATTAATTGCCACAAATTTGGAGAAAGAAAACAAAAGAAGGAGTCCTTTAGTCTGGTTGATATTCAGTTTGTGCCGTTTGTCATGGTGTCTTCAATATGAAACTGACATTTGCAGTGTGCCACAGTTTGTAGGGGAAGGTATTAAATTTTGTTAGCCCATCTGACGGAGCAGGAAAATAAACAAGTCTTCAGGCACACCTGTCTGTTAAGTCTTCCATCACCAGTATGTCTACAATAGCTTATTTTAATTCTAGAAAACCAGCAAATGTGATTCATACCAATTATTGTTGAAAACAATATGCATATTTGCATTTTAAACAAACTCCTGAGAGTCAGCATGCAGTTTGTTGCTTAAAATATGTTAACCACAGGTATTGAAAGACACATTTAAAGAAATAATTAATGTAAAACTGCTGCAAAAAAAGATGGTTACTTCAGAAGGCAAAGAGGAATTTTCTGTAGTAAATTTTGTCTGCATTTCTTGTCCTGATGTCATTATTATAAACATTATAAGTTTTATTAAAACATTTTTTTTATTAAGAATAAGGCAGAAAAGGTTTTATTTATATACATATATATGTAGATGTATATAGATATATGTATAGATATATGTATAGATATATAGATATATAGATATATATGTATAGATATATAGATATATATGTATAGATATGTGTATAGATATATGTAGATATATGATAATGACTGTCAAGCACTCCACATTAGATGATATAAAACAGTTTTATGCTGAAAAGCCCATCTCCAAAGTTCTTGTACAGACCCATATCATGCAGTACAGGTGTTTTAGTTCTCTGCCTCTGTGATGTGTACTGAACAATAGAAAAATTTTGGTAGAATCTTCCACGCATGAAGGCTCCCACTTACTCAATGTTTATTAGCAGTAGTATGATTTTGGTCTTATAGAATAAAATTTTAGCTGTGGATATCAGATGTCATTAAAAACATGCAACAGATTATTGAATGTATTGAACAGATGGAAAAACTAAATTACTTGGATAGTACTTATCCAAGGTCAGCACAAACACTTAACAAACTCACATATTTCCAACCAGTGTTTGTAATCTGTTTAATCTCCAAACGGAAAAGGTGAGTCTCATATTACAAAAATGAGATCCTGACAATAAATAGATTATTAATAGAGAACAATAAATCTGGTTTTGTCTACATATTATTGTAAACCTGCTTCCTTTCTTTTCTTAAGACTTCATATTTCAAGTTATTTTTTACTTAAAATATTCCTACATCAAGACTGCCCCTCTGAAAATTCTTGAGCCAAAAAATAAACTGTTGACGTGCCAACTGGTTTGACTTATTGAAGTGACTGAATTAAAGGAGCAGGTGAGCTATCTAAGAAGCAACAGGTGAATTGGGATAATTTTGTTGAAACCTGGCAAGTTCTTCTCTTCTACAAACTCATGTATTTTCATCGAAGTCCAATCAGGTCCCAGTTTTTAGGGCAACATCCTTCATAGATGTAAATTGGTGAAGTTCCAGTGACACTGATCAGGCTAGGCTGATTCTCTATTGCCTTAGCATCTGGGACAACCAAGGTTCTTATGGAAGTAAGTGTTTCAGAGCCTTAAAATTGGCAGGCAGTAGCCTTTAATATATAGTACGCTTAAGAAAACCATGAGAACCTCAGTGTGTACACACATTAAATTGAAATCTGGAAGCACAAGTAAACCTTCAAACACTATGAAATTTCTGGATTGACTGCCGGAAGAACTTTATGGTGTGGCTTCCTTGGCATCCGTGTGTGATGCAAAATAAAGTGTCATGTTCTCCCCACACACGAGGGTGCTGCATCGAACAACTAGGAGTGAAAAACCCTGGTTGTTATGCTGCTGTTTTTTTCTTTTTTTCATCAGTCAGTGTGTGGTTCAAGTTTTGTTTTCCACGTGTTGTTTGGAAGCTCCCCTAACAACAGATTTATTTATTTCTTTCTCAAACCTGAGAACCTGAGTGCTTCGTTGATGAGCAGTCCCTTTATCTTCACAGTGTGCTTGGGAGGTGAGGTGATGTTACAGTAATTTTGGGATCTTTGTCTGAAATCAAAGACTTCCTTTTTTTTCTTTTTTTCACAGCACTTTCACATTTTTTAGCATCTTTACCACTACTTAACTTCAGTTCAAAAGTGATTGATTTGCTCTATCACTAAATGGGACCCTGTTAATTTATACTGTGCATTAGAAAACTGGGAAGGCAGGCACAATGATTGCTTGTGAAGCATTGGTGGAAATAACTTGATCAGCTTTGCTGAAGAGATCTGGAGGGCAGGAAGGAGATCTGTATAGCAACATCTTGCTGTCTTCACCATGAAAGAGACTGTGTTCCCCTTCATTGACTGGTAACCATGGTGCTGTTTTCCAAAACAAACAATAGAGGTTAACATTTTATACAAAAAAGATTAAACGGTTGATGTGGGTGTGTGCCACTGACAGTTTTGTTACAGGAAGCATTTAAAATTGGTAATGGACAAAAAATGGCACTTACTAGTATCGTGGTCTTGGTTCTGACTACCTTTTTTATGAGAAGCAGCTATTGGAAGCTGTATTGGATTCGTTTTGAAACAGCATGTGGGATGGGCTGGCCAAGGATATGGTGTCCTTAACTATGCTGGGTCTGCAGAAACAGTGTGAGATTCCCTATTTGCGTATGTGTGTAGGGGCTGTCACAGAAGATTTGGTTGAGAGGTGGGCCAACACAAACCTCATAAGGTTCATCAAAGCAAAGTGCAAGGTCCTACACCTGGGTTGGGGCAATCCCAGGCACAGCTACAGGTTGGGTGGAGAAGTGATTCAGAGCAGCCCTGCAGAGAAGGACTTGGGCGTGTTGGTTGATGAGAAACTGAACATGAGCCTGCTTCAGTGTGAGCTCTCAGCCCAGAAACCAACTGTATCCTGGGCTGCATCAACAGAAGCGTGACCAGCGCGTCAAAGGAGGTGATCCTGCCTCTCTGCTCTGCTCTTGTGAGACACCACTTGGAGTACTGTATTCTAGTGTCCTCAACATAAGAAGGACATGGAGCTGCTGGAGCAAGTTCAGAGGAGGGCCACAAGGATGATCAGAGGGCTGCAGCTCCTCCTGTATGAAGACAGGCTGAGAAAGTTGGGGCTGTTCAGCCTGGAGAAGAGAAGGCTCCGTGGAGACCTCATAGCAGCCTTCCAGTATCTGAAGGATGCCTACAAGGATGCTGTCACATGACAAAATTCTGTTTATGTTTAAACAAAAGTTTATAACCATTGCCATCCACAGAAGGACTTGGGGGTGTTGGTTGATGAGAAACTTAACATAATGGGCTGGCTTCAGTGTGCGCTCACAGCCCAGAAAGCCAACCGTATCCTGGGATGCATCAAAAGAAGCGTAACCAGCGGGTTGAGGGAGGTGATCCTGCCCCTCTACTCTGATCTTGTGAGACCTCACTTGGAGTATTGTGTACAGTTCTGGTGTCCTCAACATAAGAAGGACATGGAGCTGTTGGAGCAAGACCAGAGGAGGGCCATGAGGATGGTCAGGGAGCTGGAGCACTCGATCCTGGACCACCTTTCACCTGAAAGTTCCTTTCTGACTCAACTATATTCTGCGATTCTATGCTTAGTAATGGATGTGACCAAACTAGTGCTGGTCCATAAGTTGGCCACGTTCTGGGCTCAAGGTCAGGTGGGGCTTTCTTTCTGAAAACTGCTTTTAATGTTTGACTGAGTTCCCACTGCTGCTGGATGACATTCTTCTCCCAGGCACAGACAGACATGTCTATTGCAACTAAATCAATAGGGCTAGTTCAGGAAAAGTAGGGGGAGAAACATGTAGTCCGGCACTTATAAACTCCTTATTATGTTACAACAGAGATTTTTCAATAAGCAAACATAAAAGGAGGAGTGAGAGCTATTGTAGCAGATAAGATTACTCTAATTAAATTTAATTAATATACTCTTGCACTGCAGTATTTAAAATTCAAACTAATTTAATGAATACATTAATCATGCTGGTTAAATGGAAATGAATAGGTAATTCAGTATGCCCTTCAGTTTCAAGAAAAGTATTAAATCTTTTACCAAATTATGTACCTAAGACAGAAGAGACTGGGGAAAAATATTATATTTGTCAACATTTCTGTCCTCTCAAAAGTCCTCATGGCTAAAAAATGCTTTTCTAGTGCAGTGTTACTCAACCTTCTATTACTGAAGGATCACTTCATCTTTAAGAAACAATGTATAATTCTCCCCAGTATTGTTTGGTAGCTGGCAGGGAAGGCAATTAATAGATTATTTAGCATTTAAGTATTATAAAATTCTATTTTGTACAAAAATGTGATGTTACAATTAAGAATTATGAAGTTAAGCCTCCTGATGATAAAAAGAAATAAAGTGACCATATGTCTGTATTCAGAAACTGTTATATATTGTCAACTTTCCATATGTATGTATTTTTTTCCTTTTTATTTTTTATCCTAGTTCATTCGTAAGCTTTTTGGGAGGGGGATTGTTTCATGAAGCCCTTTGGGTGACCACTGAAAGACAGAACAGTGTTGTTTTAGAGAGTTATGTCTAGTCATTTAATTTGTATATGGGTATAAATCTAAATATTAGATTTTGGTGTATTATTGATATAGTAGTCTGCTAGAAAGAATGCAAGCTAATGTGTGTTAGTCCTGCATTCAAAAACCTAAATTCTAAATATTCTAGATATTTAGGTACATTTCTTCAGTCATTAAAAGTGAATAATCCTGTTGTACAAATAGTATTTACAAAATAGATCTGGTCCATCTTCTGTTGACAGAGGGCAACTATGCCTATGCTATGTGTGACGTATCTTCTGTTTTGCATTCTTCAATCATGGCCTTTGCACTATCCAAAATAGTGGAAATTTTGGCTTGTGCATTCAAGTTTCCTTCTAAGGAAAGGAAGACACATGCACAAGCATCTCATCGAGCTGCGCAAAAAACATGTGGCCATGGTAACTATATTGAAAATAGATTTCTGGGACAAATTAAACCCGTACTGCAGAATGGATGCACCAACTGGAGTCTTGATCGTTCATGACTATAAAATTAATTATTTTGGAAATATCACCTCTGACATATGAAATTTGAATTATTTAACTCATACTACATTTCAGGGACTCAGACTGGGGAATGCACTTACTCAAAAAGTGGGTGTGCACTTCATCAAACAATCTTAATAGAGAGGAACAATCAGGACACAGGATTTGTACTTCTCTTGATTAACTCATGCCAGAAAATGAAATTGGCAAGAGGAAATCTCTCTTCTATACTTCAATAAACCAGTCTTCTGGTTCCCAGAATAGATAACTTCAGCTGAGCTAAGCAATTGCAAAGTTATGGAGCCCTTTAAAGAATTCAAGCACATCTTAGCTCCTCAAATATCCTCTTAGACCATTGCCAGATATTGCCAGTGCACTGTGGACGTGTCTGCTGCTAAAACCTCCTAGATAGAGGTATCTGACAGTGATGTGACATACCACAGCAGAATTTCTTGTAGTGGGAAAACAAGCAGCAGAGCTCTGCAAGATGAATACCTGCAGAGTGCTGTCAGCTCCAGAGGTCGGAGTCAGGAAAGAGGGGAACAAGAGCATTCTGCTTGTGTTTAATGTTTGTACTGAATCTATAAAAGATCTGGGTTTCTGTTCCCTGTAGGATCAGAATTCCCACAAAGAACACAAAATGTGACGAGTGAATTAATAATAGGAAAATGCAAAAAATGAGGGGGAAAAAAAAAGTGACATTACCAGGAACAATTGCTTGACTGTGGTTTTATATAAACAAATCCTTACATATTTGTGTGTGTTTATGCATATACATAAGACATATGAGGGATATATGGATTATGTCTCCAATATCACCTTTTCATTGAAGTTTTTCCTGGTGTCAAAATAATTTTTCAATATATATTTAGGATTAAAGAGGTCCCACATATCCTTTTTATGAATGTCTGACAATTTTTATTACCTACTTCCTGTGTTTTGACAGTACCCATTAGAAAGACCATGCATTTAAATTTAGCCTCCTAGACCATCTGGCTGTGCTGAGGACTTTAGGATCAATTTCATGATGCTGGATCAATAACATTTGACTTTCTCTATGGCTGCAAGTTGTCTTAACACTTTGTAAAATCAGGCTAACTACATTGCAATGACCACTTAGGTGGCACTATTTTATTGAGGTATTTGTCGCAAGACCCTTGTTTTCCAATACAGTTTTCATTCTTAGGCTCACCAGTAGACAACACACTAGTATTTTTCAATCGATTTTCTAAGTGTGTGTTACATCATGTGTGTTCTCTCTTCTTGATGCAGTCCAAATTTATAATACAACACATGAAATCCCAAAATAAGGGTGTACAAATACATCTATAGTGATTCCATTATGGTAATCAACTTTGCTGTTACACCTGTTTCCTCATCCTGCATTTTGGAGGATACCAAGTTACCACAGTTCACTTTGAGGCTAAGAGGTAATGTTGAGAGGTATTTAGAGGTAAAGATCTTGTTGTACACTATCGGCTTAACCCTGGACTTGAAATAAATTCAGGTTGACTTTCCTTCTTTCTTTTAATGCTTGACAAGATTTGCAACATGAAAATGAACATTGTGACAGGAGGTGCAAAGCCTAAGGCACACCCTGCTGTTGCGTGAAAGGGTAAAATAATTTGGCAGAAAATAAACCCCCTTGCTTTCCAGCTGGTCCTCAGATATTAGAGGGGCTGGGTGCAGCTAGGCTTAGATTCTGAGTGATGCCCAATTTGCCACTATCAGTCCAGTTGCATTCAATATATTGAATAATCACGATTCCGGATGCATTAATAGTGCACTGCACCTTCAGACTAATCATGCTCACGAACTAGCACGGCCACACTGAGGGAGCTGGTCACGTTCAATGAGAGATTTACGATTAGCTACTTAAACAGCGCAGTTTATTAAAGCAACAGATACAGGTTCTTGTGGATTGCCGGTGATAAATACACTGTCTGCAAAAGCACGTGCAAATAATAAGGTATACAACTGCACAACAAAGTTATGAATAATACAGCCTGGCTTTAAAGTATAAAAGTAAAAAGGAACTCTATATAGAGATTCCTAATTTTCCCGGGGAAGCACTGGATACAGTGCAAGTCTTACCCAAAGGCGTCCCTATGGGGGGGAAGAAAGGTCCAGCCCGTCGACCGGTCCCAGGAGTCGAGAGTAGTCAGCTGATGGGGTCTTCCTTGGCTCGTCCACAATGATGTCTTCCCTAATGCCCCCTGTTTTTTGGGTCATTTTTATACTATTTTTCACTTTCAAGGTGGAGCTTGAGTAACTCTAGTCATACATACCTTTATTGTTATTGGTGTAAATTTTCCTCGCTTCGCTTTTAAAGGTATATGCCACAAAAAATTCAAAGAGCATGCTCAAAGAGGGGTGGTCTCACTTTGGAGGCGGGTAGCATTGGAGGTGAAGGTGTGTTTTCGTATTAAAATGCATTATAATGAAGCAAAGTTCACACAAAGGACAGCATTTTGTCAAAAGATGACAGACCATTGGCTCAGGGCAGCAAGTATGCAGCTTATCAGTTTTTAGTACCACCTAGTTCCCATCTCTGCTGGTGTTGGGACAGAGTTTGGCCACAGAATCTCCACTCTGCTCCATCCTCCGTCAAACAATGTTGCCACAGGAACCGCTGTGGAGTGAATTCCTGGCATACCACGTGCAGCTGCGTCTTACCCTGAAAGTCCGTTTTTCATTTATGTGTGAGCAATGATACCTTTTTAAATAGAAGTTTAATTTCTAAATCATATTCAGCAATTATCCCACACCTGCTATTTGGCAATGAGTCCAGTGCAGGATCCCTGTTGATGGCCAGGGCTGGAGCACAGGGTGCACAGGACAAGGTGGCAGGCAGAGGCTGGTTCAGCCTGGGGAACAGTCCTCTATGCTCTCTGCAGCTGCCTAGTAGAGGATACAAAGAGGGAGGCAGACTCTTCTTGGAGGTGCATAATGACAGGTCAAAGCAATCCTCAGTAGACACAAGCAAAAAAATGTTTACCAGGAGGGTGGTCAAACTCTGGCTGCCCATAGAAACACTTGGATCTCCATTCATGGAAATACTCAGAACTTGACAGGACAAAGCAATACGTAATCTATTATATGTTCCTAGTTGGAGCAGGGATTTGGACTAGATGGACTGCAGATATCCCTTCAATCTATGGGAATCTTTGATTTATGATATGTTCATTTTACTTTACCTGATTTTCCAAGATATCCCCCTGCAGCCCATGCAGGACCCCACACCAAAGCAGGGGGATGCCCGAAGGAGGCTGTGGCCATGTGGACAGCACACCCTGGAGCACGGTCCTGGCAGGAGCTATGGCCCCACGGGGAGGGAGCCCACAGTGGGGCAGGTTTGCTTCAGGACTTGTGACCCTGCAGTGCCCCACACTGGAGCAGTCTGTTCCTGGAGGATGCACCCCATGGAAGGGACCAATGCTAGAGCAGTTCATGAAGAACTGAAGCCCGCGGGAAGGAATCACATTAGAGAAGTTCATGGAGGACCGTCTCCTGTGGGAGGATGCCTTTGCTGGAGCAGGGGAAGAGTGTGAGGAGTCCTGCCCTGAGGAAAAAGGAGCATCAAAGACAACGTGTGATGGACTGACTGCAACCCCCATCCCCTTTCCCCCTGTATCACTTGAGGGGGAGGAGACAGAGAAAATCAGGAGAAACCCTGAGCCTGGGAAGAAGGGAGGGATGGGGAGCAAGGTGGTTTTGAGTTTTTGGTATTTTATTTCGTATCATTCCATTCTGACTTGATAAACAAATTAATTTTCTGAAATAGAGTCTGTTTTGCCTATGACAGTAATTGGTGAGTGATCACTCATTGTCCTTATCTCAACCTACAAGATTTTTGTTATATTTTCTCTCCCCTGTCCAGTTGAGTAAGGGGGTGATACGGTGATAGAGCATTTTTGCTGGGGACCTGGCATCCAGACAGCATCAACCCACCACACTGTAAAACAGACTACTGAGACTTTTATTTAGGAATGTTATTTTCATAAATGATAGATTCAATGCCTTTTTTTATTACATATCAAATTTCATTCCTCACATAACACAGATCTATTACAGCTGTTTACTATGCTAGAAAGGCACCCACTAATTATTTTAATTAAGGTTTTTGTGAAACTTTCTGCTTTAATGTTGTATTAAAGAAATTCTGAATTAACTTCAGCTCAAAAGAAATTGCAGTTTATATCAATAGCTGAACACAGCTAGTCCAACTACTAAAAATAAAAAGATTTAATAATTTGTCTGGGACAATTTAGCTTTTTTTATCTGGTTAAAAATGAAAACCTTTAATTTATCCTATCTCTTCCCCTAGTTTCTGTTTGGTGGATTTTTGTTTTGCATTGTTTTGTTTTGGTTATTTTCCCTTTCTAATCTGACAGAAGTCTTTGAAGAATCATCAGATATTTCTTTTTTGAGGTGTATGCCAGCTGTAATGAAAATAATCATAATACTGCTGAATAAGATGACTCTTGCAACATTATTTTTCTAAAATCATCAGTCAATCATCTAGATATCATGGTAGGGTCCATTTAGAGCAGGAAATGGTGTACTTCTCGGTAATCTCCTTTTGAAAGGCCATGCTGTGCTTAAAGTCGTTTATATTTAAGCTTCTAGACTCAGGCAGCAAAACTTTATTTTTTTCCCAGTCTTTTGTTTTATGTGATGATCGTTTAATGAAAGAAATATGAACAACTGGCTCAGTGGGGACCAGAACATGAGAGTTTTTGTTTCCAAATCACTGAGTCATACTCATGTTGGCATTTTTTCCCTATGGGGAACCAATACTCTTTGCTGCACCAGTGAAACTCCTTCAATAGAAGGGATTTTAATTTTTCTTGTTTGTGTGACCAAACAGAGCACTAAATCACTTCTTTTCAGGGATGAAGAGAGTGAATATTATCTGACAGTCAAGAAAAGACCATGGAAGGTGGACAGAGAAGATCAATAAAACAGAGAATGTGTCATCTGTCTGAACAAAATGTGCAAATCTCAGAAAGAAGCAATGTGTCTTTTCCTTTCAGAAAGAAGCAATTTGTCTTTTTCTTTCACTTACAAATCTGTGACTGGGATGCTTCCATCTACTTCTTTCTGTTTTACTAGGGTGACAATAATGGGTGCCAGTTAATCATTCTTTGGCTAAAAAAAAAAAAAAAGGAAGATAAAAAGTAAAAAGGCCCATCACTTAATTTAAACATCCTTTTTCTTACTTCAAAACAATCTTTTTTCTATCTGGCAATTACTAACCTTCTTTCCTGTAAGTTACAGAAAGTATGAAGAACAAAGGCTTAATGATGTCTTCCTTATAGTCACAGCTGAAGTCAAGCTATTTAAAAGGCATTGTTGTGACTCAGGACCCTCCAGTTCATTTAAAAAAGTAATTCTCTCAGCTTCTTGATTTGTCAGATTTGTGTCAAAAGCACTTTGCATACAAACGACAGCATTCAAGCTCCTGCAAGTTACCATATACCAAGGTATTTTAGGTGCAGATGGGTACCTGAAATGATCTCTAAACACTAAAGCAAATAAATACAGATTCAAGTCTGAAGCTAAAGGGCAAAACATAACTCACATTTTTGTCATAAGGGAAGTTTTATTCCACTCATGACAAGAATAATTTTTTTCACTGGATTTTAGTCTTCCATTTCGACCTTCTGTATTTTCTTTAGCACTTTTCAGAATTTTACTGAAGACTGATTGTATGTCAGAAATATATGGGAGAAAAAAGAAGAGATGGAATAAAAATATCCTAGTGTTATAAAATCAAAATCACAATAAACAAAACAGCCCAGCTACTCCAAGATTATTTTTTCCAAAGACCTGTTAAGCAATATTTTTAATATTGAAGGTTGATAGTCATGATCAGATACACGTTTGTCTGGTTCATGATTTTGCAGATAGACGAATAGATGTTCCTTCAGATTAGCCCTTGCTTTACTGCTAGTCAGGGACAGCTTTGCCCAGAAGCTGCACACGGCAAGTTGTGCATGGCTTAGCTAGCACCAGGCAATTAATTGTGCCCTTCTGTTTGTCTTTACAAAGGTGCAGGCTGGAGTTCACACAGCCATCCCTCCTCATCGCTGCAGACACAGACATTCATGCTAGTCACATTCGCATCTCCTACCAAGTTGCTCCATCCTGGAGGACCATGTAGATAAGCCCAGTTCGTAATGGCTTTTACTCACCTTGACTTTCATGGGCTCATGACCTGTTGTCAGTTTTCACATGGTAGTCACATACTTTTCTCCTGGTAGCAATTTAAGATATTCAGATAACTTATTTCTCTTCTCTCTGTGATTGAGAAATTTATATTCTGTGTGACACTAAAAAAAAAAAAAAAAAAAGTTCATTCTTTCAAACACAGAATTACTCACTCTTCTTTAGCCAAACTTCAGACTAAACAGCTTTTACTCTGCTGCTGTATTCAGCAAAATTTCATGCTAATATTTCTGTTTTGATTGTACTTCAGAATGTGAGGGAAAATGTGTGCTGTGTGGTGTATTACTATGTATATGTGTGTGTCTGTAGGGAGAGAATTCAGTATTATGAGGAATAGAACATGAAAGGGCTACAGATAAAATACGTGATATAGAAAGAGAAGGCATCTGTACTTTAACTGACATTACTAAGAGACCTTTACTTTTTAAACAACACTTACATATACTAAGAAATGTAATCTGTATGCCAATTAACAACTGCAATGAATGTTGGTGTACTCCAGTTTTGGACCTTCCCATGGGTATGTGGGGGTGGGGTGAGTTGGATAGGAGGTACAAATGGCTCAGCAGTCCCCAGGAAAGAAAACAGCTTTAGGTTTTTCTGAAAAGCCCATTTAAAAAGAAATATTTTTTCTAGACGTAGAATCTCTATCAAATATTAATGACCTTTGTTATTTATTGAAGAAATCATTTCTCAGGGTTATGGGAACTAGATAGAACATTATTGTCTAAGTTAGAAACAGAATCAAGTTCTTGTGCCTTTAGAATGAGTTCCTGTTTTTGTCTGACACTTTAAGGTAAGCAGTGTTTTATGTACAATGTTTGCCATTTGATGAGCTCAATAGTAAATTAAAAGAAAAAAAAAAAAAAAGGCGGGTAACACCCTCCCCAAATACTAGTATTTGTCTCTTTTTGGCATAAGGACAGGATTGTGATCTTTTAAGGACTGGTATTTTAGATAACTTTTTTTTCTGATCAACCATATCCCAAGTCTTTATTGCAACACGCTTTAAGGAGTTTTTTTATAGTTACAGAGGGCATAGCCCATCTGTTGTCAGGTAGCTCTGGTTCACACACCTTCCCAAGGGACTGCCTCAGTCTACGCTGGTTGAAACCACTAGTCCCTGACAGCATGGGAATATCTGCTGTATTTAAACCCTGTTGAATGCCACATATTCCCTTTCCTGGTCTCTGGGAATTGAGTGATAGAAAAAGCCACCTGCAGAAATTAAATGCATGATCCCTGAGACTTTGAGTGGCAGGAGTGTTGAAACAAAATTACTGGAATATCCAGTTATTTCATGAGGATAACGTGTTAATATTTTGTACAGTTTTAGAGCTATTTGGTCTCTTTAGCTTCTTTTGCAGGAGCTTTTTGAACCTCTGTAGGACGCAAAACCCACAGGCATATGAACTGTGTGTATTTACACAGGTTATCGTGCACGGCTGTTCAGAAATCTCCCGAGCTAGTGCTACATGGGGAGAAAAAGCTCTGCGGTCCTTTGTTGCTTGCTCAGCTGCTCAAAAAAAAAAAAAAAAGTAACTTAATATGAGTCACCTTTCATCAGTAGCTACAAATTTCAGATGTTCCTAAGCTTTGATCTTGACTCAGATGCCAGCTCCTCTTGCACCTTTCTGTAAAACTGTTCACTTCCATCTCTCTAATCGTATAACAAAATCAGCAGGCAGCAGGAAGACAGACAAATTAACTAGTGTTTCTGGAATATTTTCCAGAGCATTATGCTTAAATAAAATATATGCTTTGTGATTGCTAAATATTCAACACATGTCCACATTGTTACAGCAACAGGATTATAGGTATTGGGTCAAAGACTATGTGGGGTAAAAATAGTTCAACAGGTGTGTCCAGAGGAAATGAATAGCATCTCATTAAATCGTGCAATAGCAGAATAGAAGTGCTGGCAGTCATCAGTTTTTGTCGTGGATTTTTGCCCTGTAAAACAGATCATGCTGCTAACTGACAGTAAATAATGCTGCCTGCCTCTAGTAAGCATATGTGTTTCTCTCGATAACAAAAGATATACCAATGCACTGAGAGAGGAGTATTCTTTAAAGAAACAGGAGATTATTTTAGTATAGTTCCTCTATTCTATTAAGCACAACACTTAATAAAGTACCCAGACTGACATAACAGCTTTCAACATCTGTTCTCTAACCTCTACAGAGCAGTAAAACATGCATTACACTAAAGTTAGTATTATCATCAACACCTGCAGTTCCCTAACTTTTCGTAATATAAAACACCAACAACCAGAAAGTAATTAGAAATGCAAATAGCAAACTGTGAGTGATACTCTGTCAGTAGAGTAATATAGTACAAATAATCATTGAGACTCTGCTTAGAACAAATTTAGGACAAAATGCTGGTGTTGAGGGGAAGAGAAAAGAGAGTGGAGAAAGAGGATTAAAAAAAAAAAAAGAAAAATTTTGTTCTCAAATCCCTTTTCTTTTTCCACTGATGTGTCAATGTTTGCTTTAAACTACACAATGGCTCCTCTCCAAATTTCCAAAATTAATTTTCTTCTCTTTAAAGTAATGCAAACCTATTTTAGCTATAAAATATTAGTTCTTAAATTACTACTCTAATTGATGTCTGAAAAACAGTCAAAAAAATCTTGCAGAAATTAATATGACTTTATTAAAATTTTGTTTCTGTTTTTGTTTTTGTTTTGGGAAAAAGCCAAGTCTTTAACATGTAGGTTTAATGTTTCAGCAAAGTCAGTAACTACAGAATCAGTGTTACGTAACCTCAAAATTTCCTTAGTTTGGATTAACAATATCTTCCATTGTCATTTTAGAAAAAAAACATGTAACTGTAATAAATCACATTAGAGATGATAAGTTAAATATATATATACATAATACATACATATGTAAAAGACATTAAATGTACATGCTTTTAAGCATACAAATCTTCTGTGGTAGAAACAAATCATTGTAATCAGAGTACCTCTATTAGATGAGAGGTACAAGCATGTTTTGGTCTCTGAACATGTGTGACTAGGTGACTGTACTTGACTGGGTGTTGTCTTGCCTGAGTGCTTGGACATGATGTTTGTTCATTTGCTCAGGCATGATCAAAGTCAACAGGAATTTTTTGATCGTTAGGAATTTTGTTTATTTTATTTGATTGTTTTTTGCATTTTTCTGCAGCATGACCTTTTTTTCTGCAGCATGATCATCTCTTCTGCAGCACCTTATCACCACCCATATCCACTAATTAGTTGACTATCTATCTTTTTAACTGACCTTCAGCTGTAGTGAAAAAACAGAACGTATCTGAAAACTATGGTTTGGAATAATTTTTTTTTTTTCTCCAGGGTGTTACGTATTTGGAAGCAGATGGGAATAATATGCTTAAAACGTACAGTTTGATTAAGAGGTAAGAAAGACATAGGCCCATATACAAAAGGAATTTCAAGTTCTTTAATGGAGTCATATTTGATAAAAGGTCTCTCTTGTTTGCTGGTAGCCAAAAATTTCAGCTTTAGAATTATTTATTTTTAGACTAATTCCTTGAACAAATAAAGTATACTTTAAAAGCACTTGTGTTTTCTTTGAAATAAACAGCTCAAAATGTTTTGGAAAAAATTACAGAAATAATGGGATTTTAATGAGAATCAAAAAAGGAGCTGGTATGACAGTTTAGCTAAGTTATGGAATTTTTTTTTTTTTTATTACAGGATAAACTTTTGAACTATTTCTTTTCTATGTGAGCAACCCACATTTCATAAAGAATCCAATCAAATGCAGTGTTAGAAGTGATCAAAGATGCTGTACATTATAATGCATATTGACATAATGGTGTTACTACAGCACAAGTGCCTCATTCGAAGATCTTTTAAATGATCTTTTTCACCTCTGTGGTGCTTAATAGAAAAAAAAAATCCATTAGATTAAAGTTAACTGGGATATCTTTGTTTTATTATTTGGGATTTTCTTTTTGGGGAGGGGGTGCTTTTCATTGTTGTTGAGTGTGATTTGTGACTAGAGTCTGAAAGGTTGTATCTGACTTGTGGGTAGAGACCAACTTGTGCTATGTTCTGAACTTTATTAACAGTGTATGTCAATAAACAGAACTATTCTGAAGCTGCCAGTTGCCATTGGACTTTACCTGTATTTGCAAACAGTAGATGACATAGTTGCTTTCATGAGCACAAATGCCAATAAAAAAAGATTAAAAAACCCCCCCTAAACTCCAATATCTGAAATGGCTCTTTCTCAAATGTTAAAAGTCAAAGAATATGTTAACCACTGAGAAACTTTAATATTTCATAGGTACTTTAGAGAGAGAGCATACTTCAACATACTTCAAAGAAGAAAAACACATACCACTCTAAGGTTTCTCGTGTATTATTGATACTCAGGTCTAGGTATCATTTAATCATACTGTAAATCTAAAGTACTAAAAATGTGTTTGATTTTCATATTATGCAGGCTTGCAAAGGTGTTACACTGTTGAAAATAAGCTTTTCCTATGTGAGCTCCTTGACAAAGCTCTGGTCAGGGTTGAGCTGTTGGTTTAGAAGTTATGCAAATTATAGCTTCTTACCCATGAAAGTGCCCGTAGATTTACTTGGGTCAGGATTATGATCTGAAATTTTATAAAAACCAATAATATTCTACACTTTCTTTGTTGTATACAATTATGCAATAATTTTGGAATGAATACTGAGAAGTAGATCTATGCCCATGCATGCCCAGCTTTAGTTTCTGAACGGACTTTTCAGCCTGCAATTAGTTCTCTATGTGAGTTTAATCATGTACCTATGTCTTCACCTTTATTGACGAAATCATTGATTGAAGCAATTTGTTATGTTCACCCAGGTCCAAGTATTTGCCATAACAAGTCCTGTAAAGCTGACAATATAATGGCCAGCACAATACTTTTTGATTTATTTTTTTTTTCTCTTTTACAGAGATTTTTTTGGTAAGGTTCTATCAAAAGCAACTTGCCAGAGGATTTGCTTTGCAAAGGTACTGAAGGTCTTTGTGATAGTGACTTTTTCATTAACTGGGAAAAAAAATACTTACTATTGTAGCAGTTGATATTTTTAATGCAGTCTTAAACCTGATGTTACAAAACATTTATCCTAGTTTGAAGAATACCTAGTTAAAGGACTGAGGATGTTGATTCTCACCAGGAAGAGAGAAATTCTCATAGTAAAAGAGATGTATTGTAGCTACATTAATAACTACATTATTATATTCAATTAATATGCTTTCCCCCCATTTTTTATGAAAGAAATATTTAGGACCTTTTTGGTGCCAACTTTTGTATTTGTTGTAACATTGAAAGGAATAGCAACACAGAAACTGTATCGTAGAAAGAAAGTTATTGCAAGGGTTGAACCTCAATTCAGTGATTGTCTTCCCTCTTATTGCACCTGTAGCTTTGTAATACAGATTCTTCTTTCTTTGTACTGCATTGTTGAGGTGCAGTACAAGACCTACAAGACATATAGTTGCTCTGAGTAACTCATTGCAGTAATGTTTATAGCAGAACTAGCAAAATTTATTCCTATTTCAGAGAAATGTCTTTAAATATCAAGAGCACTTTGATATGGTTGTGGGGTCTCAAGTATGTTATTGTATCATAAAAACATGTGGAGTTTTCATTCTAAGATTTTTTTTTTTTTTTTTTTTTTTTTTTTTTGTCCAGCACTGTGCTGAGTCTGACTGGGATGGAGTTAATTTCTTCATAGTAGACTATATGATGCTGTGTTTTGTATTTGTGACTGAAAGACTGTTAACAACGCACTGAAGTTTTGTCTGTTGCTTAACAGTGCATGCACAGTCTTGAGATTTTCTTTTTCCACACTGCACCTGCAATGGGTAGGCTGGGGGAACACAAGAGGTTGAGAGGGGACACAGCTGGGATAGCTCACCCCAACTTACCAAAGGGATACTCCAACTGACCAAAGCAATATTCCATACTGTAAGGTGTGTGAAATATGTGTCAAGCTAATCAATAAAAAAGAGAACATGCATTTTATTTAATGGTTTTCTTAAGTACAATATATCATTTCTAGTGAGGCTGCTGTGTTTCCTTTAAGTCTGTAAAGTTTCACAGAGTGTTAGTATTGGTTCTGCTCCAAAAGCACTCTTTTCCCCAACATCTTAGACCAGGCAGAGAAATTTATATCTTAAAGTTTAGTTGTTATAAAATGTATAATATATACTGGGGTTGGGTAAGATAGATAGAATAAATTTTCTTTAGAATAGCTCATATGGTGCTGTGGTTTACATTTTTGACCAATCCAGTACTGATAACACATTAATGTTCTAGCTTTTGTTGACAGTGCTTTCATGAAGGCCTTCTCTGTTTCTGACTCTGCCTCACAAGTCAAGAGATTGTGCAGGGACGGGTGTGCAATAAACTGGCAGGGCACGCAAGTGGGCAGGTGGCCTGAAGGGATATTCCATAACATAATGTCATGCTCAGCAATAAAAGGGAAAAGAAGGGGTCTTAGGGCGATTAGCCATCTTTTGCTCAGGTATTGGCTGTGCATCAGTCTAACCACGGGAGGTGGTAAATGATTACTTTGCATCACTTGTTTTGTTTTGGTTTCTTCTCTCTTCTTCCACTTATCCTTCACCAGTTAAAGGATTTTGTTTGGATGTTTGTTTGTTTCTTTTATTTTGCTTTTATTCTTCCTTTTCTTTTCCCTGTCCCACTAGAGATGGAGGGAGATGGGAGTGAGCAGCTGTGTGAGCTTAGATGCTCACTGAGATTTACCCACAAAAAAGAGTTTAGGTTCTTAAAAATCTAAGTATTATACGGGACAGCCTCGACATAAACGTGAAACTGAAATTTATGAAAATGAGCGACTGAGTGTTCACATGCAGTTTTATAAAAAAACCCAAACAATGAAGGAAAGCTTAAAAATTTCTATAATTCTACAGCTGATTAGAGTCACACAGACAGGAGTAATTGACGTATTTTTATAAATTCATAGATAGCTATATTTACAGAAAGATAAAAAGCAGTTCAAAAAAGACAAAGAATGAGACAGCCCACAGGAAATACTTTGGCTTTTCCCTGCTGTAAAAAGGGTGATTCAAGAATAGTACATCTAATTCAAAAATCTGGCCATTAAGCTGCAGGTCTACAAAGTTTACATCAGTTTTTATCCTTCTTTCTTTCAATTTGAGAATTCTAGATTAATAAATGTCTTGAAGTATTATACAAATGTAGAGTTTGTGCCCATTATCATATTGCTTTTCTGGGTTACTAATCTATGTTACTCATCTTTCTTTCTTCCTCTATCATCATCATTATTGCTGTACTTACTAGAAATCCTTGGAGGAAACCAAAGCACCCTTAGATTTACAAGGTTACTGGTGACTACCAGGAAATATAGTACTAGTTGGCAGAATTATAAATAGGCAATGTTTTTAGGAAAACTAGAATACTGTGTTCAGATCTGGGAACTTCAACATATGAACCTGTTGGAGCAAGTCCAGAGGAGAGCCAAGAAGATGATTAGAGGCCTGGAGCACCACTTCTATGACGCAAGCTGAGAGAGCTGGGCTTCTTCAGCCTGGAGAAGAGAAGGCACTGGGAAGACTTTAGAGCAGGTTCCAGTACGTAAATGGGTTTACAGGAAAGCTGGAGAGGGACATTTTACAAGGACACATAGTGACAAGACAAGGCGGAATGGTTTTAAACTGGAAGTGTGTAGATTTAGATTAGGTAGAAAGAAGTTGTTTTTTAACTGTAAAGGTGGTGATGCTCTGCAACAAGTTGCCCAGAGAAGCTGTAGCTGCTCCATTCCTGGAACTGTTCAAGGTTGGGTTGGATGGGGTCTTGAGCAACCTGGTCTAGTGGAACATGCCCCTGCCCATGGCAGGGTGTTTGGAACTAGATGATCTTTAAGGTCCTTTACAAACCTAGCCACGCTATGATTCTATGATTCAATGCTTTTCAGACAATATTGTTAGGAAAACCCATTTAGGTTAACGTTTTTAGGAAAACTCATTTGGTTTGATATTTAATAATGTCAAGTTATCATTGCTGATAATGTGGATGGTAAGAAAAATTTGTAAGAGCAAGTTCAGCTGCACGTTAGATGCATCCCAGCTTGGGCTGATAAAGCTGATTTCCAGGCTCACAGTAGGCACAGATGCTTGACTAAATGTTTATAGACACAGCTTACAAATGCTAAATGGATTCTACAAACCAATATATACAAATCTATTCAGGTCACAGACAGCTACTTTTTGCTCGGATTGGGAGACAAGCACTTAGGTTAGAGATCCAAGAGAAGCTGTTTCAAATTCTCCTTAACAAAGACAGCATATTGACAGAAAAAGTAAATGGAGCTGTAGGAATGAAAGAACCTGGACCAAAGTCCCTTGAGGATCTAGAGAAACACAGCAATATCTATGGATATAAGTATATTTATTTAGTGGTATAAATATATTTATTTAGTATATTTATTTATTTAGTATATTTATTTTATTTTATTTACCACTTCCTTGGGAAAACCGTTCCAGTGCCTCATCACCCTCACAGTAAAGAACTTCTTCCTTAGATCTAATCTAAACTTTCTCTGTTTAAGTTTAAACCCATTGCCTCTTGTCCTATTGCTACAGTCCCTGATGAAGAGTCCCTCTCTGGCATCCTTGTAGGCCCCCTTCAGACCCTGGAAGGCTGCTATGAGGCCTCCATGCAGCCTTCTCTTCTCCAGGCTGAACAGCCCCAATTTTATCAGCCTGTCTTCATACAGGAGGAGCTGCAGCCCCCTGATCATCCTCGTGGCCTTCTTCTGGGCTTGCTCCAACAGTTCCATGTGCTTCTTATGTTGAGGACACCTGCACACATACTCCAAGTGGTGTCTCACAAGAGCAGAGCAGAGAAGCAGGATCACCTTCTTCGACCTGCTGGTCATGCTTCTTTTGATGCAGCCCAAGGTACAGTTGGTTTCTGGGCTGCGAGCACACACTGAAGCCGGCTCACGTTCAGTTTCTTATCGACCAACACCCTCAAGTCCTTCTCTGCAGGGTTGCTCTGAGTCTTTTCTTCACCCAACCTGTAGCTGTGCCTGGGATTGCTTCAACCCAGGTGTAGGACATTGCAATTCACATTGTTGAACTTCATGCGGCTGGCATTGGTCCACCACTCAAGCATGTCAAGGTCTCTCTGGATGGCATCCCTTCCCTCCAACATATCAACCAAACCACACAGCTTAGTATCATCGGTAATTCAATTACGTCATGCTCAGGTCCCACACTGGCCAATAGATGCTTACTACCCCCCACCCCCTTCTATTCCTTTGATATAATACACATGTATAATTTAATTAGTCTATGGACCACCCCTGTGAAATGTCTTCAGAATGTCCACAAAATTTCCACTGTGTTCCTTTAGTCCATGACTTTGGGCACCATCTGTTATGGTGGTCACTCAGGACAGGAGAGATGGTGTGTTGCGTGGAATTATGAGGCATCAAAGTCAGCTCAGGTTGGGCAGCAGTTGCACTTGCACTGCTTCTTGTGAGGCTTGTTTGCCACTGGTTCACATGGTTTCTGTTGTAGTAATTCCTATGACACACAACTCAAATCATGGGTAATAACATTTCCATTACAGTCTCCGCCCCTGGTCCCTTTGGAACAGGCCATGGGGTTTAGCATTACAATGAACTTTTGCCCCATCTCCAGCTTCGTCTTATCCACAGACTGCAGCCCCATAGAGGTGTACCTCTCCAAGTGGAGCCTTATCTAAGAGGCACAGTCTCTTCAGGGGTTTATCTGCTGTGGCATAGACTTAGTCATAGCCACAGTTGCTTTGAGGTATACCTGTTCCAGCATGGCCTTATGCATGGGCCACCATGCCTTCAGAGTAAACCTGTTCTACATGGCTGAAGTTCCTCCAAGGGTATACCTGCTTTGTCATGGGCTTATCCATGGCCACAGTCTTTGAGTTGTTTCAGCAACCCATGCAAAGCCACTGATGCTTCAAGGTGCTGCAGAATGGACTTATCCACAGGCACAGATGCCTTGACAGGCATGCCATTGCTCTTATCAAAATGTTCCCAGGCACAGCAGAATGAGATTATGAGCAATACAGCTCTACAACGAGACTGAAAGCAAAAACAGCCACTAATGTGTACTAGACTCTGATATACAGAGAAGCAAACAAGCCCCATGGCAAGCCCACCAATTAATATCTAAACAGCAGTAATAGCAATGATTCAATCTAGCACATTCCAATCAAACCTGTCATTATCCTGAACCTTTAGAGCCCTGCACTGGGCTCCAAAAAGGATTGTTTTTAGCACAAATCCAGAAGAGCTCCATGCTAGCAACTATGAAGAAACCAGCATAAAACCAGCATAGTATTAAACGCTAAGAATCTTAAAATATGTGCCTGAAATTCTTAAAATTCAGGCTTATGGAAAAATTGTAAGAGTTGACATGAGTTTGGTTTGCAGCATTCATATGGGACTCTGGAAGCTTAGTAAAGAAAATAAGAAGAGTGAATTTTTGTCTATACTCTTTTAATAATCTCTACACTATTGTTCCTCTTTGACATCCAGAGACAGCAACTCCTGTCTCCTACTATTTTTTGTTTTTGATAGATTTTAAGCTTTCTGGTAGGCACTGTCTTTTACGAAATTTCTTTCATATGTATTTCCTTAAATATGGCTATGGCACAAATAGCCTGTGTTCCCATTACTATATTTTATCAGTATTTCTTCTTAAGTACCTTGTATGCCATAAAAAGCACAGACAGGGAGCAGATCATTATCCTTCATCCACTCTGTCTATTAAGCAGAATATAACAGAGGAAGGGATACAGGACACCGAAGTGTTAGCTACATAACCTCTCACTACTTGCACAAAACTGATAATCAGAGAAAACCAACAATATCTAATGTCCCAGCCCTTTTAAGCCTGTGATATTCAGTGCTCATCAGGATCCTTTTCTGGTAGAGGATATAGGAACAATGGAAATACAGCAGCCACAGAGAGCCTTTGCAATAACATAGCTACCAATCAGCCCACGAATGCCAAGGCTCTACATCTTTTTGGCTTTTCTTTTTAGTCTCCAGTTGTGCCCCTTAGTACTGCTGTGAGACATGGATCTGTGCTGTTGTTTTATTTATTCCTTCATGGAAATTGGCTAGTTGCTGTGATAGTTTTTGTTCCTGTCCTCTATGTTTCTGTATTTTCCAACTAGGATACCAAGAGTTTCTAAACTGTTTTCATTTCCTGTCTGTATGTCCCGCTCCCAAAAGCTTGGCTTGTGTCTTTTCACAGGTCTTGGAATGGACTATAGTTGTCCCGTGTAGTTCTGGGAATATTTCTGAGAAGAAATTGCTGCTTTATTTGGAAAAGTAAGCTTTGGTCTCAGACCAAGTGGTCCTTCTATTTCCAAGTGCTTGTTTCCCTCCTGCCTTCTCAGGCTTTTATTTCTGTTTATGCATTCCATCTGAAAAGACCTTCAGACTTTTTAAACACTGCTTTCTTATGGATCTTGTGTATCAAAACTTCAAGCTTTTCAAAGTCACTTTTACTAGCAGAGAAAATTGCTACAGCTTACAAGACAACTTGTAAAGCAGACCATTGGAAAGGTCATTTGCTATCTCTTGCTGTCTTGTCAGGTGTCTATTCCTCAGCCACAACATTATAGCAATTGTCCTGATGGCTGACAAAGTCAGATCATCTCAATTGTATTTGTTTCCTTTGACAGAGGCACTGGACTTGAGCACTTTCTGTCTTACTGTGTTGTAGCACTGAATCAGCACCCTATGTTTTGAAAATTAACTTCTCATGAAACAAGGTTTCAAATGGACATAAAAAGGTCAGCAGACAAATAAAACATTGACTTTATTCTGTTCAACCTGAGCAGTATCTGAACCACTGTCTTCAGACAACACATGGTTTTGGTCTGGAAACACAGAACCAGTGTTTCAGAATTCAAATGTTAGATACAGTACATTGTGAACATCTGCTTAACTTCCAGCAGCATCCAAAATATTTCCCTTAATATGGAAATTCCCTCAATATGGAAAATTACCCCAATATGGAAAACAGGCCTTGCTTGCCTCTCTTCTATACTTTTCAGCTTCTATTTCACGTTCATATCTTTCAGATCCATTGTTTCTGATATGTTTAACTGCCATGTTTGGTTATGAACTATGTTACAAACAGTACTTGTTGAAGATAAATTCCTCCCACATGGAGAATGCTGCCTGGACACAGATACAGATTTCCTTCTGAAGGAAAATAATTTTAAACCATAACAAACTTGAGCGTGGTTGTTAGCTTTTTTTGGTTGGTTGGTTGGGGTTTTTTTTCAGAATTGGTACAGTTCCTTCTTTTCTTTCAGGAGTCTTCTGAATAGTATCTCCTGTTTGGTTTTAGTGCTTGCTGAACTTTACATCCTGCAAATCTAGGATGAATTAGTGTACTATAATGCATGTAGCATCTTTACTTAAATTGCTGCTTTACTATAATCTTCACAGGCTTTTATATCATTATCAATTGTTTATTCATCAGACTGTGGTACTGGCTTTCCTTCCCTCATATTTGTAACACAATAGGTTAAAGCACAATAGAGATTAATCACCAGACCTTTTGGGTTTCTTCTTTTTCTGGGACGTATGAGATCCTGACTTAATTTCTTCCTCTTTTACTTGCCCACTGCCAAGCAAATCTTTGAAACCGTTTTTATAGGTTCATCGTACAAAGCTCTTATGCTCACTCTAATAAAAATAAAAGCTGAGATATTCAAATACTTACCACTCTGTATAACTAAAAAGAAAAACAGATTGGCCACTCCGCTGACTAGTTTTGTGGGTGTTGCAGGAGGCAGGAGCGATGTTTTTAACTTGCAAGAACTAAATATATCTCTGAAAAATGGACAGTATCTTCATTTTCAATAGGTTCCTCATTTTCCATTTCACCACATAATGGAATCCTGTAAAAGCTTCTACTAAAGAAGCATTAATTAGGCTTCAAAAGAATATAAGAAAATGCCAGATGTCTAAGTAGTGATATTAGCAAAGCTGTTAAATTCATGAACAGAGGTGGGAATAGCTCTCAGCATAAAATACTGTGTGTTTAACCCACTGACAGGAATTGCAGAACTTGTAGGTTTATTTTAGTTGAAGATATGTCTTGGAGAACTGATTCTGCTAATGAAGGCTTGAGATCTTTCCATAAGACACAAGAACAAATAGGTATTTAATTTTTGATGAATTTTTAAATTATTTTTGTTCCATGTTTCTAAAAAAATGCTGCTAACAATAAAGTGAAATTAAAACACCTGCAGATAATGCAAAATTCAGGTAAAGCCAAATCCTAGCATGATATAAACATGCTGAACTCCAAAGCAGCATTTAAATTGTGCCTTTTTACACAATGCTGGTCCACCATACCGTTATGCTCCTTTGCTGCAAGGGTACATTGGTGTGTCGTGTTCAACCTTATGTCTGCCAGGACCCTGAGTCATTTTCTACAAAGATGCTTTCCCACTGGTCTGCTCCAGCCTGACCTTTTACCTGGAGTTATTCCTCACAAAGTGCAGGATTTTGCGTTTCTCTCTATTGAACTTCAAGACGTTCTTGCCAGTCAATTTCTCCAGCCTGTTGAGGTCCCTCTGAATGACAGCACAACCATTTGATCTATCAACCACTCCTCCCACTTTGTATCATCGGTGAACTTGCTGAAGGTGCACTCAGGCCCATCTTCCACATTATTCATGAAGAGGTTAGGCAGTATTGGCCACACTATCCTCCCCTAGGATACACCACTAATGACTAATCTCCATCTGGACTTTGTGCCATTGATCATTACCTGTTAAGCCCAACAGTAAATCCAGTTTCCAAGCCATCTCTGTGTCCCATATTTCATCAACTTTTAACAAAGCCAAAGTAAACAAGAATACTAGGAACAATTTTTTAAAACAGTGGACCAACTTTAAAATCCTTTCTTACTGAAATCTATACAGAAACTGGTATAAGGATTAACATGTTAATATATATAAAATATGTAAATCATCTTTTGGATGCCATTTTATTTTGTAATTCTGGGGGTTCATTATTCTTACGTAGAACTTTTCGGTGTAATGAACAACTTTTAAAGCAATGATTTTGACCCTTGACATTTATCTGTTTTGCAGAATGAATGTTATATTTCCAATGCAACCAACAGACACCAAGTAAGGTGCTCTCCAGCAAACACTGCAGTTTACTAAGCCAGTTGTATTTCATTAACTTATCTGATTAGCCTTTAAAAGTTCTAACAATGCAGTTTTGAATGTGAGCTTTACATTGACAGGCATTTTGTGGAAGTTGAGTATATAATTTAACAGGGAATATATTGTCTAATGCACTTAAGTCCTTTGTATGTTACGAGGAATGCAGTATTAATGTGTTTGGGTAGAAATGCAAATTACCCTTGTTACCATACATTTCATGGGGGCTATTATTGTTAATTATTTTGCAAGAATGAATTCATAGAATATTTCAGTGTGATGCTATTTAGGCTGTCATCCTAAGAGAGGGCAAGAGTTTGAACTCTAAAATTTAGATACACAATTATTCTTCTCTCAAGTATTTACTGGATTGAGACTGATTTCCCACATTAATTTTCCTCTGCTAAAACACTTCTTTCTGAACAGAGCAATATGACCTTGTCAATTGAGAAGAACATACTGTTCAGCTTAAAATCTTTTAGATCTTGTTGGCTCTGAAATTAAATTACATATTGAGAGTGTTGTTCTCACACATATTATGGAGAAAAACTTGAAAACATCAGTGATGTTTTTTATTTAAACTAGGAATTTGCAAATGTATTTCTGTCATTGTTGTGGTGATCAGTAATGCTACCACCTGGAGCTTTACTCATTTCTCATTTTTCTCAAAAAGCCAGATAGAAGGTTACCTGAAGAAATTACTTAGGGGTATATATTTTGAAAAAAAAAGAAAAAGAAAAAAATGGCTCTCGCAGGTTGTTAATAAATAAATAAAATTCTGAAAAACAAACTGAGAGGTTCCAGTGGGAAGGCGATTTTGAAAGACAAAAAAGCCTTTAACATAGTGATAAATTTATACCCAGATATATGGTACTGGGTCATTTGATTCAAACTTTATGTGCTTGAAACTGAAAATACTGATTTTTTTTAGAAACATTTTTAAAAATCTATCTCTATTGTGCTATTCATTCAATGAAAAAGCTGCCTACTTTTTCAGGTTAAGGAAAAAAAAAAAGGAGAGGGGAGCTTAGATAACTATGTCCTCATGACTGAGGTATCTGTTTAGAACAGCTTTGTGGAACTAAGGCTCAAACTTCCTGGATTTTTTTCATGTTGAAACTAGGTTATATGGCAATATTTTTCAACAGATTCTATGTTAAAGCAGTGTAGCAAATAGCTTTTTATCTCTTGCACTCTCTTGTCAGTCTGTATTATCAGTAAATATTGCAGATTCCATCTGTTTGAGTCTATAGAACTGGATCTAGATTATGTTATGTTGTGGAGTATTTTGTTTTTTGTTTGGTTTTTTTTGTTTTTTTTTTTTTTTGTCAGTTGGTCTATCCAAATTCAAAATTACGTGGCAAAAGTTAGGTTCACTGTTATGTTGTGTATACTAAAAATGTCCATTTTCTGCCCAGCATCAACAACCTTAAATCCGGATGGCAGAGTGATAGAAAATAATTTACAAAAGCAGGAGACAGTTGATAATTTCATATCCTGAAAGTATCTTTGCTTCAGTGTATTTTTTTCCTAAAATTTTGACCCTCAATATTGTTTGATCGTGTGGCCTAGTACTTCAGGAAATAAATGGAATGTTTCCCACTACCATAGGTATTGGATTGACCACTTAATTGGAAGGTAGCAAGTATTCAGGGATGTCTAGAGTCATGATATCCTGGGATGTAACAATTTGTTGCTTTGTTTTGTTGCATAAATAGATAAATGCTCATTTAAGGCTTGTTCCAGGCTCTACCAAAGTTAATATAACAATTATATTGAATTTAGTATTTTTGAATGAGAACCTGGAGCAATAAATTAATCATAGAATCACACAGAGGGACTGTTAATCTACCTTAGATTGCGGTCCACTCTGTAGTGGCTAGAAATATCAGGCTATTGTTTGGGGTAAAGCAGTAATTTCAAGTTTGAAGTGGCTAAGTACGAAGAGCAGGTAAGTAATTACTAACTTTTCTTTTGAAGTGTCCTGGGTTCAGCTATAACAGTGATTTTTCTCCTTCTTAGTAGGTGGTGCAGTGCTGTGTTTTTTAACTTTCAGCCTGGGAACAACGCTGATAACACCGATGTTTTTAGTTGTTGCTAAGTAATGTTTATTCCAACCAAGGACTTTCTCAGTCTCATGCTTTGCCAGGGAGGAGGGGAAGCCGGGAGGAAACAGAGACAGGACACCTGACCCAAACTGGCCAAAGGGGTATTCCATACCACAGCACGTCATGCCCAGTATATAAACCGCGGCGAGTTACCCGGAAGGCCAGATCACTGCTCGGGTCGGGCTGGGAGTCGGTCGGCAGGTGGTGAGCAATTGTATCCTCTCCGCTTGTTATTTCACTAATCATTATTATCACTGGTGGTAGCAGTAGTGGTTTTGTATTATACCTTAGTTGCGGGACTGCTCTTATCTCAACCCATGGGAGTTACATTCTTTCGATTCTCCTCTCCATCCCTCCAGGAGCAGGGGGAGGAAGAAGGGGGGGGGAATGAGCGAGCGGCTGTGTGGTTCCAAGTTACCGGCTGGGCTCAAACCATGCCAGTTCTTTGTGGCACCCAACGTGGGGCACGAAGGGTTGAGATAACGACAGATCTGACCAGAGTGTGTCTAATCGTATTTGTGATAAGCATTCACTGTTACTACTCATCACAATGGTGATTTATTGGCTCTCAGAGTCGTTGTGCTTGATCTCAGAGTTTCTGCATGTTGTACTTTACTTACAGACAGTATTTGCTGGTTTAGCGTTTATTGGCTGGGGGGCCTGGGCTAAGGTTCTTGTTTCACTGTACTTCATGGTAATGACTTGTCATACAATAGACTCATTGATCATGAAACTGGTCTGGTTTGTGCTTCCAGCGTGGCCATCACGTCTATACTTTGGGAGGCATATAATGAAACATTTTAGCAATTGCATGTCTTTTGTTTTCTCCTCGAGGGGTCAACCTACGAAGGAGGCATTCCCTTTCACCCCCCGTTCCCCCACCAGCCTATTTGCAACAGCAGTTGAGAGTTCTGAAGGTTTTGGATGGCTTTTGAATACCCTTGAAACCTGCCTACTGATTGTGCTGGGGATCAGCATGTTGGCACACATACGGAGTGTGTTTTACCCACGGCCATCCCGCCCTGGGAACACCCTATTTCGTCTGATCTCGAAAGTTAAGCAGTATCGGGTTCAAATCTGGTCTAGGATTAGACGACGAAATAGGAGGACCACCAAGAGATTTTCCCTGAGGCTGGACAGTCATGAGTGGCAGGGTGTGTGGGATAGTATGGGCAAGTATCTAGGCCAGTGGGCCCCACCAGTGCTTTGGAACTTCACCACTGAACAAGTGCAACATCCGGAAAAACTAGTAAAACACTTCAACGAGGTGTGCTGTCGTTCTGCTTATACCAGAGAGGGATAACTCACTGCAACGTGCTGGGGCTTGGCCTATGCCTACAGAGCCCTGCTCAACACTATCCAGCACCTTCAAAGGGAAAAAAATATCTCTGGATCTGATGGCAAAGCAACAGACAATGCAGCTATGCCAACTACAAGCACAGCAGCTACTCAAACCCTGACCACAACAGACAACGCAGCTACTCCAAGTACGGCAGCTACATCAACCCCAGTGACAAGCACAACAGCTACTCAAACCCTGACCACAACAGACAACGCAACTACTCCAACTTCAAATACAGCAGCTACACCAACCCCAGTGACAAGCACAGCAGCTACTCAAACCCCGACAGCAACAGACAATGCGGCTACTCTAAGCACCGCAGCTACGCCAGCCCCCCTGACAAGCACAGTAGCTACTCAAACCCTGACAGCAACAGACAATGTGGCTACCCCAAGCACTGCAGCTACACCAACCCCAGTGACAAGCACAGTAGCTACTCAAACCCTGACAGCAACAGACAATGCAGCTGTTGGTGTTACTCAACTCCCAAGCACAACAGCTGCACCAACCCCGGCAACAGACATTGCAGCCACTCCAATCCTAGTGGCAGACACTGCAGCCAGTCCAACCACAGTGACAAACACTGCAGCTAAACCAAATGGCCAGTTTGTGACAATGTCTGTTGCCCCTGTAAGCAAAAGCAAACGAGAGGCACAAAGAGCAACCCGCGAAGCGAAGAAAGATGAAGACCCAATGCCATTACTACGCGGAACAGGATCTGAACAAGAGTTACTACTCCGTGGATCACAGGAAGAGGAAAAAGAAGAAGCGGTGACTTCTCGACCCCAGACCTCAACCGAGTTGCGGAACATGCGAAAAGATTTCACCCGTCTTCCAGGAGAGCACATGGTCACCTGGTTGCTCCGATGCTGGGACAATGGGGCCGACGGTCACGAACTAGAGGGTAGGGAAGCCAAGCAGCTGGGATCACTTGCTAGGGAAGGAGGAATTGACAAAGCGATATTGCAAGAAAGAAGCGAGCCCTCAGTCTTTGGAGGCGGCTCCTGGCAGCTGTGAAGGAAAGGTTTCCCTACAAAGACGACCACGATAGAGAAAGGCATCCAGTCCCTGAGGGAATCAGCCATTCTAGAGATGATCTATCGTAGGCCGGATGCCAGGAACACATCCATAGATCCAGATGAAGTCGAATGTACACGACCCATGTGGCGGAAACTTACACAGAGTGTACCATCATCGTATGCCCACACATTGGCATCAATGATCTGGAATGACGGAATATCACCAACAGTGAATTACCTGATTCGTCAACTCCGAGAGTTCGAAGACAATCTCACCCCTTCCATCACTTCAGCTGTGGAAAAACTGTCCCAGGAGTTCAAACAATTGAGAGACGATTTATCCAATCTATCCAGCTCCCCACGTGTACCAACCCATGTCTCACCTATTAACAGAAGGCGCCCTACTGCTCGAGAAAGAAAATATAGGAGGTACATGCCACGGGCCACCCTGTGGTTTTACCTGAGGGATCACAGAGAAGACATGAGAAAGTGGGATGGAAAACCTACCTCAGATCTGGAGCAACAGGTGTGTGAACTGAAGAGGAGAACAATGGTCAAGGATGATCCTCCCAGGAAAGCTGCTGCTCCAGTCTCTGGCGAGCAGTTTCCCAGATGGAGTGGAAGAGCTGATTTTACTCCAGCTCCTGTGATAAGGAATGCTAATCCCTTTCTACAAGACAGAAGCGGAGAATTTTATGATCACTATTAGAGGGGCCCTGCCTCCAGCCAGGTGGAGGAGAGGGATAATCGGGTTTACTGGACTGTGTGGATCAGATGGCCTGGCACATCAGTCCCACAGAAGTATAAGGCTCTAGTAGATACCGCTGCACAGTGTACCCTGATGCCATCAAGGTATCAAGGGGTGAAACCCATTTACATTTTTGGAGTGACAGGAGGATCCCTGTTACTGTTAAGAGTTAACTGTACTGGAAGCTGAAATCAGCCTGACTGGGAGGAAGTGGCAAAAGCACCCCATTGTGACTGGTCCAGGGGCTCCATGCATCCTTGGCATAGACTATCTCAGGAGAGGGTACTTCAAAGACCCAAAAGGGTATAGATGGGCTTTTGGTATCGCTGCCTTGGAAACAGAGGAAATTAAGCAGCTGTCCACCTTGCCACGACAGAGTGGTTTACTAAAATGAATATTTAACCTTTAAAAAGACAATGTCTTTAGTCATGAGAAAGAATCTTTTTGACAGTTCTTCCTTTTGCTGATGTGATAAATTAATCGAGTCCCAAATAGGATTTTTAGAATTTATTAAACGAATAAAGGCAAGCAAACAGCGCTGGGTGCACGGGAGCCTCTGCCCACCAAGACGCACGCCCCGCAGCTCCCACCCCTGGTTTATATATCTTTCAGGCATAGGCGTGTCTCAAACTTTCCCTCTTCGGACTTTTCCCGCCTCGGCTAGCAGTGACCTCCCAGGGATAGGCGTGTCCTGAACTTCTCCTGCTTCGGCTAGCAACAAAACCAGCCCAACCGGTTTTAGGCTGGTATGCTGCAACGCCTGCCAAACGACCTTGCAAAAAACCTTGCAAACATAGGAACTATATACATTACAGATGTCCATCACGAGTCTTATCACCATCTTAGCCCTCACACATTCCATTTTTATATGGTTAGGTTCCACAACGTTCTATAACAGAATATATTTCCTAACCCCTTAAAAGCATCTAAGCAACCAAACAAGGAACAAAACATTTCTTTTAGGGATTGTGTGATTAACCAAGGAATTATTCCCTTATCCCTTCTTCCCTCTTACTGTGATGTCGACAGGGACATTTATCACATTCTTTTACACATAATGAGCACTAAGATTTCCTATTTGTTGACACGAATCACTCCTATGTTCCTCACACTGATTTCCCCCCATAATTTACATATTGTTGGTACGTGCTTTATATTACAATCATATTTACAGGAGCACAATGCAGCATGGAAAAATTAAAACAAAACTTACTCCCGCAACAATTTTTTAGAAGTTAAAAAAATATTCAATAGAAATGTTTAATCTCCAAAAGGGAAATCACAGAGAGAGAGGGTTAATCCCAAGAATATAAACTTGTGACAGCAAAGATAGAGCTTTTTTTTCTCTTTTAGACAGATAGAATAACAAAAGGAAAATGGAATATTACTCACTCTGAAAAATGTCAGGTGTTTTGATTTGTTTTTTTTTTTTTGGTTTGATTTGCTTTGGGTTGGGGTTTTTTTTGTGAATAAATCCATCTTTGTAAACCAATATTCAATATGCGATTTTTTACGCAGGGATTTGAAGAAGTACAGTGAATTGTTGAATTCCCTGAATAAGCCATTTTTAGCTTTCCTAGTTTTCAACATTTGCTTGGTAACTTTCTGTATTTGGTTTATATACAGAGAAATGTTATATAGAACTAATGTAGCAAAATGCATAAATTAAATCCTATGTAACCAATGCAGGTCCTTACAGGATGCACTAGACTTGCTTAATCTTGAAGTGGAAAAGACATGAGTAAATACAGTAAGGTCTTTGAAAAGGTGTAGAGTCTGGTAAGAAAAATGCAAATAAAGATATTGTCATGTTCTACTCAGCCATCTTCAACTGTAAACCGATAAGAACTTTAAAACCTGAACACTTCAATAAAAGAAATATCAGATATACTATTATAACCTTTGTCAAATTCTTGATTCTTCCAGTTCACCAGAAGCATCTTTCCTTTATAGTACCAAAGTGCCAGGACTCATAATCTCATGTATACATTCATCTATACATGTCTGGTTGAGAATAGTGGATATTAGCTATCTCTGCATAAATAATATTAAGAAAAGCTGGGGGTAAGGACACAAAACTATTTAATAAGCCTGATAGTAGTTCATATGGTACAGACTTCAGATGATATTCTACCAAAGTAAAGTGTAAAACTATGACGTACTATTAGGATGACCTACTTTCAGGGTGGTCCCTTTCATTTGCTGATATCAAATTCAAAAAAGTTTAGAAACAGAAAAGTCCATAGCTCTTTGAAAAATGACACTTGAAAATATTTGACATAAACTTGAAATTATGTTGTTGTAAAAATGTACAAATACCACAAAATTTCATATGAATATGTAATTAACAAATTACATTGATAGGCAATGCAATCAACAAAACTCACATGATGTATATTCCAACATCATTGATTCTCTACAGTGTCTTGTCTGATTCATTTGCATGCTAGTTATTTTATCAGCAGGCTTTTACTTTACAGGTCAATGACAGCAATGTCTTTAATTATTCAAGAATAAAGCTAAAAGTATCCTTTTTTTTTTTCTTCCTTTTGTTGAAATACAAGAAGTTGGTTACCTTTCAGTGTTAGATGTATTTGAAGTATTTTAAGGTACCTATTTCATATTAATTAATGTTTATTAACTCTATGGTTTCTTTTCTTCGCATTCCTTCACCTTTTCCTTTCTAATTTTGCAATCAGATTGTTGCTGGCATTAAGAGAAATCTGTTCAGTAGTTTTTGGTGGTTTTTTTGAAACAGTTCATATCGCTTCTACAGTTCAGTATGATTTTAATACAGATATATATCATAGCTACATTTGAAGCCAGTACATTTTCTACTCCTAAATACGCTGACATTGATATAAGTTTGCTGTTTACGACAGCTACAGGGAATACAAAAGGCACCAGGAAAACATATTCTAATAGAGAAAGAGCTTATGCTACATGTTAATCATTAGATTGTTAATGCTAGTTGAGTAACGAAACTGTTCAAGAGAAAATTTTACACTGGAGAAAAAAAATCACTTTTCTGAAGGTTTAGTAAGGACCAGATATTACTGTAGAAGAGCTTTGCACGATGAAGGGTCAAGAAAGAAGCGAAATTGTCAGTACTGAGACAAGAAACTAAGTGAAGCCCCAGAGTTAAATTCTTGTGTGCCTGCCTGTGAATTTTCAATGTCCACCTGGTTTTCCAAATTTCTGTGAACCCAGAATCTTCTTCCAGTTGTGCAAGTTATGGTGGTGTGCCAGGTAGCATACCTGATTTTATCATGGAGGTGTTGCAGCACCGATGCATTTAGTGTTGACCCAGTTTTACCTATCTCATAAAACAGAATATGTCCTTATGTAGATGCTTGTAATTGGCAATGCAAACTAGTATTATTTTTCACATCATGGCAGTATCCACCTAATTTTGTGCTAGATTAACTCTTGAGTCTCATTTCTGTTTTACTTTTTTTTCAGTTAAAAAAATAAAAATTAGATTATGTTTGCATATGAGTGTGTACACACATGCACTATCTGTGTAAGACACTATACTGTGAAAGACCTAGGTGAAAAACATCATGCTTAAGATGCTGAAATAAATTTCAGGAAAAGAGTTTTCAATTTAATTATTAGATGTATTAAAACATTCTTATATGGCAGGTTGCTTCATCTGAGATCTCCACTTTGTAGCTGGAGAATGTGAATTTCTGAACCCTTTCAAATCAAATAAGGTTTTGTTACCGGAATTTCTCAAATTGGATTTGAACCTCAGACTCAACTTCCCTCATTTCCCCAGTGCTCTCTGCCACATTTATCTTCCATTTTCTGAAGCTGGTTACTGACTGAAAAGACAATACACCTCAAATACATCAAACCTATGACTTTAGCAGGTTACTCTGTGTGCTACAATTTGTATAAAAGTCACTGGTTTTGTGTAGCATGTATGCTAAAGAACATTTATTAATAAGCACATAAACACATCCTTCTCTGAAGTATTCTGAATATAACCAGACAGTTTTGGTCTTGGTTATAGTTTTATGGCAGATCTTATTCTGCATGTGTGTGATGTTGTGTTACATTGCTTGTCAAATGTTTTAGAAGTAATCCATTGATTTTTAGTTATCTGCCTGAAAGGTTTACTAATAAATAAATAAATAAATAAATAAATGAATAAATAAGAGCTTCTTCCACTCTTCATTGCCTTTTGGTGATCTGAAAAATGGCATTTCCAGCGGCACTTTTCTGGTTGCCATAAAGGCCTTGTTTGATTTATGATAAATGTTAATTGCCTTCATATAACTTCCAGCCTGTCCAAGCAAGTGCTCTGGGACAATGAATGCCATGCTCATTCAAGCACACTGGGTTCAGAATATTATCTATTAAAACCCCTGTGGATCAAATGAAGCAGATAATATGTGATGAAATGTTTATTCTCTTCTTTTGGCTCACAAGACAAGTATGCATTACTATGTTGCTAGATGTCTTGCCTGAAGGAAGAAAATTCCTTTGCAATTGTGTGGCTCTAATACGCTGCTTTGTTTCTTTATACTGCACATACATTACTTTTTTGCTGGTGGAGGAGAAAGATAAACAATTAGCTAGAGAAGAAATACATTTTCTCAGGGCAAAATATTATTGTAACCTGAAGGTGAAGCAAACTGAGAAAGCATTACATTCAAATGAAGAATGCACTTTTTAAATCAACGGCAGTCTTAAAACAGAGAAATGGTATTATCAGTGTATTTCCTCACCCAGTACAGAGGAATGAGAACCTTTTACTGCATTTGACTAAATACACCCAATATCCTCTTAGAATTGTGAAAACTCATAATATGATCTTTTCATGTCCTTTTTTTTTTAAGACATTTTGCCTCAAGGGGCTTGGTTTCAAGTAAATCCATCACAGAAAAATATCAGCAATGACACCTCCACTGCTGCACGACATGATAAAAGATTACAGGCTGTGATCATTGCAGCTTTGTCACAGTGTTGTTATGGCAGTCCGCAACCTCAGGCAAACTCGGAAATGCCATGTAACTACACTATTCCCTATAAGGTTTTCTTAAAATGTTTTAATTATCCTTGCTCTAAGGAAGGCACAGAATTTCTGTATCTGTATCTGCATCTGTATCTATATCCCTGTCTCTTTCTCTACCTTCATATTATCTCATCTCTGTTTATATCTAATATAGATCTATATATACATCTATCTCTATCTTGATATCTACGTATCTCGATATTTTTCTCAAACTCGGTATCTATCTATATCTATACCTATATCTAATCTATATCAAATCTATATCTAATCTATGTATCTATATCTGTGTATCTATATCTATATCATCTATCTATCTATAGCTATAGCTATGGCTATGGCTATGGCTATAGCTATAGCTATAGATACATAGATAGATATAGATTACAGCTATAGCTACAGCTATATATATCTCATCTATGTCTATCTAAATACCAGGAGGCCTGCATGAATGAACAAGGAGCTCCTGGACAAACACCAGCATAAAAAAGAGGCCTACAGAGTGTGGAAACAAGGACGGGTAGCCTGAGAGGAATATGGAGAAATAGTCAAAGCAGACAGGAATCAGGTTAGGAAAGCTAAAACCCAGACAGACAAGCTGGTCAAGGACATTAAGGGCAAGAAGAAAAACTTCTATAGATACCTTGGGGATAAAAGGAAGATTAGAAAAAATGTCAGACCTCTCAGGAAGGAAATGGGAGACATAGTCACTTGGGACAAGGAGAAGGCCAAGGTACTCGATGACTTTTTTGCCTTGGTCTTCACTGGCAAGAGCTCCAACCACACTGCCCAACTTGCAGAAGGCAAGGGCAGGGACTGGGAGAAAGAAGAGCTCAAGGAGAACGTCATGTTCAAGATCATCTAAGGAACCTGAAGGTTCAAAAGTTCATGGGACTTAACGAACTGTACCTGTGGGTCCTGAGGGAACAGGCAGGTGTACTTGACAAGTGATTACGTATAATATCTGAGAAATCATAGCAGTCTGGTGAAATTCCTTCTGATTGGAAAAGGCTCCAGGGAGACCTTATGACAGTCTTCCAATACCTAAACAGGGCCTACAGGAAATCCTGAGAGGGACGTTTTACAAGGGCATGTAGTGATAGGAGAAGGGGGAATAACTTTAAACTGACGGAGGGGACCTTTAGATTAGACAGTAGGAAGAAATTCTTTAGCATGAGAGTGGTAATGCACTGGAACGGGTTGTGCAGAGAGGTTGTGTGTACTCCGCGTTTGGAAGTGTCCAAGGCCAGGTTGGACTGGGCTTTGAGCAACGTGGTCTATCGGGTGATTTCCCCATGTGTGGCAGGGGTTTGGAGCTAGGTGATCTTTAAGGTCCGTTCCAACCCGAACCATTCTATATTTCTATGATTCTCTGATTCTATATAATGTCTATGTTTCATCTATATATGCATGTATGCATATGCCTATAAATATAGCATCTCTGTCTTTATCATCTCTCTCTCTGTCTAACCTACATCACCTTTGTCTCTATTTTTATCTCCATCATCTCTATTGTCTTTATCATCAATCTCTCTGCAGATTTTTCTCATCAATATATGCATGTGAATATATATATATATACATATGTCTATAACATCTATATCTATACACATCTGTCTATATATTTTTGATTTTTTCATTCTTGGACCTTGTTCATACTTGAAGTAAACTGGCATTAGTGAAACTCAGTGAAATTGGCAGTTGATACAAAACCAGACAAGTCAGTTTGGCAAATATCTGAATGAGAGATTATAACACAAAAAGTATTATTTATTTCTAGTAAAAGGTTGAGACTGGCCCTCTTTTTACTCTGTCAGTTTTTCAAAACAGCCATGTTAACAGGAAATAATGGGATTTCAATTGCTGAATGTCATGTAGTTGGTGGTTCATGACTGCTGTTACAAAATGAGAAATGTTGAAAACTGAAGTCTACATTTAAAAAATATTGAACATAACTGGAAGCAACAAAAAGCACATATAGAGCAAAGGTAAATAAACGGGATTGCTATATATGTATGTACAGATGTCCTGGGGTTGGAGAGAGCTATTCAGTTGAAATGTACCTTGATTTTTGCACACAGAATAAGTACTTCCGATTTTCTGCATTTATGTTTTGCTATATTTCTTATTCTCCTTTTCTGTCAGAGGGTAGCACCCCCCAAAAAACCCCAAACCAACCCTTAAAGACTGTGGTATGTTTCACAGTGCCATTGTCACGGAAGAAGTCATTAAGTTTTTATATTTGTAGTTTGAAATTTTGTTTGTGTGCTTATGTCTGCATTCACATTTTTTAAAAATGCTTGTGGTACCTTTGCTCACTATATTCAGCTTTTTTGTAGGATCACAATATCATAGAATCATAGAATGACAGCATGGTTAATGTTGGAAGGGAAGGAAGGAATCCACCTGCCATGGGCAAAGGACACCTCCCACTAGACCAGATTGCTCAAAGCTCTGTCCAACCTGGCCTTGAACACTGCCAGGGATGGGGCAGCCACAAATGCTCTTGGAAACCTGTTCCAGTGTCTCATCACCCTCATACTAAAGAATTTCTTCCTAATGTCTAATCTAAATCTCCCCTCTGTCAGTTTAAAGCCATTCCCCCTTCTCCTATCACTACATGCCCTTGTAAAACGTCCCTCTCCAGATTTCCTGTAGGTACTGGAAGACTGTCATAAGGTCTCCCTGGAGCCTTTTCTTCTCCAGTCTGAACAAGCCTAGCTTGCTCAGCCTGTCTTCATAGGAGAGGTGCTCCCCTGGACTCATTCAAACAGATGCATGTCCGTCTTGTTTTGGGGGCCCCAGAGCTGAACATAGGACTGCAGATGGGGTCTCACGAGCAGAGTAGAGGAGCAGAATCACCTCCCTCGACCTGCTGGCCATGTTTCTTTTGATGCAGCCCAGACTATGGTTGGCTTTCTGGGCTGCAAGCACACACTGATGACTCCTGTTGAGCTTCTTGTCAACCAATGCCTCCAAGTTCTTCTCCTCAAGCCTGCTCTCAATCCAGCCTCTGCCCAGCCAGTTTCTGTGCTTGGGATTGCCCCAATCCAGGTATAGGACCTTGCACTTGGCCCACTTTTCCAGCCTGTCAAGGTCCTTCTGGATGACATTTCTTCCTTCCAGTGTGTCAACCACACCATGCAGCTTGGTGGTGTCGGCAAACTTCCTGAGGGTGCACTCAGTACCACTGTCCATGTCATCAGCAAAGATGTTGGACAGTGCTGGTCCTGATACCTGCTCCTAAGGAACATCACTTGTCACTGATCTCCACTTGGACATTTACCCATCTATCCATCTATTGGATATCCATCTATCTCCAGTTTAGAGACAAGGACATCATGCTGGACAGTGTCAAAGGCCTTGCAGAAGTCAAGTAGGTGATGCCAGTTGCTTATCCATCAGCGCTCTAACCACATCTTAAAAGGTCAATGTTCCCTTCAGCTTCGTAGACTGACATGTTTGTACTAGTATTCTAAGTTCCTATAATAAGCTAATTAGTACTACAAACCTGCCCATGATCTGTTCTTTTAGTGCATGTTCATTTTTCTCTATGCATATGTGTTCATAACTTTTTACAAAAGTCTTTTTTTTTTTTTTCCCCAGAATGTGTTTTACAAAAAGCTAATTGCCCTTCTCTGTGAAGGTAGCACTTCAGTCAATGTCTATGTCTGCACTTCAGTCAATGTCAGCACTGATGTCTATGCTCATAGGTGCAAAATATTATGAAAGAGATTATAATGACAGATGTCAGTGTATGCCATAGTCACTGCAGAATGTGCTTGAACACCTTGTCTGTATATTTAGCAGCACTTTTCTGGCAAGCAAAGAGAAATCTATTGCACACTTTCTCTTTCAAAAGGTCAGACAGAATGTTGTTTGGCTTTACATTTCATGGGAAAGTAAGGTTATAATATTTTTAAAAACAGATATGTAACAGCTTTTGTGTTCTACTTTTCTCCTGCCACAGTGTGCCTACTAATACTGTAATTGTTTCCTTCTGTGTAAAAACATACATTTTATTGTAATGTTTTGGGGGTTGTCTGTTTTTCGCTTTTTTTATAGTGAAAATGTGTTTGGTAAAAGAATAAAGCTATTTTCAGTTGGAGCGAATATATCATATAACTGAAAATACAGCTGTTTGTGCGGTCCACTCCTCTTGCATTAGGCCTTAAAGAGAGGAGACCTCCAGCAGGCTCTGACTGACATGCTTTGGCGATTTCCTTGTAAGATTTGCTATGTGAGATTTTCCAATGCGGACATCCTGGTGTTCAAGGTTTTAGTCAATGGAAATTTCTATAGGAATTCAATTCAATTCTCAGATGCACTCAATACTTTTTGAGCTTTGGGTCCTATTACTCCATGGGTTATTATACAGCAAATATACTTCCCTATATATCAAGCTTTCTCTCTGTATATCATGTTGTTGACCTGTTCACCTTGTGATCAGTTATGACACCAAAGCCTTTCTCAACTATTCATGTTTTTTAAAATCACAGTTTATTACAGTAAGTTTTCTTAGAAATACCTGTGAGTGTGTTCTGTATTTTATAGAAGATATTTAATTCTGGCTTATTCCCAGACTCATCCTAAAGGCAATTATAGTCTCATCCTTAAGGAAATTCAGTTACTTCTATGTTTGTATTTCATTATCAGTATGTTCCTTTTCTGTATTGAGGATACTTTAGTTTGTGTCATCAGAAAATTTAATAAGCATGTGCTTCTTTTACCGAGAGGCTACTAATGAAATTAAGCAAGGCTGGTTCCGAAACAGGCCCCAGGGAGCTCTGCTAGTGGCTCTGCTCTGTTATTCTGACTGCAGTTTTCAGTATCAATTTTATGCTCTCTCCTTTTAGGAAGACCCCTAGCCTCTCTGCAGTTCCTTAGCTAATGTCTTATAAAGTTTTCTTCAATATATTTCACTGAAGACATTGAAAATGCAGTTTTCGCTAGACTGCTTAGGCATATGCAGGTGCTATATACCTAAGACTTAAAGAAAATGAATGTAGCTGGGCTTGTGACAACATTGTCTAAATAGACAGGATAATAGATATATCCCAGCCACTCACAGGATCCAATAGGTACTGAGTAACTGATTTTCTTAAAGAACAGCTCTAATCCCACCTGCAAAGTTATTAGCTTGAGAATTAATTTCTCAGTGGAGTGTTTTTTCATGCTGTGACCCAGTGGACACAGGAAAGAAGGGAAAATCAGGCCTTGCTAATTGAGCAAGAGAGAATTTTCAGAATTTCACAAGCAGAACAAGTGGAAATGTAAATGGTGATAATTGGGAGCTAGTTATTCCCGGTATCACTTATATACTCTCGGAGATGCATGCATAGAAGGAGACTGGAAACAAAAGATATTGATATTTCATTTTGACCCCATAATAAAGGTGAAAATAAAAGTATCCCAAAGAGAATATAAAACAGCAAAGTAATATAATTTAACCTTGTAGTTTTATATAATGAAAATATAAGGTTGATTTTTATGCATCAGTTATATCTCATTTCTCTTTTTCCCTGGCCATGCAGCTCATTTCAGCAGAGGAGTACGAACACCCACTGCACGCCAGTGGCAGGGGACTGCTGTGCAACTCTGAGGATAAACTCATTTCAGATGGAATCTGGTAGGAAGGCCATTAATTTAAGCGAAATATTAAAATCAGGCTAAAAAGATTATGAATTATATTTTTTAAAAGTACTTACACTAAAAAAAAAAGTGTTTAAACTGAAAACTCTGTCACCAGAAGTTAACAGAGCAGGCAGTCTTCCTGTCTAAGTACTTGACTTTCCTAATGATGTGATTTCCATTCTGTGAAATGCTCATATTTTGGCAAGTATTTTCATTGCACATTTTTGAGAGAGGAAGGAAGTAGGAAAAAACAGAATCCACCCCACAACAGCCACCTGTGCAATGGTTAAAAACACTTCTGCTTTGTGGTAAACTCTGACAACAATACCTTCTCTGTTTCGTTAGAAACAGCTTAATTGCAGAGTTAGAGCCAATTCTCTTTCTTGTTTGTTTCTGTGGTGTTGCTTTCGTTTCATCTTTTGATCTTTTTTTCATTCTGCCAAATTAATCTAAATAATTACGTTATATGACAGAAAGAGAGAAGTAATTAAAGATAGCAAATGGTGTTCCACATATCAGATGAGTGGTCAGATCCAATATTATAGGTTCAGAAGAAAGATTTTAGCAAACCTGTATGTAGTGATACCTCTTCTTGCATTTGTTTTTTGGTTTGGGTTTTTTTTTATCTTTTTCTGTTTAATGTAATATTAAGCTAATATATGTATCAGCGGTTACTGCCATATGCCACAGTCTTTCTCTTTAATATTACAAAGAAACAAGTACTTAAAAATTCATAGGTACACTCTTAAATTCTTTAATATAACCACAGCTGGGAAGATTTGGATGTCTGCAGTAGCATTTGATGCTTTGTCTGGGCAGTTAAGCACATCATCTAGGTAGAGGCAGCTATATGTTGCTGGGGCTGTGTGGTATATTTGCATCGTACAGTGCATCTCTAAGATTTTTTTCTCCTCTTCTCTTGATATTTTCACCAACACTTTCTACTAAAAGAATTTAGCAAGGTATTTTTTCTGTTGTTTACTGAAGCAAATATTTTTCCATTGTGCTGTTTTCATACGCAAAGTGCTTTATCATAGCAAAGGATATTTCAAGCCTGACATTACAATCAGAAAAAAAAAAACAATGGGAGGTTAATGATTACTGTTTCAAAGGTGGTGGTAATCACAGAAGTCAAGGTAAGAAGTTATTTCATTTTTTCTAAAGAAATATAGGTGCATCTTAGAGGAATATGGAGTCACATGGTAACAGATGTCCTATCATTCTTTGAAAAAAGTGCTTGAACAACTCTGTCTTTCTGTTATAACAAATCTATGCATATGCTCTGCATTTTGTTTAAGGGCAAGCTTTAACATAGAAACTGAATAATTGCCTGTTTTTATTTTCTGGAGTGTTGAAGAGTAAAGAAGTATAGAAGGAAAGAAGAAGACAACATAGCAACAGAAATTAATGGGAAAAAAATTGATCAGATAGTTTGCATATTTAGCTAAATATCAGGTCTCTGAAAATTTAGTACAATAATTTTAGACCATCACCAGAGACTGAAATGCACATTTACAACAGAACAAATCCAGTCCTCTGGATAATATCACATTTTCTGTCACTGTATAAACTCAGACAGAGAAAAAATAATCTGTCTCAACATATATAAGATTTATATGAAATCATGAGAGTTTTATTATTCTACAGAACTGCATTACTGTGATGATATATGCATCTGTAATCTCAAAAAGGTTAAGACTGCTCCCAAAATTAAGGGAGCAATTTAAAAAAATTCCTTTAGTCTTAGGAGTTTAATCGATAACAACACACCCACACAAACTGTACTCTCAGAATTTAATTACGAATTAAAAGGAGCACAGTTTTGGTTGACTTTAACTTTGGTTGGCATCATTTTTCAATGTTCAGTTAAGTTAGAGCATAATCTTAGCTGTAGAAGAGACTGAATAAAATAACCAATTAATAATGCCATATATAGAGATAGTATTAGATACCAAAATTAGATTTAACTGAGATTATAAGGCAAAGCTTCACAAAAGAAGGCTACCTGCTGTGGCCCTGATTAGAATACAAGAGTCTGGGGTAGTTTGTTTCTAGCAGTTCTCAGTGGCCTCATACAGTTCACTGCTCTTGTTCAGAATAAGTTTCTGGATTGCCATGGGTGTGAATGCAAATGTCACTAAGTATGGGCTAGTAGCACAATGTTGCTTTTCGTATAACGTATTATCATAAAAACTCTTGACTATACCGTTCAATGACTGAGAGATCCTACATCTAAATATGCAAGATCTTAAATATGTTCTAAGATTTTTATGATTGTGCTCCATCTACAAAAATAGCTTTCAGTACAGAAGTACTTCAGTTTGCTTTTTCAACCTTTTTCTCTTCCTTTTTATTGTATTGAAGAAAACATACAAAACTAAACATTCAGAAAAGCTATGTTTCTTTAAACAAAAGGTTTGAAGAGATTCTCTGCTGATGACAGCAGTGTGATTTTTCCCAAGTAAATATTTCTGTATCTGTCCTTTTCTCCTTAATTCGTATAAAGCAGTAACTGACTGCAAATAGAAGACACTGATTAGGTTTGGAGCCTAGCTCCTAGGTGGCATTGTGCATGTGGAGTGACAGAAATGAAAAATATAAAAAATGGCAAGACACGAACTAAGATTGCACTCTGCACAGTGTTAAAGTGATTTTAAAGGTCAAAATCATATGATGCCTTTCAGGCACCCGCATGGATTTTAGCCTTCCATTCTAAGATCAGGCCATCAGTTTTAGCTATGTTTGCATATCTATTTCCTTTACTTACATATACTTAAAAAACTTATTTTTAGTCTTTGTATGGTAGTATAGTCTGGGCGCAAACACAGTAATATGTGATGCTCAGAAAATGCAGACCACAGAGGTCTGTCCTGAGGTTTGTCCTGTTTACTGTCCTTATTGGTGACATGGGAGGGTGACTGAATGCATTCTGTCAGGTTTCCAGGTGACACCAAGTCTGCAGGGGTGGGGCTGTTTCAGTCAGGAACAGGAACAGCTTTGGGGTGCCTAACAGAACCCTGGTGTCTACAAGGAGGGAATCTAGGGAACAGGGATGGCCAGAGAGTTGAGACAGAAGCTGGAACAGGAAAAGTTCAGACTACACATATTATAATAACATATCACCCAGAGGATAACTAACAGTTGAAGTACATTGCCCAGAGTGGCTCCTCCCTATCTCTGGAGACTTTTATGCCCCCAGGGCACAAAGTCTTGTGCCTCCCCATCTAAGTTCAGCGTTGGTTCTGCTTGGAGCAAGAGATCACACCTGAGACACCCCAAGGACCCCTCAAATCTGCATGATCCAGTGATTCTGTGTAGAAAACAAAGACTATGAGAAATGTTTTGCCTTCACCATTTTTTGAGATGGCATTTCTAGGCTGTGTAAGGAGAAAGGTTCACTCTGACAGCAAAACAGAACTGAATGCACCATTTCATTCCTGGGGCTTCCTTTGTTGTTTTTAATATTCTTCTAGGCATCTGTGCTCAACATAAGGGCTTCCTCGTATGTAATTTGAAGGTGGTCTTTCAGTTCTATCAACTTTCCAGTACATTTTTTATTATATTTCTTTCTTTTTCAGCTGCTGGTTCTTCTCCCAGCTGTATAAGTTTCAATTTTGAGAGAAAGTCATGAATAGCCTGATAGGTTATATCTTCCTAGTCCTGGTCCACAGTGTGGTCTGGAAATATACATTTTCAGTAAACATCCTTTCTTTTTCTGCTTTGGAAATACCATGTAAGACTGGGACATCACTGTATTAAAATTGATTATTATATTAAAAAAACCCTAAAACAAACCAACAAACAAAAACAACATCAAAAAACCCACATCAAAGTCATAGAATCATAGAATCATAGAATGGTTAGGGTTGGAAAGGACCTTAAAATCATCTAGTTCCAGCCCCCCTGCCATGGGCAGGGACGCCTCACACTAGATCATGTCGCCCAAGGCTCGGTCCAACCTGGTCTTGAACACTGCCAGGGATGGAGCATTTACCACTTCCTTGGCCTCACCACTCTCACAGTAAAGAACTTCTTCCATAGATCTAACTTGAACTTCCCCTGTTTAAGTTTAAACCCATTACCTCTTGTCCTATCGCTACAGTCCCTGATGAAGTGTCCTTCTCTGGCATCTTTGTAGGCCCCCTTCAGATATTGGAAGGTTGCTATGAGGTCTCCATGCAGCCTTCTCTTCTCCAGGCTGAACAGCCCCAATTTTCTCAGCCTGTTTTTGTACAGGAGGTGTTCGAGCTCCCTTATCATCCTTGTAGCCCTCCTCTGGGCTTGCTCCAGCAGCTCCATGTCCTTTTTATGTTGAGGACACCAGAACTGCATACAGTACTCCAAGCGATGCCTCACAAGAGCAGAGGAGAGGGGCAGGATCACCACCTTCAACCTGTTGGTCACACTTCTTTCAGTGCAGCCCAGGATATGGTTGGCTTTCTGGACCATGAATGAAAGTATTCCATTGGATTTTAATTCTTTCTTGTAAAGGAAACAAAATAGAAGTTCCAAAAAACCTTAAATATTTTGAACATATGTACAATCACATAGAGCAAGTCAGAAGCTTCTGTACTTCACCATTCTTTTTCTGATAGCAGCCAGTTGCAAAGCCTTAAGAAAAGCATAGGTATAGGGCAAACCTACATGATCGTTTCTCAGGCACGAGAAACTTTGCATATTGATGAACTTTGAGCCAAAAGCTGTATCTACATCTTTCTTTTTACTACAGCTTTATGGACTTCAGCATTAATTTGCCCATAAGTCTTTGGTCCCATCCACAGTTTCCTATAATGGAAAATAAAAGCAGTTTAAATAATGTCTTATGTGGAAGGTAACTTCTTTGGGTGGTTTAAAAAAATAAGAATATTGCTGTCAACAAGTCATATTATTTGACATCTTCGTGTGTTTACCATGCAGGTTTGAAGCTATCTGAAGGACTTAGCACTGGTTCAAGTCTTTTCTATTCTAACTAGGTTTCGAACAGACAGTCCGTATCTGTAGAGGATTCTGCACTACAGTTTCTGTGAGAGGAAAGTTTACAGGATAGATTTCATTTTGTGCAACTAAGTTTCACCTCTCATTTTCTGGCCAGACCTTCAGCACGGTGTGAATCTTCAGCAGGTTGTCGCAAACAGTTTACATTTTGCTTGTCTTGAAAATGTTATTTCACTTCCAAGCTTTGTAATGTTACAGTTTGTCTCCTTTTCAGGACTTTTAGAAGAACTTGGTATTGTACTGGGGGCGAGGGTGGGAGAGAGAACAAAAAACCTGTCTCCCACTTGTGATACATGGTCATATATTACTACAGGGTAGTAACAGTAAAAACAGTTATAACAATAACCTATCTTTCTGTAGTTAAGCTATGTGAAATTAATCCCATACCAACTTTTTCTTCTTGTTTTCAAGGTCTCTCCTTAAGAAAGCTTTCTAAAAATAAAAGTATATTCAGTCAGATAGATCCCTGTACTCTATGAACTTTCTAAATCTTTCAAGATACGTATATTTTTGAGGTATGGCTTCCTTCTATAGAAGTTATATTGACTTCCAATATATCATATCTATACATGCCTATAGTTTACGGATGTTATGTAACCACTTAAAATGTTGGGAACACTTTTCAACTTGATTAAAACATTGTTTTACCCACTTATATGTTTAATTTTAAATAGTCTGCATCCTCTCTCCAGCCATGACAAAATAGAGGAATTAATTTCTGTTTAGAAAGTTCCATTTTAGAATGCATCAAAGTTTAAAAGCAATTAAAAGCAGAATATGAGAAAAAGTAATGTACTGGCAATAGTAAGGAGGTATGTTAAGACTTCCTAGCACCTATAGCTGTCCACATCTTTTCATTTAGAGAAAAAGTAAAAAAGAGGAAATATCTAGCTTTTGAGTAGTATACTATTTCAGCATATAAAAAAACATTTGTCAGTCTTTAAAGGTAGGATTAATATACTAAACCAATAGAAGCATACAAGTATTTTTAGCCAATTTTAAAGCTGTATATTCAGTTAAGAAGCTAAAATTATTTTTTTACATATATTCCCCAAGTAAGAAGGTCAAGTGATAACCAATAAACTCATTTTTGCCACTGAAGTTGCCTGCGAGATGACCAAATCTGCTTTGTACTTAAGAGACAAAATTGTGTCATGAATTGAAAATCAGAAAGCACTCGTGACCTGGTCGTAACTCAAAGGAAAATCTGCTTTGCACTTGGCTGTTCCTGTGCATGTTAAATATTCATGACCAGATTTAACCATTATATAAATGCTCACTCATATCATTATGCCATATAATGAATTGCTTCCCCTGTTGAAAGTAGTCATTATATCTTTGTATCTCAATCAATTGAATATTAAGTTTTCCCCCTTCCACATCTATACTTTCTTTTGTTTGCTGAGGTGGATTTTTTGTGGGGTTTTTTGGTTTTTTTGTTTGTTTGTTTGTTTGTTTGTTTCGTGGTTTGTTTGGTTTTTTTTTAACAAATTTAGGACTGATATTTTACAGGATTAATTATAGCCTGCACCATATAGTTATAAGTTTCCTACATTACACCCGTTAGGCCTCCTGAGGCCAAATACCTACATAGCAGATCACAGACTGCATATTAAAATCTGAGATTTCAAATGAAAATGCAATGCCTTCTAAATATCCCTCATGGAATTAGTTATGTTGTAGACTATCTCTGTCATGAATTATGTCAAAATTTGGACCTTGGGCTTTCTTCTGGTAAGGCACCTTTTGTGTTCACAGAGTTCATGAATTCCTCCCCATTCTCAGAAAAGAAAAGTCACAATTCCTGGTTCAGAGAAAAGACCTAGTTTCAGGAATCAGAGAAGGAAACAGGAGGAAGAGAAGTCCAGACTAAGGTGGATTGTTTCCCTTCCCTCCATTCTCAAAAGTAAGGCTCCTGGTCAACACCCAGCAGATAACGCTAACCACCCTCTCAGTGACAGAGAGATCAAAAACCCACTAGTCTCACTTTGAAAAGGAAGCAATCTCTTTCTGTAAGTTTCAACTATCCTAGAGAATTTGAGACCGAGCTACAGGAAACTGAGGTTTGAGTTTTAACTTGGTTTTGGATTGTAACCATTTGCACAGGACACAAATTATGGCTCAGACATGAAGTTACAACTTAAATTCTGTGCACTCCTAGAAACCATCAATCACCTCTGCTACTAAGTAATTTTTGCCTTCTCTTCCCATTATACTAAAAGTTCTTGATTTGCGGGTAAATTATTTGAGTGAGTCATGTCATTTTGATCAGAAGGCACAAGACTTTGTCACTGAAAATGTTCAGAGTGAAAATGTTCATTTCCTCATGGAAAGAGATACAGAATGCAATATATGTTTTGTTTTGTTCTGTTTTGTTTTATGTTTTACAGCATACTATATTTCTCACAGAATGAAAATGAAAGCTATACGCAGTTACAACTACAGTAAATGTGGCTGTGGGAGAGGACATACAAGGTTTTCATTTTCTCAAAGCATTCTCTCAAAAGAAGGGAGATTGTTACTACTAAGGTGTGTGAATAAAAAATTATAAAGGGAAGTCAAGCTTTTCTTGTATCTCAAGCCTGAAAACAGAGTTGAGGTTTACTTTAGTCATTGCCTCAATTGTATATCAAGATGAGAGGCTTTCTTCATGTAATCATCATCAGATGGTGTTATACTCGGGAAGTGTCCCCACCTACTACCATGGCAATCCAGATCACAGGAAAGGGAAACTGCAGTCATATATATTTTTTCTTTCGTGCTGTCCTTTTTGTGTTCAGATAGATTAGAGACACTTACTACTCACTTGATATTGATGGTAATGATAACAATAGTAGACAGATACAAAATATTCCGGAAGGGTTTGTGAACTGTAATCAGGAGAGTGCCCAGAAAGAATGAGAGTCTAGAACTATGATGTGGCTCTCCAAGTTGGAGTGCTTGATGGCTTGACAAGAGGGCGATAAGGTACATTGGTGATACATAATGATTGCATCAGTTCCCTGGTGGACGTCAGAATATCACCTTCCTACAGACTGTATGGCTACCATTATCCAGGCTAGCAAAAGTAAGAGGAAATAGGAATCGGTAACATTATTGTTGGAAGGTGAGCTTGGGTTTATTAATAATTTCTAAATTCAGTTACAAGTAATTTATAAATTAAAAAAAAATCAAAAGGAATTTTTTTAGAAGTCTCAGTTTACTAATTTTTAAATTCTATTAATCAGTTTGCTTTTATTATGTTATTTATTTACCTATGATGCTAGAATAGCTGTATTTCATGCAAGCTGTCTTTCCTCTAATGCTTAGGTTCAAAAATAGTTAGTGATTTCTACTAGACATAGCTATACATGTGACTTCTTGAAAATAGAAAGAAGTCTACAGGGCCAAATATCTGCTTCAATTACCACTTAACTTGATTTTATATAATAATTTCTTGGTTTTACTACTACTATTACTGTTGTTGTCATTATTACAGACATTTCTAAATGATTTGGGAACATATTAGAATAACAGTTGTACCAAATTCTGGTTCCAAATTGTCTGGTGTTGGGAACTTTTCTCACTTTTCTCAGACCTATCTCTAAATGACTCAGGTAACTTTTAAAGTACAAGATTAAATGCCACAAAATCAGATCATTTCTTTGTGTTCTTCCCACACTTTATTTCTTCGCATATTTCCTCTCTCCTCTGAGTTTTGTATTCTCTCGGAAAAGATAGTAATGGCAAACCTTACGTGAAGATATTTGAAGTATGCTTATACCCTTAACAAATCCAGGAATAATCAAAATAAAGAAGCACCGTCTCAGAAGAAACTGTAGAGTTGCTATCTCAGCTTTACAGTCCATGGTGTTCTTTCTCTGGTACAAATACAATCAAAGGACAATATATAATATTATAAGGAAAATAATATAACATTATAATCATATAATAATAATCAAAGGACAAAAGATAATAAGATTGCACACACTAACTGAAATGAGTGTTGGAATAGATATAGACAAACTGCAGCCTAACCAGAATTTTAAGTCTTTTGTTGTGAAAGCAGTAAGAGAAGTATGGCATTCCCTTGAAGATACAGAGTTTAGAAAGTTGTGGCTAACACTAAAACCCACATGTGGAAAAGTTATATTCACTTATTTTAAATTGCATTGTTTCTGTAATAGTAAATCAGTGGATGTGTGAAATAATTGTATGGTAGAAACACTGTTTCAAAACCTGCTTGCCAGTGTTATCTTAACATTGTCTGGGCAGAAATTCTTTCGGATTTTGTTGGTACAACTCAGAGGAAGTTACCTGTTCCTGTGTTTTCACCTTATCATGTTAATTTCCTTTCATTTTGCCTGTATGCAGAAATGAAATTAAGGTATTTTTACACATTTGTAGACAACCCAAAGTCTTACTGATAATTACCTTTAGAATTACGTCTGGCAAGACCTTAAATTCCTAACAACCTAGAAGAAGATATGTACTATGTTTTATTCATTCTGAATATCTAAACTTTATGTAAAATTATAATCAGGAGTTTGCAAAGAGTAAATTATTCTACTTATATATTATTGTGTTAATTATTCTGAGAATTAGTGAAGGAAATAGCTGCCAGTATTAACCAAAAATTCTCTCTGCCAGAATTTCCTATTATTGATATTATTTAATTTAACCTCTGTTTACTGTAAAATCAAACAAAATAATAACTATGAAGGAAGATTTTGAGTATTTTTTGTTAACAGTTGTCTTCAAAATGGGGAAAGTTTTCTTCAGTGAATTTAACTCAGATATTTGAAACATAACCCATATTACATCCAAAACAAATAATAAAACTTAGAGAAGTCAAGGATGACATTATTTATATGAAGATCAGTGATCACCTCATAGCATTCTTAATAACAGCTTTTTCTTTAATTTTGGTACAACCCTAAGATCATAAATGGTGATGATTTTCTTAAATATCTACTATTAAAGATGTCATCTGTGACAGTGGGATTTGTTTTCTCTAGAATAATGTAAGAACAGACTGAATGTCTTATTGCAAGTGTTAAGAGCTGCTCTTATGCAGAGTATATCTATACAAGAGTACAGGTGAGCATCACTGTTTTTCAACTGGATAGCAAAGGCACTTTAACTATAGGTACTGTCTTCATTAATTATTCATTCATTAATTAACAAAACTAACCTAATGAGAAATTATTTACACATAAAAAAGAAGTGGCTGCACTTCGAATTACCATCTAGCTCAAATGGCAATCTTTGGATTTGCACCAGTTATTTTGGCTAAATATAGGACTAACAATGCCAATATAATATATTTTTACTCCACAGTGAGCATATATACATATCAAATCACTTTTGCCTGAAGTAAATTAGGAGTCTGCTGATTTAAATTTTTCACTAAAATCTTCAGCTTAGTTAAAATATTGAGTTCTTACCCATTCTACTTTTGCTGAGACTAAATGGTTTCTTCCAAAATTAATTTAGAGCCTGCTACAAAGAGTATGACTTCAGTTAGAGAGTGGCAACTTTAAGACATCTGGGATTACTGTCCTTTCAAAAAATGTTTTTCCTGACATAAAAAAAAAGGCATGACCAGTTGATACGACCTTTATTTTTATTACAACGAACGTTACCTTTCTTTTGCAATCTAAGAAGATGTGTTAAGACTCCTATCAGACAACCATGAAGTTAAAATGGTTCTGAAATACATTTGGTACTTCAGAAGAAGTAAAACACATACGTTTTCCATCCAGCAGGAGTTAAGTATCACTGTTCTATTAATTTTCTTGTTAGGGTATCTACAAAAAATTAATGTTATTCTCAAAGTAAACTAACATGTTGATACTGTAATTCTTATTCAAGTATTGCTCCAGTACACTAGATGTAAGAAATTAAATGGAATAATCGGGCAGTGAGAGGTCAAAGATTTCTTCTTAGATATTTTGATTCATAACATATTTATTTGAAAAAACAGATGATTCTTTTCAAATTATTCACATTTCTTCCAGGAAAATAAAATATGATGAAGAAATCTTTAAAGATTCTTAAAAGAAAGAGATGGTTAGAAAACTTTAAAGTATGAAGAGACAAGATTTCTGAATATTTAACATATCTTCAAATAATCAGATAAAAATAAATGTTAATATACTGACTTGTAGTTTCCTACATAGCAGTTTTGACTTTTTAGACAGTAAAGGAGTTGTTCATAAGGGTAAAGCAAAAGCAAGAACAAAATTAAAATTAAAATGAAAAGGAAAATGAAAAGGAAAAGAAAAACTAAAATGAAAGAAAGGAAAAAGTAGAGAAAGAAAAGAAGAAATAAGAAAAATATAAAAAAGAAAAAGAAAAAAGAGAAAATGAAAAAAGGAAAAAGAAATAAAAATTAAAAAAAAAATTAAAAAAAAAAAGATAAGTTCAGAAACCTGGACATTTCCTACAGCTTTTCACTGTTCCTACCCTGCTAGCAAAGTTAGCCTGGATGCCTCACCAGTGTTATGGCACCAAGGCTTAGCCAAACAACCTTCTGTATTGCTGATCAAGTAATAATTTATAATTTTGATTTGTGCATACCCTACTTGCATACATACCCACTTATGTAACACATCCTCCTCTTAGAATCTGCTGGGGTTTGATTTTTCTTAACCTCTTCAGAGAAAACTGTATCAGCATTGTATGATGCAACCCAAGCAGTCACAAAATGAGCCTATTGCCTGCCAAACAGTCTACTGACAATCGTTTAGTCTTTGACTGGTTATTGTGTGTCTACAGTCTTTTTCATTCCCAAACTACTGTTACCATATCATTTTCTAACATATCTCAGCAGTCATCAGTGCTACTGGCAATTTTAAGTACTTTCTTGAATCATGTATTTATCTTGTTTGCTTGGTTTGTTGGCAAAATTGTTAGCATGTCTTCATCTCTGCTGGATTACAGCATTAAGAGCAGCCCTTTGCAACGGGTTTTTCTCACAAAAAACATGGTTTACAATTATGTAATTGTATTACCTGCACTATGGGTACCTTCAGGATTTTTCAAATGTTGCAGATTATTTAAATTAATAAACCCTCTCTGCATTGTCTTCTTTTTTTTTTTTTTTTTTTAATTTTTATAGTATTAGTCCACCTCTCATTTAACATTTTTGTAACCAAATGGCTTGGATCAATTGTTTAGTCATAGAAAAAATCTTGGAGTAGGAACTCCTACCTATGTCATGTCCAGAAGGATGATTATTTTTAAACGTTACAACTATCAGCTGATGTCAGCTACTCTTATGACACTAATTCCATTCCTGTATTGTTATGGTTTGAATGGCTGGATGAAGGTAATTTAACAAAAAAGCTGATGGAGACAAGAAGTGTTATGTGCAAAGACTACTGTGAGATTTTGCATGGAATAAATATTGTTAATTTATATCCTGAAATTATGGAAAATTTTAATACACTTTAAGCTTTATTTTGTCTCTCTACTTTCCTTTTCTGCATATATTCCACCCCCAAAATTCTCCACTGAGGAGCCAACAGTAGCCCCCAACAGTACTACCCTCCCGCACTAAAAATAAAAATACAAATTTCAGTTCACATAGTTGTGTTCACATACTTACCAAAAGAAAAATGTCAATAAATAAAATCCCCTTTTGCTCAGTAGGACATTTTCCATTAAAGACATTCTGATCTAAGGGAAAAAAAAAACCAAAAACCAAACCCAAACAAACCAGATCTTCTTTGAGGTTTTGATTTGTTTCTTGCTGTGTAGACACCACAATAATGGGTGGTATGGCAGAAAGAAGTGAAGAGTAGACGAAGGGAAAAGTAAAGTAACACAGACGTTTTTGAAGAGCCTGGAATTTACTCTTCACACAAGAGTAGTATCTCCTCTAACATACCAGAAAGCTGGCCCAATATCTTGAATGTTCTTTTTCATCACACTGACTTCAAGGTATCCTTTCCTAAGCAGACCTGAAGTAGCTCTAATTTACCCAAAAGAAAAATAAAACCGGAAGGCTTCTAATGATGTGCTGACTAAATACCCAGAGTATTCATGTAACAATTATTTTCTTTGAAGACTTTTAGAGTTTTTCTGAGCGGGTGGGGTTTAATTTGTTTCTTTTTTAAGCAGATATAGGCTTTTCTGGCTTCATTTTTGTGGAGTGAGGGTGAAATTTTGCATTCAAAACTGGCTATGTGCATACCAGACGAACTTTCTTTTTTAAAATTAGTGATCTGAGTCATAACTGAGTACTGCATCTGCTGCTGTAACTGTCTTCAGGTTTCAGCATTGAATTCCTCAGGGAAATGGAACGTTGTGGTTGTTCAAAACATACTCACTGATGTTAGGTTAAATTTACAGCTGTACGTTTTCATCTGAAAGGAAATACTTGGAGTTGTTATTTCCAATCAGAGGCAGTGCACAAGTAGATTTTCTAGCAACTCATACATTGGTTCTTGCTTATGACTTTTGAGAGCTCAGGCTCAGTTCAATTCTATGAACAGGGAATGTGAACTCACAGGAAAGATGTTGCTCAGAGGGCTAAAGAGTATCTTGTGGGTTATGTACAATACTTTCCAGTACTAATGTTTCTGCCAAAGAAATCCTAATTAAACAAAACAGAAAAGCATCAAAAGGGTGATATTGAAGTCACCTCTTCCAGAATGTTCTCTAACATAATAGCTAAAGATGTTCTCTGCAGATAGAAATATATCCAGGAAGGATTTCAGAAACCATTTGAGGAAAGTTGAACAAAAGTCTTTACCAACCACGAAGAGACAGCCTCCAAGGCTGTAAATTTTCTAAATCAAACCTTTTGTTATTGTTGTTATTGTTTTTCTCTTTCTTTTTTTTTCCCTCTGTTTAAAAAAAAAAAAAAAAACGACAAAAAAATGGAGGAGGTAGTCTTAGTTTCATGTTAATGCTTTCTTTTTTACCAATTTAGACATAACTTGATTTCTTTTAGGATTGTTTTCAACAGTTAAATTAGGTGACTGTACAGCTGTCCTGAGAACATACACACATCTTCTAAGAGATGTTTTGGGCAATATCATGTTCTTAATCTATGTAACACTTAATGTTCGAGTAGTACATGTGTTTCTAATATTTTGCCCTTAAAACTGAACATATTTTAATATAAGAAGCCATAAAGAAATTAAAATGGATGAAGATTGTCCCTTTCTTTTTGTTTTTCCTATTTTTTCTTTTTTAGTCAGAGGTGAAACCAGAAAGAAATCTGATATGAAATTCAGTCAGAATAACTTTTTTTTTCCTCCAAATTTTCATTTACACTTTTCTAAATTGCTTTGCCGTTAGGCCTGAAATCCCAACATGCCAGAGACAATTGCATAATTGAATCTAGAGTTATGACATCAAGTGATTCTCATGAAAAGCATTTGAAATATATATTTAGTGTACAATCTTATAATTTTATTGAAGTAGAAGAATTTGCTTCATCAATTCCATCAGTTCCATGAAGCCACTTTGCAAGAAGGCAACATTCTGGACATTCTGATTGAGTGATGCATGGAGTGACATTTTACAATTGAACACTAAAATGTCCTTTGTTATTATAATTATTGAAGTTCCAGGGTAGGACATTATAGTTAACCTTTCACTCATTTAAAACATAAATTGTACTTTTTTATTCATGTCTAGGACAATATTTTAATCAAAAATTTTTCATTTTACTCCGTAGCATGTGAATTAAGACATTAACTTAAATTCTTAAATTCTCATACTTTTCCTAGAGCATTCGTCCCATCTACAGTGAACAGTTCTACTCGTAAGTGAATTGCCCTTACTCTGAAAAACTGATGGAAAACTGATTCAACAGTATCCTTCTTTTTTTTCTAGGAAACTACCCTGCAACTGTGATATGCACTTTACAACACATAAAGCATCTATGAGGGTTTTTGATTTGCATTTTCCTAAAACCAAACCAAACCAAACCAATTCCAAACAAAACACAAATAAAAGCTCTGCTAGGCTTTCAAGTTATTCACAGCCTTCAAAATATTGAATTAAAACTTGCCAGCAGTATAGCTTCTGAAAAATTCAATGGCATAAACTAAAGACATAGTCAGGTTGCATTGTTCTCTGCTCATTCGCAATACAGTTGTAAGAGGTTTTGTAACATTAAACTTCTTCTGCACAGAATGGATGAGGACTCTTCTGAGTGAACTTGATATATAACCTGTTGCTAATTCTCCTGTCCCAGATGTGCACTGTGCTTGTCAGCGACACACATTATGCCTTTGATTTGTGAAAGCTTGAAATACAAGTGCATAAAACCACTGCATTGAGAAGGCTGACAATTGGGCTTTTTTCTCTATCCATTCCCAAGGTTGGAGGAATTTGAAGACAACGCAAGAAACAACAATGCATCTCTCTCTGGAAATTGACACCTACCTTCAGACACTACTGCACCAGTTAAGGATGGAAAACTTTATTGGTAATGCTCTTGATTATTATTTAGGAATTTTCTGCTTATCTCTATTTTCTCATGGAAATAATTTAATCTCTGTCTCTTTTCCCCTTTTGTAAAATAGCAACATACTGATTTATGCAGTTAGATGGAAGGGAAGTTCATCGTTGTGTAGGACTTGGATGTTTGCAGTGAAGAAGTAGGAAATGTTAGCTAATCTGAGAGCAGGGGATAAGGTAGCTCCAGAAAGCTTCAGAAGGAGAGAAATACAGGTGTTTGAAACATTCGCAATAGGAAAACATATTAAAAATCATTTTTTTTCTTGGACAAGGTGACATGCATTTGTATTCCACATTTTTCCTTCTTCTTTTGGTTTCCTTCCTCCCTTATTGTTTTACTTTTCCAGCCCATCCCAACTTCTGTAGGTTTTTATTAGTTTTCACTGCCTACATCCTTCACTGAGTTGAATTCTCCTTTACTCAGCCAACTTAATATCTTCAGTTATCAACTCTCAACTCCAGATTTGCCTTCTTCCTTCTCTACATGTCCTTTTTCTTTTGTTATATCACTCTTCAATCTTCACAGTTGGCTTTATGCTCATGTTTGCTGATCCTGATGTTGGTTTTATGCTGCAGAGTATCTCTCTGAATTTAAATTATAGGAACATTCCAAGACTGCTTTTTTCACATGAGTTTCAGACTTAACTGTGCATACTTGGAAAAGGTGTATGTTATCTTTCTCATGTGTACATTGGTCTCACTTGTGGTTTTGACTGAACAATAAGATCACTGCTCATGCATGTGTAGCTCTTTATACATATTTAGCATTTGTAGGATTGTAAAACCAAGGGGAGAAAAAAAGCTAAATTCAGAGAGAAGTCTTATCTTTTTTAAAACTTAAGAAGCTGCAAACCAAAATATGTTTTCAATGCATGAGTGATTTCCGAGTTCATTTATGCAGTACTGGACAAACTAAGGTTTTAATCTGATCTGAGGTACTGTTCATATAGAATGAGACAATAATTTTAGAATCCAGCAAAACCATGCAAATATAGTTATCAAATAATTCAGATTTTTAACTCTTGCAATAAGTGGCAAAGAGTGTATCCAAACTGTGTTTTCATTCATTTACAGTTTATCCCTCTTTCCTCTCTGCAAAGAGCAATGATATCCTATTTTATCTCTGTCATCCTGATGTGAAAACAAACAACCACGTGTGGCTTGTGGTCTCTAAATGAAGAAAGATGAATGAACATAGCTTTGCCAGAGTAGACAATCTAATGGACCAGAAATTTTAATTGGGAAAGAAATAACTCTCATGTAATAGCTAAGGTAGTGCATTGCTGTGACTTGTGTTTTCTCAGAAAGGCTCACCAAAAGCATTGTGGTTTGGGGTGATAGCAGCCCAGTTAATTTATTTCAGCAAAGAGAGGTTTTTTTTTTTACAGGTTTCCTCATTTGTGTGCAAAGCCAAATTAGACAATTATCTTTATTTTATGGATCCTGCCCTCATTCCATTAGTATATTATTCTATTACACAATTACTAGTCTGGAATCAGTCCTTCAGGATTTTAGTCTTATTGGGCTAAAATAATTTGATAGTTATTTCCTGGGGCAGAACAAAAAAGTCTGAGTTTTGTTTCTATTTTTAGTCTGGGGGGTTTTGTTGTTTGGGGGTTTGTTTTGTTTGTTTTGTTGATGTTGTGGTTTTTTTCTCTCCCTGCATAAAATAAATATGAATGCATTTCTAAAATGACAAAGAAGTGATTTCACTGCTACTTGAATGTGAAAATAATAATATTTAGGAACTGAGGAAATGTTCTTCAGCTGTTAAAACTTATTGCATCTGTAATTTTGGCTGATTTCTAATTCACATGGTTAGAAGAAATACGTTCCAGGTGTTGATCTGTGCTCCCTGGTTTAGTATATTCAAAACTAGAACCAAGAGGTTAATGTCACTTTCTATACATTCATTTCCCAAGCAACCTTTTCTAGATGGTTTCATTTTGTTTTGTTTCGTTTTGGGGGGGATGTGGTGTATATTATTATCTGGGGTTTGAGTTCCCAAAAGAAAATTTATTGTATTAGTTTCTTGACCTGTCTTCATTCCTACATCTACACCTACAAAATGGGCTGTGGTGATGCAGGTTTCTTTCTGGAGGGAAAAAATTGTTCTCTGCAATAAGATTTATTTTAACTATGCATCTCGATGTGTACTTTAATAGCAGGACTGTTTGAGTAGAAAGTTCTTGGTAAAAGGAAGTAATACGTGGCCTTTGATTAAAACATCTGTTTTATTTTGGAAAACAAAAATATGTCATTGTGTCCTGGGTTCAGCTATAGCAGTGATTTTTCTCCTTCTTAGTAGCTGGTGCAGTGCTGTGTTTTTTAACTTTCAGCCTGGGAACAACGCTGATAACACTGATGTTTTTAGTGGTTGCTAAGTAATGTTTATTCCGACCAAGGACTTTGTCAGTCTCATGCTTTGCCAGGGAGGAGGGGAAGCCGGGAGGAAACAGAGACAGGACACCTGACCCAAACTGGCCAAAGGGGTATTCCATACCACAGCACGTCATGCCCAGTATATAAACCGCGGGGAGTTACCCGGAAGGCCCAGATCACTGCTCGGATCGGGCTGGGAGTCGGTCGGCAGGTGGTGAGCAATTGTATCCTCTCCGCTTGTTATTTCACTAATCATTATTATCATTGGTGGTAGCAGTAGTGGTTTTGTATTATACCTTAGTTGCGGGACTGCTCTTATCTCAACCCATGGGAGTTATATTCTTTCGATTCTCCTCTCCATCCCTCCGGGAGCAGGGGGAGGAAGAAGGGGGGGGAGTGAGTGAGCGGCTGTGTGGTTCCAAGTTACCGGCTGGGCTCAAACCATGCCAGTTCTTTGTGGCACCCAATGTGGGGCACGAAGGGTTGAAATAACGACAGATCTGACCAGAGTGTGTCTAATCGTATTTGTGATAAGCATTCATTGTTACTACTCATCACAATGTCGATTATTTGGCTCTCAGATTCGTTGCGCTTGATCTCAGAGTTTCTGCATGTTGTACCTTACTTACAGCCAGTATTTGCTGTTTTAATTTTTTTCAGCTGGGGGGCCTGGGCTAAGGTTCTTGTTTCACTGTACTTCATGGTAATGACTTGTCATACAATAGACTCATTGATCATGAAACTGGTCTGGTTTGTGCTTCCAGCGTGGCCATCACATCTATACTTTGGGAGGTATATAATGAAATATTTTAGCAATTGGATATCTTTTTTTCCTCCTCGGGGAGTCAACTTAGGAAGGAGGCATTCCCTTTCACCCCCCGTTCCCCCACCAGCCTATTTGCAACAGCAGTTGAGAGTTCTGAAGGTTTTGGATGGCCTTTGAATACCCTTGAAACCTGCCTGCTGATTGTGCTGGGGATCAGCATGTTGGCACACATACGGAGTATGTTTTACCCACGGCCATCCCGCCCTGGGAACATCCTATTTCGTCTGATCTCGAAAGTTAAGCAATATCGGGTTCAAGTCTGGTCTAGGATTAGACGACGATATAGAAGGACCACCAAGAGATTTTCCCTGAGGCTGGACAGTCATGAGTGGCAGGGTGTGTGGGATAGTATGGGCAAGTATCTAGGCCAGTGGGCCCCTCCAGTGCTTTGGAACTTCACCACTGAACAAGTGCAACATCCGGAAAAACTAGTAAAACACTTCAACGAGGTGTGCTGTCGTTCTGCTTATACCAGAGAGGGACAACTCGCTGCAACGTGCTGGGGCTTGGCCTATGCCTACAGAGCCCTGCTCAACACTATCCAGCACCCTCAAGGGAAGAAAATATCTCTGGATCTGATGGCAAAGCAACAGACAACGCAGCTATGCCAACTACAAGCACAAGAGCTACTCAAACCCTGACCACAACAGACAATGCAACTACTCCAACTTCAAATACACCAGCTACACCAACCCCAGTGACAAGCACAGCAGCTACTCAAACCCCGACAGCAACAGACAATGCGGCTACCCCAAGCACTGCAGCTACACCAACCCCAGTGACAAGCACAGTAGCTATTCAAACCCCGACAGCAACAGACAATGCAGCTGTTGGTGTTACTCAACTCCCAAGCACAACAGCTGCACCAACCCTGGCAACAGACAATGCAACTCCAATCCTAGTGGCAGACACTGCAGCCAGTCCAACCACAGTGACAAACACTGCAGCTAAACCAAATGGCCAGTTTGTGACAATGTCTGTTGCCCCTGTAAGCAAAAGCAGACGAGAGGCACAAAAAGCAACCCGCGAAGCAAAGAAAGATGAAGACCCAATGCCATTACTACACGGAACAGCATCTGAACAAGAGTTACTACTCCGTGGATCAGAGGAAGAGGAAGAAGAGGTGACTTCTCGACCCCGGACCTCAATCGAGTTGCGGAATATGCGAAAAGATTTCACCCTCAGTTCTGGAGCAATGGGTGCATGAACTGAAGAGGAGAACAATGGTCAAGGATGATCCTCCCAGGAGAGCTGCTGCTCCAGTCTCTGGTGAGCAGTTTCCCAGATGGAGTGGAAGAGCTGATTTTACTCCAGCTCCTGTGATAAGGAATACTAATCCCTTTCTACAAGACATAAGTGGAGAATTTTATGATCACTATTAGAGGGGCCCTGCCTCCAGCCAGGTGGAGGAGAGGGATAATCGGGTTTACTGGACTGTGTGGATCAGATGGCCTGGCACATTAGTCCCACAGAAGTATAAGGCTCTAGTAGATACCGCTGCACAGTGTACCCTGATGCCATCAAGGTACCAAGGGGTGAAACCCATTTACATTTTTGGAGTGACAGGAGGATCCCAAGAGTTAACTGTACTGGAAGCTGAAATCAGCCTGACTGGGAGGAAGTGGCAAAAGCACCCCATTGTGACTGGTCCAGGGGCTCCATGCATCCTTGGCATAGACTATCTCAGGAGAGGGTACCTCAAAGACCCAAAAGGGTATAGATGGGCTTTTGGTATCGCTGCCTTGGAAACAGAGGAAATTAAGCAGCTGTCCACCTTGCCCGGTCTCTTAGACGATCCTTCTGTTGTGGGGTTGCTGAAGGTCGAAGAACAACAAGTGCCAATTGCGACCACAACAGTACACCGGCGGCAATATCGCACCAACCAAGACGCCTTGATTCCCATCCATAAGCTGATCCGTAGACCGGAGAGCCAAGGAGTGATCAGCAGGACCCGCTCACCCTTTAATAGCCCCATATGGCCAGTGCAAAAGTCTAATGGAGAGTGGAGATTAACAGTAGACTATCGTGGCCTGAAGGAAGTCACACCACCATTGAGTGCTGCCGTACCGGACATGCTAGAACTTCAGTATGAACTGGAGTCAAAGGCAGCCAAGTGGTATGCCACAAATGATATTGCCAATGCATTTTTCTCAATCCCTTTGGCAGCAGAATGCAGGCCACAGTTTGCTTTCACTTGGAGGGGCGTCCAGTACACTTGGAACCGGCTGGCCAGAGGTGGAAACACAGCCCCACCATCTGCCATGGATTGATCCAGACTGCACTGGAACAGAGACAAACTCCAGAACACCTGCAATACATTGATGCCATCATCGTGTGGGGTGATATAGCAGAAGAAGTTTTTGAGAAATGGAGGAAGATAATCAAATCCTGCTGAAGGCCGGTTTTGCCATAAAACAGAATAAGGTCAAGGGACCTGCACAGGAGATTCGATTTTTGGGAATAAAATGGCAAGATGGACGTCACCAGATCCCCACAGATGTGATCAACAAGATAACAGCAATGTCTCCACCAACTAACAAGAAAGAAACACAAGCTTTCTTAGGTGTTGTGGGGTTCTGGAGAATGCACATCCCAAATTACAGTCTGATTGTAAGCCCTCTCTACCACGTGACCCGGAAGAAGAATGATTTCAAATGGGGCCCTGAGCAACAACAAGCCTTTGAACAAATTAAACGAGAAATAGTCCATGCAGTAGCCCTTGGACCAGTCCGGGCCAGGCCAGATGTGAAAAATGTGCTCTATACCACAGCCGGGGAGAATGGTCCTACCTGGAGCCTCTAGCAGAAAGCTCCAGAGGAGACTCGAGGTCAACCCCTCTGCTTTTGGAGTCGGGGATATAAAGGATCCGAGGCCAGCTATACTCCCACTGAAAAAGAGATACTGGCAGCCTATGAAGGTGTTCGAGCTGCTTCAGAAGTGATTGGAACTGAAGCGCAGCTCCTCCTGGCACCCCGGTTGCCTGTGCTGGGCTGGATGTTCAAAGGCAGGGTCTCCTCTACACATCGTGCAGCTGATGCTACATGGAGGAAGTGGGCCGCACTAATTACATAACGAGCTCGAATAGGAAATCCCAGTCATCCAGGAATTCTAGAAGTCATCATGGACTGGCCAGAGGGCAAAGATTTTGGGATGTCACCAGAAGAGGAGGTGACGCGTGCTGAAGAGGCCCCACCATATAATGAACTGTCAGAGAGTGAAAAGCAATATACCTTGTTTACTGATGGGTCCTGCCGTATTGTGGGAAAGCATCTGAGATGGAAGGCAGCTGTGTGGAGTCACCTGCGACAAGTTGCAGAAACTGCTGAAGGAGAGGGTGAATCGAGTCAGTTTGCAGAGGTGAAAGCCATCCAGCTGGCCTTGGACATTGCTGAATGAGAAAAATGGCCAGTACTTTATCTCTACACTGACTCATGGATGGTGGCAAATGCCCTGTGGGGGTGGTTGCAGCAATGGAAGCAGAGCAACTGGCAACGCAGAAGTAAACCCGTCCGGGCTGCTGCATTGTGGCAAGATATCGCTGCTCAGGTGCAGAACCTGGTGGTGAAGGTACGCCACGTAGATGCTCATGTACCCAAGAGACGGGCCACTGAGGAACACCGGAATAACCAGCAAGTAGATAAAGCTGCTAAGATTGAAGTGGCTCAGATGGACTTAGATTGGCAACATAAGGGTGAATTATTTTTAGCCCGGTGGGCCCATGACACCTCAGGCCATCAAGGCAGAGATGCAACATATAGATGGGCTCGTGATCGAGGGGTGGACTTAACGATGGACGCTATTGCCCAGGTTATTCACGAATGTGAAACATGTGCTGCAATTAAGCAAGCCAAACGATTAAAGCCTCTCTGGTATGGAGGACGATGGCTGAAGTACAAGTATGGGGAGGCCTGGCAGATTGACTATATCACACTCCCACCAACCCGCCAAGGCAAGCGCTATGTGCTTACCATGGTGGAAGCAACCACCAGCTGGCTGGAAACATACGCTGTGCCCCACGCCACTGCCCGAAACACTATCCTGGGCCTTGAGAAACAAGTTTTGTGGCGACACGGCACCCCAGAGAGAATTGAGTCAGATAATGGGACTCATTTCCGGAACAACCTTACAGACACTTGGGCCAAAGAGCATGGCATTGAGTGGGTATATCACATCCCCTACCATGCACCAGCCTCTGGGAAAATCGAACGGTACAATGGGCTGTTAAAAACTACACTGAGAGCAATGGGTAGTGGGACTTTCAAACACTGGGATACACATTTACCAAAAGCCACCTGGTTTGTCAACACTAGGCGATCTGCCAACAGGGCTGGCCCAGCCCAATCAGAACTTTTACGTACTGTAGAGGGGGGGGAAAAGTTCCTGTGGTGCACATAAAGAATTTGTTGGGGAAGACAGTCTGGGTTATTCCTGCTTCAGGTAAAGGCAAACCCACTCATGGGGTTGCTTTTGCTCAGGGACCTGGATATACTTGGTGGGTAATGCAGGAAGATGGGGAAGTCTGATGTGTACCTCCAGGGGATTTGATTTTGAGGGAAAACAGCCAATGAACTCAATTGTACGCTGTTGCCTGCTCTATAACACTTTGATAGCCCACCAGCTAGATATCTTCAGGCCGCCAGGAACTGACCCTGACTTCCCTCCGATCATCACCTCAACAAAGAGTGAATTTTGAGGAAACCAGATGAGCTCAGCAGTGACCAGACGAGTTTGGCGGTGTCATCAGCAGGCAACAACCCAACACTACACACCGTCCCTCCAGCCCTGAAAGATTATTACAAGAGATGGAGCCTGACATCATGGACTGGATGAATTCAGCAATTTTACAGGGATTGGTCCATGGACTAGGGAATGATATCTTTCTCTGTGTGTGGGTGTGGGTGTATATATATGTGTATATATATGGGACAGGGGCAATGGTGTGTTGAGAGATGTCGGATTTGAGCATGACGTGAATGGTATGGAATAAGGGGTGTATAGTGTCCTGGGTTCAGCTATAGCAGTGATTTTTCTTCTTCTTAGTTGGTGCAGTGCTGGTGCAGTGCTGTGTTTTTTAACTTTCAGCCTGGGAACAACGCTGATAACACTGATGTTTTTAGTTGTTGCTAAGTAATGTTTATTCCGACCAAGGACTTTGTCAGTCTCATGCTTTGCCAGGGAGGAGGGGAAGCCGGGAGGAAACAGAGACAGGACACCTGACCCAAACTGGCCAAAGGGGTATTCCATACCACAGCACGTCATGCCCAGTATATAAACCGGGGGGAGTTACCCGGAAGGCCCAGATTGCTGCTCGGGTCGGGGACTGCTCTTATCTCAACCCGTGGGAGTCATATTCTTTCGATTCTCCTCTCCATCCCTCCGGGAGCAGGGGGGAGGAAGAAGGGGGGGAGTGAGTGAGCGGCTGTGTGGTTCTGAGTTACCGGCTGGGCTCAAACCATGACACATTGGTTCATTCATTAGAGTGGTATATTCCTTCCAAGTAGTAAAGAAAATAATGAATCAAATTAATTGGAATAAATGACACAAGTGGTAGTTACCAAACTGGCTAATGTATAACTAAGCAAATAATAGTAATTCTTCATCTCAATCTCAAATTAGAAACTGGAAAGTATGTGTCAGATTGACTCTATTTTTACTCACAAATAATAAAGTTCACCCTACATTTTCCGTTCGATATTAAAACTGCAAGCTGATTGTTCCAATTGCTTAGGACCTAAGAATACCACATACATATATGTATATATATAAATATGTATATATATAAATTTGTATGTATTTAAAGGTTAACGTGAAGTAAACTCATAAAATAGAAGAAGTAAAAGCCTTTTGGTGATTTAAGGAGACTGCTAACTGAGAGAAAACTTTAAACCTTGTTCTCAGAGTTTTAATTATCATTTAAGACAAACAAAAATTCACTACCTACTCTTACAAAGCCTAAATGATTTGCTGGGCTCCATAAATACATGCACATGCTCCTGTTTTCATGCTTCCTGGAGGGGAATCCATTATACTGCTCAATATGTGTTTCATTCCATCTGTGTGAAAATCAAGCTTTTAATTAGATATTATTAATGAGGGAAGAAGGCCATAAAATATAAATAAACTATTTCTACTCCTTTTATTTCCCAATTATCCTCATATTACTGCCAATTTCATTCTAAACTCAAGGCATTTGTGAGTACCGCAACTGTCACTGACTTCTCCAGTGATCCCTTTAAAGCGTCACTGGTTTTGATCACCTCCTTCAATCATAATTGGAAGATAAATCAGTTGACTGCCACTGTGAACAACTGCTTGAGTATATTGCACAGATAACATTGCTGAAGAAGTTATATTGAAAGTTTAAATGGCTGGTCAAATTAGGTTTGATTAAGCTTCTTTGTGCTACAAGCTGTCCAATCTATGCTAATGATTAATGGAGAGAAACTGTGTTCCACGATCAGGAAAGCTTCCTATGCCTTTCATGCATTGAAAGGAGCAGCAATCTTGTAGCAAGTTTTCTGTGTGAATACATTGTATTAATTATATCACCAATGTTTTGGGGTTTTTTTCCTACAAGAAACTCTGGGAACAACTTGTTGGGATATTATCAGGTGTTCTGTGATCCTCTTAAAAAGGGTGAGGCACAAGCAGTGGATCCAAGTTGTAAGTTTTTTAAATGGAGTGTCAGTGACTTACTACAACTGGGGGTGTAGACCTATAACCTGTAAAACCTTATTATTGATTTAAAAGTCATCTGTTAGCTGCAAAATATAGAAATGTTAGTAGACTTATAAGATTTCGGAAGACAGATAAGTAAAGCTAGAAGATTCCATTTTGATGATCTCATCTGACAAGCCCTCACAAGATACCCACACTGTTTAAGATATCAGCCACTGGTGTATAACAGCAACTTTGTGGTCTAACCCCAGCCCAAGCAGTGCCTGCATAAGCTTTTATCAAGCTGGAATAAGAGAATCTTATTCTGAGTCTGAGTCCTGCTTCCACTTTGCTCCTGGTTAATATTGTTTTGAAAGAGTGTGTTCTAGTCCAAAGCCAGGTAACATAATCGTATTATTTTTCCATATGAGGGTATAAATGTCACATCAGGGCAGAAAAACACTCTGCTTTATAAAGAGAAAAAAAAGGTCCTTAAATTACAAATTAGACAATTATTGTCCTTAAGACACACACTGTCCACCATTCCCACTTAAGTGGATTGTAAAGAAGTTTGTGAAGACAGCAGAAGTTGCAATACAACATATAGCTCAGCATGTCTTTCCCTATCAAATTCCAAATTTCATGAATTGCTCTTTCAAGGGTGGGTTATTCTTTCTGTCTTGTAATCCAAGCAAAAGAAACCGCTAAAGAACACCATGTTGCAGTAATCTAAAAAAAAAAAAAAAAAAAAAAAAAGAAAAGGGAGGGAATAGACATTGGTGTTCACAATACCAAGAAGGGAAGAACTCTATCTTGAGCTTGAAACTCCATTTATCTTTGTGCACCATTGACCTTAACATCCAATCACATAGGCTTTCTTCCTGAGACCTGCAAAATTCACCTTGCAAAATAGTGGACATAAATTGGATGTGGAAGTTGTTTTCCTGGTGTGATAGGAGGATAGATCCCATGTTATTGTAGAACTTCTCAGACTGAAAGCTAAATGATACCTGCAGTCTTTTCCCAAAGCCAGAGCATTCCTGATAGTGGTACTGCTGCTGTAGCAGGTAGTATTGTCTAGCAGATGAGAGACCAGTCAGTTTTCACTCATGTAGCTACAGCTCTTGCTTCAGTGGGTGCTTAAAGAGGGAGGTGGCTTCAGGGTAAAAGTCCTACAGCTCTGTGAAAGTGGAGGAGGAGAAGACAGTCTCAGTTTCTTCAGCGCTGCCTTTCACTTCAGTCTCAAACATCAAACAATGTCTCCAAAGAAACTCCACAGCTTTTAGGAAGGAAGGAAGAAGGGAAGGGATGAAGGAAGGAAGGGATGAAGGAAGGAAGGGATGAAGGGAGGAAGGGAGGAAGGGAGGAAGGAAGGAAGGGAGGAAAGGAGGAAAGGAAGGAAGGAATGAAGGAAGAAAGGAAAGAAGAAAGGAAGGAAGGAAGGGAGGGAGGGAGGGAGAGAGAAAGAAGAAGGAAGGAAGGAAGGAAGGAAGGGAGGGAGGGAGGGAGGGAGGAAGGAAGGAAGGAAGGAAGGAAGGAAGGAAGGAAGGAAGGAAGGAAGGAAGGAAGGAAGGAAGGAAGGAAGGAAGGAAGGAAGGAAGGATGGAAGGAAGGAAGGAAGGAAGGAAGGAAGGAAGGAAGGAAGGAAGGAAGGAAGGAAGGAAGGAAGGAAGGAAGGAAGGAAGGAAGGAAGGAAGAAAAAAGAAAAAAACCACAACCAAAACCCATAGATAAATAAACGGAATTTTCCTCCTTCCCCTTTCTCTCCTCTGTACCCTTGGAACTCCACTGCCCAAAAGCTTTACAAGCATTGCAAAAAACTGTTGATGTCATTATACTGTTTAGGGTAGTCTGATACAGTTGTCACTGAACAGTTAGCCTTGATAATCTTTCCTTTGATGGCTAGATTATGATTATACAATTGAACTATGATTAAAGTAGTGTGTTGTTTGGAGTTACATATGGAAGTTCAATGAGACTGCTAATTCTCTACTCTACCTGCTGCTTACTTTTACTTATCTTTATGTTGTGTTTAAAGACTAGGAGTATTTTTATGTTTCTTGTTACTGATGTTACAGATGGTATAAGAAAGTATAACCCAAATAAAAACCTATTATTTTTCCCAGCAAGCTTTCCCACTCAAAAGATACATGTAATTTTATGTCTTCAGATTCCTTTCACTTCATATTTTTATACTGTAGGTGCAACTTTAAAATGCCCTACCTTAGCTAATGAGTTTTGCAGGCAGCATTCAGCATTGCAGATTTACACTGATTGTACTTCTTTGTTGATATTTTGGTAAATGTTACAGGTTCTGATCCCATCTATGTTTGTATCATTGTGAGAATACATAAAAACAACAAGGATAACCTACTTTATTATTATCTTACTATTCACTAATTACTGTTAATTTGATTAGAACAGCAAATTAAAACAGGGAAGAGTCAGAGTTTATTCACAGTTAAATCAGTGGGTTATACAGTATTTGCATTTTAATTAAGTCATAAGTGTTTAATGTATTGTGCTGGAAATACAGGTGGATTCTCTGGCTTCACTGAAGTTTAACATTCATCTCATATTATTTAATTTTTGATGAAATTTTGTGTCTACATTTATACAAATACTCATAGCTGTAAGTATGCAGTTTTGTTACTGATACACTTCCATAATATGCCAAAATTAACAGACAATTCTTCCCTATAGATCATTGAACCAAACACTCCAGTGCATGAAATGCTGTAAGCCATAGTCCAGACAAGTCCTTTGTCTTAGTGTCTGTACAATGTAAATTCTAAATAACAACATTTAGGCATCTGCTCTCTATTCTGAAATCCAGCATAAAATATATAGGTAAAGTTAAGAATCTTCCAGGTTAATTCACAGTAATCAGACAGCAATGAGGAGAGAAAACCCTCTGTCTGACTGCCAGGCATCCTTCAGCTCTATACCTTCAACCAAAGGCATTACAAGCCCAAACAGAAAGTAGGGGCCTACAGTGTTTCTTCAAAATAACTTTTCATTTTCAGATTGGTTGGTTTTGGTGGGTGTCAAGAGGATATCTGTCAGATATATACACAGAATCACAGAATCACAGAATCACATCATGGCTGATGTTGAAAAGGACCTCAGGAGATCATCAGATCCGCTTAAGCAGGGCCATGTAGAGCTGGTTTCCCAGCTCAGTGTCCAGATGTCTTTTGAGTACATCCAAGGATGGAGACTTCATGACCTCCCCGGGCAGTCTGTGCCAGTGGTCAGTCACCCTTACAGTGAAAAAGTGTTTCTACTTGAGTGAAACTTGAGTGAGTCTAATACCACTCACCCTCTTCTGTACAACAGCCAGGATGAATTATTTCTGTTGAAAGGAAAAGGGATATGCAGGTTTTATTATCTCCACAACATGAGGGAAATCTAACCTGTAATCTTTTATTTTTAAAACATACTCAGTCATTGGTAACATTTCAGGTGAGGAGAGTGCTCTTACCCATTAAACTCTGTTAAATTCAAAGCTAGAACAGGCAAGAGCTTCATCCAGGTCCATTTTATTGGACAATTGACCTAAAACATTTTTTACATTGGTCAAGGAGTATGTCTTGTTATCTCATGAAGGCTAGAAAGGAGAGATTAGGGGAGTTTAAACATTTTTCAGGCAAGTATGTGGCAGTCTTCTCTGATGGAAGGGAAAATTTTGATCCTAACTGCAGATCTGAATTGGCTACCAAGTGAGCACTGTTTTGTTATTCACACAGAGGGAAGCTGAGACAATGGTTCCTAGTGAAATCTGAACCTTTCTATCGCCCTAATGAAAAAAGGTGTCCTGGAGACATATCACTTTCAGCTTGGTTCCTTGTAGCTACTTGATGAGCCTGGGAGATCTGGGCTTGTGAGTAAGTGCTGGGAGATTGAGGGCTATACAATTATGTGCTTCACCCAAGTTCAAAATCTATCATCAAATTACACAAACAGTAAAGAAGGTGCCAGGGGATTTTGTTGTACAGCCCTCATTTACATAGATAGAAGCTATATGACTAAAACCGTGTACTCAGCAATGAAATTCTATCCCTTAAATGAATGTATTAGGATAAATAAGGAATTAATTCAGAGGCTGAATGAAACTTCTGCAAGCTTATGGTGCAGTGATTGCCTTCTCCACTCTACAGGAAAACTTCTTAAGTCAAACATATAGAAAATTTTAGATTGCAGAAAGTGCTGAATGTTATACAGCTTCAGTCCAAGCCCAAGTCTCCCCTGGCTGCTGTTCTCATTGGTATGTAACACGCCTCCCGTACAGAGTGTTGGCTTTAAAAGAGTTGAATAGAATAAATGTCAACGCTAAATAAATCCTATTGCCAACAAGCTGCCAGAAAATGTTTATCACACTTTTGGTAATATGTTGAAATCAGTTACTGTACAATGATGAATCATACCTTATATTGCACACATGTTGATAATAAATATTTATCAGACTTCTGGCAATTTCCACAATGCTGAAGAGATGCTATAGTTTGTTGAAGAGAATGTCTTTCTTCTAGACAGTAGGTAAATTTCCTGACTTTAAATGCAAGCAAAAACTGTTTAAGTAGTGTTAGGTGGTTTTGCCAGATAAAGGAACGAGGTTTTTCTGATGAAATGTACAACTACATATATATAGAGAGACATGTGTTAATTTTACTGTGTTATGGCAATGTTCTTTTATTGTCTGCTTATTATTTTTTAATTATTTTTTATTTTATATTTCATGATAAATCAAGTCATAAGGTTTTCAGGGTGTCAGTGCCAGAGTAAACATTACATGAATTCCTGCAAATCTTATTTATGAAACTTCAAAGTTAACAAAGGCTTGATTACGGATTAATTGGGTACAGGAACAGTCTGTAGTGTCTACTGTTATAGCAGATACACACTTCGGTCTGACATTTTTAAACATTCATATTGAGCCCACTACACAAAGGCCACAGTAAATAAAAGTAAGTATATTGCTGTTTGGTATATCAGTGTAGCATTGGCGACTATATTGATGTTTTAACTGTTTGGAGAAGGATGAAATGTACCAGCTAGGGAAAAAAAAAAAAAAATAGAAAACATAGATTAAAACCTTCAAGTGGGGATCATGCTTCTCTTCCATTCCTCTACAACATTATGCAAAATGTAGCATAGGTGCTGAACTACACTACTGAAAATTAAATGAAGGCGTAAATTAGCTTTGGTACATATCAGTATTGTAAAACTCTATGATATTGTCCTCTAAAGTTCAAGATATTCTAAATTGTCCTCTAAAGTTATATGCCAGGCACATAACACTGTGCTAATGATGGGAACAGAAAGAGCAACTTAGTGACCTATGACAGAAGAAAATAAACTTTTATCCATTTCTATATCCAGGCTCATACCCTAAACATTACATCATTCTTTTATTTAGACCTTGCCATGTGACCCAATGCTTGCTGCAATATTGCTATGGTGGATCAGGAGCAGGGAAAATTCAAAGGCACCACCCTTTGAGGGCAAAGTGAAACTAGTAGTCTGCATTTTCCCCAGTCTGAGAAGAATGGCAAAACCTCCTCCCCTATCCTTTGTTTTGATTAGAGCAGTGGGCTCAAGATGATTGTTCCTTTAGACATACTTTCTTTTCCCCCTACATTTGTATTCTGCATAAAGAGAATGGATTTAAGAACAGGATTGTGTAAAGAAAAAAGTCCCAACATGCTACACAATAAAAATTAGAGAATTGCACACTGTCCTATTTTGGACAGAAATCAGAGAGTTTTAATATACTTCACTGGCCGATTTAAAGTGCTACATCCTAATACACAATAATTTGTTCAGTTATTAACCAAGAATTCCTAGCTGGCAACATAGTTATGTAAAACTTAGCATTCTTATAAATGTCATTCAGAGATTTTCTCTCTTCTTTAGAAAGAAGGGCAAATTTTAAGGCACCAGAAATGGAAATTTCAAGACAGATTTTTTTTTGTTGTTGTTGTTCACTAGCTGTCAAAATTTTTGCTGTAGGAGTGCTTTGGGTTGTCAAAGAAAAGTCCCTTTCAATGAGGTGTGTCCTTGCAAAAACATCAAAGGAATTTCAAAAAATAAAATTAAAATGAGGCCTTATAAAGAATTAGTACAGAAAAAAAAAAAAAATTATAAGAAAACCACTCAAGTCTGTTACCCAGTTACTACCCACATTTTGAAATATCTCTGAAATCAGAGCACTCTGGAAGCCAGACTCTATACTCAGTTCTCTGACAAAGAGCAATACAAAGTTTTACACAACAGTGTGACCATATATTAAAAGCTCTGGGGTTCAAAACAACCTTTATCTTCTGCAAAAGGAGCCTCTCTGGGCAGTGAGGTAAAATTACCGTGTTCCGTTACTCTTTTTCCATTCCAGTAAGTAAAGAACAATTTAGTAATGGCTCTCGTAATGAGCCAAAATGCATTTTAGAAAGGTACAAAAATACGTGCTAGGATATGCTTTCCACAGCTGAAAAGAGTAAGCTAATGGAACCTAAAGTGATTTGGTGTGGAAAGAGCTCTTACACTTCCTCTGTAGAGGGATGAAAGAGGGAAGACAGAAGGTTGTAGTTTAGCAGACATATTTTACGTGTCTTCAAGGGCTTCATCTTCCACATGAAGGGTTTTCCCATAGTGCATTTGGTTTGTGTGGCAAGGTTTTGGAAGCAGGAGGGCTGCAGGGGTGGCTTCTGTGAAAAGCTGCTAGAAGCTTCCCCCATGTCCAGCAGACCCAATGCCAGCCAGTGCCAAGATGGACCCACCGCTGGTGAAGGACAACTCCACCAGTAACAGTGGGAGTGCTTCTGGGATAACATAGTTGAGAAGGGGGAATTAAAACCCTGCAGAATGACAGCTGTAGCAAAAGAGGTGAGTGAGAATCTGTAAAAGAAACAGCCCTGCAGACACCAAAGTCAGTGCAGAAGGAGGGGAGGAGGTGCTCCAGGTGCTGGAGCAGATTCCACTGCAGCTCATGGTACAGACCATGGTGAGGCAGCTGTGCCTCTGTAGCCCATGGAGGTTCATGGTGGAGCAGATACCCACCTGCAGCCCATGCAGGACCCGATACCAAAGCAGGGCGATGCCTGATGGAGGTGGTGGCCATGTGGGCAGCCCACACCGGAGCAGGGTCCTGGCAGGAACCATAGAGAGAGAAGCCCACACTGGAGCAGGTTTGCTGCAGGACTTGTGACCCTGCAGGCATCCACGGTGGAGCAGCCTATTCCTGAAGGATGCACCCTCTGGAAGGGACCCACGCTGGAGCAGTCTGTGCCTGAAGGAGGCACCCCATGGAAGGGACCCACACTGGAGCAGTTTGTGAAGAACTGAAGCCCGTGGGAAGGAATCACATTGGAGAAGTTCATGGAGGACTGTCTCCTGTGGGAGGCCCCCACGCTGGAGCAGAGGAAGAATGTGAGGAGTCTTCCCCTGAGGAGGAAGGAGCATCAGAAACAACGTGTGATGAACTGATTGCAACTCCCATTCCCTGTCACCCCCGCACTGCTGGAGGGGAGGAAGTAGAGAAAATCAGGATTAAAGTTGAGCCTGGGAAGAAGGGAAGGGTAGGGGGAAGATGGTTTTAAGATTTGGTTTTATTTCTTGTTATCCTACTCTGATTTGTTTGGTAATAAACTAATTTTCCCCAAGTCAAGTCTGCTTTGCCCGTGACAGTTGATGGTGAGTGATCTCTCCCTGTTCTTATCTTGACTCATGATCCCTTCACCATGTTTTCTCTCCCCTGTTCATTTGAGGAGGGGAGTGATAAAGCAGCTTTGGTGGGCACCTTGTGCCTCAGCTAGGGTCAACCCACCACACATACCTTTTCAGTTTTTAAGTTACTTTATTTGTTACAACAGCCAAGAGTGAGTATACATCATGAGTATACATGGTAAAATATAAATCACGCTGCAAAACGCCTACAAGCTGAAAAGCATTAGATGAAAAGCAAAGAAAAATAACTGCTGTCTGGTTTTGCAGATTAAGAAATAAGATCCAGAGAAGTTAGGAACAAGCCTTACAAATTACTTAGACAAAATAATCATATATGAAAGTTAAATTGACTTGAGTAGAAATTAAGCGCTCCTGAAAATACCTGATGTATGCTTTCCTGCACCCTAAGGAACATGCACCCTACCACCAATTGACTTGCCAGGTCTATATGCAAGAAATGCACAAGTTAGCATACAGGACTATCAAAAAAAGTCATGATTTGTGATACATGCCACAAAAGTCACATGCAAAATTACATAAAAAGACTATGATGATTGCTAATCATGTTCAATTCAATCCCTAGTTGCATAAGGAATGCAGAGAAGAAGTCTTTCTGAGGACATTCATATACATCCTGAAAAAAAATAGCACAGAACATAAGAATTAGCTTTGCAAATAACTTCTGAAGTGTGGTTTCAGCCATCAAGAATGTGTTTGGTAGATTCATCTTGTACAGCCTGAAAATCAGCATTTTGAATTTCACCTTTAAACACCACTTGAAACTTAATGTTTCTTTGTCTCTTTTTTGTTGGTTTGCTTCTTCATAAGTCTGGTGCTAATTCAGTATAACCTAGATGTGTTCATTATATTTCTATATTTGGTTGCTCAATAAATGCTTCTTTTTTCTTTTTTTTTTATTTTGCTAAATACTCTTGGCTTCTACATCAAAAAGTAGTTAATGAGTGAGTTGCCATGGTAATTTCAGGTGGCTGGAAAATGTCAAAATACAATATGTTGTGCATGTAAAACTACAACTATGAAAACAAAATCAGAAGTAATTTTTTTGAGCACAATATGGTAACTACATGGATATCTAAGTGAAACTGAAAAAAACCTAACTACTTACTTTGTAACCACACAAAAAGGTCCACAGTCTTTCAAACATAGACTTGAGCTTTCATAAAATATTAGTAAAAAACAAAATATATATAAGGATACTAATTTTGACACTTGACATTGTCAAATATCCTGAGAACTGTCTGTTGCCTTTAAGCTTAGCATTTCAGCCTCTGGATAGAAATACATCTTTTGTAAAACACTGCAGACATGGACAAAATATTAGTCAAAAAAGTTAACATTTTAAAGTGCCAGATTGTGTCGTTTTCTTTGTTCTTGCCTGTACAGATTTATACACCATCCTTTACATATATATACCTGGACATATATATGTGGACTTGTGCAGTGTTTGACACTGTCCTGCATGACATACTTGTCTCCGAACTGGAGAGGCATGGATTTGACTGATGGACCACTTAGTGGATAAAAATTGGCTGGATGGTGATACTCAAAGAGTTGTGGTCAATGGCTTGATATTCAAATGGAGATTGTTGGCGAGTGATGTTTCTCAAAGGTTGATAGTGGGACTAGAGCTGTTCAACATCTTTGTCAGCAACATGGACAGAGGGATTGAGTATGCCCTCAGCAAGTTTGCTGACAACAAAGGAGGGAAGGGAAGGAATGTCATCCAGAGGGACCTTAATAGGCTCAAGAGGTGGGCCAGAACAAACTTCATGAAGTTCAAAAAGGCCTACTGCAAGATTCTGCACCTGGATCAAGGCAATCCCAAGAACAGAAACAGGGTGGGCAGAGGCTGGACTGAGAGCAACCCTGAGAAGAAAGACGTTGGTTGATGAGAATCTCAACATGAGTTTGCAATGTGCGCTTGCAGCCCAGAAAGCCAGACGTATGTCGGGCTGCATCAAAAGAAGCGTGACCAGCAGGTCGAGAGAGGTGGTTCTCCCTCTCTACTTTGCCCTCATGAGACCCCACCTGCAGTACTGTGTTCAGATTTGGGGCCCCCAGCACAAGAGGGGTGTGGACCTGTCAGAGTAAGTCCAGAGGAGGCCATGAAGATGATCAGAACTTATGTGAGAAGATAATTTTCAAAGTGGAAATAGTATTTTAAGTAAACAAAACAAATAAACGTCATTCAAAACACAGTTTATTTGGACAGAGAACATAAACAGGATTTTAGTTTTGAATTTCAACTCTTCTTGTTATGCCACAATTTATTTTTTTCTTTGAGATTTACTAAAGTTTTCTATTAAACTTATGAGAATGCATTGCTTTATCTAAGCGAAGTTAACCAAAGAATGAACCCAAGTCCCACAGCTAGTAACTGTATGTTACTGTGTCAGTGCTGAAAAGGGGATAACACCATGGGTAATCCCACAATCTAATTTTCCTTTCACTCTTTGTTTGTACTCTAAGGGGACAATACCAAATAATGAATCACCAGTCTTGCTCTTTTAGCACATATAGCAGTGCTGCAATTACTCCTCATCCCCCAGGCTCATCCTCATTGCTGGAGTCCTTCATGCTCTGCACCAGCAGTCGGCCAGAACTTTAAAAAGTTGTCTTGGTCACATGTTATGTAGATATTTCACAGGCTTGGAAGTGTGTAGGGAGGACAAGACATTTGCGGCCTCTCACGTCTCTGAATTTCAGAACATATAAAAATATCTGACAGACTTGCTGTGACAGTGTTGGAGAGTTGTTTTGGGCAGCGGGAACGAAACTTGCAGTAGTCAAAGTCTATACTGTCTACATGTCTTCCAAAAGAAACCTGTTATTTAGCATGCCCCAACGTCTTTGAAAAAGGTCAGATTGGATTTCAGGAACAAAATAGTGCTTATGTGTCAGAGTCTAGTAATATCTGGCCAAGTTCTCTTAGACATCCCACATGTCATATGTAGAGATGTAATGTTTAATATAAAATTTACTTATCTGAAGATACTTGATGTTACATGGAATTTCTGAGTTAGTGGAGTTTTACAAGTCATACTGAAAACGCAATACATATGCAAGTTACACTTGGCAAAATACAGCTATTGCAATACACATTTCAATCACAGTGCCAATGTGATTCCCATTATTGGTCTGTATAACATGCTCACTGACATGATGCTGGTTGTTCCCACTTGTCAGGAAGGAGCACGTGGGTATATCAGAGCCCACTGGTTTTTTTTAAATTCTTTTGTTAGTTGTTCAATTCTTATATTCTATGTTTGGTTGAGACACGTATTCACTTCCACCATGCTGGTCTGGCTAACTCAGGGAGGTTCTCATACTCTTTTAATGAACTCAGGGAGAAACATTTATATCACCAGCTGATCTGCTCAACTGTTGATAGCTGTTTGTCTAAAAGACAGGTCACCCTCCAATCTCTTTGCGTCAAGATAAAGTCAGCTTCTTTGCAAGAGCTGTGGTCAGTCACAATCTGTAGTATTGCCTGAGCTTCATGGGCACATCAGCCTTGCTGATCTTCTCTAAGCCTTCTTTAATTTTAAGAGTTTATCCGTCAGTCACAGTGTGAAGAGTATGCACACAACTATAGAGAAGTGCCATATGTCAAGCAAACACTTCTCTTGTGGTGTCTTAACTTTAAATGCTGTGCTAATACAGGAGTACAGTTTGCAAGAGGACACTGGGTCTTACTCAGAACATAATCTGGAAAGTGTTCCCTTTTGTGTCTCTTCTTCCAAATTGCTTTTGGTAAATGTCATATCTGAGCTATCTGGGAAACTTTCTTCATCTACAGAAAAATCCTTTAAAGCATAACCATGGAGCTATCTAAAAAAGAAATCAAGAAAAAAAAATGGAAAAGGAGAAACTATTGTTAATGCTGAATTGTCATCTAATTATATGCTTTTAAACATTAGTTTACAGTGTGAACGTTACAACTGAAGGTCTTCAAATAGCTTTAAGATTATAAGTGGTACAGTTTTTGAGAGGCCCAAGCTATGAACAGTAGCTTCTCCCTTTTATCCTGTACTGGGTACAGAGAAAATTACCTTCAATAATATCAGTAAGGCTTTTGACCCAGTGCCCCTCAAAATTCTTCTCTCTGAATTGGAGAGATATGGATTTGGTGGCTGGACTGTTCAGTGGACAAAGAATTGTTTGGATGGTTACATTCAGTGGTCGATGACTTAATGTCCAGATGGAGATTGATGGTGAGTAGTATCCCTCCAGTCTCCATACTAGGACCAGTACTGTTTAATATCTTCACTAATCACATGGGCAGTGGGATTGAGTGCACCCTCAGCAAATCTGTATATGACACCAAACTGAGTGGTGGGGTTGACACCTGAGGGATAGGATTCCATCCAGAGAGACCAGGACAAGCTGAAGAAGTGGGCCCATGTGAACCTCATAAAGTTCAACAAGGCCAAGTGCGAAGTCCTGTACCTGAGTCAGGTCAAATCCTGGTATCAATACAGGCTGGGGGATGAAGGGATTGAGAGCAGCCTTGAGGAGAAGGACCTGGGAATACAGGCGGATGAAAAACTGGACATAAATTGGAATGCATGCTTGCAGCCCAGAAACCCAACCTATGATGGACTGCATCAAATGAAGCTTGGCCAGCAGGCTTGAGGGAGGTGTTTCTGCCTCTCTACTCTGCTCTTGTGAGACACCATCTGCAGTACTGCATCCAGGTTTGGACCCCCCAGTGCAAGAGAAACATGGACCTGTTGGAGCAGGTCCAGAGGAGGGCCACAGAAATGATCAGCGGGATGGAACACCTCTCCTGTGAAGACAGACTTAAAGAGTTGGGGTTATTCAACCTGCAGAAGGCTCCTAGGAAGACCTTAGTGCAGCCTTTAAATATTTTAAGGCGGCTTATAAGGAACACAGGGACAAGCATTTTAGTAGGGCCTGTAGTGATAGGATGAGGGGTAATGGTTTTAAACTGAAAGAGGGTAGATTCAGATTAGATATAAGGAAGAATTTCTTTACAGTGAGGGTGGTGAAGCACAGGCTTCCCAGAGAAGTGGTGGATGTGTCATCCCTGGAGACATCCAAGGCCAGCTGGATGTTGTTCTTTCTGGGCAACCTGATCTAGTTGAAGATGACCTTGCTCTTTGCAGGGGGCTGGACTAGATGAGCTTTGACAGTCCCTTCCAACCCAAACTATTCTCTGATTGTGAGATGTTTATGTTAGGCTGTTAACTTCTTACAACTTTTACTGTCTCTGTATCGCAACTACTTCCTATCACCTGTGTGCTGCTACAAGACATTTTATTTTTGATGGGCCTGTCTTTTATGAACAGTGTATTTTCTTCATCATCTTTTCTGGTTTTTACATTTCAAATTATTATATTCTATGTAAAAATATTACAATTATTACTCAATTCTCCCATCTGGGCCTGTTGAATGAAAAGTTTTGTTACATTCACTAAAGATAAAAATAAAAGCAATTACAACATAGCAGATTATGTTTTTTTCAGGCTGTATCTTAGAGCTTTAATTTTCCTGTGGTCGTCATCCCAAACTCCATTTTCTAATAACTTTCACCATAGGAAGAAAAGAGCTTTAAGATCTGTTCTTAGCAGCAGGAATGAGTACTAATCAGGTATAAATTAGTTCTAGTCATTCACAGACATTTAGAGAAGGTTCATTACATGGAAAGTAATAACAAAAAAGCTACTTGCAGGATTTAATTTCACTAGCAGAAACTAGTATAGATGATAGGCCAGAAAAGGCTGAGAAACTGTGCTGTACAAAATATTAGGGTATTTTTTTATCCTCTAAGATTAAGATCTGTCTAAGTTGCCAAATGAAAGATAGTTTAGGGTGTGTGGTTTTTCTGAAAGAGCCGATGACTATTTCTCCTGATGGATTTTCAGACTTCGGAGGTACCATCATAAACCAACTCTAAATACTTTGTTTTGACTGACTCCATTTTATGCCTCAAAGTGTAGTTTTTGAAGTCCTGTAAAGTTCCTGCAAAATACAAAATCTAAGCATTTACACTCAGGTCCTTTTTGTCATAGAAGAGAAAATGGTGTTGGGGTTCAATGATTTTACTGATAGTTTTTAACAGGGCTTTCGATTTCTACTGGTAAGAAATGAATCAAAGAAATCTGCTTTTAGCCTGAATTAAATATACATTTCACTTTCAAGTTAAGCATTAACTTTATAGCTTTTGTTACCATTTTTACCTTACAGCTTTATGTACTCAAGTGTCAAAACATTGTACAAAATTTTAAGTTAAAAGTATTCAAATCTCCTTTTTGGTTAAAACAGTATGCTTGAATACTCACCATGGTGGAAAACTGAAATATTTTTACTCAAATAAGTGTCATAGAAACATGTTTTAAAATACTGATTTTTATATGTATCAAAGTACAATTTTCCACTAGACATAGAGTCAATAGAGACTATATCTAGCTGTAAATATGAATGATACTTGTACACAAAAAATGTCATTCTGTCACACCCAGTTTTGGCCTCTGCAGTACAAGGAAGATACTGACATACCAGACCAACTCACTAGCAGGCATTGTGGAGCCAACACAAGCGGAAGCTGAGAGACCATGTCTTGTTCAGTCTGAAAAAAAAAAAGAAATGGAAGATTTATAAAGCTATCTAATGGGAAAATGTAGAGAAGGTGGAGACGACTCTTCTAGAGGAAGTACTGTAGAAGGTCAAAATGCAATAAACACTGTTTGTAACAATGTGAATTCAAATATCATATTTTTGTCTATGAGAGTAATACAACATCAGAGCAGGCTCTCAGGTAGGTGATGGAACCTCACTGGAGATGTTCCAACTTCAGATGCACAAGGCCTGAACAACAAGATCTCACTCGACTTTCATTGCACAGGAGGTTGGCAGATTACATCAAGAGGTCACTTCCAACTTTCATTACTGTGATTCTATGTTTCTACTTAATGAAGGTTTCCAAAGGATTTTACAAGCATTTGTAGCTTATTCCAGTGAGTTATTACAGTTCTGCATACAAAAATATTTTGTCTCTTTTATTTTATTAGCTGGAAGCACTTCCTAGGCATTGACTGTATATGAACGTGTGCTTGCAAATCTATACATCTCTCATTCTGTCTTCCCTCCTCCCTCCCTTCCCTCCTCTTTTCCTTTCCCTCTCTCTTCCCCCCTCATCCTATCCCTTCCCCTTTCCCTCCCTTCCCCTCCCCCCTTTTTCTCTTCCTACTTACCTGTGTACCTACCTTCCCACCTATCTAGCTAGCTAGCTATGCACACAATTATATACATTTCATGTTCTCAGCCCATGGGCTGTGACTGTTAAGCAGTACTGCCTTTTTGTCATTAAAGTAATTGAGAACATCTTATGACAATCCAAATCCTTTAAAACAGTGAATTGGAATAGCACCCCAGTTTAGTTCATGTACTTATACATTCTTAGGTTTAGTTTGCAATAGGCAAGCTTTCTGAGTGACAGATAATTAAGCCATGAGAATCTCAGGCACACTGATACGGGGCTTCTAATGGGAATTTTACATTTCATTTCTAACACATGTAAATGAAAATTCTTGTGGTGTACCACAGAGCGCATTTGCTCCGTAGGTTCAAACTCTGCACTGGTAAATTGTTTTAATATGCAAGCCACCATTCCAATATAAGTCAATGAAATAAATTAAAAAATAATATATTATTTCAGATACTCAGTAACATACAAATAGCTCAAATCGCTGACTGCAGAAGCATATACAAGTGATACTGATACCAGTAGTATTAGAAGACTCAGTCTCAGTGGATGAGGCCCCCTATAGACAAATAGGAGCAGCCTCACATTCACAAGCCCTGGTCCTCATAGGGGACTTCAACCACCCCGATACCTGTTGGAGAGACAACACAGCAGGGCACAAGCAATCCAGGAGGTTCTTGGTGTATATTGATGATAAATTCCTTCTCCAGGTGATAGAAGAAACAATGAGGAGGGGGGCTGTACTAGACCTTGTCCTCACAACACGGATGGGTTAGTGGGGAATGTGAGGCTGGATGGCAACTTTGGCTGCAGTGATCATAAAATGGTAGAGTTTGAGATCCTTAGGGCAGCAAGGAGTGTGTGCAGCAAGCTTGCTACCCTACAATTCTGCAGAGCAGACTTTTCCCTCTTGAGGGATCTGCTTGGTGGAGAGCCATGGGATAAAGCCCTGGAGGGAAGAGGAGCCCAAGAAAGCTGGTTAGTATTCAAGGATCACCTTCTCCAAGCTCAGGAGTGATGCATCCCACCAGAAAGGAAGTCAGGCAGGAATGCCAACAGGGATGTATGGATGAACATGAGCTCCTGGATAAACTCCAGCATAAAAAGGACGTCTACAGGGGGTTGAAACAAGGACTGGTAGCATGGGAGAAATAGAGAAGCAGTCAGAGCAGCCAGGGATCAGGGAGAAAGCTAAAGCCCTGACAGAACTCAATCTGGCCAAGGACATTAAGGGTAACAGAAAAACTTCTTCAGGTACACTGGGAATAAAAGGAAGACGAGGGAGAATTTGGGAACGAAACGGAAGACCTGGTCACCTGAGACATGGAGAAGGCTGAGGTACTGAGGTGGCTTTTTTGCCTCGGTCTTCATTAGCAAGAGCTGCAGCCACACTGCCAAGTCACAGCAGGTGAAGGAAAGGACTGGGGGAATGAAAACCCGCCTGCTGTAGGAGATCAGGATCGAGATCATCTAAGAAACCTGAAGGTTGAATTATTGAAGCTAATATACACACACATAAAACTAAATAGCTAAACTAACACACACACTAATATATTTATATTTATATATACACACACGCACACATATGTTAAAAATTTCCCTTGGGTGCAGTGAAAAGTAAAAGTATAATAAAATTCATTAGCTTTCTCAGCACTCCTCACTGTTGAGGAGTCTTCCTGGTTTGATGGCCTGTAGCAGACCCTCACTGTAATGCCCTCTGTCCTCGCCCTCTCTTTAATCCTGACCCATAAACTCTCAGTCGGCTCCTCATTCACCCCCAGTCAAAGCTCTGTGCACTCCAGCTGGTCACTGACACAAACAGTGACACCCCTTCCTCATTTGCCCAGCCTGATCTCACTTAGGATGATCTGCTCTATGGCCTTCCCTGGCACTAGAGTCAAGCTGACAGGCCTGTAGTTTCTGGGTTCTACCTTCCTGCCCTTTTTGTAGTGAGGTTCCACTCTGGCCTAACAACCATCAGCCAAAATCTAGCATATTTGCCTCTGACTCCAGCAATCCCATTTTATTTGTGCTTTAATGTGAATCAGTCCATAAGAATTGACACATTTGTTCTTAGCACCCAGGACTGCGATGGGAAATGTTCTAATGGAGACAATGAGAAATCAGATATCTTACTACATACTATGTCACTCTGCCAGTACACGAAAGGTGTGGCATATTCTACTCCTTGTTATGAAACTTCAAATATGTGCTCAGTATCCTGTTAGTTTAAGAGCAGAGTTTAGTCTCCACATGTCCTCAGTGAACACTCATGGTAGAAATTATTGAACAGCAGGAAAAGAGTGCAAAATCCAACTCTGTAGAACTTTTACATTCCAATCATCTTTAAATTAATGTAGTTCACTATTATTGACAAAAGACCAGATTCTGATATGTTTATGAGAGTTAAATATGTGCTTGACTCTACACAAAGACTTTTTTTTATTGCAATTGTTATCTTCAATGATTATCTTTCATCTTCTTTGATGAATGACATTGAGCTCTTATAAAGAGAAGGCAAGAGAAATATTTGCAAGTCTAAAGATATGCAACAAATTTACATTTTTATCCAAAGACTATATTCATAATTGCATATCAAGAAGCAGGTGGCTGCCTGGTCCTTTGGGTTCAGTCAGGGCAAGACGAGATAACTACTCCCATTGTATACAGTTAGTAAAAGAGAAAGTCAAGGGAGCCAAATACATAGTGCATAAACCAGTATTTGTTTGTCCATCTGCCTTATTTTCTTTCTCCATCTAGAGATTAAGGCTTATGCACATGCTACATTAAGCATCCTGGAGGAACAATTGCAAGTAGCTATCTTTTTTTAAGCATTGTCAATTTCCTTTTCTAATTACTAAAATAATTAAGAATTTGTGACAGTTATGTTCTGAATTAATGGCAAAGAAATGAGCTGTAATGCATAGAAATGCTGTGTTTCATTGCCTACAACATGCTTTGGGAGAGTTATTTGTATTATGCTCATGCTCATTTCTGCAAATAGCGTGAGCCCGACTGGGTGAAGTGATAATTAAAAAGTGAAAAAACTTACCGATTTGGCTTATCTGAGAAGCAAAGGAAATCTAAAATGCACAACTTAAAAGTGGATATACTTCATTTACTATCACATGTTGTTGGCTAGGCACTGCGTGCCCATATAGTGACAGCAGGAACACGCTTAAAGTAAGGCATGTATCTAGAGAAGGATTAAGCACATTGTGGCAGATAAACAAGTGAGAAAGGTGACTGGTTAATGTTTATAATTTGCAGGTTTTTACAACTATTTTTTATAGTTAAAAGATCAAATTTTGCTTTAAAGAAGTAACTGGCACTGCCATCTCCACCTAGGTCTTTGCTCTTCCTTTGATGGCAACAAAAATTAGAAATAAAACCAATTCCTGTGGCAAAATCTTTGCCATGGCCTTGAAGTCTGAATTGAAATTTAATAGTAGTACATACCTAGTAGTTATCCATACTAGTTGTTTTGGTGACGTTGGAACATCAGGGTCCTCTGTTGGAAGATGTATATATTTCTGTTGCAAGTCCTATTCAGTTGCCTAAGAACATTTTTTTTTCATTTCCTTTGATGAAGTGAAAGAGGAAATCTACCAAGCCAGCACCTATTTATCCTTCTGAATGTCAAAGCTGTCAAAAAGAAAGCTTATAAAATAATATTTTTTTTAATATTAGAATTCTTAGTCACTAATCACATGAGCATAAGTAGATACCTTAAAATGAGGATGAGCTGCCATCTCCAGAAAAGAAGAAGATATTTTAGTGGAAAAATGTTACATACTAAGACAGACATATTTTTGACATTTGCTGCTGCACAGTTGGAAAGGAATTCATGAAGCTGACTTCATGGCCCTTGAAGTTCAGGAATGACAGGGAGCCTGTTGTCTTCTGACAGAATGAAAATTTAAGTTTCACTGGAGACGTGAATGCCTTGTGATTTCAGAAGTCGCAGTGCATTCACAGAGAAGAAGATGTTCTTTACACAGCTAAGTACAGATTGGATGTAGAAGCTGATGTCTGCGAAATCACCTGCAACACAACACACAAGAGGCAAAGTCCAGCCAACTGGCTTTACTGGAAGTATCAATGGGTCTGTGGAAAAGTTATTGAAAAATAAGATCCAAATACTTATCTTCAGGCTGATGAATTATAGTAATTTCTTGTCTCTACAATAGTGGCAGACTCAAATAATTTCAGAACACAGAGTCGAGAATTTTGCTGAGTGAATCATTTCATGAACGTGTAAATTATTACGCTGACCTTAGCACTCATTTACACTGAAGGCCTATAATAGATTTATGCCCCTGCTTACACCACTTCCAAGCTAGTTAAGACAGAAACAGATTCAGAATGTGTGTCTACATAATTCTTAGGATTTTGGCCACCTAGCTGTCTCTGCCTTGGACTGTGTTACTTAATACTCAAGGATAAGCACAAGAATGTCTTTGCACCATACTCTTTCTTCCACTGGGAAAATAGGGTACTTTAGACCCCAAGATACAGACTCTGGACAAACTAATCACTTTAATCCATCTCAATCCAACATACTACATGTAAGAATTAATATTGCGGTTAGAGCATTCAGAGGCCTTCTTATATATATTAATCTTAGCAGAAATATGTTATCGTAGATTTTCCTAGTATAGATACACTTCTAGAGTTTCTACGAAATTAAACTGTTTCACACTAAATCTGTCATCACCTTTTTTCTCATTAGAAGGGAACAGAAAGCTGGGTGTATTCTAGGTGGGTTTTTTGGTGGAAGAGTTAAGGTGTTTTGACTTTTTGCTATTTTGTTTGAAAATTTAAGAAATATTAGGAATAAAGTAAAATGAAAGAAGAATAGTAGTAATAATAATAATAACAACAGTAATAATGTTAGGAAATATATAAAAAAAAAAACCCCAATCAATCAAACAAAAAAAAAATCCCAAATAATGCAAAGTAAAACTGCTCACCACCTGACAACTGATGCCCAGCCCATCCCCAAGAAACAAGCAGTGTTTCCCAGCCAACTCTGCCCACTTTATGTACCAAGCATGATGCTCTATAGTATGGAATATCCCTTTGGCTAATTCAGGTCAGTCGTCTTGTCCCTCCTCCCTCCCAGCTTCCTGTGCGTCTCCTCACTGACATACATGAGAGACTGAGAAGTCCTTGACCGGGGTAAGAACTACTGTGCAACTAGAATATCGGTGTGTTATCAGCATTATTCTCAGACTAAAGCTGAAACACACCACTGCACCAGCTACTAGGAAGAAAATCAACTCTGTCCCGATCAAAATCAGGACACTGCCTCTGTATCAGGTAATGACCAGAGCAGAAACAGTGCAGTGAAAGATTTATGCACCCAAAGAATCAACGACTTCTGGAAACATGTATTTATCTCCTTATGAAAACCATAACAGCTCTTTCTAAATCATACACATATATATTCCACACTTCAGGGGAAAGTTCTCTACGTTACACAGGGACATGTCTGCTTCCAGCGTGTTGACCATAAATATGTGTACAAAGGAGTGGTAAGGGATGATATAGGAAGGAACTGTGCACAGAATTTCTTTTTTTTTTTTGGTGGGGTTTTTTTTTAGTTTTTATCTTTACTAGATTCATGTCTTCTCAGATCTCTAGATTGCACTCACAATTAGTTTAGGGTATCTATGTAAATTCCCCCATGGAGTGAATTTTAACAAGCTGTTCAAGCCAACCTTGGATCAAACCCAGTGAAACTGATACCTGAAACAGGTGGTAAAATTTGGTCTACTTTGTTGTCATTAGTTGCTGTCATTGTCTTACCTCTATCAAGGATCTGATTTTTAATACATGCTTTAGCATTCTGCAACCATGATTCTGCACATCCATGTCACAGGCTTACTGGGAGAGAATTCAAACATTGTGAGGAAAAATGTCAAGGCACTTTTTTCCTGTGGAAAATGGAATAATCATTCATTAAATATTTGGAGTATTGCAGATTATAGTCTTTTGAGAAGAGCTTAATGCTTATGGATATGGTGTCCATCCAGGATGTATCTTGCTGGACGGTTCTCAAGTTAAAATTGACTTACATTCTTTCACTAACCAATAAGGCTTGCACTGCAATTTCTGAGAGAAAATAGAAATAAAAACAAACAACCTCTCCCCACCCAACCCCCAAATCAAAACCAAACCAACCAACCACCCAACCAAAAAAATACAAAAGAAAAAACCCAGACCAAAGCTGTACGCAGCATGTGGTTTCTTTGTTTCATTCTACTGGATGAATGTAGTAATTTAGATTTAATTTAAACACCATAGTTTGATTAATGGCTTTTGGTAGGAAAAAAAAAAAAAAAAATAATGGCAATGGCTGTCACCACCAACAGAAGACTACAAAAACAAACAAGCAAGAGTTAGGGAAGATGTCTAGAGTATTTTCCCTCAGCCAAGAGTTTGATCGTATATCCTAGAGACCAAAAAATGCTACAGGTGCATCTTTTATTATAAGGGTGACCAGTACTGAGATATGGAGGAATTAAAAAGGGAACTGCATATTAAAGCCATCCAATTACGTGTAAAACACTTTACAAAATGTTTTAATGTGCTTGAAAACTGCTACCACCGCTGTTTTGATGCCACCACCACCTTTTTTTTCAGATGATCTGTTAACATTAGTGAGCCCCTTCCAGATCATGAGGGATCTGTGTTTATAATTTCAGCTTAAATGTAACACATTTTCTATTGTATTTCTCAGTTAATTCCACTGTTTGGCTTTAGGATAGAAAAACTAAGAACCTGGATTTAATACAGAAAACATAGATTCTAAGAAGAGATAGAACTGCAGTAACTCTTTAAACTATATTTTAGGACCCTCAGCATTACAAGTTGAAAATAATTTTTATCTGAAAAGATCATTCAGATCTTTTTTGTTCTTCTCAGAGAACTGGATAATGTTGTTTAATGCCACTCAAATTAACTGTATTCTACAGTCAGACTAATCCAGGGATAACACTGATGAAAACATTTTGTAAATTATTTATGTGTAAATTCATATATTACCCCAAAACTCAGATACAAGACACCAGCTTTAAAAAGAAAGATTTAAACCTTTAAAAAAAGGTGGTATTTAGTTTTTTTATTTTTCTTTTTGAGATTTTTTTTTTTTGGACAGATATCTCTTGAAAAGAAAGATATTTTATATCTCATTTACATGTTTGGTTATATTTAAGCATATTTCTTAATTTGATGGGGGTTTTGTGGTTTTGGTTTGCTTTGGTTTTGGGGTTGTTTTGGTTTTTTTCCCCCCAAATTTAATCATTTAACAATTTTTTAAATTGAAATGTGAAACTCCACCTTACTTTTAGTCCTTTAATTTAATTGCTCTTGTTCAATACCTAGCTTTTTGATGTTTGTATCTTTCACTAGTCTGTATCTATATTAATTTCTTTGAGTCAGTATCTCCTGCGTTTATCTTCACCCTGGTTCCTAATGAAAATCAGTGATGTTTATTTATCAACAAGGTCATATTAACAACTTTAATGATGTTGAGGTGCGTAACACCTAAAGTGCTACAGAATAACAATAATACGAAAGGGTTCATAATCTACCTATCATCTTGTATTACCTTTGCTCATTTAGGTATTTGAATATCCTAAGAATCTGACCCTTTTGAAGTTTTGATTTCATCCATTCATCCACTCAGCCAGCCAGCCAGCCATCCAGCCAAAAGGCATGTATTTCTGTAGAGATTCTGAAAGAATTTGTGCATGGAGCCTAGAAATTAAACAGTACATTCCATTTCTAGATGCTTAAGCTTGGCCAAGTACTTTTGTGGCAATAAATTTTAATGCTCATTTTATTTGAATGTGAACATACATACCAGAAAATCACAACACAGAAGCAATAAAAAATGCAAGTAAAAGCTACAGCATTACAGAAGCAGATTATTGCCATGTTGTTTACCACTAACTTGTGTAGTTTATTTTTGCCAGTAGTACAATGACAATAATACTGTGTGAACTTCACCTGGCCTAAAAAGTGTTAATACCAAGCTCTGAACATTGTTTAAATATATCTGCCAGTAACTTGTTCTGAAAATCAGAGCCCTAAAACACAGCCCAGAGTTAAAAAAAAAAAAAAAAAAAGAATCTGACAAAACATGCTATAAAAAACAGCAATAGGAAGTGACATGTAGAATGTGATATCACATGTAGTGATAGGACAAGGGGCAATGGGTTTAAACTTAAACATGGTAAGTTCAGGTTAGATATAAGAAAGAAGTCCTTCACTGTGAGGGTGGTGAGGCACTGGAACAGGTTGCCCAAAGAAGTGGTAAATGTTCCATCCCTAGTAGTGTTCAAGGCCAGGCTGGACAGAGCCTTGGGTGATATGGTCTAATGTGAGGCAGCCCTGCCCGTGTCAGTGGGGTTTGAACTAGATGATCTTAAGGTCCTTTCTAATACTAGCTATTCTATGACTCTATAATATCTTCTGAAGGTAGCAACTCGAGGTGGTACAGCACTGGTTTGTGGTAAGTAGAGGCAATGGGCAACTGCTGCGCAAGATAAGACTTACTACAAAAACCTGCACAAGAAAGTGCAATGACTTTTAATTTTCAAGGTTGAGTACTTTTTAATTCAGCAATGCTCTAGCAACTCCCCACAAACCAATGGGTGCTGCAATCAATGAGCCACAAGCGAAAACGTAAAAATAACTGCCAGGCATAAAGGGAATTTGGCAAGAGGTAATTTCACTTCGAATGGCCTGGGAACACAGTCAGGCTTTTGCTGCAGTCCACACTTGCTCATTTTCAGCCAATCTACTACAACACTGTCAGAGACTGAATTACTGATTCTACTAAAATATAAGCTTGGCATTCATCTTTGCCAGGTCATGGTTTCAACCAATGCAAGCAGTGGGCTCATGTTTATCTTTGTTATTCTCTCATTTGTGGTGAACACACCTCTCAGTGAAACAAACTTCCAGAAAGGGAACGCATCTGAATTTACAAGCTTTGAAAACTAATCTGAAACCAGAGTGTGCCAAAAAATATATACCTGAATAAGTTCTGAGAAAAGTTATTGGTGAACGCACAATTGTTTTCCTGCTCTCAAGAAGATGAACTTAATAGAATCATATAAAGCACTGAAAATGTGAAAAGAAGAATAAGTAGAAGAAAAAACAGATTTTTAGTAGTTATTTGAAAAAAAGGAAAATATTTCATGAAAATTCCAAAGCAGTTTTTTATAGTAACTCATGTGACTCATTCACTTTTACAGACTGTGTTTCTATATTACATTAGAGCTCTTCAAGAGAAGAAACAGTTCCTAAAAGTACTTCTATTAATGTCATGCTGAGGCAATTTAGTTCAGCCAGACATTTACCTCATGGCAAACATTGGAACTTGGAAGAACTAAACTAAAAGTATTACATGATATCGTAGCACAGTTTGAAATAGTGTTTGGAGGTTTAGTGCTTTAGTGAGGGGAGTTGAGAGGTAACCTAATTGCTGTCCACAATTCCTTACAAGGGGAAGTGGAGAGGGATCTCTTCTCTCTAATGTCTGGTGATAGGACATGAGAGAATGGCATAAAGCTTCATCAGGGGAAGTTCAGATTGTATATTAGGAAAATGTTCTTTACTGAGAGGGTGGTCAAGCACTGGAAGAAGCTCCCCAGGGAAGTGGTCATGGTCCGAAACCTTTTGGTGTTTAAAAGTATTTTGACAATGCCCTTAAATATATGGTTTAACTTTTAGGTTACCCTGTGTGGAATCAGGAGTTGGACTTATGCTATCATATTTCTCCATTACAAAGACTGACCAGGAGCTCATTCCACTTTCCGCATGTAACCAAACCAAACCAAAACAAAACATTTTTGAAGGTTCTGCTAGATATTTTTATAGTAAGATTTGCTCATCAGGTGAATTTTGAATAATATAACTCACTTAAATGTAGGTGTTTGTGAGTAACTAGTTGCTTGTAGTTACCTCAGAAATGTACTAATTACCAAACTGATCAAAGTAAACACTTTCACATAATAAGCCTTCACTATAGTAAGAGGTTACTCTTAAAAATAAAATGATGAAATAGATACACTAGACTTCATCCTGAAGCTGCTCACTTTTGTGCTGTCCTTTTGCATCAGGCAGGTAACCAGCACTCACCACCTCGGAGACTGATGAAAGAAGGAGATAAAAAATAGGAATATTCTTCATATTAATGCTATTCACTTATCAGAAAAAAAAAAAAAAAAAAAGAAAGAAACATGCATTTAATTTATTCAAACCTCAAATATGCCATCTCAGTGAGTTCCTGACCAGTACCTTCTCTCTTTCTCTTCTTTTTTTTTTTTTCTCTCAGGGCTGTCACCTGTCCTGTATCATTTATGACTCCAAACTATGGAATTTGGCTTCAGGGACAATTTCCTTCCAGCCCTTGCTTTTCCACTTTTCCAAGGAGAAGTGTTTGCTATTTCTCATTCCCATTTTGAGTTGTGAAGATTAAATAATCTGATTTAAAATTAGCTTTTCAGTTAACTTGAAGTTATTGGCACATCTTTTTTAATGTAGCCCAGACTTCAGAAGGAAATTTTATTTTGTCTGAATGGACTTTCTGGCAAATGCATTGGATCGAGCTCTCTCTTCAGTTCAAAGGCAACTTGACATACAGCTCATCATTTTGGAAAACACATTCTCCTTAATTACCAAGAGAATTTCAGTCATGAACTGATGCTTTGGTGGTTCAGGTACCAACACAAGCCAGATGAAAACACTAGCTTCAGTGCTATGGTTTTTGTATATGCAAGTACCTGGTATTTCAATGTCTAGGCTGAATACCCCCAGCTAAAAGCACATGCTTCCTTCATAGCTAGCTTTTAAAATCAGATTATTTGCCTCATTTTTTCAATATAATTACTAAAACAAAATAACCTAGAAAGTTCATGAAATTGGGAGTTATATGTCATTTTTGAAAACAAGCTGTCTTTTGAAAATGGTAGATTGTGCAGTTTCTTTTGAAACATAAATATCCTAATCAGACAGACTTAATGAGCAGTCTTCTTAAGACATAGGCAAAGGCCAACTGTAACTTTTGAAGACTAGTTATAATACTTTATGTGGACTTTACAGCTTACTTACAATGCTGTTAGGTATTGTATAGTACCACTTAATACTCATCAAACTAAATGTAAGACCAAAATATTTTTATCACCTTTAAAACTTTATTATGTTCTACACCAATTGAACTGTGTCTTTCATAAGTTTTTATAACTGGTCTAGCTATTAATTTGCCTTTCAAAAATGTTTAAAGTCTTGAAGAAAATCATATATAGAAATATGGCATTAACCTTATGCATCAAGCTGCCTCTTACCCCTGAAGTATAAGGTATAATTTGACAATGAATGTACTGATGTTTTTTCTTTAAACTTTGACATATTCATGGTGGTGATTATAGGCAAATACTTTCAGATCTCAAACTTTTTCATTTAAACTCAATCTGTGCTAAATGAGATTACTATTCTCACCATTATTCAGGAAATTTCTATGAAATACTACTGTAGAAGAAAAAAATGGAAACTGAGAAGACACTGCAAAAACCACCATCACCACTACCATTATTGTCTGTTTTAAGAAAAAAATTTTGTCCAAAGTAATGTTGGTGCTAGCTTTCTTAGCTAACCTTTCTTAGACTTCTGTCTGTTTCTTTCTTCCATCAGAATGCATCAGTATCCATAAATATAGACATTTTAAATAAGCAAGTAGGTCTTCTGCAGAGACATTGAAATTTGACTAAGCTACTATTCATATAAAAAATACTAAAATGTTTTTATAGTCAGAGACCAGAATAATCCAATTAATTGCGACATAGATGTAATTCTGGCACTCAAACCCTATTTAGGACTGCAGTTTCTTTCTTTTTTGTCTCCCCAGGCCTTCCCAGCCTTCCCTTCCACACACAGCCCCCCATCTCCCCCATCCCCCCCGACCAAAACTACTAGAAGTTTTCCAGTGTTTGAAACACAGAATTAAGAAGTATGTTATGAAGTTCTCACAACGAGTTGGAAAACACTATCATAGTGTTCTGTACAACTGTTTCCTGTAACTGGTGGGTTACACGAAAGTCATAATTGGACTTGTAGAGTCTTTGGCTCTTCCTATGATTGAAAAAGACTGAAGTACCTCTAGAAAAATTCTTATGACTGTAAATTCAGACACTGAGCTGATTTCAGATAAAAAAAAAAAAAAAAAGGAAAAATTGAAAAGAAAAGCCCATTTGAAGCCCTTTTCTTTGGCCTCTTCAGGAACCTCCTTAGTAAGGTTTCATGGGATACAGTCCTAGAGGGCAGGGGGGCCCAAGACTGCTGGTCGATATTCAAGGATCACCTGCTACGTGCTCGAGAGTGTTGCATCCCGACTAGAAGGAAGTGCAGCAGGAGGGCCAGGAGACCTCCATGGATGGACAAGGAGCTGCTGAGGAAACTTAGATGGAAAAAAGAAGCTTATAGAAGGTGGAAGCGAGGACAGGCAGCCTGGGAAGATTATAGGAGCATTGCCTGAGAAGCTAGGGACCAGGTTAGGAAAGCTAAGGCCCAGCTAGAATTAAGTTTGGCAAGGGATGTAAAAGATAGCAGGAAAGGATTCTATAGATACGTAGCAAATAAAAGACAGACTAGGGACAATGTAGGCCCTCTCCAGAAGCTATCAGGAGAACTGGCTACCATGGATTTGGAGAAGGCTGAGGTTCTTAATGACTTCTTTGCCTCAGTCTTCACCAGCAAATGCTCTGACCACACCACCCAAGTCTTGGAAAACAAATGCAGGGACTGTGAGAATGAAGACCTTAGGCCCACTGTAGGAGAGGATCAGGTTCAAGACCATCTTAAGAACCTGAACATGCACAAGTCCATGGGACCTGATGAAATCCATCCACGGGTCCTGAAGGAGCTGGCGAATGAAGTTGCTAAGCCACTGTCCATCATATTTGAAAAATCCTGGCAGTCAGGTGAAGTTCCTGATGACTGGGAAAAGGGTAATATAACCCCCATTTTCAAGAAGGGGAAGGTGGAAGACCCGGGGAACTACAGACCAGTCAGTCTCACCTCTGTGCCTGGCAAAATCTTGGAACAGTTTCTCCTGGAAAACATGCTAAGGCACATGAAAAACAACGAGGTGGTTGGTGACAGCCAACATGGCTTCACTAAGGGGAAATCCTGCCAGACCAATTTGGTGGCCTTCTATGATGGAGCCACGGAACGGATGGACAGGGGCAGAGCAGTTGACGTCATCTACCTGGACTTGTGCAAAGCATTCGACACTGTCCCGCATGACATCCTTGTCTCTAAATTGGAGAGACATCAATTTGATAGATGGACCACTCGGTGGATAAAAAACTGGCTCGATGGCCGCACGCAAAGAGTTGTGGTAAATGGCTCGATGTCCAGTTGGAAACCTGTAACGAGTGGTGTCCCTCAGGGATCGGTGTTGGGACCGGTCCTGTTCAGCATCTTTGTCGGCGACATGGACAGTGGGATTGAGTGTGCCCTCAGCAAGTTTGCCAACGACACCAAGCTGTGTGGTTTGGTTGATACGCTGGAGGGAAGGGATGCCATCCAGAGGGACCTTGACACGCTTGTGAGGTGGGCCGATGCCAACCTTATGAAGTTTAACCAAGCCAAATGTAAGGTCCTACACCTGGGTCGGGGCAATCCCAGGCACTGCTACAGGTTGGGCAGAGAAGAGATTCAGAGCAGCCCTGCAGAAAAGGACTTGGGGGTGTTGGTTGACGAGAAGCTTAACATGAGCCGGCAGTGTGCGCTTGCAGCCCAGAAAGCCAACCGTATCCTGGACTGCATCAAAAGAAGCGTGACCAGCAGATTGAAGGAGGTGATCCTGCCCCTCTACTCTGCTCTTGTGAGACCGCACTTGGAGTACTGTGTACAGTTCTGGTGTCCTCAACATAAAAAGGACATGGAGCTGTTGGAGCAAGTCCAGAGGAGGGCCACGAGGATGATAAGAGGGCTGGAGCACGTCCCGTATGAAGACAGGCTGAGAGAGTTGGGGCTGTTCAGCCTGGAGAAGAGAAGGCTGTGTGGAGACCTCATAGCAGCCTTCCAGTATCTGAAGGGGGTCTACAAGGATGCTGGGGAAGGACTCTTCCTTAGGGACTATAGTGGTAGGACAAGGGATAATGGCTTCAAACTTAAACACGGGAAGTTTAGATTAGATATAAGGAAGAAGTTCTTTACAGTGAGGGTGGTGAAGCACTGGAATGGGTTGCCCAGGGAGGTTGTGGATGCTCCATCGCTGGCGGTGTTCAAGGCCAGGTTGGACAGAGCCTTGGACCACGTGGTTTAGGGCAAGGTGTCCCTGCCCATGGCAGGGGGGTTGGAACTAGATGATCTTAAGGTCCTTTCCAACCCTTATGATTCTATGATTCTATGATTCTATGATTCTATACCAGTTATGCATACATTCAGTGTACATACATTTATACATTTAGTGTATGAGTAAGTGTAATTGACCAGAAAAAAATTACTTACAGCTGCTTTGAATCCTTATGGACTAAAATTTCCCAGCAAACACTGGATAATTTAATGTTCACTCTCTAAATAAGGAAGAATATCACTTTTATTTTTAAATATTTCTACACATCACAAATACATACTCTGAAAAAACTGTCATATTCAAATGACTTGGTCTAAAACATAAAGATAAATATAAGCAAGAACAGAAGAAAGTAACATAAATACTAGTGACTTATTTATTTTCAAATCTTAAAATCTTAAAATTCTACCATAACATCAAGGAGAGCTGTAGTGCCATTGTGCTATTATTGAAAATAGCAGTAGAGGCTCTGATTTTATATTCCACTAAGATTAAACTGATGCACAGTGGAAAATCACATAAATTTTGGAGGTGGATGATACAGAAAAATTCCCAGATAAAATAAAATAGTTTGAACCTAAGTGCATTGTCTTCAAAACAAAGAAAAACAACAAAACCAAAAAACAAAAGATGAAAACTACTCCTCTTCTTCATAAGGTTGTTGAAGTAATTAAGAATAATTCAGGTTACTAGTGTTGTAGAGTCATTCAAGATTAGTAAAAATCTTACTGTATTAAATTTAGCATTAATCTATGACTTTATTAGCCATTATGCTACAGAAGCTAATATACTTTGGATTAATTTCTTTGACTTTTGCTGATGCAAGGCAGTTTCAAGAAACTGCCTTAAACTGAGTGATTTTTTTTTTCTCAGACCTCACTCAGAAAGATCAACTTATACTGCTGCTTCTTTGAAAATGAATGAAAGCTTCCCTAAAAAGGGAAATCTTAAATATTTCTTCTTTTTTTTAAATTATTTCCTTACTTATCTGTGTTAGGAAATATTTCCAGGGTTTACCCCTGTCCTTTCTTTGTGCAATAGTGTTTTATTGAAGAGATTCCTATTTATGTTTTCCACTCAGGATCTTAGGTTACAACTGAATAACTGTATGATTTTTTCACTGGTTCTGGGTGAAATCTAAGCTTCCACTCTCTGACCTCTACTGTTTTCTCTCTGGACTCTACTGTTTTCCATTCTTGATCCTACAAACTCACAACACTCTGCTTACACAATACTTTCCATAATGTCAAACGGTTATTTACTAGTTCAAAGCAAACATTCATGCAAACGGATTAATGTCAATCTACCATTTGAATAACTGAGAATTTCTGGAAGAAAAAAAAAAAAAAAAGAACATTATAGCCATGCTTTGTTTCACCCAGAGAGGGTTAACTTTTCTTTACCCTTTTTATTGGCTGTTAAGAGTTGTTATTTTGACACCACCCTAAATCAGAAAAGCTCATTCAAAACTGAAAGCTTAATTCTCCATGTTTACCTTCCTATTCATTTTGGAGTTATTTTTTAATTAACTAGGTTTGAAGGATAGTCTGTTTTTCCCTTTCCCTTTCCTTTTTCCTTTTTTCTCTTTCCCTTTTCCTTCCCTTCGCTCCATATATGTAGGTCTCTGAGGCTTCAGTTGAGAGTTCAGAGTTGTGAAAATGTTGTAATTCCTGCTGATTAGCACCAAATTCAGTTAAAGAAGCCATTCATTGATTAATTTTCTTTGTTTTCAAATAACTCAATTGTCAAATAACACAGTGATAAGGTTGAGCTGCCTAAAACTGTTCAAAAGTACAATCCAATCTATGTGTATAATCTGTATACAATCTATGTGTACAACTGATGTCTACAGGGCAGTAGGAAAAGCTTTTTGAAGTAAACATAGCAAACTGTTGTGTATCAAAGATAAATAAAAATTTTGTCTTTTCCACTCTACCATAGGTAATGTTTTAAGGAGATCTGCATGGCATCTGAACCTGTAAAGGTGGGTTCTGTATAACAATCTGTCTTTTTTGACATTAGTGGCAAAGCTGGAATGAGGACATCCAAGCACTTCAGTAGCTTCCCAGATTTTGACTGAGTAGAGCATCCACTGTGGCACATGAAACCAGACCAGACCTGGGGCTATAAATTTTAACTGCAAATACATCCTTCCAGAGAACTGAAAGTAATGTAGCACAAATTTAGCCTCATGAGCCATGTAGATTACAAAATGATGCAAGATACCTCTGTTTTCAGATGTAGTATGTTTTGATGATAGTGTGATGACTTTAAAGCTTCCACTCATTAAAGACATTATTGGGCATTCCAGTAACTGTCAAAGAAGTAGATACGTGTTAAGATGAAAATAAAATCTTACTGTCTTATTTACGAAGTAGTTGTGCTAATAGTTCTTCCTTAGACAGATGAAGGTGTGAGACAGATAAGCTAAAATGAAAAAGTGACTGGATTTTTACAGTTTATGTAGACCAGATGTCATATTGGAAAAGCTGTTAAATAAATTTCAAATTAATTGCCTATATCAGAATTCTTTAAGGGTGGATTTATACCTTTAGAGCAAATGGGGATGCTAATCTTTGAATTTCAGTGGGTGAATTCAATGACAAATTTATAGAACTTGATTTTTCAGTTAAGAGGTAGCTTTTTCACTTTTGAAAGATAAAATACCATGAATCACTTCACTGATGTGTGAGTTTAATTCATACATAATACAGATTTAACCTGAGATCTTAGTAATGGAAATTGGCCAATCTAATCGGAAAACTCTGCTCTTAGTCAGAATTTTCCCTGATCCAAGATTGAATACTTGATGTAGGAAGAGGGTGGCACATGCTGCTTTAATTAGTGAATCTTTATTAACTTATTTTACTTTTTAATATAATTTGGCTTCATGAATTTCTGTGACAGAATGCAAAGCCTCAGATGAATTACTCATGTACACCTAGTAGGAAGGATGGAATGATCTCAAGTTTATTTCAGTTTATAAAGGAAACAGCACTACTGGTGTAGACTGTTACAGTCATTGTTTCTGAAGTTAGTAATTTGGAAGAATAACCCAATGTAGTTTCTGTATGATTGCCCAATCAAATTTCAGTATAGTAAAATCATTCAGATACTTTAAAAAAACTGGGTGCTTAATGTACTGTCCTTTTGAGCAATGGTATTTCTCTAAAATATATTATGATACATTTTTATATATTTTTATATATTGTGATACCACATGATACATTTTTGGGTTTGGTTAGCTATTCAGAAGTCACTCCTTTTTTATCCCACCAACAACCAGAATTGTAGGCAATTAAATGAGAACACTCCAAACAGATAACATGGAGAGAAGGGGCTGTTAGCTGGGAGGATTCTGTTAGTTTGGTTTTTCCATATGTGCTCTAGGGTTTCTTTTTTAATGCAAATATTGCATTAATTTAAATGTTAATTCCTGAATAATCTGTTTACCTTTATTTTTTTAAGTGCTTTCCGACTTCTAGACCATCTTTTCTGCCACTGTCCAATACCTCTTCTCTTTCATTATATTCATATTGGTCTTTAAAGTTTGTAGCTTAAATTAATGTTTTCCTTTGACCTCAAAAAAGATTATGAAGAAAAAACTAAATAAGGGATCTGAAGAGTAGGTTCATGTAAGCTCTTCCATGTGGCTGAGACAGATTAATCTCACTGCTTGGGTGTTTGTCAGCTTCAAGAGTTTAGGCTGATTTCACTGCTTTTGTTATTACAATGCCACATAATTCTGTGTAATTGTTAAATACTTTGTTTTCTCAATAAAGCTCATTTATGCTATTTACTTGCATTTTGAACTTTAATTCTTTTGAATAATGTGAGTAACCTGAGTATTAGTTTCACTTTTTCACATTATAATTCTCAAACATGTGGTTTAGCTTTGCTCATGTGCCATCCCATCCTGTAAGAATCATAGTCTAAGTGCATGATGAAAGATCCCACGTAGGATAGGAATGGTAAAAGGTGTGATGTCATTCACACTGTGAATTAAAGAAAATAAACATTCTTTCCATTACTACTTAGCTTGTTATTTCTGACAAGAAAAATTGAAATTGAAATAGATTTTAGTGAAAGTAGGTAACCATGAAAAAAGGGCACATCTAAGATTCTAAAATTGATTTTGCATTTGTAAGCTGCTTTATGTATATGAGCAGTACTGTAGGCTTACTCATACAGCCGGGTGGAGGACCACAGCCTGCAACCGCAAAAATAACCCTGCCTTATATGAAACTAAAATGACACCCTAGTTACTAAGATTTTTAACTGCTTTGTAATCTTTTTGGGTTTTTTTAAGAAGAGGCAAACAATTATTGGAAGTTCCTAAAACCTTTTTTCCAATACATCTCACGGAAGAGATGATGAGAAAGTTGTATTTATAAAAAAGCTAACCTAATTAATAGTGTTATTATGTATCCAGTAAATACTTTCCCCAGAAAATTAACTAAGCTAAATAGACTTTACTTTCATTTACTGTATAAAATAGAATGTACTACAGAGGTCACAAAAACCAGACTGCTAGCTTAGACAGAGGGGCTTAGCTATATAAACACGAGTGTTCAGGGGCAGTTGAGATGCCCCATGATATCAAAGACTGGCAGATACAAACAACTTAGGGCACTCCTCCTTCTGCAGCTGGTGGTGAAGTCTGTGTGGTGTACACACTGTGTCGATATAAAACAGGTTACTTCTTTGTAATCAACTTACTCATGCCCAGCTACCAAGAACTTCAGGGAATGTAAGACAGAATACACATATTGAGTATATTTGACATAGACACTGGCTTCAATAAGCAACACATTAACCAGTTCTTACAAGATATTATTAAGGACCATGAACATTTACTTATCAAGTCAGCAAAGGCACATTAACATTTGTTGCTACATTCATATAAAAATACATGTTTGTAGAAGGAATATCATAATTTCCCACATTTGCCTGAATATTTTTCTTCTTAAAGGGAATAAAATGGGATATCACAGCAAATACTAATAACCTGATAAGAAACCCACCACACAGTGGAAAATGAAACTGTCTTGTGAATATTTTTAGTAATTTTTATCATGATTAGAAATGCTTCTAAACCTTGAAAGCCAAGGGCTGCTGTTATTCATTCTCATAAAGAGGGCACAGCTTCTCCTGATTTGATTTCCTAAAAATTCTTGCCATTTCATCCTGACAGGGGTTATGAATAGTTGGTGTAAGAAATCTATATTAGTGAAATAACTTTTTGTCACTGAGGTGGAGAAATTATTGTTTCTGATATGAGGAGGAAAGAAGGGGGCCATTTGCCTTGTCTCACATACTCATACAACAGAAACTCTTTGGACTCCTTTAGGTGTCAACATGAAGGTTATTTCAAATAAATGAGAACGAAATAGTTAAGAAGCTGAGCATTGTCTATGATCATACTGAAGGGTGTTTATATGTAAATGTGTAGCTATGTGTGCCTAACTTTATTGTTGCTCATGTATTAGTCCACTTTGCTTTTAGACAGTCAAATTTTAAAGCTGTTGGTCCTTTCTTTTATCAGCATTTATTTGTCGCTAGAGAGACAGTTTTTCAAAAATGGTTTTGGCTATGATCTTTAGCATAAACTTTGTCATGAGAGAGTCAAATGAGAGCAAATGAAGAACCGGCACAAATCTGGCCAAAACTTCTATCTTATTTCCTGTACTGTAATGGAACAGAAAAAAATTCTTTCCTAACTAAGGAAACAAAATCCCAGTTCAGACTTAGAGATCCAAATGCAGCTCTTAGAGACTGAGCCCTGCAAAGTAGCTGCATTGGACAGAGCCAAAAGGCTGAACATTCATCAGTGAAGTTGCGTATTTAATGCCAAAATAATACATCATATTTTGCAGGGTATAACCTTAAAAACAATTGAAACGCTGTTAGTAACAGCAATCAGTCTCTGAAAAAGAGCAATGCCTACCAGATCAACTACAGAAAATGTTTTTGATTCTATGCTTATAGAATACTAGGTCCCCTTCAGTCTCTGTGTGAGTTCCTCAAGTGACACTTTTTTTTATTTCAGGTGATGTGAGAAACATGGCCCATATGTAAACATGTTTTCCTTCTATCATCCAAATTTCCCAAGGAGAAAGGACAGGGAATTTCTTGTATAATGAATCCTTTCAATTACTTGTATTTCTCTGATTTAAATTAAACCTCTTCTGAAGCTGTTTGTCTAGAAGTAATTTTGTGTATCTATTCACTTTTGAGGTGGACAAAAGTTTCCAAATATTCTCCGCAAGTAGGACAATTAGTTATTCCTCATCACCATGAAACTCCATGATCTCTTAGTTGTTCCTTTTTTTAACCTATCTTCTGCACAGGTCAAAAAAAAACCAACATTGTCCTTTCTTAACAGAAGTTGATAAGTAGCTCGGTTACCTGCCATTCACTGAATAGATGATATTTGCTTGCATGGTAATGTTTAGTGGTACATGTAAGTGTCTTTCTGAAGGAAACTGCTCAAATGGATCGCTTGTGACATTAGACTGATAACCAATAGGAGTTCAGAATATTTAAAAATTACTGAAGCAAATGCTGAAGATAAACTACAGGGGCTAAAAGATGTGTTTAAGTAATTTCTTGAAGTATGCCATGGAGAATGGTGTTCATCAGTGGTCCCTTAGTGATAAGATACATTAAATAATTTTGAATTACATTTTAAAATAAGACTGTCAAGGAGACTGTATAAGCTGTTCCTAGAATCACTATAACTGAAGGAAGAAAAGAGAGAGAGGGGGAAGTAGCTAAGATTTCAATGTTGTACCCTGTGAAAACTCTTACTGAGTTCATCTTCTGATTCTGCTTTTGTTTGGTAGTGGTTTGCCAATTTTTAAATTAATTCTTACCAATACATAGATATTCAATTCTGATTTTATGATTTCTTCAAATCATACATTTCAGAAATAGATCACATAACAAAAGGCCTTTTCTGAAGGATGTGGAGCCCACAATTAGGCAATCGGTCTGCAGATGACCAAGGGTGATCCAAAGGTGATGAGAAGGTAAAATATTACAGTACCTATTTATTCTTAGACAAATTCTATTTTATAAATAAGGGAAATTACTTTTCTGCATCTTTGTCTTCTAATAACCCATAAATATTTATTTTTTATTACATTTTGGGGGGCAGAAAGAGAATCTCTTGTCAAGTTTATACTCTTGAAACACAACAGTATTTGTCCTAGGTGTGCTGCACACATGCATAAAAACAATAAAAAAATCTGTCCCAGACTGAGCTAAATATAAAATGAAGTGTTTGAATATTTCATCCCAATTACTCCACATTATAAAGAATAGGCAAGTACCCTTCAGTGTGTGGCCAGATTCCTCTGGTGCAATAGTGATAAAATCTGATTAATTTGTGTTTTAATTATAGTGTTGCCAGATTATTCACTTTGGTTTCATCATAGTGTATATGGTGTTATTCAGAGATACCTGCCTGTCTACCTGAGACCTCTTCAGGTTTTTAGGTTTGTATGTGGTTGCTCTCAAGACAAAATATCAGTGTGTCACATGTACTGTTTTCAGAAAACCTTAGATTGTTTTATTATAGTTTTGGTTTTGTTTTTTTGTTTTTTCAAAAGGTTTCACAGTTTCTAGCCTCATATCATTGTAACTATGGTTGGAACTTAAAAAGAAGCCTGGCCCATGCCAGTATGCAATATATTGATTGAATAAAAAGAAGTAATTATAATAAATCATTTTAATGAATGTTAGACATTAGGCATAGTTCTAAGTTTCTCAAGGTTATGCAATGATATCACACTTTATAAGCACACTGACATTGTCAGCCTGAATGCTAATCTGAATCTGTCGCTGCACTTTGATCTACCTTCTCCCTTCTGCCCCACTGCATTTCCTATATATTTGGCTTCTGCCACAAAAGCACTGTTCATGCTCCTTCATCTTCCACTGTTAACCTGAGAAGGTAACGATTTAGAAAACTTGCTTAATTACTGTTCCTTCATTGCCTCCTCCATTCATTATAATAAACAGTACATTATATAGTCTGCATTTATAGTCATGAGGAGATTGAAGCTGTGTAGTTAAATCTGGCAAACTTTAATGATTTATACTGATGTGTGTGCTAATTAGATCAATTCAACCTTTGGAATATTTAAGTGAAGGAGGAAAGAACACCTACTCTTAAAGGTCTGCATCTCTTCTCCCCATACAACACTTCACTAAACTGATGCACAGCACCACCACCGAAGGTTAATCATGTCCTCAGATGAGTAGAAGTCTCCCCTATAAAATTGGCTTAGAATTTTTAGTGCAAATTTAAACGTAGAAGATGTGTGTGGGAGTTCAGAAAAAGACCTTTGTTAAGCAATCATGTTTTTATCCAGGTAACTGATGGACTTCCTAAAACTAGATCTGTAACACTGGACAATAACACCGGACAATATGTTTAGACTCATAAAGTAGTGTCCATGATTATTGAGACTAGGTCTGGTTGGAGTATAAAGTAGCTTCTTTTTGTGTTACGTGCTCATGTGTAATCCTCCTGTGGAAACTGTTGTGGGAAAGGACAAGAGGATTATGTGTATCTCTTTTACTCCAGAATTAAGTTGAAGTAAAAGACACAGATGTCACCTGTGTGTACAGAGGCCTGGGAAAACAGAATCCATATTAGGGTTAAAACTTTGGGCTTACTTTAAATTAAAGTAAGCAGCATTATTTAAATTTACTGACTTTAAATTTAAATTAAGCAGCATTAAGATTTTGGAGTTCAGATGGTATTTTCTACGGATACCCTTAAGACTATGTGAGCCAAGTATTATTTTGTCATAATTTATGCAGTTAAAAGAAGAAAGATGAAGTAACATTTGAATTGTGAGAAAAACGAAGTTTGGCTATTTCATGGTAAACATGACATAATGTGCAGCAATGAAGGAATTGACAAGCAGCCACGGGCCTATGCAATAGCAGCAACATCATGATGGTGCCAACAAAATGTGTGGTAAGGGTGAATGAAGACAATGCAAACTGCGGATTGCTTGTGTCCTGCAATGATGGCAGCCATAGTAAACATCTGGGACACAATGTGCTCCTTCTGACTGTGGTGCCACTACCTTGACTCCATGAATTTTTGTCACCGCTTTAACTGAATTTACCTTCTAGACAGATTTATTTCTTGCTCTATCTACCTAAAAAATGTCTGTTTGGTCTGAAAAGCTTGTTGGGGGTGCTCTGCATATGCTATTCTCTATTTCTGAAACAAACAATGAGAAATAAATTTTATGAAAGTGAAAGCTCTGACATCAAAGCATACAAAGAAAACATTTTACATTTCCATGGTAGTTCTCTGTTCTCATTTGCCTGGAGACTGATCAAGGTAAAAAAACCCAATCCATCAGGCAGGTAAGATACATTATGCCCTAATATATGATTTAGGCTATCAAACCTTATATAAACCTTGTTACAAAGTTTTGGTGTGAAAACCTCGAGCTTTGCAGTATAGCTTTTGTCACATTTTCAGAGTTAGCTCTCTTAAAATATAGATGTATTGTTTTGTTCTGCCGCCTCTCCTCTCTGCAAACTGGTCTGGGTTTTTCACGAAATCTAGTGATATCTAAGCCCCAAGAGTCAATCATGGTAGCCCAACAGAAGTTCCTCATTTAGGACTGAATACTTAGCACTGAAATATTTTGTAGAGAGTATTTGTCTGCTTGCAGATATTCTTTAATCTTATATGTACACATCCTGTGCATTGTTAAACACGTTTCATTAAATACTTCTCTGCAAGTAATGGCACTTCACTAGAAGCATCTAATTTATGTTTCACCTTCAGCACAGTAAAAAACCCAAGCTAAATATTAGTGAAGGAGCTAGAGTTCAATTCTACTTAATTTAATATAAGGCCTCCAACTCTTTTTATCACAACAACATGAAGAATGAGCTATAGTTGGTTTTGCAAAATTTGTATTCTGTGAGAGCCCTAGATAAAAATAATAAAACAAATCTCACATTTTCATTATTATTTTAAGTAAGGCTTTCTTAAATTAACACTTAGGTTATGAAGGATTTTAAAATGTGCTCCTGGCACAACCAAAAGGCTGTTGGAGACTTTTTGCATACGTCAGGTAAACCAGTAGTGATTCATTTATAGCCACAACCAGACTCAGCCCATTTGGCTCACTTTTGCTGAAGGGAGGTTTAAAAAATTCCTTGGTTGAAAGTTATTTTCCTCTTTCACAGATTCTCACATAACCAACTACTGTGTAAAAGAAACACTTAGTGAAATAAAATAAACTATTGCTCTATGGATATAACATCTGTAAAATCATGAATGATGGAAACATTGCTCAATAGGTCTCATAACACAGGAATCAAATTAAGTTGCAAAATAACTTGATTAGGCATCAGGTTTAAAGCTTGTTAAGTAAAGCAAATTTTTTAAAATGAATAATTAATCTTTGGAATACACTGCCACAGGACACTGTGAAAGCCAAAAGTTTAATACAGTTCAAAAAAAGATTAAATCATCAAATAGAATAAAAATCTACCAGAGGCCAGAAAGTGTGAGAATGTGAATGAGATCTTCAGCACCTAAACTCATATTTTCACAAGGGAACATGACTCTGTACTCACAGCTGCTGTCAGCAGCTTGCTACTAATGCTGGAGAGCTTTGGTTTTATAAAGCATGGCTCTTTTTTTTATTTTTATTTTTTTTTTCTCCTCCATAATGGAAAAACTAGCTTGTATGATCTCATTTAGGTGCTTTTTAGATACCCCCCTAAATGGTCATAAATTAGTATTTCTCATGTAATAGACTATTCTCCTTTCTTAAGTCTCAAGATCAAGTTTACTGTTAATAGTGTATTTCCTAGCCAGATTTCTAATAAATTTTTTATTTTGTTTTCTTTTTCTATTGAAATTTTACAGGGGAGTAATATAGGTAGATATATCTTTATTACTTTCAATGATAAATTCAGCATTCAGGTAACAGCAGTGTTTGATTTGCTTATATTTTGGATGAAAAGAGATATTTTTTAAAAAAGTTAAAGAAGAATAAAAAGTGAGAGGTTTCATTTCACATGCAAAATCACTAATGAGGACATAACCACACTAAAATTTTCTCAGATGCACAACTCAGGGAAGATGCTGTTCACAGGTTTTGGTTGCTTCTGTGCCTGTGATCATGCTGCAGAACCAATAAATTGAGACCAAATGAAATTTATTGTTCAAACTCAATTAAAGCTCCAACAACATCAACTACAGATTTGGGTAGACACATGGATTCATCACTATACTGCTTGATTCTTAAGATTTATGGCCAATGATCCCAAATGCACAATCACTCACCCAATAAAGGGAGGGCTCTCAACCTCCAGGAATTTCCTCAGATGGTGTGCTAACCCAAGGAGAGAATCCCTGACTGTAAGCTCTGTGCACTGGGTAGGACCAACTCAAACTGGGTTTTCAGTAGGGCTCCATTTCTACGCTAGTTGAATCTGATCTGTGGTCAAATATGGTCATGTAGCCCCTATTTGGCTGAGGACCCCAACTTCCTTGCCGTGGTACCTGCCGACCACCACAGTGTGGCTGTGAAAAGAGCAGAGCAGGAAGTTTTTGTAGGGCTTTTTTGTGGTCTTTCTTAGGGCTTAGTTAAAGTGGGTGCATCTGCTACAGATCAGTGTAATTACCTAAGGAAATTACTATTGCTGAAGATATTAGGAATTGTTCATTTCAGCTTCCATATGAAGGATTCACCTGGCAATAATGTGTGACCTGCTGGAAAATCGAGATTGAGGAAGCCTAAAAGAACAGAAGTTACAGAGTTGACTGTAGTAGCTTTTTCTTCTTAAGAAGTTTAATTAATATCTCATACTCCTCTTCCTCCTTGCCCAACCATACTGAACAGCTTTTACCCATCCACTGCTCTCCATAGTTTTACAAGCTGTAGCTGTCTCACCATGTCCCAGTTTTTGCCAGAGCTCTCCAATAGCAACCTCCATCCATGGAGTGCTAGTGTGAGGGCAGGATGTGTACATTTCTAGGTGTTTTGGGAAAAAATGGGAGAATCCTGGGAACTCTCAATGAAAGAATTCTGTGTCTCAATGAAATATGGAGCCCTTTAATGTAACAGTAGGTTGCTATTTTTGTTCTACATTAAGGCAATAACTGTTTCTTAGTTATATTTGTTTTTCCTGGGTTATATGACCCTACTTCCAGGACATTCAGAAGGAATCAAGTAAATTTTAATGCACTTGAAACTGCAAAGGAAGACCAGAGTTAGTATTTATCACAGCTACATACATAGGTTAATAATTTTTTTCAGGTGAATATATTTGTTCTCTTAGAAGATATATAAGCTTTCAGGTAACAGAAGTATCCAGACTGATATGTGATATCATAGAAAGTACCAAGAACATTTCATGAGTGTTATGTTTGTCAGTCCAGAATGAGTATTTCAAAATATAATTTTTAGCATGGTCATTCTCAGGTGGTGGTAGTTGCAGGAAGTAACATTAAAGTACTGAAAATAATTTCAATGGATGTCAGAGTCTGCTAAATGGCTGTTTGATGTGTGTTTTTCACAATCTGAAGATGTAGCTTGCAAGTGATAAATGCCCATCCTGTCTCTCTTCCTTTGTTACTTTACCTTTAACTTCAGCCTTTTTTGTTTAGTTAATGGCCACTAATTAGCATCACTTTTGCTGCTGGGGTCAATGTGTTGATGTTTAGAAGGTCGGTATTCTGAACGAGGATGCCTGGGATTTTTGCTTTGCCAGTTACCTGCTAATTGATTGTAATCTCCTCTTTGAAATGCTTGGTATCTCTTTATGCCAGTCTATCATATGAAGTTAGGAGATAATTTTTCTGAAGTCTTTAAATGACTGAAGTGTCCAGGTGAATTTTTTCAAAAGCGTGGTAAGTTCCCACAGCCTAAATGTCATTGAACATAATAGGAGCAAAATAGCTAATTTTGCTCCTCAGTTATAAGTACTTATAATAGTATCTTACATACATATGTGGATGCTACTGCAGTTCATTAATTCCAATCAAACATTAGCTTTTGCCACTGCCTTCTAAAAAAGAATCAAGTCAGAGTATGCTTATTTAGATGTATTTTATAAATTCCGCCTGCATCTTCCAGGCACAGAGAAGTTTGTCCATTATTTCCTCTTGTGTTTCTGAATAAACATGATTACTGATATTCATGATTTCAGGAGACTATTATACTTTAGGAAGGACTACATGTCTGTGTATTCATACATCTTCCCCTAATGTGCAAAAGTGCTGCAATTCTGCATGTGACATCAGCAATTATAGAACTTTTTAAACATTAAGAGCAGCAGTCTATTGGTGCTCCAGACCATTACTTTGTGAAGTAAACAGTGCCATAGTTGTGTACTAGCTCCTGTTGTTGCACACTGTGAAGTTTTTTGTCAATATTTTAAGGGTGCCTAAGAGACGTAGGAACCTTCACATATAGGCATTGTCTAGACTTGAAACACACCCGAATATTATACAGTATTTCTCTTTGAAAGTCATTCTTGTGTAAACACACAAGGACTGGTCCATGATGTGTGGAAATGGTTAGCCTCTATTAATGCAAGGTAAGTGGAATAATATCCTGGACTGTGACAGATTCCACAGCTCCTTTCTGTGCTGTCCTTAATTAAAAAGAACTCATTAAACAGATACCTAGTCACTCAGGCATTTACTCATTTATCTATCTCTTTGTCACATAAAATATACAGTCAGAAGCTGTTTTATTTAACAAATCTAGTATTTAAATTAGAGATGTGGCCTAAATGTCATAATATTTATATTTGTCTTGGAAACAAAAATTTTTCAGAGTAAACATCTTGACATAAGCCACAGAGATCTTGGGTTCAAAACTGATGCAATAAATTAACTTTTGAGACCAGGATATTAAATCTTCTGAAGGTCTTGCCTGGATTTTGAATGAGCAGTGATTTATTCGACACATTTCAGTCTCTTGATTTTTATTTTTTTTTTAATTTTATTTTTAAATCTACCAGTACAATATTAAATAACTTGGCAATATTTGAAAATAACACAGGCATGCCATAGTCAATAGCAATGTGTGTGTGCCTACCTAACTGAAGGTTATTTCCTAGGAATATTTGCTGAAGGCATATGTGGTCTCCTCCTTTTCATTCCTGGTCCCAGCTGCAGCAGTAACATCTTGATGAGTAAATAAAGAGAGAAGATTTTTCAGTTCCTGAAAGAAATTTCTGTGGAGACCAGCAGGTTATGAAACAGTAATATGTAAACAGCCCAAAGCATATACAGAAGTTTTTTAAAAATGGAATTACAAAATATCTGTTGCTTGCAAAGAATATTTTGCTTTGCATGGGGTAACCTAGGAAGGAAAAAATCGTTTTGATTTGTTTGTCAGGCTGTCAGGATGTTGGGTTTTTTTGAGTCCATATAACTATATTAAAAGCTATCACGTAGCTTCTTAATGGAATCCAAACTACAGTGCAATCTACAATAGAAATTTGAGTCTGGAAAAGGTAACAAGCAGGTAAGAGTACGGAACAATTGACTGTATCATACCTCTCAAGCAAAATCATAACTGTTTTAATAGTGTGTAACAATCTCTGAAGTTTTTCCATTTTCTTATTAGCTTCATGACTCACGACTAATGTCATAAGCTACATGAAACCTGAAGGGATGATTGTAGTTTGCAGGAAGAAGGAGTTTGTAAGTACCACAGCTCTCCCTTGGTACAAATTGCTCTTGAACTTGATACATGAGTAGTTGATTTGATAAGGATCTAGTTTCTTTTGTTTATATCATTCTGTGCTACTATTCCCATAGAAACAGAACATTAAAGTCAACCAGGAAGTTTTAAGAAGAAAAGAGCGTTTAGTGCTTGACCTACACAAAGTTTATGACTTGGCAGGACAATGCTCCCTCTGATGTACATGCATATTTGCTTTCAGAAGCTATTGCTCTGCTTCACTGCAGCCCTAAAAGTGCCCTGATTTTGATTCAGATTAAAAATAAACAGTACAAAAGTTTAAAACTGAAAGCCATACAAGTGCAGAAAGCAGGTGCTCAAAAGTTTGTGACATTCAGGATGCAAACTCCAGGTTGAAATCTTGATTTGAATATGATATGGTAATACACATTTCTCCAGCAGACCAGTTCACCCATGTGCCATCTCTGTAAGATTATTTTGACTTTCCTGCATGTTTCAGTTGTATAAAGCATGTCGAGTAAAAACAAAAATAAAACAAATACAGAAATTAAGAAATATAATCTTTAATTCATGATGGGTATTCATTACACTGGTGCATTATTGCAGTGATTTTATTCAAAGGGGGAAATGATTCAGAATCCTCTAGGCACAATACTTTAGATCACTTTCTTTGGTATTCAGAAGATGAGCTCTTCAGGGAATGCTGAAGCCTTAGGGAATATTTCCATAATTTCACATGAGGACAAAAGAACAGCCGCTCTCATTCAGATAAATGGTCCTTTACACAATGGCCTGTCTTTGAAAGTCGTCAAATCTGGTTTTGCTTCTGAAAGTGACCTCCACGTAATGGTTCTGCCTTGCCTGTGTGACAAGAAATTTCCTTACCAACAAGAGGACAAAGGGAATCATTATTTGAAGGAATGTATGTAACAGTAGAACTTTTCTAAGTTTTTGTATATTTACTGAGAGTTTTTGTAATGTCATGTGAAATCACAGCATATTAACTTGGTTGCAATTATGTGTTCAGTGTGTCCATCAGTATTTCAGTAAGTATTTCACAGATCAGTGACGACTTGGGCTTTTATCAACACTAAAGTGGCGACATTGATAATCTCCTGTCTGAGTGAAAGTGTTGCTTTCCAGGTGCAGTGTAAGGGTGGGAGACAGACCACCACAGACAGTGGTCTTTATTAAGAAAATTTGTACTTATTTGTCTAATAATTGCACACCTAGTTTCCACAGGTAGTATCTGTACTTATACCATAAATATAGATTTGCAATACAGTTTGTGTCTGAGAATTAGTTCTACATGAGCAAACTGACGGTGCTGGACTTCCTGAATAGTCACACTACTGTTGTATGTGTCACTCAGTGTGATTAACTGAGCACCAAAATAGAATTTTGTAGTGTCACTCTATTAGTTTTAGATTCTGCTACCCTTTTGTTTGCTAAGTAATGCTTTAGTATTGCTTTCATTTCGTTGGTTTATTCTTCTTGTAGTGATACATTTCAAAATGTTCAAATGGCTTATATTTGACCCTTACTATTCTATGATTCTACAAGATTCGTCACTGTTGTTACAGTAGATTTTGTTCTTGTTATGTGAAATGCTACAGGTTCTATGCACATGTAAGAAAGCATATTTTGAAAGCTTCACCTTTAAAAGTTTCAACTGGCAATATTAAAGAATCTTTATTATTATTTTTATTATTAGACGTCATGATACATCAGACCTAACTGGAAGATTGGACCCAAAATATGCTTGTTTTAGCTAATGTCTCCAGCTACACTAGCTGGAGTTTGAATATTTTGAATAATTTTATTATCAGTTGGTCCCACAAAATTCTCCCATACAAGAGTAAGTTATGTTTCTGTGTGTTCCATCACTGTGAAAATAAATTCTACCAACAGGAATACAAGTTCACACTGAAATTTGTAAAGCATTGATCATTGACAACATTTGACAAATTAATAAATGGCTGCTAAAGATGTTATATTTGTTAAAAATATGGGAAGTATGGGAGATTCATTATTAGAATGGGACAATTTATATATATTTAATTTATAATGCTTCATTTATGGTAGCATTGAAAATTCATCTGTGACATCAATGTAGAATCTGAACACACTTAAACTGTCTTTACCTAACAAACACTGACTTACTCTGTTATTTCTCAGAAAACAGTAAAATACTAGTTATTATCTACCATTTGATCATGTTCTGTGTCTCTGAGATTTTTAAGTGGAGCTTCAAAAACAGATTACTGTCTACTTTTATTTTCTTGTTCTTTACTCTAGGACTGCTAGAGTCAGAATCATTCTTTTGCACACTGGCAATCAAATAACAGTTTACTTTATCTGCCTTTTTCTGCAAGAGAGTACGGATCATTTGTGTCACCATCAAAACAAAAAATGATCCTCCAAAACTCACTTTGTGCTTAAAGATATATCTAGTATTAGTAACTTTGAAAGGCATATAGTTTACACTAATATTTCATGTACTATTGATCTTTTTATGATAGTGTTTAACCTACCAACACATTCTAAATGCAACCTTTTCCTGATAAATAGCACATAAATTGTTCAGCTAAATACCTTACTCTGGTGTTTGCTACTTTAATGATTATTTTTTATTTGAAATTCCTCTCAGTTCTTGTCTGTGGAACATATATATAATCAACAGTAGAAGGCAAGCAGGGTGAGGCCTTCCTGTTCTTCCTCTAGGTTAGATACACTAATGACCTTGTTATACTTGTTCTAGGATGGTGTACAAAAGACAGATGGGCATCCACCTGCACAGGACTTGCTTCAAAATTTGTCATCTTCATTAAAAAAAAAAAAAAAAAGAGAGAGAGAGGAATAAAAGTCTACCAGGAATGTTGTTATGACAGTCTGATATGTGACCTTGTGATCAACCTGGCCCTACAGTATAGGTCTGGAAATTTGGAACTGGAATTGGAAGATTGCTCTAGTAGTCTGGGGTTCATCAAAAAGCTAAAAATTTTGTTCTGTTGTTGGTGTTAAATATATTGAATTTTCACATACTTTGCAGTTTGTTAGTTATTTTGTGAGTCTAGAAATATTTCTTGGTATAGGCTTGGTGGTTAGAATCAAATAGCTACATAAAGAAAAAATCAACTTTGCTTTTTAACTTTTTCTAGGAAAGTTGCATTGCAAAACTTGTAATCATGAACCTTAAAGAATGAAAAGGCCAGAGGCAAATAAAAAATAATTCCTCCTCTGCTTACTTTTTAAGTAAAAGATGTGATTTTTGGATATTTTAAAAATTATTTATAAGTACTGTGGTCTGGCATTTACATTACAAATTTTGTCTCTCTGTCAGTGACATATATTATTAATATCGCTCAGGTAAAACACTACAGGATTCTGAATACAATATTCTGATAGCAATTATTTACCTGGCTTTTTTGAACTAATGTATTTTATAGCTTAGAAAACCAACTTACCTACTGGAAAATCCAGATATATGCAAACATCCACGTATATTTCTCCTATGGTTCTAGGAAGTAGGCAAGGTTCTAATTAATTAGTTAATTGCCCAACTTATGTCTAACTAAAAAACAAAATCAGATGATTTGTGAGATATATGCTTCTCGTTTAAAACGCTAAGCAAAGGGGGGTCTTAGGTAGCATGAGAAATCTAACCACAGGAAGATTTTTCTCATGTAGGGTGTATAGAGGAATACAGGAGCAGGCTGGGGTCAGAAGACCTACAGTCCTTTAAATAATAACATTTTAAAGTTAAAGATTCTAAAAAATCTCCAGGATTCCTTACTAAACTATTTTTTGCTGATCACATTTAATCTATAGTCTGATTCTACATGCAGAGCATTTCTACTATAATGCGGTGGTACACAGGCTCCACGAAGCAGCAATTCATTTCACAAAAAGCTAAGCAAGCAGTATTTACCTTGAGAAATGTGGTAGTCCACTTCATCCAGGAAAGCTAGTCAGCTGCTCTCAGACAGTGTTTGCAAAGCAGGATATTTTTTTGCCTTTGAATTTCTCACAAACACATCAGTAAATTAAATAAGGAAAATTGACATTTTTTGAAAGCTGCAGAATGAAGAAATAGCTGTGGTGGTCAAAGTCTAAAAGGCAGAAGCAAGGACTGACACCAGATACATACATGTGCAAGCAGTGACTCTTCAAGTAGTGTGTGAATGTTTTTTACCCAGTCAGAAACAGAGGAAAGTTAAATCTACTTCCCCAAAGGCTTCTTAAAGTACACCTGTGCTTAGAGTATTTCAGTAATTATGAGATAGGAATAATTTCTGTGATTATAATATATAATGGCCACCTACAAACTTCTGGCATTAAAGCAGAAAGAAAAGCTCAGCCAAGGGAAAGAAACTGGTTGTACTGAAGAATAAGATCTCCTTTAGGTTTTACAATTTTACTGGCTAGTTACCATTTGTATAAGAAAACTAACTAGTGTATATTTGCTTTATTTTATTCTCTAACACAATCAGTTCTGTCTTAATCTTATTTCTTCTTTTTTCCCCATTTTTCCTTATCAAAACACAGCACCTCAACCTCAGTCATATTCTACACTCATGTAGAGAATGCATGAAAGATTACATGATTTATCAGAAAAAAAAAAAAATCAGTGGCTACAGTATTCTGAGGGAATCACAGACTTAGTTTGAACAGTGTAGATGATTTCTATTTTATCTGGGCTTTTCTTCCTTCCACTTCTCATTTAGTTTAGTAATTCAAGAAAGAAGACATACACAAATTATCCCTCACCAGTTCATCAATTCTGTCCCTGCTGCTAATCACTCAATTACTGCATTATACAGAAATTACCTTTTAGTTTCAGTTTCGTTGTTACCTCAGATTCTTACAGATGTCAGGGTTAGCAAGAAAGACTTCTGGTAAAAAGTAATCTCGTTCTGTAGCTGTCATGGTAGAAAGTATGTACCTCTAAAAGTAATGAGTATTTTATACTGGTGTACTACCAATATTTTTTACCCGAAGAAAAGCTTTTCCATCTGAACTTTCTCTGACACAGAAAGGCGTACTGCATAGTGGCGTTCAGATAAACAGATATTACACTAACCAGATTTTTTTTTTTTTTTAATCACTGTTAGAGAATTCTGTTTTGCTATTGCATTAGCAAATGTTAAAAAAATTGGACTTCTACCCTAGAGAACCTCATCCAACCTGCTGTTTAGGTTAAAGAAAGTCATCTGACCAGGTAGGTGAAAGATGGACCCTGAATGGTACCCATCACTGCTATGCCTCAAAAGGGAAGAGTCCTTCCAGAGATTTCTTTGTTAACATTTGGCTTCTTCATGTTTTATTTTCAAGGAATAAAATGATCTCGGAAGTTGTGATATGATGTTATTGGTATCATATATTATACTGCTCCTCAACTAAAATCGTTTTGAATTTAGGAGGACATAAAGCAATTAAAGATAATGCACTTTTTATTATTTTATGCACTTTAACAGCATTTGAAGGCCTTTGCCAAGATTTCGTTATGTTGCTATGCAGATGTATAAAGCTGGTCTATGCACTAAAGAGCTCACATTCTATAAAGCAAAACCAGGACTAGTAAGTGTTATTAACCTTACTTTACAGCTGAGGAAGCTCAAATTGAAGAAAATAAATTAAACTCCCAAAGTTACATGGAAAATTCTGAAACAGACAGGCATGAAATGCAGATCTGCACCTGGATGAGCTACTTAAAGCACATGTCCTCCTCAGGTCAATCCTTAAGGAAGCCTGTTGACAGAATTCCCTTCCGCCAAGCAAATTGTTTAATAGTTGAATAGTTGAATGTAAGACTCTTAAAAGTGGAATGAAACCTTACATTGGGATATGAAAACAGTTATTGACAGGACAGGTTTTTTTTTTTTACTTTTTTGCTCCCTTCTGGGTAAAGTAATTGAAAATTTAAATTGACACTGCGCTCTCAACATTCTTCCTTACTATTCTTCCTGTTGCATGGTCTTGCTAAACTCTCCAGCCCTGCCCTGACTTACAAATAAACCTACAGAAACACACACTTAAACCGCATCAACAACACATTTCCCACCAGGTCTTTTACTACTAAACCTTGCAAAATGTCTCCTTATTGCAACATATCTTAGGCAAAGTGAAATGTCAGCTACAAAGCAAATACAGTGACAGGCAAAACTGTGGGTTGGGTTCAGAAGAATGTGTTCTAGCTGATTTTCCTTCTTGAATTATTGAATTATATGCAAACTAAATATTACATGCAAGCATGTATTTATATAAATATACACATAACAAGCTTAAGAAACACAGAATTTGTTTTGCAACAGTTAGTAACTAAGTACAAAGTATTTCTGTTAAAGGTGGCAGAGTACATGAAAATTAAGTGTGACTGTAATTAGATTTGGTAATATAAAGTGCGATGTCCTCACAGATATTCTTCACCTAACTTCCATTGCTTTCAGTGGGCTTTAGGTGTATTTGTCTTCTCCTAAAACAAGCAACACATTATAGGATTCTGAAAGAGTAACTTCTTTACTCAAAATAACATAAAATGCTGGTTTTCATCAAATATGGCCTCTCTGAGAAAACAAGGAAGTAGACAGTTAAGTAATTTCCTACCTAAGCTAGCATTTAATTGTGTCATTCATTTTAATGGGGTTTATGTGTGTGACTAAAGAATAGTACATGCTCGAAAAATGTTTTTTATTTTTTAGTTACACTGAAAGCAAATAGCACTGGATGGGTTTCTCTATGGTAAGCTTTTGTAGATCCATTTCTTTTTTAGTTAAGATATGAAATCAAATGTGTAATTTTCTTATTAACTGCAGTAATATATTTATAGAGAAATATTTAGGAAAAAAGTTATCCTAGTATCTTGAAACACACAGATCAACATTCAGTCTTGCATTTTATTATTAATCATAAAACTCTCAAAGTTCTAGTATTCATCAAATAAATTAATAAAATAAAGTAGTGTTTGACAGTATTTGATGACACAACAAATTGCAGAATTTGCTAATACAGAATATTTTCTTTGTTTTGAATCTTTATAAAAAGAAAGGCCAGAGGAAAGAAATAAAAATTGTAATACAATAAATTCCATTTTTTTACTTGACCTTTTTCTTCTTATTTTACCATATTTACTACTATTGCTACCAAGAACAGTGACAATGTGCTGGCTTTGGCTGGGATAAAGTTAATTTTTTCATAGTAGCTAGTGTGGGGCTATGTTTTGGAATTGTGCTGCAATCAATGTTGATAATTTTGGGATGTTTTAGTTACTGCTGAGCAGTGCTTATACAGAGTCAAGGCCTTTTCTGCTCCTCACCCCACACCATCAGTGTGGAGGCTGGGGGTGCACAAGAAGTTGGGAGAGGACATAGCTGGGACTGCTGACCTCAGCTAACCGAAGGGATATTCCATACTATGCGACACTATGATCAGCAATAAACAGGGGGGAAGATTAGCTGGGGGGCTGCTGCTCAGGGACTGGCTGGGCATCGGTTGGTGATGAACAATTGTTTTTATTTGCATCACTTTTATTTCTTCAGTTTTATTTCCCCATTTTTGTTACTTCCTGTTCATTATTAGTGTTAGTATTAACACTATATTCTATTTCATTTCAGCTATTAAACTGTTATTATCTGAACCCATGAGTTTCCTCACTTCTACCTGCCTGATTCTCTTCCTCCATCCTGCTTGGGGATAACAAGTGAACAGCTGTGTGGGGCTCAAATTCTAGCTGGGGTTAAACCATGACACAACACAAAGATTATTAATAAAAAGAGTGTATTATATAGAAAACAAATAGGAATGGTTTATATCTAATGGAATTTAAAAGGGAAATAAAGGTAGAGGGATTTAAGATGAAAAAGATAAAGTAAACCCTTCCATTGTCAGATTGGACTCCCTTGCTTTCTAAACTTCCTCTCAGAGAGGAACCTAGGTGCATCCGAACCCAGTCTTAGTCTCAGACCTGGACAACCATTTACATCTAATAAAAAAAATACAAGGAATAAAGAAATCCTCTTATTGAGTGATGAGGTTAAGGTTAGAACCCCTTGCTTTCTAAGCTGCCTGTCAGAGAGGAGTCTAGCTGCAGCTGGATCTAGACTTACTCTCAGACCCGGTCAACAGAATTCATATAAAGGATTACAAATGTCATTTAGAAGCAGTGTGCACTTTTAAAATGAATCACAAGATTTCTAACAACACTTGATTATTGAACCTAATATATACACACATAAAATTAGATAGCTAAATTAACACACACAGTAACATATATATACACATATATATGCACCTACACACACATGCATATGTTATAAATTTCATTTGGGTACAGTGAAAAGTAAAAGTAAAATAAAATACTCACATCAGCTTTCTCAGCAGTCCTCAACATTGAAGGGCTGAGTGTCAGTGAGCAGAAACAACAGCCCAAGTAAATAATCCCCTTATTTTGTAAACTTGAGAGTTTACGGGCTCTGAGAAGTGTCCTACTCAGAGAGAGACACTGGTTGCAGCCTGCTGTGGTCCAGGAGACCTCAAAGGGTCTCTCTCTTAGGACCACTATTTGTAAGGCCGTGTGATGATTTGCCTTAGTGTTCTGCAAATTTTCATCCTGGCCTTAATTCTGTGTCTGTTTCAACAGTTACACAGCAGTTATGTTCCAGGTTGTCAGGGAATGACTGATCTTCCCGAAAGAACTGCAGGTAAGACTGAGGAGTATCCAGACTTCCCGATCTCTGTATGCCGCTCCCCACCTTTGCTAGGCAACCAGAGCTCCTGGTATGGCCAGGGAGCACTCAGTTTTGCATCTGTGTAAAGGCTGGGGCCTAACAGCAATTCTTGGAGAAGCAGAGGAGTCCAGTAGAAGACAGGAGTGGGTAATGCATCACCACAGAGGTGAATCACTGACATGTGAAACCTTGTAGCACAACAACAAATTTAAAAAGCCATGTGTGACTCTGAAAGCCTTTGATGTAAATAATTTCCAACCACAAAAAGAGGTCAAAATTGCAAGAACAGCTGCAAATATTGTGTTCTGGACCATTCACCGCAAAACCCCTGTACCTTGCCCTGAAATATCATAAAGTGTGGGCTACCCAAGACTTTGCACTTTTAGATTACTCATGACTGCTTCATAGGGAATCATCTTATAAACAGAATAACATCACTGTTCACTGGTAATTATCACCTACAATCTGTTACCTACTGCACAATGTATGTTGTGCATGTATTAGATCTCTTAAATGTAACTGATTAACCAGAACGCTGGTTTTGTAAATCAGGGATCAAGAGTTGCTGGGAGCTGGCTGACAGGCTGCACCCAGATTATGGCGGTAAATAGCTCTTTCTCAAACTGGTGACTTGCCACTTGTGAGGTTCCCCGGGGATCAATATTGTCAGGGAAGCCAGGAGGAACCAGTAATGGAGAGCAGGGTTAGAGAAAGGCATCTTCAGAGAATTAATGGATGGGCAACCACTCTCAAATTTACAGACACTTCTAAAATGGTGGAGACTGTTAGACAGAGACTCACTAAAAAACTAATAAACCCCTGTAGCATCAAGAGAACCCATAATCTCCACAGGTCTTCTGAATGAGTCAAACCTAATAACTTCCCAGTGATGGGAAACTCCCTGTGCCACCTCCAGTAAGTGAACCAGGGCATGACCAGTGGCTATACATAAGAAGGCTTACTAAGAACAAAAATGGGGATTTATTAATTACATTTCCCTTTAGCCCTTTTAAAGCACTGATTACCTTTCTAGCAGATGTGGAAGCCCTCATATCAGCCCTAGATGCTGAGACAACAAGAGGAAATGCTGGACACAAGAAGAAAATATTTCAGTGAAAAGTATCAGCCATTAGAATAATCTCCCCAGGGAATGGTGAATTCCCCAGCACTGGACACTTTTAAGATTCAGCTGGACAGGGTACTTAGACTTCTAGTCTAGGTCATATTTTGCCAAGGAATGCTGGATCAGATAATCCCTGAGGTCCCTTCCAACCTGGAATTCTATGATTTTATGATTAAACTTATCATCCTCTTCCTCCTATCTAAAATCACACATGGATTGTGAAAATCTCCATTTATCAAAATACCTCTTCATAAATTTTGAAAGTAATAATTCACAGAAATTAAAATTTGTGTTTGCTTACATTCTGACTTTTATTCCTTTACTCCAATTTCTTGAAAATAAAATAAATGCATTAACTAAAGGAGTAGCAGAAAACAGCAGAACATTAATGGTGAGCTTCTTTTAATTTTAATGTAATTATACAATGGGAGATAACCATAAACCCCAGTAGAAATCTACTGCTATAAATGAAAGTGTAATTGATCTCTGTGCGTTTTAGTGATTTTTTTAATGATGTAGCTTAGAAAGCTCATTTGTATTAATTCTTAGAACTTCAAAATCCTATCTAACTAACAAAAATAAAATGCAATATTACTGAAAAGCTGGTTGCATGCTCTGAAGAAATAGTCACAACAAACAGAAATTCAGGACCATTCAGTAATATAGGACTGAGGCAACTAAGGAATGTCCAAGATGCAATGGGGTTTGGAGCAACCTGGTCGAGTGAAAGGTGTCCCTAGCTGTGTCAGGGTGGTAGGAACTAGATGATCTTTAAGGTCCCTTCCAACCCAAAACGTTCAATGATTCTATGATAATGATATTGAGATTGATAATGATATATCATATCATAATATTATTATGATATAATATGATATATGATAATATGCTATATCAATAATATAATTGATAATGAGTCAGCTCGACTTATGCAAGTCTATCGATCGAGTGTGTTTCACAGTCCTGTGGAAGCTTATCAGCCTCACACAAGGAGGCCAGAACGGTCCTGCCTATGTGGTATCGAAAGCTAACATCCTTGTTATTTTAAGGAATAATAATTAAATAAATAATCATGAAGCAGATTCTCCTGGAAACCATGCTAAGGTACATGAGAAACAACGCAGTGGTTGGTGACAGCCAACATGGCTTCACTAAAGGCAAACCATGCCTGACCAATTTGGTGGCCTTCTATAATGAGGCTACAGAACTGATGGACACGGGAAAAGCTGTTGACATTGTCTACCTGGACTTGTGCAAAGTCTACACTGTTCTGTACAACATCCTTGTCTCTAAACTAGAGAGACATAAATTTGATAGATGGGCCACTCAGTGGATAAAGAATAGGTTGGATGACTGCACACAGAGAGATATGGTCAATGGCTCAATGTCCATCTGGAGACAGGTAACTAGTGGTGTCCCTCAGGGGTCAGTGTTGGGACTGATCTTGTTCAACATCTTTGTTGGTGACATGGACAGTGGGATTGAGTGTGCCCTCAGCAAGTTTGCCGATGACACCAAGCTGTGTGGTACAGTCGACATGCTGAAGGGAAGGGATGACATCCCGAGGGACCTTGACATGCTTGAAAGGTGGGCCAACACAAACCTCATAAAGTCCAACAAGACCAAGTGCAAGGTCCTACACCTGGGTTGGGGCAATCCCAGGCACAGCTACAGGTTGGGTGGAGAAGTGATTCAGAGCAGCCCTGCAGAGATGGACTTGGGGCTGTTGGTCAATGAGAAACTGAACATGAGCCAGCTTCAGTGTAAGCTCGCAGCCCAGAAACCAACTGTATCCTGGGCTGCACCAAAATAAACATGACCAGCAAGCTGAAGTTGGTGCTCCTGCCCCTGTACTCTGCACTCATGAGACCCCACTTGGAGCACTGTGTGCAGTTCTGGTGTCCTCAGTATAAGACGGACATGGAGCTGTTGGAACTAGTCCAGAGAAGGGCCACAAGGATGATAAGGGGGCTGGAGCACCTCCCGTATGAAGACAGACTGAGAAAGTTGGGGCTGTTCAGCCTGGAGAAGAGAAGGCTGCATGGAGACCTCATAGCAGCCTTCCAGTATCTGAAGGGGCCTACAAGGAAGCCAGAGAGGGACTCTTCATCAGGGACTGTAGCGATAGCACAAGGGGTAATAGGTTCAAACTTCAACAAGGGAAGTTCAGGTTAGATCTAAGGAAGAAGTTCTGTACTGTGAGGGTAGTGAGGCCCTGGAACAGGTTGCCCAAAGAAGTGGTAAATGCTCCGTCTCTGGCAGTGTTCAAGGCCAGGTTGGATAGTGTCTTGGGTGACATGGTTTAGTGTCAGGTGTCCCTGCCCACGGCAGGGGGGTTGGAACTAGATGATCTTAAGGTCCTTTCCAACCCTAATTATTCTATGATTCTATGATTTTATGAAAAGAATGATATCAGTAAAGCGGGAAATAAAAAATAACTCCTTACTTAGGGATTCAAAGACAAGTGTCAAAACGGGAAATGTAAGAATATGATTTTGTATGAGGCTTGTTCTTATTCTGAAATGTGAAGTGGGTCTGGATTCACTGATGGTGTTAGTATAATGAATAAATGACATTTTGTAGTGACACAAAACCTTTCAGGCAGAAAGAGGAAGTACGAGGATCAAGCTATAGAACTACGCCAGAAGTATTCTTCATATCTGCTGAGTGCTCATAGAGATACACATCAGCCAGGAAACGAATATTTCACCTTTAGGAATATGATAAGATTTAAAAAATTTTAAAGTTAGATATCCTGCCTCTCTCTCTTACACACTCACTCAGAAGGGTGGAGACCATCCAATCTAAATTATCATGGAAACAGTGCCACTCAAAAAAACATTTGGTGATATTTGCAGGAAATGGCTGTGACATTTTCAACTTGTTAAAAAGCAATGAAACAAAGAAAGATATTGCCAAACTGGGAGAAAATGAGCCTTTGAAGAACTGAACTTCTAAAACCTAATATAACATCTCTACACTTTTCTGTGACACTGTGCTAGAAAACTAAAGAAACTCCTTTGGGCTCTTGCAAGAAAGCTGTACATTATCATAGAATCCTAGAATCGTAGCTGAAGACTGAGAAAGACCTGTGGGTCATCCAGTCTTCCACCCCACATTTCAGACACTTTCAGTTTCCCTCAGTTACCTCTGCACTGACTCCATCATGGTTTTGACTAAAGCGTAATTTCTGTAAAGATGCCATCTTAGTCTAAAATTACCAGAAACGGAAAAAAAAATCAACCTTTCCTTTGATATTCTGTTTCCAGGGTTAGTCGCCCTTACATTTAAAAAGCTATTCTTTAGTTCGAATTTGAACATGTTCAATGTAACCTTCAAACCATCAAAGGGCCCTTTAGAGCCTTTTATAGTCTTCTTATGAAAATAATTATTCCTTGTTATCAATTGCTAGTATGTTTCATTTTAATATTCTTCACATATAAATAAATGCCTTCAGGCCTTTTGCATCTGTCCTCTTTCTCAGTTTCTATTAACATGCAGCTACCTGAATAATATCTTTGTACACAGCACGCCTTACTTAGAGGTGAAGTCCATTCCTTAACTCTAGTCAGCGTTCTTTTGCTTTGTGTTCCTTTTTGTCACAGCAGTTCATCATGAGAACCTGCTGTACTGCATGTTAAGTAGACCCTTGGGCTATTTTCAGAGTCACCGTTTTCTGTATATCATCTCTACTTCTATATGCATAGCACACTACACTCAAAAAATCAAAAATTTGCATGTATTTTTCTTTTTCACTGGCTATTGAACAAGATTTAACCTTTTTGAATGCCAGATCTTCCTTGTTTATAATTCTGAAAAATCTTTGTGCCATACATTTTCTTTTTCCTCTTCAATTTTGTATTATTTTCTAAATCATTGATGACAATTATTCAGGAATGTTATCAACTCCTATAAAAATACAGATTTGGTAACCACCAGTTCTTGCTAATTTCCCCCATGATACCTACCTGTCCTTTACAGGGTACAAAAGGCTTGCTTTATTTTATGTCACTGCACTGGGTGATTAGCTTCATGTCAATGAAGTATGTATCATGGTATTTTTACCTACATATCTGAAAAAGAATTTGATGCAGGAAAAAGCCTTAAGAATTATCTAAAAAAGTGGTTGCAGAAGCATTTTGAAAAGCAAAATCCTAAAAGCAAGGGTAATGAAAGTCTTGCAAAAGCAGGCAGAAAAAATTCAACAAACTAAACAAGCCTAATGGAGACATTTCACATCCTTTCCAAAGATGCATCTTCATAGTGCATTCATTATAGCTGGGAAGCAATTTGTGAATTTCATTATTCCAATGAACTCTTTCAGGTACATTCCAAATCTAGACTGAAAATGATGCAATTCATATTTTGCAGCATGAGCATATTTTCAGTCATATACAGAGCATGCAAAGGCATATTTGAAGTCAGATACTTCTTTCTTCATCCCACATAAACTACAGTTTCCAAAGTAACAAATACATATTCCTAAGTTTTATGCATTTTTCAAACATGTCTGGCAAATGTAATGAATATTCCTCAGTCCTTGACATTTTCCTCTTTCTCTAAATAACCTGGTGGAACTGTATTTGGACTTTAAATTACCTTTGAAGGACTAAATTTGCAACCTCTCCTCCTAGCCATGTCAGATTCTTCAGTACTGTAACCATGGAGAATTTCTGAGCTGTCTAATGAAACTTTTCCCAACAGGCCTGATGCTGTGGTGTTGATATCAATGGCAATATTCCTTACTGTGGTATCAGAGCCTACATATGCAAGGTAATGATTTCCAAGTGTTAAAAGAAAGTTATTTTAAGATGACACCTTTTTTTTTTTTAGTTTTTAGAGCCTTGCTTTCCCATTATTGCCTTTTCCTTTGGCAGAGTTTTACAGTAAGTATTCTTTTGCAGCTATTGAGCAATTTTCACATCAGTCCTTCTGTTACTACAACCAGAGCACCAAATTAGTTCATTATATTCCAGACACTGCAATGACTCTCACCTTTGTCTTTCATAGTTTCTATAATTTAATCCAAATGTTTTTAGAATTTTTTTTTTTTTTGTTGTTGTTGTTTTGTTTTGTTTCATTCTTGTTGTTGTTTTTGTGCCAGTAGAGGCTAGGAGCTGTGTAGGAGCTGTGTGGCTGGGGAGCAGTCTTGTTGCCAGGGCCTGGGGTCCTGGTGGACAACCAGCTGAACATGAGTCAGCGGTGTGCCACTGTAGAAACAAAGGTAAATTGGATCCTTGGCTGCATACACAGGGACATTTCTAACAGCTGTAGAGGTGATTTCATCCCACTCTACTCACTGCTTGGTAGGCTGCACCTATCATGTCACGTATTTACTTTTTTTTTCTCCCTTTCTATTTCTCTGGACCCTAATCTCCCTGTAATTGAAAAAAAAATGCAACCTTTTTATCTGCTGTGATGAGGTACAGAGAACTTTTAAATTCTTTTGAAAAGAAATACCTGGTGCGGTATCTTCAGGAAACCAATAACAAAAAGCCACTTGTGCTAGCTTTGGCTGAGGTTGAGTTAATATTCTTTATAGTAGACAGTATGGGTCTGTGTTTTGCATTTGTGCTGGAAACAGTGTTGATAATTCATTCCTAAAGGAATATTTTCATTATTCTTGAGCAGTGCTCACACAGAGCCAAGGCCTTTTTTGCTCTCACCCCATCCTACCAGTGAGGAGACAGGTGCACAAGAAGCTGGGAGAAGACACAGCCAGGACAGCTGACCCCAACTGACCCAAGCAATATCGCACACCATAGGGTGTCATGCATGTAAAGCTGGGAGAAGAAGAAGGAAGGGGGGGATGACATTCAGAGTTATAGCATTTTGTCTTCCCAAGTCACCATTACTTGTGATGGAGCACTGATTTCCTGGAGATGGCTGAACACCTGCCTGACCATGGCAAGTGATGAATGAATTCCTTATTCTGCTTTGTTTGTGTGTACAGCTTTTGCTTTGCCCATTAAACTGTCTTTATCTCAACCCATGACTTTTCTCACCATTGATTCTATCCTGCATTCCACCAAGGGAGAGTGAACATGTGGCCGTGGGTGCTTAGTTGCTGGCTGGGGTCAAACCACAAAACAACTTATATGGAGAAAAATACACACCCACTTTTTTATTTTTTCCTTTTGTGGTTTAGTTAGAATAGTTCAAACTCATCTTAAAATTCTTTAAAGAAAAAAGCCAAACAAAATTAAAGTAAGTGGAAACACCCCCAGAGTTCAGGGAATTTAGTGTATCTTCAGAGTTATTTCTTTACAAAGGGAGAAACATTCACATATTTTCATACCTCAGAATGTGATAATTCAGTTCACGATTGTAATCTTGTTTAATTCTAACCATGTGTTCTATAAAACTGCTCGTCCCCAATAGGTAAACCAGAGAGATGATGCTCTGAACTCACCTTTTATCTATCACAGAAATAGAATTTTGATTCTTTTTTTCCAAGTAGCTGTAGTGAATTCTCCTGAAGAACCATAAATTTAGCATAGCAGTAAATTAAAGATTGCAGGGAAACTTCCATTTTCCTTGACCTTTTTCCCTAAATGTCACCATATTGCTCTTTCCACAGCTGTATTTGAAAAGGCAAGGTAATGCTTAGGAAAGTAAGATGTAAGGTAAAGCTTAGGAAGATTTCTCACAATCCTTGGAGAAAAAAAAAATCCTCATATAACTTTCTACTATAGAAGTGTAGTATCACTGTTATTTTTATAGTTGTTATTATTACAGCTATCGTGTGTATTGTAATTTTATTATCACTAATATACAATACAATACAATACAATACAATGCAATATGTGTTTTATAAATAATATGTAATACGATACATAATTTTTTTCACAGAAATAGAATCTTATGTCACAAAATATTATATGGTACTTGCATTATGAGCAGCTAGATCACTATATGGAAAATTTATTGCATGGCCATTCTTTCCTGCCTTTTCATTTCCTGGGACCCCTCAGATTCAAACCTCTATGAAACTAGAACAGAGACCACTCATCTAGATAGGTATACATTTTGTTTTCTCTTCTTTTCAATTATATGAAGATAAACATATACTTCATAAAAGGAAGATAAATATTTGGACATTATCTCTGGAACTGAGGGAGGCTGAAGACAGAGTACAAAAGAAATACACAAGATGTTGGACCTTCTTTTTTTGTGCTGTTAACTGGAGCATTTCTTGGAAGTATTCTGGAATGTGTAAAGTACAGGGGGTCAATGGAAAGGTAAGAAATACAAAAGAAGTGTTTTTAATTTCTTACTTAGAACTCTTTCTCTTTCATATTAAGGACTTTTGTGAGATATGACAGTGAAATGACAGGTGCAACATTCTGTCAGCATTCACTTTGGATAATTAGCTGATTGTCTTTAGGCATTGAAATGGGTCATGTGGGGGTATCCCTGAAGATGCTTCTATCAAACACTTCTGAAGACATGCAATAAAAGTATTGAATCTTCATTTAAAATAACAGCTTTTCCTGACCGCTGCAAGTCTTAAGCTTTTCACCAAGATTCTGGCCACAAAAAATTGTATTTAGAAAACAGAATAAAAGTAATATATGCTAGATTGCAGAGCTTGTGTTGATTGCCTGAAGGTTTACATTAACATAGAATCAGTAAGAAAAAAAGGTCACATATGTCATATTATCTCTAACCGTCTTGTTTAATGAACCTAAAATCATAAGGAAAAAATTCTGTTCGTCACAAGAAAGTATTAACATTTATTTTGCGCAAAGATCAGCAGCAATAGAAAATGTCTTATTCATATGGAAAATGTCTTGCTGAAAATACCCAATTGCTCTCAGCTGGTTTTTTGGAGTAGTGTACAGTGACTTTAAATAGAGAAAGTCCTGGATAGATGTAAAGCACAAAAATTATCTTTTGGTAAAGTAAAATTGGATCAGTTTACAGCAAACAAGTTTGTGGGGCTTTTTTGGTTTGGTTTGGTTTTGTTGGTGTTTTTTTGTTTGTTCCCCCCACCCCCCTTTAATTCTGCCAAAGACAGTGACTGTTTCAAAGTATTTCAAGGAAACATCCATGTACAAAATGGGTGTGAAGTATTAGGCATTAGTTCATGGGGTTTTTTTAGAATCGTTCTGATTATTCATCTCAAAGTGCTTTGTACATGTCAGTAAATTACAGTAACACTTGCCATAGTTGCATATGCCCGTATTTTACACGCAGTTATGCTGGTTTAGAGGAAATGTTATGAAACTGAAGGTGGAGTATACATACAGGTGCTTTGAGACTCTCCCCGTAGGAGAGTCGGCCTTGACTCCTGTAGTCTCAATGTCTTAACGAGAGCTCCAAATGCCATTGTTAAAAACCAGGAGGAGAGAGGATAAAGGTCAGATGGATGTGCTTTGTACCATGTCTTTGCTCATCTTCCAGGCCCCTGGGTGATCATGCTTCTGCTGGTACTTTTTTTGTTCGCTTGTTTCCTTTTAATTCATCATGGCTTTATCTTTCCTCTCTTCTATAAATCCAAGTCACTCAGAAAAGTGAGAGCAGGAGAGGGGCAGGAGAGGGGCAGGAAGGAGGAAGAGAAATCCAAAAGGACTTATAATCCACTGGATGGCAAACCTGCTTGGATAAAAAAGCAATAGTCTTAACAATGACTAGCAGGTACAATCATTTCTGCGTATAAAAAGGGGCAGGTTTTTTTTTTTTTTTAGTGAAATAGTAGTTGTTTCCTTGTTTATAAGTTTATTTAGAATAACAGACTCATAGAATAGTTAGGGTTGGGCCTATAGTTATTTCTGGGCCTATTTGTGTTATCTTGCCTGTCTCTCTAACTGGCTAGAGAGCTACACTTGTGATTTCATCTATCTCTCTTGTTTGTTTCCACCAGCAGTATCCAGGCCTACTAGTTACCTGAAACACTAACTGAAGTAATGGGAGCTGCATCTTAATTAGATAATCCTGTGGCTGAGCCCTAGATATGAATACGTTGCTCTAGAAACAGAAATGATAAAGCTAAAATCCCATTAGAAAAGCCAGTATGTCAAATAAGTATTTTTAAAGAAAAGAAAATTTAACTTTGTTTTATAAAATATGATCTGCACTTACCTTGATGAACAAATTTGGTATAGGGGGTGAAAATACTTCTTAAATTCTCAGGATTAAGGAAACTAGTTCAAAATGTCCTGTCTAGAACACAACAGTTACAGTCTAATTATGTCTGTTAAAACATCTTGGCTTGAACATATTAAACTGTAAAAAAGGAAATAGACCCTTCAAGAAACCTCTAACATTGCGAACACATGCTTTTGATATGACGTTTCGCGTTATAGTTGTGGTATGGAATTTAAGATTCTGGAGGATCCAGAGCACAGTTACAAAACAGCTGTGAGATAGAAAGAAGTGCTCTGGGAAGAATTACACATATCTTAAGCTTCAATCATGAAGGATAAAAAAGCCTTCAACTTGTCATGGGAGTGTATTTTCAGACCTTGACAGAACCCAGTTCCCAAGTGCCACTCTTCACTTTACAGATCTGCAACTCCAGGTCCCCCGTTCTGAATACATTAAAATTAAAACACATACTACTATCAACAGCTAACAGGTTGAAGCTCTCCCTCTAGCTTAGCAGAATGAAAAGCTATGCTCAAGGTCAGAGAAAAGGTGAAGAACAGCCTCCTGTGTGAGATGCTGCTGGTATGCTCAAGACAATACAGAGGCAAAAAAATGTTGTAATCAGGATTTCATCTTGTACATAGGCTTGGTCTGGCCCCAAATATCCAACAGTCATGATGAAAATCTAAGGCCAGAAAGAAAATGGCCATGTGTGTGTGGGTGTATGTGTGTGTATAGTATATGTATATGTGAAAGAGATAAAGTAAAATTAGATGTCTTTCAAACAGCAAGGGCTGTTACGTGCCGTATTCATTCTCAGCTTTCCCAGGATTGCAGTCTGTCCCTCCATTACCGGCAGACGTACATTTTCTCTGCCAGTTTCTCTTCAGAAATACGACCCTGAAATAATAAAGAAATATATTTCTAGTAGGTGTGATGACTTCCTGTTGGCCAAAGTGGACATTGGACATCAGAACAGGAGCTTGTCACTTCATATGGGAGTGATCAGGTTGCAGGACACTATTGGATCAGCCAGGAAAACAAGCTTTATTCCAAGATGGATAGTATGTGGCAACTTTATCTGATAAAATATTGGTGTTCACTTATTCAGAGCAGTCCTTATTGCAAGAAGAAAACTTCATGTTTCTTATGTAGAAGAAAGATGTTTTACAGCACTTCAGTCAAGTCATTTGGTTCACCTTAGTTTGGAGAAAACCTCAATCAGAAGACAAAGCAGAATGACAGGAGTCATTTGTTCTCCCCTTTTATTTCCTTAATGGTAGTATAGCTTTCTGAGGAATTATGTAGCCAGAAGAAGTAAAGATTACCACTTTAATCCACAAAAGAAACAGACTGGCACTGAATGACTAGAAGGGACGCAGGTAGCTATTTATGGCCTCCTCATGTGTCATTTGATGTGAAAAGTCCTAAAAAAGGTGAATTCCAGCTGTACATTCAGACAATTGGATGAAACATTGATTTTAAGTATTTTTCTTCTCTTTGGCCAAAAAGTCACACCTCTGTAGAGTACCTGACTTTATATCCAGTGCAAAGGTTCTCCTTATAAAGAATATAATTTATTAATTTCAATTCATGATTCCCATCTGTTTAGATATATATGAAAGAGAAACAGCTTCTCAGGGATCGGCTTACTTCATCTTTGCAGAACTATTCAGGCAATAGAGCCTACAAGCCTTGCCTGGGTGTGGCTTCAGAACATTCATATCTCCAAAGAAATTCCCACTGATACTTTCTTCAGGGAGTCCAGACATGATATTCAGTGTAATTTTAGACCACCAGTTTTGAGAAGCCATTAGAAACTGGAGAAATCTCCTTTTCTATGGCTGTAAAAATTCCACTCCATAGTGACTGAAATGCTTTGTCCCCTGTCACAGTCTTACACTACCCTCTAGTCCAGAATGTGAGAAGAAATCATTGGAAAGCAGATCATCTTCCAGGACAGACTGAAGGTATTTTCAGATATATTAGTGTTCAAACATTTAACACAAACATTCCAACTCTGTCCCCTTTAGCCTCCCACTTGTTTTTCAATCATTGACTTCTGTTCTGCTTTAGTTTGGTTTGGAATAAACATTATACCTGCAGGGATAGTTGTTACTCTGTGCTGTCAGCTGGTGGTTAGTTGACACTGAGACACTAAGAGTCTTTCTAAAACCCTATATGCACCTCTTCTGCATGAGAAATAAAAACAGAAACATCACTGACACAGGCAGGAGGGAGATGTATCAATATATGAGCAAGTTCTGCTGTTGTCAGTCTGGTCTTTGCACATACCTTCAGCCTTCTGATACACTCAAACTGAAAAATATATGGGATCATAGGTCTTGCAGCTCCAGCCCTCATTCTTGGATTCTTTCAAAAGTAGAAAACTACCCTGGGGCAACACAAAGCGAATTTCATCCCAGAAGTGACAGACTCTCTGCATGAAAGGGTAAACCTGGGGGTGTCCTGGTACATGCTGACAGAATGAGGTAGGTTTTAGGACAAGAGGAAAGTGGGTTGCAGAATGGCAATATTTCTGATTTTGTTGTACATCCTATCTCTGCCCCTTTCTCTGTGAGAATCTCAAACATGTGGTGTTCCCAGAGCAGTAATTTTTCACTCAGGAAAGGTGAAAATCTGTGTTCGTCTATTGAGGATGGGGTCCCTCTGTTTTTAGTGCAACATAGCTTGGGAATGAGGCAGTGTATTGTGTTTGCATGTCAAGGTTTTGGTAGCAGGGGGGCTACAGAAGTGGCTTCTGTGAGAAGCTGCCAGAAGCTTCCCCCATGTCCAATAAAGCCAGTGCCAGGCAGTTCCAAGATGGACTCGCTGCTGGACAAGGCTGAGCCCATCAGCAATGGTGGGAGCGCCTCTGGGATAATACAGTTAAGAAGAAGGAAAAAAATCCTGCATAAAGGCAACTGTAGACAGAGGAATGAAAAGCTGTAAGAACAGCCATGCACACTCAAACATCAGTGCAGAAGGAGAGGAGGAGGTGCTCCAAGTGCTGGAGCGGGGATTCCCCTGCAATCCATGGTGCAGATCACCGTGAGGCAGCTGTGCCCCTGCAGCCCATGGAGGCGCACGGTGGAGAAGATATCCTCCTGCAGCCCATGCAGGACCCCACACCAAAGCAGGGGGATCCCTGATGGAGGCTGTGACCCCATGGACAGCCCGCACTGGAGCAGGGTCCTGGCAAGAGCTGTGGCCCCACAGAGAGAGAAGCCCACGCTGGAGCAGGTTTTCTGCAGGACTTGTGACCTCACAGAGACCCACGCTGGAGCCACCTGTGTCTGAAGGATGCACCCTGTGGAAGGGACCAGCGCTGGAGCAGTTTGTGAAGAGCTGCAGCCTCTGGAAAGGGCTCACATTGAACAAGTTTGTGAACTGTCTCCCGTGGGAAGAACCCCATGTTGGTTCAGGGAAAGAACATGATGAGGAAGGAGCAGCAAAGATGTGTGATGAACTGACTGCAACCCCCATTCCCTGTCCCCCTGTTCCACTTTGGGGGAAGAGGTAGAGAAAATCAGGAGTGAAGTTGAGCCTGGGAAGAAGGGAGGGGTAGGGGAAGGTGATATTTATATTTGAGTTCATTTCTCGTTATACTAATCCAATTTGATTGGTCATAAGTTAAAGTAATTTCCCCCAAGTTTCACCCATGATGGTAATTGGTGACTGATCTCTCTCTGTCCTTATCTTGAACTTTCGTTGTATCTTCTCTCATTTCTCCAGCTGCGGAGGGGAACGTCGGAGAGGTTTTGGTGGAGCACCTGGTGTCCGGCTGGGATCAACCCACCACAGCTAGATGATCTGCAATGCCTGTTCATTGAGGCATAGTTAAGAGCTAAAAATTTTAAGTGACATTCATTCTTTGCTCAAAGGGTACACACATCTATACATGGTATCTCAAATTTACTGAGAATTTACTCAGTAGAAACAGTACAGGCAACTGCTACATAAGTCTTCATAAAAGACTGGCAGTCCTCAGGTCATTTGTCTCCCCTAATTACACTAATTTAACAATAATTGATAACCTTAAAGATTTTTATCACACTTTTGATTCACTGAATTCAAAATTGAGTTACAAACACTGATTAAGATTCAGGGTACCCATAAAACAGAAACACAGAATTATCAAAATCTTAATTCTGTAGTTGCATAAACATTGTGTGTGAAGTGAAAAGGTAAGGAAGAGAGCTTGTGACACTTCCTTATTTCTCATTTTGTGGTCAAATGTTGAAATCCAGCCATGAGGAAGCATTGTTATTTATTATTAACACAAAAGTATGACATTTGTATAACAGTTGACTTACGAATGTGATTGATAGTTTACTTCCCAGGACTAGACTTGTGGCTGTCATACATAAAGTGGAAACCAGAGTCCTTTTTATGAAATCATGTGATAATATGTTAAGTAACTGCCTTCTCTATTTGTATATAACTTATGCTACCCGTGCAAACACTGCTTCTTATTCAGAAGAGAGTAGCTGTCAGTAAGGAACTCAAGAGAATGAAACACAAAGAGAAATTCCTGGAGGACATAAAAAAGCAAACCTTAGGATGAAAGATTAGAAAAAAGACCAGGAAACAGCCCTTCAGGAAGAGGGCATCTGGAACTTATTGACATAATAAGAAAGCTATTGAAGGGAAAGTTTTGGAAGCAAATGGTAGTTACAGAGATGGTTGGGAGAAGAAAAGAGGTTATGAAACGAGTGTATGAGGTTTTATCTGTGAGTGTTCAGGGAAATGGTTCCTGCTATAAAGTTTAAATTGTATTACGAAACATTTCAAGGAAACAAAATTGTGTTTTAACTTTTCATTGTAAGAATATGAGGGTTTTTACACGTGTGGTACACACATGTTATTTTCTTTCTGTTTTCTTTAATGTGCACTATTATTTGTATTAAAAGGTTTCTAGCTGCCAGTGCCTCATATGTTAGAATTAACAATCATATTTTTTATTTTAATTTACTAATGTACTAAATACATTCAGAATTTCTTGGCTTTAAATTTGTCATTGGCTTTATTTTATGGTTGTTTTTTTTTTAATGTAACTTTTCTACCTTCTGTCCTTCACTTTCTCTATGTATGAGTAATGGTTTGATTTCCTCAGGAAATATCTGTAAGAAAAATTTTGTTGTCTAAGCTTTTGACCAGCAACTGACTTTCTTTGATGTAATCTTAAGGTGCCAAGAGAGTAAGTCACAGAGGCATCAGATGCTTTCCGTAGATATGGAAAGTGCTCATCCATCACTTCAAGTATTTGAGGTGCATCCACTCTCTCATAATTTTATTTCTTTTATGGCTAATGCCTTGTCAGAATGACATCTCTTCCAAATTAAACCCATTTTGACTAACAAGTGAAATAAAAGCCTCTTCTGTGGCTACTTTTCAAATATTTGTATAGTATAAAAATTGGTAATCTTTTTTCCCCCCCCCTCTAATTTAAAAACATGAATAGCAAAGCTTTCTTCGTAAGGGCTGTTTACAACAGACAAGCTTTATTGCAGTAGCTCTTTGAAAGGTAAAAACGGCTTGAAAAGCACAAGATAATGCTCTCAGCATGAAACCTGGGGCCATAAGTATGTGGAACAAGGAAGAAATTGTGTTAACAGTAGTTGAGAATAATTTTGTAAAGTATGAAAAGGAATATATTATTGCAATATCTTGTAATAGTTGTGAAGTATGAGTTTTAGGGGTATGATTTTTGTGTGTGCTGTTGGTGGATTTTGGCACCGCTTTGAAAGTAACTTCACTCATTGTTCATGAATCATTGTTCATTGAAGTATAATCCTGTTAATGGAGTCCTGTGTAGCCACAGGACAGCTTGTAGCTAGGAGCCAGTTTGCTTTGTATAGTTCATTTTGGGACTATCCCTATAGGACAGTTGGCCTTGAATCATGTGGTCTCAAAGTCTCACTGAGAGCTCCAAATGCCATTGTTGAAAACCAGGAGGAGAGAGGATAAAGGTCAGATGGACAGCTTTGTACCATGTCTTTGTTCAAGTAATAATCATTTACATTGTATATACTGAATTATATATAATCTATTATGTATACAGACAATAGTCACACTGGTAGCTGGAAATTGCTAAGTCCACAGTCACAAGTGATGGAAATGCAAACGAACCCAATACATTTTGACTCCTTTCATGAAAAAACTGATAAAAGCATCTGAATTTGCAAAATAAGTATTTTACTAACCCATGTGTTTAAATGTGAAGGTTGTTGAATGGCATATGTATTGGCTTAAATATGCAGACAACCAACAAAACTTTTTGTTCTCACAAATACACCTGGCATTCAAGGAACCAGTACTAGTTAGTCTTTTCAATATAAGAAAACATGACGAGAAGGAATCTATGGCAGGACATTCTGGATGTCGTTATGCTCTTGATATTTATGGCCATATGAAAATAAGTCTGACATGGTTTATTACAGAACAGTGATAAAGCAGCATTAGAGTGAACAGGAAAATCTTCCACTTGCTATTATGCTGTAATAGCTGAGCAGTATTTGAAAATGACTGTAAAATGGAAGCTGAAGTTACCTTTCTTAAAATTCTTCGTATAAAGAAGTATAAGAATTTTACAATTATGAGGAGGAAAAATCATTAATGACTTATTTTCTTACATCTGCCTGCTCAAGCAAATTATATTGTAATAGCAATAGTATATTTCTGAGGTATTGTTACCATCACAGAACTGAAAACTCAGAAAAGTTTTCATGTAGTGTAAAATGTGCAATCTTCTAAATAACTGTTAATCCATAAAAAATCTCATGTGGGCAAGTGCTTTTTAATTTTTCTTTTTTTTTCGGCATATTTTGAAACAATGGAAGTTCTGTTTCTGTGCTAACACTAGAATTAAATGGCTCTTGAGTCTCATGACTATTCCATTGTAAGTTTGTTGAAGGACCATTTCAGGATATGCAAACTGTAGCTCTAGCTTTCTGTAACACCTAGTGTAAGCCCCACCGGGGATTTAGGTGCTTGTGTACAAAGGATTGAAAGTCCACTTTGCACTATAGTGCAAAGCTAATGGAACAGATATAGGGAAAGTATTGTGACATGTAAAGCAAAAATAAAAATAAGATTACCAAAAGACACACTGTGCAAGTAATAATAGATATGGTTAGAATGTAGTCATATGTCTAAGCTCTGATTGTGTTATTCCACACAATATTGGCTTTGTGGCTAAAAGGTCTCGATTACTTCTGATTTATACTTTGTATAGGAATAAATAGATGCAAAACAAACCTCTACATTTCTTGTGTACAGCTAAATAAAACAAACAAACAGAAAATAGTTTTTCTACATGACAGTCCTGAAACTGTAGAGAAAATTAAAGTGATAAATTCATTTCTTTATAAGAAATTCACATTTTATGAATTCTTTTAGTGTTCTCTGGATGCTTAAAGATAGCAGTAATAAGAATAAAACCATAAAGAATTATGGATTTTGTATACGTATTTATAAACTAAAATATTAATTGCCTCAAGCACTATGGTTGGGACCATTCACTTGTTCAACTGGTAAGGGAGAAGTGGCCAAGAAAAGAGGTCTCTTTCAAAAATTCTGTTGTCTAGTGTTTATTGGTTTACCTGTTTCATTACAGACCTATCTAATTTGTTGGGTTTTGTATGACCTTTCTTCAGTATTAGTCAGTAGCAGCTACTGCAGAGGAACACATGACAATTCAGTGATGAGTAGTTAGGACATGATTTGCTCATTAGGAAAGATAATGTTACCTCCTGTCACATTTGGAGTAAAACATTAACGTGTCACATAATTTTTTGTTTTAAATCAGAAAACCTGGGTGAAATTGAAGACTTTTTTTTTTTTAAGGTATCAGCATTTTTTTCTTTTTTTTTTAGTACAAGCACTTCTGTACCTTAGACTTACAACCTTGCTTGTGTGCTGGCAAAAGGTCAAAGTAGCTTGAAGGGACCACAGGTGTCTTGCATCTTGGGTGTTAAATTTCTAACTCTGCATCCAGTACCTATCTGGGAAAATGCTGATATAAGGTTTCTCATGTCTTTCTAATCAACAAGAATAACCTTGGATCAGAACAGTGTAAAGCAACTTCAGGTATGGTACACTTGAAAAATCTGACACGACTTCTTGCCTAGCTTAAAACTCTGCAAAGCTAATAAAGCTCCAATATCATCATGACGAGGCATCTTTTCTAGTGCGATCATTAAATATTTGTTATTGCTCATCTCACCAGCACTGAGATACTGGGAGAAAATAGAACCAGTTCCGTATGAGAAGAATCATAGAAGATTGTCACAGCACCATGCACATGAAGAGTTTTGCCATCAGAAAGTTGTAGGCCTAATTTCCATACTGACAGCTTGAGTTCACAAAATTTGATCATATTGGGTGTCAGATAAGCTCTGTGAAAAAGAACCATACCAGAACTGCTAATCTTTTCTTCAAACTTTTACCAATCTCTATGCAGCAACCTGCTAGAGTGAGCTGTTTTAGAAACACTTCCATATGAGCTTTTCTCTTGAATGTATTCATAGAGGTTTCATCATGCCTGGATAATAGTTTTGTTCTGTTCTATTTTGGCATTGCACTTCACCTGATTTGCCACATTGGATATGCACTACAATGCTCTATGCATCGACATTTGGTGAAGCCTCCAAACAGTTAAAGAACTAGTGAGCTAAAAAACTTACTTGCTAGTTATTCAAAAGCTTTCTAAACTAGTTAGTCTAGGAAGAATGGAGTGACAAAATATCTCCAAGAATAAAAATAAGCCAAGATATGTTAACTGACATAACAAGACTTTGTTTGTCTTGGCTAACAAAGCATAATTTATTTTTTTTTTTGGTATGTGGCTGCTTTCATTTGCATACAAAACAACTGCATAAAATGAATCAACACTGGGAGCTCTCATTCTTGTATTTTAGCAGAAAAAAAAGAATCAGTGGATTTTCAGGGGTTTCTAGATGAGTGTAGGCATGTTATTCACAAGCCTGAATTTTTTTCCAGCTGTATTAAAAAATTATCTCTTTTTCTTTTTCCAGAATTCATTCACATGATGCGTAAAAGATCATAATCCTGCATTAGTCCACACTGAGTGGAGCAAGGTTAATGTATGGAAGAAATAGAGTAGGATTAGATTTTAGAAAAAAAGTCTGAAGGAGCAAACATGTGGTCAGTTATAAGTCTCGGCTATGTTCACATGCACATTTATACTTGTACTAGATGGCACCTGACAGCAGGCTTTACTCTTTTCAAATAAGCATAGGAAAACTTCAGTATCAGCCTCTCTACTTCTTCGTCGTTCATGTTTAAAAATTAATTTCACTACCCATGTCCTTGAAATAACAGCTAGAATTTACAATCTAATAGAAAGTGGAGAGACAAGAGAAAAAAAAAAAAAAGTGAATAAATAAATGCTATCTGTCTAAATGGACTTCTAAACTTTTAGATTAAGAGACATGTGAAGATAGTTAGTTCATGTCAGTTAAAATGTCTCTCTGTTAGTGACACTATACTTATTAATTTTAGCTGAAGATCCTTTCCATAAATTACTTTCAGAAGACTAAATGACATTCCTCTGGCTATTAAGGGAGAGAGCTTTCTCCTATGTGTTTACTATATATTTTAAAAAATATATCTGTACAGGCTATATGCTTTTCATCTTGCAAGCTACATGCAAGCTTAGCATGGTATTAGGTATAGGTCAAAAGAAATACTAGATTAAAAATCTCTAGGTACCAAATAACCTTTGTTCCTGCACATATCTCTGTAAATGAGAACCCATCATTTTTCCACAGGTGAGGTATTATAGGTTGCAGCACTGACAATGAGAACTTTCTATTGTCTCAAAACAAATTTGTCCTTAACATCTGCCCAAAGTCCTTAGCCCTCTCACTGAGAATTTTGCATAATCAGTCGAGGAAGCTGGTGCAGCCTATTTTAACTGAGCCATTGAGGCAAAAGAGAAAATGAATGGAGATCAAATCAAACTGCTGTCAGCTAGATGTTCACCTGTTGACGTACATACAACATTTTAAACACTGTGGGCTGACCCTCCATTATTGTATTGCATGACTGAAAATAAACTGAATAATGAAGTGAACACTCTAACCCAGCTGCAGGAATACTTCACTTTACCTCTTAAGCCTCATTCTCCATGTAAAGGGTGTGCAACACTTATGAAGAAATTTAGTTAATAAGTTCAGTTAGTATCTCTCCTTGGTTAGAAGATCCCTCTAGGCAAAGTGCTGGTCCTTTTATACTTGGCAGGGATTTTGCCATTGACTCCACCGAGTCTCAGGTTTACATTTAATTTAGCCAAATAGAACTTTATTATATACATTTCCGTGGGGGCATCATTGACATTTTTCAAACCTCTGTGCTTTAATTTAATTTATATACCTATAGTAATATTTTACAGAAAAAAAAAATAATACTAATCTGCTTTGTTCTTGTAAATACAGTCTTCTACAGTAAAGTTTCAGTTAGGCCACTGACACAATATACTGCAGTTGACATCAGTGGCACGTTTCACACTTCCAAAATAACGACTGTTTAAACAGTGAACTGCTGTACTTGGAACCAAACTTGATGGATGGGTGTTAATTTGCTTCCTATACAGTTGCTTTTGCGAAGTATACAGTTACAAGCTGCTGATGAGATATTTGGATTCTGACCTTCTTACTCTTCCTTAGGTTTTCAAAACTTAATTTTTTCTTTTTTTATTTTTTTGCTTATTTTAAAAATTAAACAAGAATAAAAAAAGGTTTCATCTTGACATTTAACACTATGCTGAGATCTGTGAGCTTTTACCATGTGGAGGTTTACCATGTGTTCAGCCTCAAACATATGACCATGAAGCCAGTCAACGAAAGGTACTAACTTGTAAGTTAAGCATTTGAATAAGGTTTGCAACACATACCATGCTAGAAGAAGCAATCCTTCTCATTTTGGGAATACAAAGTGTTTTATCTGACCTAATGTTGCAGTGGTCAGTAAATGAAGAAAACCATGTTCCTGCGGTGTTAAAGACTATAATAATTTTTTTAAAAATTATTTTTCAACCCCATTACAGGTTTGGGGTTTTTTCTGTTGTAAGATTTCTCATTAGAACTTACAATGTTTATCCAACTCTGGCTTTCAGCTGTGTATGTAAAGAAAGTATATTCTTGTGTCTTTTTGATGAAAACTAAGCAAATTCTCTTGAAAATGTTATATTCAGAAAACTTTCCACAGGAGGTTAGGAAAGCAGAGAAGCTACACAATATCTAATCTGAAAATCTGTCAACTGCAGCTTTCTCTACACCTGTTGCCCATAGACCATGCTTTTTAACTGTGAATGGCCAATTTTCTGTGGAATCTCATCTTAAATTCTAGCATGAAACCGAAGTATTGATGTCCGTATTTTACTGCAGCAGAAAAAAAAAAAATACTGTGAAATAAAAAATAAATTACTGTAGCAGAAGACTGTATTTACAAGGACAAAGTAGATTAGTTGTTTGTTCTTGGGTTTGGTTGTTTTGTTGGGGTTTTTTTTTTTTTTTGTTTGTTTGCTTGTTTTCGGTTGTGGGGTTTTGTTTCTGTAAAGGATTGCTATAGGTATATAAACTAAATTATCACAAAGAGGTTTAAAAAATGTCAGTGGTGCCTCCAGGGAAATGCATTTAGTGTGTGTTTGAGCAGGCAGATATGCAACAATGATCCCTTCTTCAGTTCAGTAAAATGTTAGTGCAGATTTTCAATCACAATCTGACTATTTCTCTACTGACTCCTAGTACACAGGGACAGGAAAACTATATGGAAAAGCTCTCAAAGAAATGGAACACGTTTCTCATAAGACCCCACTGGGAGTAATGTGTGCAGTTCTGGTGTCCTCAACATAAGAAGGACATGGAACTGTTGGAGATGCACTCTTCCTCAGGGACTGTAGTGATAGGGCAAGGGATAATTGGTTCAAACTTAAACAGGGGAGAGTTAGGCTGGATATAAGGAAGAAATTCTTTACAGTGGGATTGCTGAGGCATTGGAACAGGCTGTACAGAGAAGTTGTGAATGACCCATCCTGCTCAGTGTTTAAGGCCAGGTTGGACAGGGCCTTGAGCAACCTTCTTTAGTGGAAGGCATCCCTGTCTATGGCAAAGGAGTTGGAACTAGATGATCTGAAATCCTTTCCAACCCTAACCATTCTATAATGATTCTATGATTAAAGTGACAAAGACAGTGTAAATAGTTCAGAGCAATCAGGATGTGATGTTTGCCAAGGGAGTAGGGCAAAACATCTTTATTTTCTCCAAACCAGCAAACCCATCTCCAACTTTTCCAAAAGTACTATTGTGGTCAAAATCTTGTAGGGGAAAATTGGAATGGATGCAGTGTCGTGTCCAAGAGGGGCTAAAGCAGGATCATCAAGGAAAATATTCAGAAAGATTGCTCCAGAAGTAAAATAAGGTGAATATTTCTTCTTTCTCAGCTAGATTACATGGTCCAAGGGAATTGTATAGAGAAGGCTGGAAAAGCAACACAAAGCCTAAGATCAATGAATGTCTCGTTTTATTATTATCTTGATAATCATCTGAAACATGTTTAATTGCCTTACAATCTTTTTTTCAACTGCTCCACATTCCCGGTGGCTGACACCTTAGTAATTACTTTGCCCTCAGTTTCCAGACCCCCAGTGTCCCATTTCAACCTGAAGCACGCTATCTGAAATCAGACTGAATGCATTCATTTAAAGTGCTCATTATTTCAATGCCTATCAAACATGTCAACAATGCTGTTAGGAGCTGAAGCAAAGAGATGAGCAGCTTATAGGACACTGTTCAATAAAATACTGCTCACCAATGACTTAGTAAAGCGCAAAACAGAGCAAGTACAAATCATGTATTGCAAATAATGATCCTGGGCATAAAAACCCCGTTTCAAAAAAGTTCATTTATTTGGCCTCTGTGTAGCTCATTTGCCCAATGGGCAGGAGAGTATTTGCAAGCACAACAGTAACAAGCATAATGAAACTGTGGAGGTTTTGGTGTAAAAATTTAAAACTGTAGTTTAGAAGTTGAATATATGAAGTATGAGTTCCTCAAAAGCTCAGAAAAACTTATTTTTTACTAAAAGTTTTTAAAATATGTGTAAGGTTGTAAAATTTCCTGGAGTTTAAAAGTTAGATATGACAAAGTAACACAGCTTGCTTGATTGCATGATTTGACACTCCCCAAACCAAAAGATATCAAATTGTTAAGTATTACCAGTAAGGTTAGTTTATATTTTGTATTAAATTATTGAATATATAAGGTGAATAAAAAGTTCTTTAGTAGTCCACACAGTAGTTTTAAATATAGTAAAAAATCCCAAAACAGAACAGTAAGCAAGTAAGGAAAGGTGTTTATAAGAATTCACAGCATGTAAATGAATGTGGAATAAATAAAGATAGGGATTTAAAGCTGAAGGAAAGTAGATGGCCACTGAGATACGTTCCTTCCTGAGATGAATCAACAATAACTTTCTGCTTCTGGAGGCCTGAATTGAAAGTGCATAATAAGTTAATAATGGTGGTCTCCAACCTCCTCATTTAGCTAGCATTTTCAACATTAAACAATCAAAGAAATCTGGCATGATTATTTTACATGACTGACAGGAAACAGAGGGCAAGCAATAGCATGGGACCAGAACAGGAGAAGTACAACAGGCCAAAAGTGAGTAATATTGGCAAGACCATGTGGGAACACACACAGTGCAGCTGCCTGTAGTGTTCTGAGCTCTAATTAGTGCCATTAGTTTCTCATTTTCAGGAGTCAGACATGCAGTACACAGATGTGTACTACAAAACTCTGAATACGCCAACAGCAGAACTCTTGAGAGGGGATGGGAAGAGTGGCTGTGGTGGCTGCTGCTAGGGACGACCAACGGGAACAATGGCGACAGATTCCGGATACTTGCCTGTGGTGTGTGCAGCGTCCGTGTTGGGTCACTGTGACTGCTCACTGTAGGTGAGACTATGTGACACCACATTGAAGTCAAGAAGAAGGGGACCTTCTGATTATTTTTACTGTGTGAAGGTGGCCCTGCATGGCTTTGCTTGACTCCTGCTGCCTTAGTCTGGCATGGCTACTTAGTCTGGCTTGACTACTGAATGGCAGTACAGATTTCCACTGCAGTGCAAACAGAATAGGTTAAGCCTCTTTTGCACTGGATTCTAGAACTACAATTTACAATATAAAAGAATTATAATTACTTTTAAAAATCCTATAGTAATCTGCCTCATCATAAGATTTTCCTGCAGCAACTTCTACTGGAAACCATTTTGGCTTTTACATTCTAACATTAGGTGTCATTGGACAGCTGAGAGGGAATCACTAAGCACCCATTCATTAGAAGGCAAATCTAAGGGATTCAGCTGATAAAGAGTAGATTTTGTTGAAACATAATAGCAGAAATAGACTGAAATATATTTACAGAATGGAATACTCTTTCTTGTGAAAAGACAGAGGTGTGCACATTCATTATAAAAGATTTCTAACCGTAAATAACAAGGATTGAGACAAGAAGCAAGGAGGTGTTTATTATAATATGAAAATATATATAGTGTGACATCCCCAAAATGATATATGGAGAACTTCTTTGACCTGGGACTTTCTAATAATTATTGATTTAACAAAGTTGTTATTTCTGCAGAGAAGCTAATGATTGTAATTTTAATGGTCTTAACCATCTTGAATATTCCCTCTTCTAAAAAATCAGAACTAGGTTCAGTTTAATAAATTGATGATAGTGGGGATAAAGTGAGACTGAATTGTAAGGTAAAGGAGATGATTATATTGTTAATATGATTGCAAACATAACACTAGACTAGCATAAAATCAGCACTCAAAACAGCTACCTTGGGGTAAGATTATTGTGTCAGATGAATGCTCTGCAAGTCAGCTCCCAAGATCAAAACCAGTTCAGTTGCCCAATAGTTGTCCAGTATTTCAAATAAGCAATAGGTTGGGTTTGAGGTTTTTTTGAGAGGTTAGTTGTTTTGGGTTGGATTTGTTGTTTTGGGGGTTTTTTTGTGGGGTTTCTTTGGGGGGGGCAGAGGGCAGGGAGGGAGCAGGGCTGTTTTTCTTGTTCTTTCCTTTTTTAAATCCTGTTTTTTTGTACAGGATACTGGATCACACTGAGAAGTGAAGGTGTCAATAACAGAACTATCTTTTCATTTCTACAGGATATATCTCTTCAGACTGCATGGTACTCTCCCGGAGGCATTCACTTTGGGTCCACAAGGAAGTCCACAGAGCATGTTTCTCTCTGATACATTCTCCTTACTCACTGTCACCATCTTGTCATGACATTTGAGATGGAATTGCTATGGGTAGAAAAATCAGACTGTAGAGGCTTTTTAATTGGCTCACCACAGAAATAAGTAATGTAATGTAATGTAATGTAATGTAACGTAATGTAATGTAATGGCCAAGGTCTAATGACCATAAGAAAAATCTTGCAAGTAGGCATTTACAATTACTTACTTAATTAATCAATTAAATAAAAGGCAAAATGGGAATAACTTGCTGCTCATCTCTCTAGTCAGATTAAATGTATTTGCTTAATATTTAAAACTAGTTATTAAACCAAGATGGAAGGCTGTATAAGACAGGAGACACAACCACTATAGCTTTTATTTGACCAAATTTGGTGTAGATACAGTGAAAGCAAGGTGACATGAATTTAATACTTACTAACTGCCCATATTCCTTGTTAGGCTCGTGTTACTGTACTGAACACTATGCTTCTGTAGTTTCTGAAGTAAAATGCGGATTTTTGCCAGTGGTGTACAGGTTAGAAACCATTCTGTTCCCAAAATCAGTTTTTTTGAGACTCTTCACCTGCCCTTCGCATCAACACTGCTAATTGCAATTAACAGTTTGCATTTCAGAATGAGTAGTTCAGCATTAAGTATGACTTTGAATCCTGTTTTCTTACTTTGACAGTATTTTCTTACAGACTGGTCAGATTGTGCTTGCTGGCTGAGGAAGCTGAATTTAGATTGCTCTGGTGGAGCTGTGCAGCAATGATCAGCCTACCTCAGAGAAATTCCCATAAAATAATTTGTGGATCTCAGGAACATCTACACTCTTGTAGCTGTGAGATACACAAACATAACAGGGTGAATTCAACAGTTCCTTCATGAAGAAAACTGTATCATTGCAAAGTGTTGAAATAAAATAAGAAAATTAATTAGTTGTTTAGCAGTGGTTTATCTACCTAAAGCAGATAACAGTCTCTTCTACAAAATTAATTAAGAGATGATGCCTTCTTTTAAGACTAACAAAGGCTAAAGATTCTGTTTAAAGATTGTACCACAAAGGACCTATGAGGTCAGAATAACTTTGCATAAAAAATAAGAACAAAACGATAAATCTGAGATTCTGACTCCTACTAAATGTAAACCAAAGAGGAAATGTGAGTTTAATTTAGAGATAAGATATCTTTGAATGTATTCTGGAATATCTTGTCACAAAGTCAAAAGAAGAAAACCTTCAAGCCAAGGGAAAATCATTGGCGTATGCACATAGAAGCATAGCACCTATCCATAAGTTAAAAGTAGCAAAGCAATCTTATGAAGGCACTGAGAAAATGAAAGGATGACAGCCACAGATGTTTTAAATTTCGTAAGCCATGACAGAAATATGTTTTCCTCATTCCAGAAGAAAAGAATATAGAATGTTCAGCAATGAACAAGCAGCAGCATGCTCTGATCACATCACTCAGCTTTACAGCTCTTTCCTGCTCATCCCTGCCATCAAGCCACTAAAAACAGCAATCAGACCAAACAAACAGAAGCAGAGAAGACTGAGAAAAAGCATCCTTCCACTTCAGTGCCACGGAGAGATGAATTTTGCCATACTGCTCCTAGCAGATGAGATTACTGTTTTCATTATCATCACTTTAATTTGATACTGAATTGTTTATAGTATACTGTTGGCTTATCCTGCTAGTAAACTGTCTTAGATTGTGTTTTGTGGACAGGGAGGCTTATGATAAACTTGACAAATAAAGAGAAATTATAAGATTGATTGGAATTCAACACTCTTAATTATCGTTTTTGTCCCAAGCCTTTTCCTTGAATTATTTCTTCTGAGAAAGTAGGATGGATCATGTCTCTTAACCTTAAAGAATTAAAAATTATACTCTTAAGTGGGATCCTTTATTAGTTTTGGGAGTAAGGTTTTTGAATTTTTTCCGGAAGCAAGTCTGTCTTGAAAAAGTCTAAGCTCTAATGAAGGCTTCCACACAGGAAGACCCAAGGAAGATTATAACTAAAGCAATTTTTTATGTACCAATGTTCTTTTTCATTTTTCTTTTCTCTTTGAATAAGTACGTAGCCATGATTAATGGCACCTGTGTTTATTTTCCTTTGTTTTTTCTTTTAATCACATTGTCTGCTAAAGCATGATAGAGATCTGTCTTTAGCTTGTGCTAAAATCCATGGATCGGTAAAATTTGGCTCCAAATTTTTGCCTTCCTTCACATTATGAATTATTGTTGGTCTTTTAAGGTTAAAACACTTGTCTGTCAGGCTGTCAAGTTGCATAGATCATGTTGATGTTACATTTACTTTGTTTTAGTAATGGAATAGACTGAAGTGAGTCAACAGAAAGAAGATAGTCAGCTGACTTGCATTTATAACACTACTTTCACTATAACAACGGTAGAAAAATCCCAATAATTAATTATAATTGCTAGTTCTAGTAACTGCGGTTAATCATCTGACCTCTGATCTATTACAGGTTACCAATAAAAAGCACATTTAATGCTTTTCACTGGATGCCATAGGCTGGAATCTTCAGGCCATTAACTGAGTAAGAATAGTATGACAATAAATTATCAGGCTCAATACCAGAATAGCTGAATTCAAGGAGAAAGTGAAAATATTGTTGTCTTCATGCACTTTAGCTGAGACAGAGTCTTCTAAAACCAGTAGTGTGCTTTTAAGTCAGTATCTGATATTGACTTAAAAAGGTGTTTGGGAATTTTTCTCCAGTTTAAGCTTTTATTTTAGGCATCCCTGCAAAATTGAAAAGCGATGCCATTCATTGTCTCAGGGCTTTTGTAGGATATATATAGTTTATTGAATGTTTAAATGGCATAAAGTAAAAGATACACTACATTATTTTCTTCATCGTTAAAAATTACTGATCAGGAAATTTTGGGCATATTATTGCAATCGCATCCAAGGAAGTGGTGCTACCTTCCTTAAAAGACACAGAGATAAAGGAAAAGTAGTGTGCAACCAATTAAACATAGTTGATAGTAGTAAATTTGTTTTTAAGTACCTATAAGTAGCTTTGGTTTCTCTGTCCCCATTAATAGTTAATTTTCTGGTCAGGTGCATTATTGATTGTACTGCACTGAAGCTATTTTTTTCCTCATTAGCTTTCCAAACTTTTCCTTGCCTCAATTTTCTTCAGCTACAAAAGCTGAGCAAGATTATGTGAGACTTGTTGCTTAGCAACAGTCCTATTCCTAAAACGATAATGGCTGAACACTCCATGTCATCTTCTCATGAAAGAAGCCAGATATTCATCCCTTTGCTCCACTGTTTCAGGGCACCTCTGTCTCCATCCACATCCCCACCCATTTTTGGTTTGGTTTTTTTTGAGAGGTAAAATTATAACTACTCACAATTTCTGAAATTATATTATGTTGCCTCACGAAACTTGCATACTGTTTAAATTTGAGGCGTCTGTATTTGTCTTTGTGAAAACAAGTGCTTATGTTTTATAGTACTCAGAAGTGTTTTCCACCAGCAAAATGAATGGTGGGATGGGAGAAAAGAGAAAAGTGGCAAGTTTTGAGGGAGAGGAAATCCTATCCATTATTACTCTCAGAAAAATTCTTACCCTTCATAGAATACTTTTGGCACTTCTAGGAATAATAGATGCCTAGTACCTTGAGTCCTACAGAATTAAAGACTGTAGAGGCTTACAGAAAAAATTAACTTTCTATTTGAGAACTGTTAATTTTTTTTTTTTAAGAGCTAGTGATTCATTCTTAGTCTATTTATCTCTCTTGTCTAAAACATTAAGAGCAGTCCATTTACATTCCTATTATAACTATCCATAAATAAAAATCCATCTTTTCCATCTTTTTTAAACAAATTAACTTGTCACTTATGGTAAGAGTGTACGTCCTGTAAAGAACAGATGACTGGTCCTAGAGGGGAAGAATTTGAACAAACAGTGAGAGAACATGAATGAAAAGGAAAATAAACAGACGTGGAACAGTGTCGTGATTTAATCCAAGCTAGCAACTAAGCCCCACAGCTGCTTGCTCACTCTCCCCGGTGGGACGTGGGACAGAATCAGAAGGGTAAAGTGAGAAAACTTGTGGGTTGAGCTAAAGACAGTTTGGTAAGTAAAGGAGAAGCCACACATACAAGCAGAGCAGAACAAGGAATTCATTCACCACTTCCCATGGCCAGGAAGGTGTTCAGCCATCTCCAGGACAGCAGGGCTCCATGCATAACAGTGACTTGGGAATACAAAATGTCATCTGTATCCCCAAGACCCCGGTGGTCCACAAAAAAGTTGAGTTTGTCTTGCACCTAACAGACAGCACACACCGTACACTATTAAGGAGTTGCCTTTGTGGTGAGAATGCCTCTGGCAGTTCAGTTCTTCTCCTTTCTGTAAAGGCACCTGAAAAATCAGACATTTATAAATTGCAATCTCTCAACATTAAATTATGATTATCCATCTAGTCATCACTCTTACTGCTGTTTACCATAAGTCTGAATATATCCTTTAAATTTCAAGTTTTTCCAAGTGAATCTTTAACGTATTGCTACACAATATTTCCACTGTTCTAGTTTGTGGCTCAGGAGCATCATTTTATTAGTAACTCAGTAACTTTTTTGGTCTTTCTCAAACTTTCTTCACTGTAAAATGGTTTTCTTCATGCTTTCCTTGACAGTTCAGCTCTGCCAATGAAGGGGTAGGCTACAAGAAAAAGAGAGAAATGGTTTTGTATTGTAGGGCTTTGTCAGTGGCTGTGACACCCTCTACTTTTGCACTGTTACTTAGCAGTATTTTACCTTATCGATGTCTGGTATTTTTAGTGATTTTATAATTTTACATTATGTCTTATGGCAAAGACAGGCATCATTTTTCTTCCACTAAGAGTACTTGCTGAGGAGACCCTAGAAGATAAAAACATCTTCATCAACCCAGATACAAGAAGTTTAGCAGAGAACCTGTGAAATGCAAATCATCTAGAGCTCATCTTTAGAGGTTGCCCAAATTGAACAGCCAGTGTTATTAATATTTTTTTCTGAAAGAGGTCTACAGATAAACAAGTTATAAATCCTTTTTTTTTTTTTTTTTTAGTCTCCCCCTCCCATGTATATTTAGAATGAATCCATTTGGACTGTGGAACTCCTATGGTCCTTCTTACTTTTCAAAGACTTTCTAGTGTCCCCTGGAATAGGAGTGAATTGGATTTCTCTCACTCTTCCATTGAAGGATGGCACTACAGTCAGGGTCCACAAGAGGAAAATAAAAGAGTGTGATGGTTTTCGCTGGGGTAGATTTAATATTCTTCATAGTAGCTGGCATTGGGTTATGTTTTGGATTTGTACTGGAAACAGTGTTGACAATTCAGGGATGTTTTCACTATTGCTGAGCAGTGCTGACACAGAACCAAGGCCTTTTTTGCCTCTCACCCCACCAGTGAGTAGGCTGGTGGGGCACAAGAAGCTGGGAGAAGACACAGCCAAGACAGCTCACCCCAACTGACCCAAGGGATATCCCATACCATATGGTATCATGCTCAACATATAGAGGTGGGGGAAGAAGAAGGAAGGGAGGGGACATTCAGAGTTATGGCATTTTGTATTTTCAAGTCACCATTACATGTGATGGAGCCCTGCTTTCCTGAAAATGGCTGAACCCCTGACTGACCATGAGAAGTAGTGAATGAATTCCTTGTTCTGCTTTGCTTTTGTGTACAGCTTTTGCTTTACCCATTAAACTGTCTTTATCTCAATTCATGAGTTTTTTCACTTTTACCCTTCCAATTCTCTCCCCTGGGGGAAGGTGAGTGAGCAGCTGTGTGGGGCTTAGTTGCTAGGTGGAGTTAAACCACGACAGAAACACAAGATAAAGATAATCTCTAGAAAACAGAAGAAGCTTTTCTTCAGATGAACCTCTACCAGAAATTTGCTGGTTTAATGTAACAAGAAATTGGCTCCAAGGACCAGTAGAATCCAGGGCTTGCAAAATTTATTTCATAAAGTTGTTTTTTCAAGTATTATTATGAGGATGGAAGAGAAGCTCTGTTCCTGGAACATTTGCTTTATTGGGTCAAGGAGAGTGGAATTATTGGGTCAAGGAGAGTGATACAGATGTAGCACTTGTGGTCTTGCTGAGATTTGCTTTTTAGCTCAGAAGGCACAAGCGATATCCTCAATTGTTACTCCACCTCAGATCCTTGATGTCTGCTAACCACTGGGGTGCCTAGAGAAACAGAGGTGGCTGGAGGCAGGATCTCCTCATCGGCCTCACAGAGGTGTCTGTAAAAGGTCCAAGGTCATAGTAATCTGTCTCTGCTGTTGGCTTTCCTTCTACACCTGAGTGCACTCCATCTTGCAGTCAAGTGATGCACATGTCACACAATCAAGTTATGCACCAAGTGGAAGGAGTTCAGTGTTCACTTAAACTCCTTATGTGACTTACAATTTTCCAGGCAGGGCATTTGACCCAAGAAACCAGAGGATATGCAACTTTAGCTTTGATGCAGACAGGTATCTTCAAGCCAGCTGATGTAGGAGCAATACAAGTGCCAAATTTCCATGACAGAAACTTGAATGCTTGCTAATATCAAAAGGCTCTTAGTGTCCTTGCTTACAAGCAAGGAGGTCCTGATGACATAAGGACAATTTTCTAGCAAGATTGTATGTTGCTGGGTGATCCATTCCTTTCCACCTTACATAAAAATTTATTGATCACCTAAACGCTTATTTTCTGGTCTTTTTCTGTATTTCTGATAGAAAAAGCTGTCTTTTGTTTATCCAAAGGTTTGCCTTTATGCATCACCTCTCTTGGTTTCCTCACTGTTAAAACAATGGATACAACTGCATGTGTGATGCAACTCTTAGTCTGATCTAGGTCCAAAATCATCTATTTATAAATGCCACCAGAAAAAAGCCTGTAAAATTATCTTCCACTACATTTCTGGAAGACTAAACTACGTGCTTTTAATGATTTGCTCTCCTCATTTGTTACAGAGTCAGCCCAAGTCAACAGCTCTTTTCTAGAAGACTGCAGTAGCACACGCAAAAAAGAGGACTTTAAAAAGAATGAAGCACTACAGCATGGTTTCAGGAAGGCAAATACTCCAAGAAGCAACGAGTCTGCTTTCTGTGATGAGCTTTGGAAACACGCTGTTAATTGCCATGGCTGTGATTCTCAGTCTGACTGATAGCTCTAGGAATCAAAGCACTGTCTCTGGAGTTCACAGTGGTTTACAAGTGAGCCCTCCGGCTTTCTTACTGAGTCACCATGCCAACCATTAGTAGCAATTCTCACTAAATGCATAACACAGTCTGCAAGCATTTTCACCTTCAGCACATGTGGCTGTAAATGGTTTAAAATGTGTTAATTTTAGTTTACAAGAGAATAGTTTTCTTCACCTCCTATTGTTCAAACTAGGCACATACATATAAATTAAATGTGTACATAGCAATCACACTGTAGTATAATGTCATTTGCACACTGTAATTCTTCATATGATTCACTGTGATATCTTTTGTGCTTTTACTGATGCATATGGATTTAGTTAAAGAATGTATTGTAACTGCAGATATTTAAATTAAAAACCCGTCTTGTTTTGTCTTCAGAATACGCCCTATATGACACTCAGTTGTTTTCTTTCTTTTTTTTTTTTTCCACAGGCTCTCAAGATTGGAACCATTTCTATAAAACAAAATACTCACAGCATGTCGAATATAAGAAAGAAAAGTTTTAGTATGAAGAAGATGGATATCTATATGATGATAAGTAAGAACAAAAATATTGGTATTTTTGAGAAGCTTACAGAGACTCTTTTTTCAACATTTTTGTCAGAAAATTAGTATGTTTCCCAGTATGAAGTTCTCTTTCTTATGTATATGTGTGTGGAGTGGCGCGTTGTATGTGCGTGTGCTGTGTCTCTACATAAAACACAGACTTCTTGTACTATAGATGTTATTTAACGGAGATTTTTATGTCAGAAAAGCCTCATGCTGTTGTCTTCTTGAAAACAGGCATCTAATTCAAAGAAGAAAATCAGTTTTCATCAACACCTCCAAGGTGATTAGAAAAAAAGTTTAAGAAGGACCAACAGTACATGAGGGTTGATTCAGGGACCTCCTGCATGAACTCAATCCTTACAGTTCTGTGGGACCTAAGCATGGGAGCTCCACCTGAGCAAGCTGACTGGCATCCTTGTAAATGCCATCGTCCAATATCTTTAACAGCTGTGGATATTAGAGGAGATTATCAGCGATTTGAGAAATACAAACATCACACCCATCTTCAAAAAGGACAAAAAGGGTGGTGTGGAGACAGCCAGCTAGTCAGTTTAATTTCAGTCCCCGAGAAAATCATCAAGTGAATACTCTTCGGAACAACTGTGGGCACATGAGGAAGGTGATGGAAACAGCCAGTGAGGTTTGAACACGAGTTGGTGCCTGATCAACCTTGTTGCTTTCCGTGATAAAATGGCTGGATTTGTGCATAACTGGAGAAAAGGGGATGTCAGCAAAGCTTCCAACACTCTCCCACAATGTCCTTGTAGCCAAGCCGAAAGTTAGGGTGCCCGGGTAGGTGCCTTGCCAGGTTGTTTGATACATGGTTGGACAGTTGGGTTCAGAAGTAGTAGGCTCTAGGTCATATCTGCCTGGAAGTTGGTGCCTCATGGGGTCCCACAGGGTACCTCCTGTCCTGTCCAACATCTCTGTCTGTAACCTGGGGAGTTCACAAAGTGTACTACGTCAGGATTGCAGCTGATGCCAGGGGTGGAGACCAGTTGATACGTATGGGGACAGAGCTGCCATCTGGAGGGACTGGGACTGGTAGGAGGAAAGGACCAACACAGCTCCCATGCACTTGGGGCAAAAGTAAGATGCAGGCAGCCAGAGACAGCTTTGTGGAGAAGGCTCTGGGCCCTGGAGAGAAGCTAGTTGAGCAAGGCCAGGGAGGCTGGAAGTATGAAGATGAACAATAGGGCTAGGGCCCAAGGAACTGGTGCTTTCTCCCTCCTTGGAGGGTGTGGTGTGCTCAGGAGCCTGTGCTGGATAAAGCCCTGCGCAACCTGGTCTGACCCTGTGACTGAGCCTGCCCTGGAAAGGGAATTGGAGCAGAGAAGTTATAAACAGCCAAGCAGTCAGAAATATCATATTATGACCTTCTTGAAAACTTTCTAAAGGTACTAAATATATGGTATCTGGAAGATATTTCACTCTGTTTAATAGCAGCTGTTTTCCAAGCTTATATGAGAACATCTGCGAGAGAGGGATAGAACTGAGATCTCAGTAACAGATGACATTCAGCTAGTAGAGGGAGTTGACACACATTTGCAAATCCCTCTGGGAACAAGAACTGAAGAAAACTGGTTTGTTTGTTTGTTTGTTCGTTTGTTTATTACTAAGCGTATATTTTAACTGCTAAAAGCAAACTTTCTCACTTCGCTGTGGTCCAGATAATCTTTAAATAAATCATTATTGTGAGTCTTAAGAATAAATTTCACTATGACAGAAAAACTCTTCAGATGATGAAGAGTCCATGTCCTACCTCCTCATTAGTTCAAGGCTCCTTTTCAGGTGGAGCCAGAAAGCATTCATAATGTAGTCACAGAGGGTTGCAGGTAAGATGGGTCAGACCAGGGCATCTGAAAGGCATTGTAAAGAATATCAGCTTTTAAATCTGGGTCTGCTTTTTTTCGTTTGTTTGTTTTGTTTTATTCTTTTTAACACTTTAATTGCTCTGTGCAGTAGTGATATGGTAGTGATATCATGAACAGATTTGTCACTACAGTTTTATCACTACACTTGTGGAAAGTTGTCTTAATTTGTAATTTAGCAATGCGGATATTTTAAAAGACAAGAGTTCAAAAGAACAAGGGTTTTTTTGTATTACTGTGTTCCTAAAGTATAGCTTTAGATATATTTCCGCTGTATTCCTGGCAAAATTGCTTTTAATCAACTACCATATTTCTTTTCTAAAAAAAAAAAACCAAACCAAACAACCCAAAAAAACCCCAACCAAAAATATTTTGCATACATTATTTTTAAAAAACTGTTAGATCATATCTGAAGTTATGTTGTCATTCAGTCTTCTTATGTCTGGGACTCCCTCCAGGCACATCAAACTAAAGGGTTGTGGAGACATCACTCTAGACATTCAGGTTTTTGTCTTACTGACACTCTTCAGGACAAGAGAGATTTGGACACACTTTCATGTGCCATGGAATTTGTTTTCTTCTAATAATGAGCATAGAATTTTATTTGAACACTGAAAACAATATTAGCTTTGCAAGTTCTTTCTCTGTTTCATTCATGAAGGCTTTTTTTCTCTATTGTTCCTTGGGAGACTTTAAAGTCTTACACTTGAAAGTGTAAAGTCTTGCACTTTAACGTCCAGGTTCTGAACACTATAATCACATGCAGTGGAGGAAAATCCAAAAAGTCACCTGGAATGTAATGAAAAAAAAGCAAGTATGTCCATGTAGAAAAAATAAGTAATGAATCCCCTGACTTCTCCAAAACAGATCTTCCTATCTTAATAGAGAAGAAATATCTATCATAATAATAGAGAAAATTTGATAAAATTTTTTCTGCAACTCAGACATTTATTGTGACATGCTGGATGGCAGTTGGACAGTAAACTCAAATTTTACATACTCAGAATTTGCAAAGAGAGAAAAAAGGTATCAAGACTACAAGAACAGAAGTAGTTGTGAAGTATGTTTCTTGGGATACAACAATTTAAAATATTTTTTTCTATTTCTGATAAATTAATCTTTTTTTACTTTCTTTTTTTCTCTGTTATGTTGAACTAGAGAGCTTGAGGACGGGGAACGGAGACAACCCAGATGAATTGTAATACAAAGTGAAACATATAATTCCATATCCATTATTTTAATTTTATCTATGTTTCCTTTAGATAGAAAACTATCTGGAAATGAAGTATTGCAAAGTTCCATGCTTTAGAATGACATGTCAAATACAGTAAGTTTACAGTACTCAAACAGTTTTTAAAACTAATTTAATAACTTTTTTATGGGTGTTATTTTTAATTTCTTTTTTTTTTTTTACCTAGTTAAAAAGTACATTTTTTGTCCTTTTTTTTTTTTTTTTTGTTAAAATGTTATTTCAGTGGAAAAATCATTGCAAAGAAGAGATGCCTCACCTAGTAAAAAGATGTATGTTTCCGTTTGCTTATTCGAGATTCATATCAAGGGCAGATTTGAACAGTGAATGATCTTTTCCTATTGGAGAATAATCATAGCTCTACATAAAGCAGCCAGGGGTTTGGACAGTGTTGTTTTAAGGTTCAGGAGGTTAATAGTGTCCAGATTAAACAGATATATAGACTAAGATCAAAATAATAATCTGTGGGTAAAAATCAATGCGGTTTTTTTCCACAGTTAAAATGCAAGCTTGAATGTTTAGTCCTCAGAGTAGTATAACAGTCTTTTAACAACAGGCTGCTAAAGAAACCTAACAAACTTGGTCCACTTCTACACCTGTATTCATCAGGATCATCCCTGGAACCTTCTACAGTACTTTACTTTACTATGTCACTTGGCTTTGCTGTAGCTCTACTCATGTTCTAAATAATTTATTTTCAGCCCAAATTTCACAATTACCTTAAACTGCAGCACATTCTACTTTCATTTTGAATTAATAACGTTTAGATTTGAACAATGATGACTGCTGCTACTGAGATCTTCTGAAAAGCCATCAGTGGAATTTAAAAAACAAATTCTGGGAGAATCTGAGTAGTTAATAAATTGAAGTTCATTGTCAGATCTCATTAAAAAAGGACATACAATTTTCATGACCTGAGATCTACAATAGCGAGTGGTCAATTCTGCTGTTAATAGGACCGTGTATTGACTTGATCATTAGATCCTGTTTCACAAGATGTCAATTATGAGGAAGAGAAAAAAAATATTTATTAGAAACAAAACTCTTAGGATCTTGATGTATCCATGGTTTTCTCTGTGTGTGGTGGTCAAATGTCCAATAGCCGACATTTATTTCTTACTTCGTAGAAAAATGACAAATAAACTGTTATATACTGAGTATAAATACCTTAGCACAAGGACCCAGGGGAACAAGTTTTTTAAAGGTAAATGAAAACCAACATTAAGAGCTCTAGATTGTCTCACCTGAAAAGTGATGCAATCTCTTGGTCTGTTACAGTGCATGAAATTACATATGCAAGCACACCCCACCCTGCAAGTGAAGGGCTATTCAAAACCAAAGGAGCTGTAGCTAGAGCAGCTATCCTTCCCATAAATTATAATGCTTTGGATGTTTTATGCATAGTTGTAGGCTATTCATAAAAAAAATGATTGACAAAAAGAACGGTTCACAAGGGAACAAAAGTCAAAACAGAGCCCTTCAGAGCTGATTTGGTATGCCTATAAGCAAGAGATGTTTTGCTTAGTTCTAAAGCCAAAAGAAAACAACGATATTTAAATCACGGACAGACTAAAAAATCCTTTGGATTTTATTCCATTCAAAATATAACTATAGATCCAGTCTCCTTGGCAAGCAAATAATTTCTTTCACTATACAGTTTTAACTCATAAATGGTGATTTTCCTTCTCCTTTTCTTCTTTCCAAGTAAGTTGAGGAAAAAAGCAACTTAAATTTCCTGTAAGAAGAAAGATTTCTCCACTCTTTTGTGAGATGCAGCAGAACAGAAATGTCCTCCTAGCTGTTTCATGACAAAATTTTCTCCTTCCATTTATTAGTGAATGCAGAAGAATTGTCAACATTCATTGTTTACTCACCAACTCTTCTTCTTAGGTTTTCATTCATTGGATCTCAATCCTGCCAACTCAATCTCTTTCAGTGGTGGATGGACACTGAAATTCCATTTGTGTCTATTGTAGTTCAACTCTGGTATAAATTACCAGAAAAGTAAAAGTAAGAAAACTCCTGGGTTGAAATAAAGACAGTTTAATAAGTAAAAATCCCACAACCCACAAAACCCCTAAACCCTAAGAAAACAAAACAAAACAAAACCACAAGTGATGCAAAAAATCCCCTCCAATTGCTCACCACCAGCCAGCTGATGTCCCTGAGCAATGGCAGATCTGGTATGCTTCCCGCTTAGCTGCCTTCCTCAAGCTTTTGTGGCTAAGCATGACATCATAGGGTATAGAATATCCCATGGGTTCATTTGGGGTCAGTTGTGCAGCTATGTCTCCTCCCAGCTTCTTCCCAAACCTACTGACTGGCAGGGCAGTGTAAGAAGCAGAGAGGTCCTTGACCATGTGTATGCATTTCTCAGCAATAGCTAAATCATTGGCATGTTAACAAGACTGTTTCCAACACAAATCCAAAACAGCATAAAACAAGTTACTATGAAGAATATTAATTCTATCCCAGAGAAAAGCAGTACAGCATCTTTGAAAAATCCCACCTGCCAGAACTAAGTAGAAAAATAACAAATGGTCAGAAGATGTTTATTTATTTTCTTTTTTGTCTTACAAGTGTCCATAAGAACACTGTGCTTTTCACCTTCCCCTCCCCCCACACACAACAGGTTTGTCACTTTCTGCCAGAACCCCTGTCCATGCACTGTTCCTGTACCAGTGTGAATAGTTTCAGCAGTAATCTGAACTTTATACAGAAACTCCAAGTTGGTAGGATTTGGCTGGTGTAAAATCAGAAGGCTGAAACATTTGTGTATTACATACCAAAAGCATCTCATACACAGGGGAGGACTTTACCTCCCTATATATAGGTATTGTTGTTATTTATTTTAATCTATGTTAGGTTATTTTCCTCTCTCTTTCATCCTCATCCTCTCACATTCTCTGTTCTTGGTAGATTCGCAGGTCCACATTCTCAATGGATAGCTTTAGTAATTTTTCACAGTTTTAATATCTTCTTGTTTCCTTTGACAATCTCAGTATATTAATTGTAATTTACCGCGACAGACTTTCCAGCCTGCAACCCTCTTTGCAATGCATTATCATTTACATGAGTAGGATTAGCAGCTAAGATAATTCACCAGTTTGCTGGCTCCAACAGCAGCGTGCAATGTAAAGCTGCTAGGAAACACAACTCTACAGGTCAGAATAAAGCATTGCTACCACAGAATATGAAATAAATCCCATCCTGACAGATTAAGATACAATTTAAAAACTAAAAAAGAAATAAAAAGTATAAAAGGACTTTGGAGATGTACAGAGCATAACGCCATTGCTTAATTACTGAGACCATTTCTCTAATTCTGAGACCAACAGTGTAACATTTGTTGCTCTGATGTATCTGTCTCAAATACAACTTGATTTCATTATTCTTTGGTTGACACAATGCTGGAGAACCAAGGCATGATCTTTTATTTCCAATTTATCAGTACTTGCACAAACAATACTATATATCTTTCAAAAGAACATCCTCAAAATTCTCATTATTCCTCTTTTAGAAAAAATACGTTTGGTGTACCTAAAAGAAATAAAATCTTTACAAAGCATGTGGGTTTTACCTTCATTTTTAAAAAGAAATGAACTGAATTTGACAACAGAATAGATCTTAACACTATAAAATTACGACTCAGCAGAACTCGTTTTACCCTGTGGGTTTTGTGTTTTGTTGTTTTTTGGGTTTTGGGGTTTTTTTTTTATTATTTATAATCTGTGTTAATCAAAATCTCTTTTTAGGATCATAGTTACCTTCTCTTCCTTCTGACTTATTGTCATCTGCTAGAGAATTTTATGTAGTTTGTCATAGTCTTTCTTCCTTTGTACTGCAAAGAAGACAGCCCTTTATCTGTTTTACTGAGTTTCAGTCTCTGGTTGTGGTCTTTAAACAAATCGTTACATATAATTCCAAGTTAAATGAGCCTTCCCTTAAAAGGAGAAGAAGCAAATGAGTTCCTATGTGGAGCAATGGAAACCAACTAAGTAAAGCCTCCTGACCTCCATTTTGCATGGGAATCACTGAGCATGAAAAATAGTCACATTTGTTGTGGAAGGAGCTGAAGCAAATCTGTTTGCTTTCTATGAAATGATCTATGAAATAACATAAGCACATTCTCAACCCTAAAATCATCTCAGAAGGTGGGAGGTAGGATTGATCTGCTGTAATGTGTGAAATGATTAATCTCCACTGTTTTCTTTTTCTTTGAATTTCTTTCTTGTTACTGGCGTTTTGTTGTGGTTTTGGGGGGATTATTTTTTTTCTTTTCTCCATGGGAATAACTGTAGAAGCATGACAGCGCATTCAACACACAGCCCCACCTGGGAGGAAAAGTTAATATGCAGTACCTGAATTTCTCACAGTCAGTACTCATCAGAGGCAGGCTTTCATTGTAAATTGCAAAAATATACACAGAAGTAGTTTTACTCAAAGGGTTTTAATAGGATGCACAAAGACAACAGTAAGCAAACACCTGTTAAAGAGTTTTGTAAGATAAAGTCTGTGGATAATTATGTTTCTAGTTCACACAGGTAATGAAAATAAACTTTTCTGCTATGTATTCTTTTATATCCTAGAAGGCACTTTTCTCACAAGGATGAATATGTCAGTCGGACTTTGTGCCTTTCATAGTAATTTATTCATAAGAGTTTTTTTTGGCTCATGATAGGACCTGCTCAGATGTAAGTAAAACATTTGAAGTCTCAAACCAGTTTCTAACCAAGTGGAGCTATGACAAATGACTCCTCTGGCATATCACTTCATAATGCTTGAGGTCACATCCGTGCCTGACACACGTCAGGTTGATTTGGTGGCTACCTCTAGTTTCCCACTTCCAACAAGCCATATCCAATTATGCTGCCATTGCCAAAAGTATTTGTTTTGACAAGACAGAAGATTTCAGTCTATTAATGAATGCCTCTCATTATTCCCATTCATAGATCTATATAATAAAACCAACCCAAACCCAAACATTTATCATTTAGAGTCAACTTGTGTTAAGTTCAGATAAAATCTAGCCAGCCAGAACAAGAATGTTGAGGTTCCTTTATTTTGCAGTGGAAAAGCTCTAGCAGCCAACCAATGGACATTAAAGCAAGAGTTCGGCGACCTAAACACTGATCTGTGCAACTGTTTGTGCATTGGTCTTGGCTGATTGCCAGGTGCCCACCAAACTGTTCTCTCAATCCCCTTCACCAACGAGACATACTACAAAAAGCTTGTGGGTGAAGATAAGGACTGTGAGATCACTCAACAATTACCATTACGGGCAAAACAGACTTGACTTGGGAAAATTAACTTAATTTATTGCCAAGCAAATCAAAGTAGGATAATGAGAAATAAGAATACATCTAAAACCACTTTCTTCTCCCCCTTCCCTTCTTCTTGGGCACAATTTCACTAACTCCTTACCTGAGCAGCACAGGGGAAGAGGGACCAAGGGTTGTGGTCAGTTCATGACATGCTGTCTCTGATGCTCTTTCCTTCTCACACTCTTCCCCTGCTCCAGCCTGGGGTTCCAATCATTGGGCACAGTCTTTCATAAACTCCTCAAATATGGGCCCTTCCCACAAGCTAAAGTGCTTGATGAACTGCTCTAGCATGGGTGTCACAGGTCCTGACAGAAAACTTGCTCCTGTATAGGCTCCACTGGCTGGGCCACAAAATGGAGATTGGTAATATAGGAGCCGTATTTGAATTAATATCTAAGTTCTATATACTGTTAAAAAATGCTGGCAGGTGGTTGTGTGGAGCAGATGCAGTAAGTTTGATGTGACTGCACTGAAATATCCTGGCAGTAACATGAAACTTAATAAACTGGAAGTATATTTCCCATTATAATGAACCCAGTGGCATCTGTTGTTTCAAGATATATGGTGCCTGTATAATTGCAAAAACATTGATAGTCATAGGTAGCTTTAACAAGCAGAAATCTTCTCATTATGCTACGGAGAACAGTTTTGTAGCTGTAAGAGAGAAGCTTATAAAATATAAAGACAGAATGCTGGTCACAGGCCTTTGCAGTCTGTGGATATGCCTCGTCTGTCTACCTGCCCTTTTCCCACAGAAGCATACTTCTGCAACTTTCAGATTGCCAGAGAATTAGCCCTCACAAAAATTTTTGGTTTTAGTAGTGATAAACATCGCATTACAGAATGACCTACATCCTCATCTCAGATGGAATTGATCTCTTATATTAACAATTTGTATAAGTTAATCCCCACCTGGGAAAGCTTGGTGCCTACAAGGACAGAACAGGAGTTTTTGCACAGGCTGAGATGAGACAGCTTGACTAGAGCCAGACGGCAATTCAGTGGTAGTGTCAGGGTAAAGAGTCAGTCAGTAAGTCCTAATTAACAGGAATTCGGCTCACCCTCTACAGGAATTTAGACTTTCCAGACTGACAGAACAGCTGAAGATTCACTCTTTCTCTTTTTATTTTATTTATTTAATTAATTAATTAATTTTTTGCAAAAGAAATATTCTGAAAACATTTCTGGTTGTATCACTTCTGAATTAAGAAATTCTGTAGATTCCTGGAAGGATATTGTAAGTGTTATTGCTTCCAGGGTCCATTGTAAACTGAAAAACCCGCATTCCAGCATTGCTCAGCTTTCTAATGTTTTCATCCTTATTTAAAAAAAAGTGAACAACAGAAGAGATAACATAGCATATAGATGGTATAAAGGCTTTACAGTCTTTCTATATCCATTGTATTCTAGAATGTTTCACTGCATACCAAAGAGGTATCATTTTGTACCAATTTGACAGAAAAAGAGAGGAAATAGCCCTCTGTTAGCAGAGAAACACAGCTTTTTATTGCTACTCTTTTTATTTTATTTTTAAAATATTAGGAAATGTTCAGCCCTATGTAAACCACTAATTTTATTGCTTTATGGATATCTTAAGCTCAAGTAATCTTATTTAAAAATTGTAAGTCATGTTGTTGTTGGTTTTTTTTATTTAAATTGATGATGTTTATGCCTTTTTGCTTCCTGTATAAACATCTAAGATTCAAATATTTATAAAAACATGGAATCAAAGTATTATAGCAGTTATGGGTTTTATTCATTTATTTTTGCTATTGTATGAGTTATAAATACAGGCAGACACAGCTTTCCAGTATAAACAGACTGTCTGGGAATGAAGTTTAAAATGCTGCTCTAGATTACTTTGCAAATTCTGATGACAGTTTTATTGTAAGCAGAATTTTGGGGGGGGAGGAAGGGGGAGGAAGCCTAGTGCCATGCTGCCATATCTCTCACTGACAAAAATAAGTCAAGAAAACTATATGTTATCTCCCTGAAGATGGCACCATAGTAACTCAGCAGTTCTCAGTGGATAAAGAGATACAACCCATCTCCCTGTCAACTCCCACTCTGTGATGCTACTCTTCCCCAACTTAAGAGGTTTCTAGATTCATGTGTATAATTCTGTATTGCTGTTTATCTGTTACGTTACATTGTTACATTACGTTGCATTGCATTGCGTTATGTTACATTATGTTACCTAGGTGTTATGTTATGTAATGTTATGTTAGGTTAGGTTAGGTTAGGTTAGGTTATATGTTATGTTTGTTATATGTTATGTTACATTCAAGGCCAGGCTGGATATGGTTCTGAGGAACCTGATTTAGTTGATGATGTCCCTGCTCATTGCAAGGGGGTTGGAGTAGATGACCTTTGAAAGTCCCTTCCAACCCAAACTATTCTATGATTCTACAATTCTATGATTCTAAAACTGATTCTATGTTCTATGATTGATTTTCTGATTCTATGATTCTATTTTTAAACTGGGGGTAACCAGTTCAAGGAAGGACCTGTCATTATGACAGGCTCTGCAGTGGCAGAAGGTATGTCCCAGAGTGGCAGAAGTGATGTTTTCCTTGAAGTTCAGCTTGTTTTCATTCAGCACAGCTCTTGGCTGCAAGGTGAGTCCTCTATTTCTTTTTGTGGATTCCAGAATTGCCAGGGGAATTTCTTTGGGAAGTCCCAGGGTTTCAGGTGGAAAATGCTTGCATCAACTATAGAACTGCAGACAAACTGTAAAGAAAATAATTTAAACCCAACAGAAGTCTCTTTTGAAACACTTTTTTTCCTTAACTAAAAATGAGAGTATCGCCTTATATATGATTGATTGAAGCTTTCTGTGTAATACAAGATGTTAATATCACTTCATTGCCTTTCAGACTCCTGCATGTTTACATATTTTAATTAGGTCTAACAGGTGAAGCATAGCACTGAGCTTTATATGCCTAGTGTTTTTCTGCTTATTTTTCTACTGGATTGAAAATTACAGTTTGTGTCATTTATTGCTCTTTCACAATTATGAGGAAGGTGGTTTTAAGGTTACAACTTTCCCATTTGTTTCCTCTGATACTATGTTTGAAACTTGTTATTGTATATCTGGTTATTGGAACAAGATGGGGCACTGGGAGTGGGCTGATCACAGAATTATGACTCATAAGACAGTTTAGGTTGGAAGGGACATTTAAGGGTCATCTACTCCAACAGCCTTGAAATGAGCAGGGACATCTTCAATTAAATCAGATTGCTCAGAACCACATCCAGCCTGGCCTCGAATGTCTTCAGGGATGGTGCATCCAACCACCACTCTAGGCGATCTGTGACAGTGTTTTACCACCCTCATTGTAAAGAATTTTTTCCTCACATTCAGCCTGAATCTTCTCTCTCTTAGTATAAGAGCTGTTACCCCTCATCTTATCATGACATGCCCTACTAAAATGCCTGTCCCCACCTTTTGTATAAGTCCCCTTTAAGTACTGGAAGACTGTTACAAGATCTCCCCCAAGACTTCTCTTCTTCAGCTGAACAACCCCAACTCTCTAAGCCTGTCTTGATAGAAGAGATGTCCCATCACTCTGATAATTTCTGTGGCCCTCTCCAACCGGTCCATGTCTTTCCTGTGCTGAGGACCCCAGAGCTGAACGCAGTACTCCAGGTGGGGTCTCACAAGAGCGGAGTAGAGGGGAAGAATCACCTCCCTCAACCTGCTGGCCATGCTTCTTGTGATGCAGCACAGGATATGGCAGGCTCTCTGGGCTGTGAGTGTATGTTGCTGGCTCATGTCCAGTTTTTCATCTACCTTCTCTGCAGGGTTGCTTTCAGGTACTTTTATAAATCACAGTAGCTTAAACTGCCTTAGCATGCCTGCATATCTCATATTGCAACTCAGACAATCTCAGTTACCTACTGCTTAATTTCTGGTAATTAAAGGGTTTCAGACTTAGAGAGTCAGATTCTGAAAATCTATCTATTTTTAGTGAATAACATTGAGATTGTCCCAAGAGGTGTTTCTTCGCTTAGAAACAGATTTGTCTTCAGTTTTCACTTCAGCAAAAGTGGCTAGTTACTTTCTAAGATCTTTTCCCTGACGAAATGTTTTGTAGCACTGAAGATTTGAACAAGCTTTTTCTATAAACCTATATGTATGTTTCAGCTTACTAATATGTGAGGATACTAAAGGGCTCAGAAGTATTACTGATACTGGTAGCTACGTCTCTATTTTCTCTTCATTTGGCAAGGGAGAACTTGGCTTATACATTTTTTAAGAGATAAAAAAAGTGCTGAGTCCTTCAGTGACCCTCTCAGAAATAAGAGCTTATTAGCTAAGGCTGAGGCTGAAAGTGCACGAAGAAACCACAAGCATTAAAGGAGGAGTATGTACTTCCTAAAGACACCTTGCTCTTTGGAAAGGGTGTTCACTAGTTAAAAGTTTTAAACAGGAGCTTTACCTGTAACATAAAAATATGGTGGCCTTCTTTTTCTTTCTAACACCCCTGAGCTTTGATTTGAATTGGTCCCCATATATGTTGAATTTATCAAATAACTGCAGTGAGGTCAGAGATGCATCTTGAGGACAAAAGGAAAATCGGAAGCAAGGCCTTCAGAAATCAATAAGCTTTGACAATAATAGTAAGTTCTTTCACATATCTGGCTTCAAGATATGAACATAATATTTCTAGAACAGACCAATAAAACAGATGAACTAAAGTGCATGGACTGGTGCATGCACAAACAAAAGTACATCAAACAAAATGTTGATACTCTAACATAGAAAAAAAACGAAACCAGCACTTCTATAATATTTGTATTCCCTGCTTTCCTACTTTGGATCAGCAACGTAGCGGGCTGATGAAGGGAGGCTGCAACACAGTGGAATAGATTCCCTCCTTAATTTTCTACTGAAGTTGCAGGAAAAAACCATCAAGACCCAAGCTGTGGGAACAAGTAATTTCCTCATCTGCAAACGCAGACAAAATCCACAGAGATAGTCAAATAAAAAGGCATCTCTAGCTACATGTTACCAATGACCATAAGCATAGATTTAACAATGGTATTACTAGCTGTCTGGAAGTTTTTGATTGGCAAGTTGCTTAAAACTTAATGCTTGGTCTTCAATTTCTCTAGATTTATGTCTTGATCAACCAAACATATTAGATGTTTTATCACTGTTTCAGTTGTACTACAGTCAGGACTTGATGGTGACAGTTACTCCACACACACAATCATTTTTATACAAAACCCCCAAATGTTTTATCTATACCATCTAAGAGGGAAGCATGGGTAAGGAAGGATTTCTGAAAGAAAGGAGGGCTAAGGGCAGAGAAATTACTTGTCAGTTTAGGAATTTGGATACAATTTAGCTTTTGACCATGACATCTGAGATTTGGATTCAGGAGACCAAATCTTATGTTGTAGTTATCCTCGTTGTGCTCTGTATGAGTCTGGCTATCTATCAAGAAAAATGCATAAAAGAAATTAATCATCTGCTGACAGTCCTTCTATCTGTGTTCATCAGATGTATATCTGTGCGGGGGTTCAAAATTAATCATTGATAGTTACCAGATATTATGTTCTGAGTCATGAAATGGAGTAATGTGGCAATGAAAGCTATGGCTGTCATTCTAAATAATACATGTATTAATCCAGGGGTCCTGGCCAAAACTCCATGTCCTGCTAACAGAGTTTGTGAATGGATTAGTGGATGTTCCTTTATTTATCAGTACCGAAATTCAACAACGTGAAGAAAAGCAGCTAAAGGTGCAGGTGGATGAATAATGTCCATATATCTGGCTCTTGCTCTACAGAAGCCTTAAAGGATATGAATATATGGAAAGATGGGTTTGAAGGAATTACTTAGGCACAGTAAAGTGCTAATATAGGTTCATAATTGAGTTCTATTGCTTTTGGTGGAATATTTGAATTCATAGCAGGATAGCAGAGGATATCCTCAAAGGAACGCATTTATTAGAAAGCCTCAGGAAAAATGCAGCTATTCAGCTCTTGTTCATTCTCCTTTCCACGCTCTATAAGGTGCTAAGCAGTTTAATCTTCTGAGTTTAATAACAGAGTTATTCAATCATAGCTGTACAACACTGGTCCCTATACTATTTTAGAAACTCTAAAGAATGATACTTATTTTACTAACCACATAGCCCTTCATGTATTTAAATATTTAAATCTTCAACAGCAACTTTTTGCTTAGGATCCCCATGGCAGTCCATGGCTTTTAGAAACTGTGAATAATCTGACTTTGCACTTTTCCCAAAGTAAAATGTCAAGGTTAAGAAACACACTACTCAGGCCAGCTCTGCTCCTATATCTGGCCTAAGAGTGACTCTTAGAGGGATTATGAGAATGTTAAACACGATATCAGGGGATTACAAAAGGATAATCGACAACTGCAGTAACATGTGAATCCAAATTAGTATTTTCTTCACAGAAACCTGTCGTCTATGAGACCTTTAGGACAGTGGCAGTGTGAAGATTGTGGTTCTTTAACAAGCAAATGAACAATCCCATAGAAAGTCTAAGATAAAATGAGGGAACTCTGGTGGGCTAAACAAACCCAGGGATTTTCTAATGGATGACTGTAGAACAGATTGATGTGCCTCACTCTCCCTGCTGTTGTTGACCCAGGTTGCTTTTCCACAGCAAGAAAGAAGAATCCTCCTACCATTAGTCTCCTATTAGTATCTTTTCTATAAATGAAGGTAGAAGAAATCAGTTTCATGGTACTCCATCAAAGCCTACTTGTGAAAAAGTTAGCTGGAAATTCACCCATACTTCAAAAGCAACTTGCAGTTCCAAGGTTCAATGCATTCTGAGATGCCTTTACCTGTCTATATTAATCAGTGATTAAAATATTAAGTTTTATATCAAAATAAGCAAGTTGCAAAGTAAAGACATAATGCAGTCATACACTGTGCAACAGCAAATTGCCCCATAAAATTTACATATGCTGCAGCAGTTGTTTTACCTTCTAGTCTTTCAGCTGCTGTTTATTTTAATCCTGGTGTAACTCTCAAGAAGATTTCTTCTGAAGTTAAAGCATGGATATATTTCAACATGTGGAAGGCATTAATTAGGCTAAGACTGAAAAACAAGGTGCAGAGACTTTTCATTAATGATCTTATTTTTTTTTTCCATATTCAGTAATTTCTCTGCCTTACTATAAATGCAAAAAGCAGAAAATAGAAAAACCGAAATTGACTTCTGAACTTCTTATTGTAATGAAAAAATAAATAAAATAGTCTATTTGAAATATATTATTAAATTCATGTAAATTGCATGGTTGACAGAAAGGAGGTAAGGAGCATCACAGTGGGGCAGTCACATTGTAATGTCTATGAGTTTATCACGTTTGTAACCTTTAGAAAGGTGCACTAATGCATAAATTACTAAAAATTTTATAAGTTAAAGTGAATCTCTAAATCCTTAAAGGACTGTATAGTACTCACAAATGCTATAGTCCTACTTCTGTCAATCAACTGCACTGTAGGTAGATGTACTGTAGAAGAATTTTGAATGTGTAACAAACAGAAAATATTACATTCTGGTTAGCTGTAAACAAACATTGCTGCTGATGAAGGAAACTGAAACATTACTCAATTACTCTATTAGTAAAGAATAGGAAATCTTACATGTCTACACTGAGAATGACAATTCCATATTTTCTTGTTCTGCCAAGGACTCTTTGATTTCACATGGGAACAAAGGTTATTTTTCAGTCATTCCACATCCTGCTGGCTGTGGTGCCAGCCACCACAGGAATAGCCCTAGCTTCAAATTCCTTTTCATTCTGTAGAAAAACAATCTTTTATCCTATACGGTGATAAAGCAGACAAAACAGAAGTCCCAGTTTTGCCTCTTTTCTGGCCAAGTCTTTGTTTCATAGTTCAGGTTTGTGAGCACAGTGTCCTGCTATAAACTCTCTTTTTGCCAAGTACCTTTAGCATTTCATTAACTTCAAATGCATTTCTATAATTATATATGTATTTAAGTATGTACATGTATTGAGGTACATAGATATGTAGGGATATAGTTAGCTGTGTAAATTTCATTTCTCTGGGAAGCCATTTTTTCTGGCAAAATTTGATCTTTCAAAATCCTGGACAACTCATAGAATTTCTTGAGGGCTCAGAATTATGTTGATTTTTTATAGGAATTAAGTATGTTAAATGACATTTCGTAGTGTTAGATCTTATAGGTGAGATCAGAGAGTTTGTATAATTTCAAATTAAAAACAGAATCTGAAACACAAAAAAGACAATGTTGCTGTTTATGACTACTTTCTTTGTGCTTCCTAACTCATTCTGTGGACTCTATTATTTAAATATTTATAATAGCTTCTTATCTGAACTTTTAATTTTTTTTTTTCAAATTTCCACAACTGAAAATTGTGTTGGTGGTACAAACAAGAACATGAACATGAGTAGAAATTCAAGTAAGTGTCTATGAAGTATAAACTAAAAAATCCTTGCCACAAACAGTGGCCAAAATCATGTGTTTATATTAAAACATTTTTTCTAATTAAGATGCTTTTGAACAGATGTTAATTGACTTTTGCTGTCTTTCTTTGTACGTTTCAGATTTATATTTGTTACTTCTTGGTATGTAGCCAAAAATACATTGATATATTTTTGTTAGAAGAGTCTAACAAGGAGGAATTGGTCCGTGGCGGCCCACCCCGATCGTCTACAATGAGGAACTGGTCGGTGGCAGCCCACTCCCAATACTCCACGAACTTCCTCTATTTTCTGGAAACAGTTACTGAGGCGATGACAAAGAAGGAAGGGGAGGAGGAATATCTCCGCAGATGGAGATGACTAGTTAGACTCGGAGGTGGTCCACAGACAGACCACGCAGTGGCATGTGTTAGATGCGTCTAACAATGTGGAATTGTTCCGTGGTGTCCCACCCCAATCATCTAAAATGAGTGTGCGCAGCAAAGAGCCAACAAAGCCACTCCTCCTGGTGCAGGCTGGTCCCCTGTGTCAGAATGAATCTGCACTTTTTGACAGATACAAGCCCAGGGATCGGAAGAGACAAAGAGGCAGATCCAACTACCACCAAGGTCGACGCTGTCTCCAAGGGAACTCCTGCTAAAGTGGTGCCTGCCACCTCATGTCTTCACGATGCACCTCAGAGCTGGCCTCCTGGTCATTGGACAAGAGTGTGGGTCGGTAAGAATCTGTGCCTAACCTATATTTGGTAACCTTTAATTATCTCTCTCCAGCCTGTTCTATCTCTGGATTTTTGTAACTATTTTAGACTTTGTAATAAACTTTTTAGCAGTTTTGTGTGTGTGTGTGTGTGTGTGTGTGTGTGTGTGTGTGGCTTACACTCTTCTACATCCAGAATCCTTTGATCCCTGGAACGGTATTTTTGCAGGTAACTTTTATATAATATTTTGCAGGTGTTCTTGCGCACTGTTCTCCTTCTGGGCTTCATTTCTATCTCTCTAATTGTGCAAGGTTGCTAAAGCTGTTGAAGCATTTCAATACATTACTCTTGTGCTTCCGGTTGAGTATCCGAGCTGTAAGCTTGTTTTGCGTAAGAAAGGCAAAGTTTGGTTCACCACTGCACCAAAATATTTTTCTGTGCCTCAGCAACCCAAGCTATTCTGAACTTAAATGTGGTAAAGATCAGAAATGCTTTATAAGTATCCTGTAGCACAGGATATGAGGTGTGCCTCTGGTGTAAATAAAGAATTAATGAAAACAACATAGTATCTTAAAATTCTCATTGTTTTGTTTGGAGGCTTATAAAAATTCATGTTCTTTGGCAGTGTGTCCATGTAAGTTTAGCAAGAGTGGATGCTTAGTGGCTTAGCACAACATCAGAACATTCTTTGGTGTATAGTTAGACCTGAGGCATGCAGACTCCATTACAGAGTTTTGACAAGTAACAATGAATTATTGTTACTTATTTTTAATTATTTTTAATTATTTTTAATTATTGTTACTTACCCTTACATATTTTTAGTTCCAGCAACTCAGAAAGCTAACAAAGGGGTTTTAGAATAGTCTGTGTCAGACATTTATCATTATAAAATAAAATAAAATACACTTTGTACACATATTTTTATTCTAATCTCTGCAACGATAGTTGTTGACAAACATTCATCCACAAGTCTTTAATAATATTTTTTGTAGGAGGACATGTATTTTCGATGTTATCTGTAAGGAGCCACTCTATTTTTTAATTGTAAGAGTCTAAAAAATTCCTGTGATTTTTCACACTCAGCAGAAATTGCAGAAAGTTTTTGTTTAGCCTGGATATAAGATATTAATTATTAATCCACTCACTGCACTGATCAGTTAACAAAAGCCTTAATAACCTTTAGCTCCATCTATCAAAGCTTGCCCAAAATATTTGTTTGGGGTTTTTTTCAAAGAAATGACTACAGTAAAGTGAGCACTGTGCTGCTTTTTGTTACGTAAAGTGATGTATAGTTTAGCAGTGTGTGTGAATGAGTATTACAAATACAAAAAACTTCATATGTTTCTTTGCCTGAAAACTCCCCTATAACCTTCTGTATCAAAATCCTTCACTGTCTTTCAAATATTCTTACCAACACTTTAATAGATTTTCCACCAGTCTTCATAAAAGGAAGATTGTAAATTAATCTGGATTTTGGTTGCTCATCATCATGTAAGCTGTGACTCAAAATATCAGCCCACATAGATATCCAGGTAGCAGAAAGGTCTAGGCTGAAAGCAAAATGAGTTCTGTAGCAGTTTGAGCTGTTCAACCAAGGGGAAAAAAAACAAAAACAAAAACAAAAATAAAAACAAACAAAAAACAAACCTACTTTCAGACACGAATCACTTCTGAATCCAACGGAAGGCCAGCAAAAGAGCTATGGATCCTTTAATTAAGAAAATCAGTCTGTTGATCAACAAGGCTATTTGAAAGGTTCTAAACTGTGTGCTGCGGTGGATTTTCTCATGGATTGCAAAGGATACCCACACAGGTTCAGCTTGATTAGAAGTGGAAACTATGGAGAAGCTGTTATGAAGAAGCAGTCACTCAAAATAGCTTGCGCAGGATGGAAAGACATGGGGGATTTTGAGTAGGGAAACCGAGGTGGGTGGTTGTTTTTGGAAGCAGGCTGTTTTTGTAGATGATTGATCCAAAAGCAAATACTGAATACTGGACATCCACTCAGACTAGTATCACTTTTTTTAATATCAGAAATATTGGAATAGTACTAACATTTCTTACATTTATCTCTTTCAGCTAGATACTTTACAGAACAAGACAGATACTGAATTCACATATTCCACAGAGTACCTTCTAACATACAGTAATCACATTTTGAAAACTAATACTCTTTCAAAAGTATAGTATAAAGTAGACGTGTCACATTAGGATGTAACTCAGAATCTGTTTCCTTACAGCAATACAAAGTTTGACATAAAATAAAAAATGCACCTGAGACAAAAAGGAAATACTCAGGAAATAAGATTTGATAGAGCATGTCTGCAAAGTGTGTCAATCATAAAAGCAATTGCATATTTGCAGACTTGTGTCTTAGCCTTTTATAATGTAAACTGGACGTGAAGCATCCTTGTTATTAGGTAAGATTCTGGAGGAACTTCCAGTAAGAAAAGGTCATCTGTCCATGAGTAACTGTCTGACTGCTTTCTGCAGATTCTTCCTGCCTAGATGATTGTCTCTTGACTGAAGTGTCAATCAAAATGCACAACTGGATAGGAAGTCTAAAACTGTGTTGTTGCTTTAACGTAATAGCAGACTGCACTGAAAGTGCTTGCCACCAGCAAGAGCACAAATTGCCACAGAACTGCCCTGGATTCCTTAGTGGGCAAAGTCCACAAGGTCAGTGAGCACACCAGTGTCTCTCCTGCCCTTCTGTCAAGCAGGAAGATAGCATGGGCTGAGCAGTTGTCCTGAACACTGTTACAGCTCCCACGGGTCACTGCAATACCTTGATTTATTCTTTCCTTTGTTCTGTACAAATTCAATAAGTTATACATTATGTGACAGTAAACAGAATGAGTGAATAAAAATTCTTTCAATTATTTTGATTCATTTAGTTTCTTTCCATGTTGGACTGGTCTGTGTGCTAGCATAGTAATATCAATGTGCTAGTACCAGTAAAACTAAGCAGAAGTTTGAAGTCAAATTTTATTAACTTTATGTATTTTTGAACTATATCCATTAAACAGTGCAGTCTTTTCATCTTATTGCATAACAAAGGAAATAAATGGATTTTCAGTAATTCTTCACTGGTAGTTGGTTTTTCAAAGTGGAAGCCATTAGGTACCAAAAGCATACAAAATCTTTGTCTTCTTTGGAACTCTGGAGACATTATCTGTACAAAGAAAGTTTTTATGCCTCTAGGTAAATTAACCTACAAAATGGTTACTTAGATTGCTCAGCAAGCCTCAATAACATTATTAGTAGTACAAATCTCATTCTTCTGAATACAATTATTTGAAACCAGTGTACAATATGTCAATTTTCTACTTGAAAAATTTCTAGGTACTTGAAGTATCAGTGAGGTGTTTGTGTTTGCCGTAATTTCTATTGACTTTTCTGGGTTTGGAAAATCTTATGGATTTACAGTGACAATAGTTACTTGCAGTGGGGACGGGTATGAATTTTTGTGTATTTATCAGAAAGTGCATTAACAGAACCAGGTTTTTAATTCATGAATGAAAAAATGCTGGATTTATTTTCTTTTCATATGGAAGGGGAGGAGGGGAAGGAAAGATTACCTTTTACACATTCAAGAGATCAGTAACAAGCTTTTAAAGGGAAAATTCGTTGTTCAAAACTTTTTGTGAAAACATAGGTTGATATACTAGCTAATTTTGAATATTATAATAACGTATACTTTAAAAATAAAAAGAATTTAAAAATCTACCCAGAAACTTGCTAACCAGCATCGATTAATTTCAAAATGTGTCATTCTTTTTCAATAAAGAAAAACTTACACAATATATTAAAAATTTGTTTCAGAAATTAACATTACAATAACAAATACATAAATATTCTCAGTCTTGAAAATAACTCACATTTATATTAGGAATAATTAACTACATTTCATCTTCATTTTCCTTGTGACACTACTTTCCTGTAGCATTATCCAGCATGATGGTGGGGCAGGGTGGTAAGCTAAAGAGGGCTGAAGATCAGGAATCTGTACTGTGGGTATGGAATGGGAAATGAAGCCAAGAAAAAGAGGGAAAGCATATGAGATGCTATGGGTGGCCAGCAGTGTACTTTGGCTAGAAAATGTCATTTGTATTATGGGCATAGGGTGGAAAGCACTTGAAACAACTTGTTGAAATTTTGGCAGCATATCATAGCAGAAACCACTGACTCATGGACCATGCACCTTAAGTCACAGCAATCATTTCTGTCTGTGCTTTATGTTGGTACCATAGCCTATTCTAAGTAGGACAGCTTTTTACCTTCATGAACCCTCTGTCAGCTTAGTGAAAGGAATAAAGGCTGTGAAGGATTTGTTGGTTTCTTTTTTCTTTTTTTTTCCTGTAACAGTCAATAATCTGCTGCCACTGCAATTCACTAGTCCCAGCCTCAGCATTCTGTAGACAACAGCTGTTGCCTCCACGTAGGAGGGCATGTATGCTTCCTTGTGAATTTTTACGTTATTTCTCAACATCTGTATCATCTGTGTTAGAGAGGCTTTATTGTCTATGCAGGTAAAGTGTGTTTTCTAGAAAGAGGTTAAAAGTAACAAGTCTGCAGTTTTGTGGTCATACTGTACAAAATTAATTTTTTAAGTGGTAAAAACCCACATGGCTCTAGGGGGTGAGTACGAACTAATTATACTCCAGTACACACACACACACATAAAAGAGGAAGGGTGAGGGCAAAAAAAAATCCCTACCATTTTGTTAGTAAAACCTATTCCTATAGAAAGCTGCTGAAGTAATCTAAATTTAGCATACAAGCCTGAATGCCATTTTGTCCAAAACAAATATCAAGGTTTCTACTTTTTTCTTGCTCAGTGAATCTGCAAAAGATTGGAACTTCTGGGCTTTTCAGACCTAGTTGATTGTAGTTTTGCTTAAACTGATTGGAATCTGAAAAAAATTATACCATTTTTGTATACCCTGAATAGATAAATGTTGTGTAAATACTTTGATGTTTCTATTTTACTACTCCATTGCTTTTGTTTTCAACAAAACAGAGCACAATAAATCATAAAAAAAAAATCTTCTCCGGCTTTGATTTGTGCTGGTTATCATAAAATGTCATGAGTGTAAAATATTGTGTTATTAGAAGTCACCTTTTGAGAAGACATATTAGTATTTACATTACTTTCCGAGAACAAACACCTCTGAAAATGGAACCAGCATGGAAATAATCATGTGCTACTTTATTCTGCAAGATAATTGAACATTTCTTTCCTTCCTGACTCTCCTGATGACCAACTTTTACTTTGGCTTCTTTACAAAAGTGTAGGACTATTCTACTTGCCAACAATAATAGAAGAAATTTCAGTGGCTGAAATAGTTTGTTGTGCTTTTGGGAAGTGCTTACACCCTGGCCTTGCAAGGGTTTCTCCTCGCATAGATGTACGAGCGACTGTCATACATCTTTTCTCTATGGTCATACGTCTTTTCTACCTACCTCTCTGCTGCTGTCTGTGCTTGTTTTGGTTTATTCTCCTATGCACACATGTGGACAGTCTGAAAACACCTGAGTTTGTGATAGGTGTGAGAAAGGTCCATCTGCCTTCTTGTTGCTGTTCAGAACAATAGTAAGTTGTTGTCAGGGCAATGCTCTAAGTTAAGGGTGATACCGATAGGGTGTAAAGCAGAAAGATTTCACCTTCCAACATGAAACCTTGTGTCAATGCAAGTTCACGCTAAACCCCCTACAGAAATAGAAAAAAAAATTAATTTTGAGGAGGAAGGAACAGCTTAAGAAAAAGGTAGAGTAGAGACATTAGTGGTGATAGACCTTCCTAGGACTTTGGAAATACAGAAAGAAAATATTTTGTGGCTGTAGTTAAGGATCTTGTGAGGGTCCCCTACGTTGAAGGCAGGCATTTACATCCAGGCTAGAAAACCACATTTTTCATGGTGTTTAGCCATGTGGACAAGCCTTTGGGAAGAAGTCAGCAACTCAGGGCCCTGTAGCTCATTTGGTAGTACTTGATCACTGCACGGAGAGTTTAGGAGAAATCCTAAAGATTCCACAGGAGGTCTGAGGTGTGGAAGATGGCTAAATTCCAACGAAAAAATGTTTGTTTCTTCCATCAGCTGTGTCATACTTTTGGCTCAATAAATTTTAAATAGTCCTTTTTGGGTTTTGTTTGTTTTGTCTTGCTATGTTTTCCATTGAGTAAGAAACTTTTTGGGGTTTTATCACACTATTAACAGAAATTCTGAAAGTTTCCAAAAAAGCAAGATATCGGAAGATATATTTTCAGATATATTTTCAATGAAATTCTAAAGAAAATTCTAGATAATTTTGTTCTTCAGACAATTCTATAGACTTTAGGTGCTCCAGTAACCCTAAAAATTGCATTTTATAAAACCATAATTTTTTTTTTGTTTTGGTTTTGGTATTTTTCCCTGTGTATAATCAGAAAAGTCGTGGGCAAGAAATGGTGCATTTGAATAGGAGTTCTATAGATTAGTCCTGAAAGCGCCGCATGAGAGTATTTGTTGTCTCCACTCACACAGATTCTCAGAATTACCTGGGGCCTTCACATTACTCAGATATTTGAGCAAAGGTCAATTAAATTTGTTTCTGTTGATCTGAACATTAAATGGCTTTCTACGACCTTTTATTCATACATTACTGAATGTCCCCATTATGCTGTAAGTGTAGACGGTTTCTTATTCCTTTTTAAAAATGAAATTGCAGAAATTTTTTCACCATTTGCATTATTCTATTATTAAAACATTTGTTGCAAGAAGCAGATGCTAACAACAGCAGCAGCAGTTGCCATGTGCTGGGAGGAGTGTGAGGCCTGTGAAATCCCCAAGGTTCCCAGGTCCCCTGGCTTGTGTGGTGGAAAAAGTCATGTGACTGGAAGACCACTACGGATGGATACAAACTGTTTTGGAGATAGAAAGGGAAGAAAAGGAGTTCAAGTTGCGCTTTAGGTAAAAAACCAATTTGATTATCTAAGCCAGGGAGACCATCAAAGTTCTGTTGAATGCCTTTGGATCAAAGATTAGAGTGACTGTCACCAAGTGGGATTTTATGTCAGATATCTATTACCAACCTCACAATCAGGATGATGAGGCAAATGAAATCTTAGTTCAGCTGCTCAAGGAAGTGTTGGGCCAACAGAACCTGGTCCTCATGGCTGACTTCAATTACAAGAGCATTTGTTGATAAAGCAACACAGTAGTGAAGAAGTTGTTTGGTTCCTCGAGCGCACTGAGGACTGCTTTCTGCTACAGACATTGGATAGGTTGAGTAGGAATTTATTGCTAGATTTACTGCTCATAAACTGAGACTACCTTCTTGATGACATAACTACAAATGGTAGCCCTGGATACAGCAAATGCATTTTAAGATTTTGCTGAGAAAAAGAAAATGCTGTGCATTTTAAGATTGTGCTGAGCACATTGAAGACCAGCAATAGGACAGAGACCCCAGATTTTGGAAGATCCATGGGAAGCAACCATGGAAGATAAAGTAGCTTGTGTGTACTGGGAGTTATTTGAAAGCAGCCTCCTGAAAGAACAGGAAGTGTCTAGAAAGAGGTCAGAAGCTCTCATTTCACCAAGAACCACATGGAGAAGACAAGGAGCAATGGACGGGTACAAGTTGTGCTGGGAGAGGTTTCATCTCAAAATAAGAAAGGAATTTTAAGAACAATCATTCACTGGAACATCTTTCCAAATGGACTTGATAGAGTCCCCATTACTGGAGGTTTTTGAGATGCTGTTGTTCAGATGAGGTAATCTCATCCAAGATCCCTTTCCCATGAAATATTGGACCAGATGGCCTCTTGAGGTCTGTTCCAACTGAGGCCGTTCTATGTTTCTATCTACCTATATCCCATGTCTCTATTATAAGCAGAGAAAAATGTGGTAGAAAACATAATTTGTTTTCCAGGGTATGTTTAAAAATATATAAGAAGAATTATTCCAGCATACAGTTTTTTATATCTTCAAATGACAGATCACTTTACTGTTTAACATTAGTAATTCAGGCCTGCCAGACTAGATCTACTTTTGCATTTTTTTAACTCTGATTGGGATACTTTCTTGGAATCTGAGCATCTGAAAAAGTGTAAACAATCACTGAAAATGACATAATTTGTTTCTTTAATCCTCTAATAAGATTGCCTAAGTCTGGGAGTCAGTTAAATAGAACTTTAATAGAATCAATATGGAAGAATTAATAGAAGAATCAACATTAATGGAGCCTTTCCTCATTGGATTGGTGACGTTTTTTAAGAGGCGGAAATTTGTGTTTGTCTCAGTGATTAAACTCCTTCTGCAGGACTTTAATAGAATTTAACACTTATTTTTACATGAGTAAAACTTATCCCATGTATCAAGTTAAAATTTATCGCATTTTACAGAGATAAATTCTTCCTCACTGGGGAATGGAGGTATAATCTACACTTATATTTTGCACCTATAGTCCACTACTTAGCTGATCTAAAAACTTTCTAGGAAGTAGCACAAATGCCTGTTTAGATAGACAGTTGTCAGAAAAGTTTATCTCCAGAAGCATACATTCCTTGCTATTTACTAATGATCTTAGTATTTTTATTCCTATTTAAGATACTTTTGTTTAAGATTCCACCTATAGGCTTCTGATTATATGTGCGAACCTAAGAATTCCTCTAACATTTTCAAACTCAGGTGGTGAAAAAAATAAATATGTAACAAATAAATAGTGGCAGAAAATTGCACTCTGAAATTAAAATGTGATATGTATATGAAACTGCTGTGGCTATTGCTGCAATTAGCATTTTCCTGTAAATGCTGTAACCCAGGGAAGTTATTAGAAATGATGCATGTTCACTCTTATAAATATTTAAGGAAAGAAAGATTATGGAAAAGTTTAATTGCTTTTGGAAAAGTGTATTTTTATATATAAACAACATATACATAGTGCAGCACTTTTGGTGCTAGCAGAACTCTTTTATTTTTAGTACTTTCCCAGTAGTTTACTGGATTTTGACCATGGTCCCTGGTAAGATATAAGAAATTTTAGATTTCAGGCATATCTATATCAAAGCAGCAACATAAGATACTCCCCCTTAATTTTTTAATAATTTCATTTATTTTTTAATGTTCAAAGTTAATAATGAAGGGTGTAAAATAAAGCACTCAGAAGTTTAAAAAAGAATTATTTGAAAGCTGAAGAGCAGTACCATTTATCTTTCTTGTGAATATTATCATGCAGTCTTTAATGACAGGGTCCAGTTACCGCTAGGGCCTTTTTCTCATATGGCTTAACCAGGCTGCCTCACTTTAAGAATACATCAGAACTGTGGCTCCAGGAGGATATTGCCCATATGCTTTGGACTAACTTGTTGAATGAGTTTGTGAATGAATAGGGCAAACACATCTTCGGTCTGGTGAAAGAAGAAAGGAGAAAGAATAATGCTTCAGCTGAAGCAGCTGAGAAATGTCTTGTGGCAGTTCTGCCACAGAGCTTCTACAGGAGCCTTGATAAATTGCTTTAAACTGGGCTTTGCAGCATACATCACAAGTAGTTTGTTCTGCTCCAGGAGATGATTTGTAGAAGTGTTTACTAGAGAAAGACACAAAGTGGCTAAAAACATACATAACTTGAAAAATCAGTGTACAGTTCTTCGAAAGATGAAAGGTATATTAAACAGCACTGAGCTTTGTGCTTTTGAGGAGAGACCACTACCAACATCTGACATACACATTCCTGCAGTTTGGATATAAGCCTGCCTGTTAACATTCTGTCCTTTTTTATTTTGGAAGGCAAATGAATTTTTTTTCTGTCCAAGAACCAATGTAGATATTCAAAAGCTATCAGGAGACTATTTCATTATAAGACTGTTAGAGCTAGATGAGAATCAGATTATTCAGAATAATTTCTGAAGCCTTAGTCTGTAAAGCTAAACAGGTGGAAACCGAAAATATCCACCAAATTCTTACTGGTATTAGCCACAGTTATGCGGAGTCCCATACTCTATCTGTGTTTCCTCAAGGTGCAAGTGACTATAAACAAGGACTAACATTATCATGGTTGAATATGGGTACTCCATTATCAGACTTACAGATGAAAGTATTGCACAAGGTTTCATGCCTGGGCAGCATCTAAATAGCAGCTTCACATTATCTGAAATCTACTAATGATTTGATTCTAATTTGGTTGGAGAAACTTTTACTGTTGCGAAGACACGCACCCCTAACATCTCCGAACAACCAACTTACTTACTACACCTCAGTAGTAACTTGTTTACTTATAAGATTGAAAGCTAGAAGAAACTTGCTGTGTGAGGATACCTCAGCCTAATACTGGAGTAGAATTAAAACATGCTGTGCCCTCTTAAGAGGACAGTCACTGTATAACCTCACAATATCTCTGAGTTCAATCCTCTTTCTACCCCAACCCTGTCTTTTCATAGAGCTCATTTTCGTTGCTATGTGTGGGAGAAATATTGATCTCTCATTTCTGTAAAACTAATTCAATTTTAACCTCTCTTTGCATTCAGCTCCAGTTGAAACTAAGGAGTTCATAGCTCATGCATGACAAGTCTTCATCTAACTGCAGTAGATTCAGTCATCTGTGTTTTGGACATAATTCCTGACCCTTTCTGATGGTTTACGCACAGGAGCAGACAGGGAAATGGGAAGGTCATTTTGTTGTTGTTGTTCAGGTTCTAGATAGCAAAGTTTATATTCAGTGTTGCTTCAACTGTGAGGGGTTCATCCCACTGCAATAAAATATGCTATTGCTAAACTGATCAAAACTGTACATTGCAGTAAAAAGTAATGTTCCCTCAAGAAATGACAAAACTAAAGTCTCAAATGCAACAATAAGATAAATATTTAGAAAAGAAAATCAGATCTCAAATAAAATAAAAAAGGACGGGAATTAAAGAACATTGTCATCACAGTACTATATCATCCATGTCTTGAAGAATCTTGAGAAGAATGTCTTCTGATCATGTACTACACCTTAAAAGTAGTTAGGTATCCATAGATGCTTCCCTTTGTTTACACTCAGACAACCTGTGATATGCACTCATCTGTCAATGTTGTACTGCAAAGCAATCATGAGGTTTATCTAATGAATGCTAATGACTTTCTTATTGAAAGAGTAGTAAATCAGTATGTCATCAGCTTAGCTAACTTAATCCACAATTAATTTAATTAACTTGGCAATTAAGACAAAGTTAAAAATCATACAGGTTGAAAATCTGATGTTGCAAAGATACTCTGCAATCATAATGAGCAACTAGTGTGCGATAGTGTTTGATTAGGGTGATTAAAATCATCCTATACCCATGAAACAAAAGCTTAATTAAGGACAAAAGTTGTTATAAGCAGAATAATCAACACACAGCTAGAAAGTTTTGCCAGCTATATTCAATATACTCTGTACCAGACATCATGCAATCATCAGTAAATGCCTGGTAATTTTAAATTTGGGGTGGGGGAACACACATCAAAAACTTTGAAGCGAAATCCTAAAAGCAGTCTAAGTGTAGCTTATTTATTTGGTTTACACAACATTAAGATATACGTGAAACAACTTATTTCTACACATGGTTATGCATGTAGTTTACACAGACACATGCTAAAGAAACTGAAAATTCACCTTTGTCAGGCAGACAAGTTAATTGATATATTGAAATAAAAATCACAGAATCATAGAATAGTTTGGGTTAGAAGAGAACCTTAAAAGTAATCTAGTCTAACCCCACTGCAATGAGCAGGGACATTTTCAACTAGATCAGGTTGCCCAGAACCACATCCAGCCTGGCCTTGAATGTCTTCAGGGATGGTGCATCCAACCACCTCTCTGTGCAACCTGTGCCAGTATTTTACCACACTCATTGTTAAGAATTTTTTCATGTCCAGCCTGAATCTCCCCTCTTTTAGTTTAAAACCATTACTCTTTGTGCTATTGCAATAGGTGCTGCTAAAAACTCTCTCCCCATCTTTCTTTAAGAACTGAAAGACCACAGTAAGGTCTCATTTCTCTTCTCCAAGCTGAACAACACCAACTCTCTCAGCCCTTCTTCATAGGAGAGGTGTTCCATTCCACTGATCACTTTTGTGGCTGTCTGGACCCTCTCCAACAGCTCCATGTCTTTCCCGTACTGAGGACTCCAGAGCTGAATGCAGCACTGCAGATAAGGTCTCACCAGCGCAGAGTAGAGTGGCAGAATCACCTCCTTTAACCTTCTGGCCACACTCCTTTGGATGCAGCCCAAGATACCATCCACCAGCACCCCCTAGTCCTTCTCCTCATGGGTACTCTCCATCCATTCAGCTCCCAGCCTGTATTGATGACACTGGGGGTTGCCCCATCCTGCACATGGCTTTGTTGAACCTCATGAGCTCTGAATGGGCCCATCTCTTTAGCCTTTCTGAGTCCTGCTGGATAGTTTTTCATCCCTCAGGCATTTCAACTGCACCACTCAGATTGGTTTCATCTGCAAACTTGCTGATGGAGTACTCAATCCCACTATTTCTGTCATTGATGAAGATATTAAAGGGAAGGGGGTTTGTATGTTATGTTATGTCTCAGTGTTTAGATGTTTCTGTTCTCCCTTTCCAAGGAAAGCACAACCCATGTTCCGAGTTTTCTCCCTCACTAAAACCTATCTATCTTCCTTATTAGTAGAATAATAGAATCATAGAATCATAGAATAGTTAGGGTTGGAAAGGACCTTAAAATCATCTAGTCCAACCCCCTCTGCCATGGGCAGGGACACCTTGCACTAAACTGTGCCACCCAAGGCTCCATCCAACCTGGCCTAGAACACTGCCAAGGATGGAGCATTCACAGCTTCCTTGGGCAACCCATACCAGTGCCCCACCACCCTCAGAATAAAGAACTTCTCACTTCTATCTAACTTAAACTTTTCCTGTTTGAGTTTAGTAAATTAGTAGATGCATTTAGAAATAAAGTTCAATACCCATTAAATCTGTTTTTCAGCAAAGTTCAAAATAGGACATTCAATGGATGTTACAGTATAAAGAGACAAGACAAACATATTACAATGGTGACAAAAAGGCAAACACACAGGCCATACATAACATTTAAATATTGCAATCTCTAACAAATATGCTCATTTCACCTGAATTTCTACTAAACCAAAACAAGTATTTTCATAAAATTTCATACAGAGGCACTTGCCATATATAGTTTGTATCACAGTCCTCAAGACCTGATCCTATGACCTTTTTTATATTTAGTGCGGAACCTCATAGTCATAGGCTATAAAGAGATTTTTTCATCTCCTTCCCTGACAAATGGTCTCAAGACATACTCTAGCCTACAGAAAATATTTAAGCAAGTCATATGTCTGAGTCATCAGGGTTCTTTTGTGTACCTTTTTCCTGCGCTAAAAAGGTGCATGGATTCTTTTGTCATGTCTCTGAGGAGCACAAAACACTGAGCAAATTTATCTGCCCCATTCTGCTGTACACCAAGGTCAGCGCTCATTGCAGTTGAAGCAGTTATATAAAGTACATTGTTGCTTATATCCTGTTCTGGGTACTGGATTCTTCTGGGGGAAAAGAAAAATCATTTATAGACACACATACACACAGAAATCAGTGTGCAGCTAAAACACCAAGACTCACTTTCATCTTTCTGTACCATGTCAGGACATTTTGTTGCATTTGTGTAACTAACTGACATGTAATTTCACACTGGTTTATTCATGCTAGACGGATTGCTTTCTTTTGATTTGGGTCATATTTGCTGGAACGCAAATTACTGTGCTACACTTCTCTTTGTTTGTTTGTTTGTTTGATAAATTTGCATGTTCAATATTGTTTTCATAACCTTTAGTCATTATTGCTGCTGGGAATATATAGCCACTCATTCCTTTCCTCAATATACATGCTACAGAGTACAGTAGAAAGGTTTTTGTTTCCTGTGCAGATAAGCTTTTTACTTTGAGGAGGAAGCTTCCTATTTGCCTTAGGCGTAATGCTATCAAACAATAGGAACAAAAGCTTCTGATACAGTGATTAGGTGCTTGCTTGTTCATGTACTTGTGTGAGAGAAAAACTGTTTCCCACTACCAAATTTATAACATTTCAGTCTCAACTCAAATAAAATGCTAACTTTCCTCCAAACAGGACATATGCTGTCTTCAGTAAACACTTGATGACATCTTAAAAATTGGCCATGAAAATAATGAGAATTGTGCAACCATGTTTGATCTTAGGATATGTGAACCTCCCACTTTCCCACCTTTTCCAGGTTTGATTTGGCACATGCTCAGCAAAGTACTTCAGCCTGTGCTTCCTCACCAAGAAGGTCCAGCTGGAAGAATAAGAAATTAGAGACTTCTACTATAAGTTTTTGAGGTTTTTTTAGGAGGGCCTGATCCAAAGTCCATTGACACCTAAAATCCTTCCTTCAATATCACGGTTCAATACTGGGTTTTACTGATCTCTAGTACTAGTGTGAGCTTACTGCTTGGACCTATCTTTTTCTCAACAACATAGTTTACTATCTCCTTTCCTTCACTATCTTAATTTCTTGTTTCCTTCTTTCATCATAGCTTATAGGGCCCTGCCATTTGCTGTGGGAGTAAAGGCTGGACTCAGGCGTGCAGTTAAAACATTTTAGTTAAAACAGAAAAGCTGCAGCTGCCAGCTCCATGTTTGAAAAATTTGTGCACCAGACCTTGCCAAAGCCATGTGGAAGGTGTAGTGGAACTGAATCCCAACAATATTAACTTTTCTGTAAGGCCCTTACCACAGCCAGCCCTCTTGTACTGTAGTTATACTATGCTTTGAAGGCAACAAAACAGTTTGGAAAATGTGAATGAATTCAGCCCTTTTTCCTTTTGTCGTGGTTTGAGCCCAGCCGGTAACTCGGAACCACACAGCAGCTCACTCACTGCCCCCCCTTCTTCCTCCCCCTGCTCCCGGAGGGATGGGGAGGAGAATCCGAAGAATGTAACTCCCACGGGTTGAGATAAGAGCAGTCCCGCAACTAAGGTATAATACAAAACCACTACTGCTACCACCAACGATAATAATGATTAGTGAAATAACAAGAGGAGAGGATATAATTGCTCACCACCTGCCGACCGATACCCAGCCCGACCCGAGCAGTGATCTGGGCCTTCCGGGTAACTCCCCCTGGTTTATATACTGGGCATGACATGCTGTGGTATGGAATACCCCTTTGGCTAGTTTGGGTCAGGTGTCCTGTCTCTGCTTCCTCCCGGCTTCCCCTCCTCCCTGGCAAAGCATGAGACTGAGAAAGTCCTTGGTTGGAATAAACATTACTTAGCAACAACTGAAAACATCAGTGTTATCAGCGTTGTTCCCAGGCTGAAAGTTAAAAAACACAGCACTGCACCAGCTACTAAGGAGGAGAAAAACGACTGCTACAGCTGAACCCAGGACACCTTTTTTGTTTTAGGGGTTTCTTACCTTTTCATTCTTATTTCTCCACCCTTTATCTCCCCACAAATCTCTATGAACCTCTTTTCTCTTGTGATATCTTTTCCAAGGAGGAATAACTGAGTTTCAGTGAAGGGTTTAGGCTGAGCCTAATAAATAGTTGAATTAAGTTGGATATGCATAAATAGAAAAAAAAATTCATAAACCCCACTTTTTATGCACAGTTTACTTCCATCATCATCATCATCATAAACAATAGCAACAACTAACTACCATCAAACAGTACCACTCCCTGAAAGAACATTTTCCTCAGATGTTTTTGTTGCTTTGCTGTCTTTCATTAGTTTTATACATGGTTCAGAGTTTTTAATCCTCCTAAGCATTCAAGTGATGCCAGAGAAGCTCCCTTCTTGCTTGCACTGTACAATAGCTTTGTGTTCACAAACCCTAAAACATTTCAATCCTCTAAGTTAGTATGTTGGGTTGTTTAGAAAATAATTGGATTGTACATGTGCTTTTCTGTCTTGACCTAATGACCATTATATTTGTATAAAATCAGTAGCATAATATCATATGTTCCTGAGACACAGAAGCGTCTACTAAATAACAAGTATAGAAATTGGATTGTCACGTGCAATTAAAGTTCACAGATCTGCCTAACCATGAAAAGCAGCATCTGAGTTTATTATGTTTCAATCCCATATACAATCATCCTGCTATATGAATGTATTACAATACTGTACCACTCTTTCTAAGACTTGTCAGTGTGACAGTAAAAGCATTTATGAACCATTTTGTATGGTTTTCTTTGGATTATATCTGTTGCAAGGTATTAAGAAAGTATTTCAGTAATATCTTTCATTTTAAATGACATATGTTAACGACACAAAATTTGCATATGCTATGGTATTTTGATAGACTGAAAGACCTTGAAATTTTAAGGCTCAAGACTTGAAAGCTTATGCAAAGAACAGTTACTACTTTTCATTTTTTTTTTCAGAGGTAAAAGTGATTAAACCACATGGTGGAGTCTTTTGCATACACATATAAATAAAGACATAACTAAGAAAGCTGCTTTGAAGTACTGCTGGTTTTTTTAAATTATTCCACAAAAATATCTGGAGTTCAGGGTTCTTCCAGATACTGAGAGGGATTAAAATAGGTCTGAAATGTCCATATATTCTCAGGTTTTTGCTTGATTAGCAAAATTTAGAAAGTAAAAACAACTTCCACCTAATGGTCCATCATTAAAGCAGGACCAGAATTACAATGACTTTTGAGCTTTATTACTTTATTCCTGTATTATCATCCCAGAAAAAGTAGTAAAACTCAGAAATCCTCATGGTGACATTTAGAAGAGATTAGAGATTGCTAAAATTTAGACATCATGTAGCTAATGTTAAAGATTATCTGATATTTAGAGCTTTAATGATATAAAAGTAAAAATACTCTTCCTGTATCAGGTCTAAGAACACTGGTTTTCTATGATTTTATTCTATGTTTTTCTCCCACACCAACCTCTCTTAATCATCCCTATCTTTATGCACCATTTTACCAGAATTTGCATACTAACATAAACACAACCAACATTTTTTGTAGTGTACCACTTGGTTTGATGGCTGAGTAAAACCTACATCAATATTTATATTTACTTTGGTGGTAGCAAATAGTACCTCAATGACTAAATACTCATAATACACTTCTAAATAGGGAGCTTTCAAAAGAAAAAAATTTATTAGTCTTGTTCTCATACTTTGTTTTTTAAACTACAATTTTTGTATTATTATTTGAGTTCTAATGTTGCTGTAAAGCGTATCTGAACAAAAATCAGAAGTAAAAAGATTGATAAATAGCAAGCAGTGCATTTCTTAACAGAAATAGTTCTACTCCATATCCAAAAAACTTTTAAAGTAGATCAATCTTTGGTGTAGTGTTTCCACAAAGAGTAGTTTGAGTTCAGCGTTCTAATATATCACAGCATTCCAGTATTTAAAGGGTGGTTACAAAGAGAATGGAGGCTCTCTCTTCACAAGGAACTGCATGGAGAAGACAAGGGGCGGCTGGCACAAGCTGCACTGGGAGAAGTTTCATCTCAACATAAAAAAATTTTTTACAGGAAGAGCAATCATTTACCAGAACTTCCTTCCCAAGTGAAGTGGTAGAGTCCCCATTACTGGAGGGTTTCAAGATACAACTGGTCAGTGTGGTAGATAATCTCATCTAGGATCTCTGTCCAATGAAAGGTTGGACCAGATGATCTTTCAAGGTCCCTTGCAACCTGGGCTATTCTACTATTCTATGGTATGATTCTCTGACTTACAATTTGACTGAAGTAAAGTTTTGTAGGTCTAGACCACAAATGCAGATGACGATCCATGCGACTAATACTGTTTCCTGATAACAATTGAATACACAATTTTCTACAGAATGTAAGTATCCTGTTTTACCATTACTATATGTTGGATCTTTCACTCTTTCCTCCCAACCATCTTCATATATATAACTAGTTCAGCATACTTAGCCTGTAAGTTATATTTTTTCTTTCTCAAAACCCATTATTTATTTATAAGAATATTCTTCATGAGTATGGTGTGTTACAAAATCATTATGATAATATTTTCTGAAAATATTATTTGTGACAATTTTCAGAGACAGAAACAGCTAAGCTCATTCCTCCTCTTGGAAGTGTCTCTTTCTCTTGTCTTTTCAAATAGAATATTGTATTCTCATGATTTAAAGTGGTCTTTGTCAAGAGCTGAATCTTATCCTCAGCCCTTCTATTAATCCATGTGATTAGGTACTTATCATCTGAATTAACCACCATTGTTCTGGCTATTCAAATGCTTACACATACCCATATCCATACCCTTGCATCAGCAAACGTGCTATTATGCTGTCGGTTCAGCTACATATTAGTGCCAGAATGTCAGAAATTACCCGCATTTTTATAGGGAAGCAGATTGCAATCGTCTGTCAAGCTTAATAGGATTGCTTTGAACCTCAACCACTTCCTCCTGTTATGTAGGTTATGTATGTACCTGGTATGTACCTGGGCACAACATAGCATGATACTGCACAGAATCTTAGTATGGTTAGGGCTGGAAGGGACCTTAAAGATCACCTAGTTCCAATCCCCCTGCCATGGGCATAGACATCTTCTGCTAGACCAGGTTGCTCAAAGCCCCATCCAACCTGGTCTTGAACACTGCCAGGGATGGGGCAGTCACAGCTTCTCTGGGAAACCTATGCCAGTGCCTCACCACCCTCACAGTGAAAAACTTCTTCCTAATGTCTAATCTAAATCTCCCCCATGTCAGTTTAAAGCCATTCCCCTTTTCCTATCACTTGTAAAAGTCCCTCTTCATCAGAATACCATGGTTATATTCCAGCACAGAAGTAAGTGGCAGCTCAAAGCCACACAGAAGTAGATGCTCCCATTGCAGGAGGACGTGGAGCATGAGAAAAAGTTTCTGTAAAAGCTGTTGCTTCAAACAGCTCTGGTTGTGACAAAAAGATAAAGGATGGTTGTGAAAGATCATTTGTGCTCCTCAATTCAATTTACCTCCATTATCCAAGAACAGAAAAATCAAATGAAGTTTGATGGCATTGATCATAGTTCCCAATAAATGGCAAATATTATGCTATGATCAGACTAAAATAAGGATTGATATGTCTGTCTGCACTTTTTGGTCTTTAATTTTCGCTCCTCTTTCAAATCAAGACAAAGCAGACTCTGCGATAAAATATTATTGAAATCTCTTGATATTTTAAAATACTAATTTTGAAAGGGCATTAAAACCCAAGCATTAAAAGAAAGCTTAATGAGTAACATTCTGTCTTCAGAAAAACAGCATTTCAGTGCATGAGTGCAAGTGCAGATGATGTGCATTAGAAAAAGACAAAATGTTGCCATAGGGCAGAAAAATGGGACTGTGAAAGGTTGTGTTTATGCAGTCACTGGGCATAGACATCCAGAAATATGACCGTTAAAAAATTGTGCTCTATGTTCTGCCCCTTCTGCACATCCCAGGCCCCATCTCTACGCCCCCCTTTGAAACCTAGTATGTCACAGCAAAATAGTAGTTCTGTAGACTTTTATAGGGAGTCTGGTCTACATACAGGTCTACATCCTGTATGTAGACCATACATACATACTGGATTTATAGGCCTGACAAAAGAAACAGAAGCGAAGCAATGCAGGAAAACACATGGTTTTCCCCCTTCTGCATTCAAGTGCTGCTTGTTATACTATTGGGAAACGAGACAGTGATTCCTTATATTTTCACTTCGGAGATAAACACGAATCCAGTGTTCTGCATTCTTCTCTTCTTACCTCTTTCACGTTATCCTTTATGCAGATTAATCAATAGTTATGAACTAGAGTTAACATTGAGTTGGAGTGTTCGGCAAGCAAGCCACTGCTCATAGTTTCGGTTCTAATTATAGCTGGCAGGACCAAATCATGAGAGATGCTTATCTTGAGTTGCTTAACCAGTTTTAAGCACTAAATTGTAGACTATTTGCTAAAACCCACCTAATCCACATCACAAAAGGTTTGGAGGAAAGAAAAAGGAAGGGGATATGGGTGCACGACAATGGTAGCTAACATTCTCCAAATGGGTCTCCAAGTTGTTGGCAAATACAAATATTTTCCTACCAAAATCACCAGATGAATACTTCACGTCCCCTTTGGAAGGAATGTCTGCTAGCAGCAGGTTAAAAGAGGCATTGTGTTGTAGAATAGGTTACATTTTACAGTTACACAGGCCTGCCACCTTGATATTTTAGAGTGTTGTTGATATCAGCATGTGCTTAATCAGGGATGCTACATTAAGGGGAAAGGAAGAAACAGAGGGAAAGGAAGTGTATCTTTGGTAGCAGGAGTTTGTTTGTTAAATACTGTCCTTTAAAAATGCTTGTGTCAGAAGACTGAAATCTTACTTAGAATTGGTGAGAGCTACTATCTCCGTGTTAGTGTAAGGCTTTACTCTTTTTCTTTATTTGCCATACAGAAAGCCTAAAACTGGTCTAAAATTGGTCCGAAGCTGTGCCTCACAAAATACCAGCCAAAATAAGGTAATAAAAGTAGGGGCGTGATTATGATCTGTTCTTGTGAAGAAAGCTTAATTTTCTGTAGTTAGTGTCGGAACATCAGTGGCTTCAGGGGTGTAACAGTTCTGACTTATTGGTCTCAAAGGACCAGAGGATCTTTTTTTATTTTCTCCTTCTTCTCCTTCCTCACTTCTCACAAGGAACTGAGCATAGCTTTAGCTAGCATCTCGCTTATTTTATATTGTAATAAACAAGATAAACACGACGACTTCTTTTTGGTGAATGCATAGTTTAATGTTCTATTAGAACTCTTGATTAATGGATGTTTCAACTCCTAAGTTCTGGCAATGTGTTAATGAACATAATAACAAACTCATATGAATTGAAGACAAAGGAAAAATAATCAAGTCTCTGAAATGAGGAGATAGAAATAAGCTGCTTTCCCGTGAATAATGTATTTGTACAAGTTGTAGTCAGACTATGCATGTAAATGATTAAAATCTAATAAGCAATGATAGGAGACTTTGATCTTTGTCATAAAACTTTACACTGAATACAGGCTAATTTAGACTAGAAGCATAAATGATTTGTGTGCAATTAGCAGCTCCTACACAGAAAGCCTCTTCTCCCTCTTCAAGTTGTACAAAGTGCACTGCTTTTCTGCATGCAGCAATAAGGTGGCATGAACTCATGTAATTTTTAGGTTGATGCTGCATACTACTGCAAAATTAACACTTCACGACTGGCTGGCTAGAGAAGGAGCAGATTGTGACTAGTGTGATGGATACAATATGTAGCAGGGGCACATGTACTCCCTTCTGCTGAAAGTGAGAGCACTCCTTTCAGCTGTATCCCTCTCAGTGCAGTTTCTTTTCCTTGTCTGCTGCTGCAGAACTCTGTTCACCTTTCAGATACCATTAAACTTGTAGGGTTGCACTGCTTTTAGCCAGGATCTGGGACCTGGTTTGTCCTGGAGACAACATATGTTGCTTTCCTTAAATAGATCATCCACTCTTCAGCTTTATGAGAATAGAAATTGTTCATACCATCTAGCTGTCAAAATGGTCCAGCTGCTGCTTTTTTATCTCCAGAACAATGGTTCTATGTGTTTTATTTGCTAATAGCATGGGTATGATTCTACCACCAACAACATCTGAGTTATCCAGATGGTTCTAAAATAAAAGTTGTCATTTGTTTGTACTGCAGCAAATGAAAGGGAAAAGATGTGTTCTCTGAAAGTCTGAATTTTTATTTTATTTTAGTCACAGGTGTAAAAAGTCTGATAACAGGCCAACAAATGTACACGTGAGATTATTTCCAGACCATTAGACTACTCATAAATGAATTGTGGCTCTGTGCGTACGGAGATTAAACTGAAAATTCTGAACTCTTAAACTTGACTGTGTCGCTGAAGACAGTAGATAAAGAGTGTAGGTTCATATCTTATTTGCAAGTAAGCAAACACATGACTCACGAGGTGAGGGGTGCCTGACCTCGTTATCATCTGCCATGTCTGTTTCTTTCCTTCCTAGCAGCAGTAATAAAAGAAGAAAAGAGGGGCATGTTTGTCTTTTGTCAAAGAGTCATCCGGTTATGCACTAAAATTTGACTTGTTTTAAGGCCTAGTTTCTGTGCTTGCCAAGAACCTTCACACTGTCATAGAAATTAACATGAAAGCAACAGCTCTCACTGAGTCATAAAATCTTTTTCATTTGTTCTCCTGTCCCTAGAGCCTCTCTATATGTCTTTCTACAACCCTCTGCCAAGTGATTTTACATCAGAAGAATACATAAAACTATACTATGGAAGTGAAACACTGCTGTATTACAGGCTGTCATTGCATCAAGCTGTGATAAATCAATCGAGTCCCAAATAGGATTTTTAGAATTTATTAAACGAATAAAGGCAAGCAAACAGCGCTGGGTGCGCCGGGAGTCTCTGCCCACCAAGACGCACACCCCACAGTTCCCACCCCTAGTTTATATATCTTTCAGGGATAGGCGTGTCTCAAACTTTCCCGCTTCGGACTTTTCCCGCCTCGGCTAGCAGCGACCTTCCAGGGGTAGGCGTGTCTCCAACTTTTCCTGCGTCGGATAGCAGCGACCTTCCAGGGATAGGCGTGTCCTGAACTTCTCCTGCTTCGGCTAGCAACAAAACCGGCCCGACCGGTTTTAGACTGGTATGCTGCAATGCCTGCCAAACGACCTTGCAAAAAACTTTGCAAACATAGGAACTATATACATTACAGATGTCCATCACGAGTCTTATCACCATCTTAGCCCTCACACATTCCATTTTATATGGTTAGGTTCCACAACATTCTATAACGGAATACATTTCCTAACCCCTTAAAAGCATCTAAGCAACCAAACAAGGAACAAAACATTTCTTTTAGGGATTGTGTGATTAACCAAGGAATTATTCCCTTATCCCTTCTTCCCTCTTACTGTGATGTCGACAGGGACATTTATCATACTCTTTTACACATAAGGATCACTAAGATTTCCTATTTGTTGACACGAATCACTCCTATGTTCCTCACAAAGGTAGACCAAGATATCAGTGTAATACACTCATGTGGCAGGACTGAGTGTTCCTTTTACCCTTTTCTCCAATAATGTTGACCAGCAATTCACAGCATTACTCTCTTCTTTGTGTTTTCATCTTTTTTTTCCCCTCCCCCTCTCCATTTTTTTCCAATTCCCCATCTGGGCTACACATTCCCTACATTTTTTTTTCCAAGTAACTCCTGCTCACTTGTAACTCATGAATAATTGAAAAAAACTTTTCTCTGAATGTTTTAAGAGTTATTTTACACCAGAGACTTCCTGCTACTCAGAACTTTTGTTCACACGGACAGGGAAGATACAATTGAGTGCTGAGAAACTAACAAAAAAACCAAACCAAACCAAAACAAACAAAAAAACCCCAATATAATCAAATATAATATGATGCAATGTAATATAATATAAAAGTATAATATAAATAATTTCAATATAATGTAAATGCAAATACATAGACATACCATATATTTATGTAATATGACATAATAAGTTCCATATATTCCCTTTGATATGTAGCTATATCTTTCATCAGGTGTCTTATTTGGCCAGCTTGGGTCAATTGGAAGCACTTGAAGTATGGGGTAATGAAAGTAGCAAAGTCATAAGTCACTTTTTGAAATAGTAAGTCACAACAAAAAGTAAACTCCGTTTCTCTCAATTAGAAGATCTAGTTAATCAGCAAATAGAAATGGGTCATAATTGCTTGCTGTTACCAAACCATTTGAAAAGGAATCTGGAGCTACAATTGTGTAAATGGGCCCTAATTAAAACACCACCACTGTGAATAAATAAATCTCTATTATTTTTATGCATATGGCAATTATGCTACCACCTTATCTAAAACCGTTGATGTACACTAGAATTGTTTACAGTAAGAAGCTGAGATTTGGTATCTTACATCAAAAAGAACAATAAAAGCAATAAGTGAGGGGACAGTTAGATTAAATTAAAACCATCTACAAGTCGTGACTAAGTCATAAATCAAGAAAGTTCTGGTGTCCTCAACCACTCTGTGATAACAAAACTACCTAACTGGTGCTATGGAGAAATACATCTTTGCAGATCTTCCTTTCGTGAATGTATATGCAAGAAGTCTTTTTGGACATTTCTGTGAACATCTGCTGCATTGCACTGAAATACAAACCCCTGGATGGACAAACTGGGGATTTGGGTGCATATGTTAGCAGTAAGGTCTTTTTCAGGCAATATTACTCAGGAGAGCAGCTGTGACATCTGCTTCAGCAGTACTCCCATCTGGTCAGCTGCAGCCAAGCCTTCCTAAACAGGTTCTCCAGGTTTGATAAGTCACTCCACCTACTTACTGTTGTTGGAAATCACAACCCGAATGATAGAAATCAGCCATCTGGAACAAACAGATCCTTTATTTTTTTTATTTTTTTTTTTAAGAGTTTAGAATGGATTAACAGATTATAGCTGCATATTTTGAAACATATGCATACACTTGGGTTAGAGTCGATAGATTTGCTAAAAAAGCCTCATGCAAGGAATTTCTCTTTTTTAAAAAAACCTTTGTAAAAGTCTGGCTTCCTCTTTTGACAAATAAAATTTCTTCTGAGATTTGAGACCAAAGAGTAATGTAGTCATAGAATCACAGAATGGTTAGCACTGAAAGAGACCTTAAAGATCATCTAGTTCCAACCATAGACATGGGCAGGGGCACCTTTCACTAGATCAGGTAACTCAGATTCCCATCCAACCTGTCCTTGAACACTGATAGGGATGGGGCAGCCACAGCTTCTCTGGGCAGCCTGTTCCCTTGTATCACCACCTATATAGTGAAGAACATCTTCCTAATATCTAATCTAAATCTACCCTCTCTCCAGTTTTAAACCATTCCTCCTTGTCCTGTCTCTACATGCCCTTGTAAGAAGTCCCTCTCCATATTTCCTGTAGGATCCCTTTAGATATGGAAGGCTGCTCTAAGGTCTTCCCGAAGCCGCCTTTTCTCTAAGCTGAACAAACCCAACTGTCTCAGTCTGTTTTCATAGGAGAGGAGCTCAGCCCTCTCATCTTTTTCATGGCCTCCTCGGGACTTCCTCAAGCAAGTCCAAGTACTTCTTGTGCTGGGGTCAGCAGAGCTGAATGCAGTACTCCAGCTGGGGTTTTATGAGGGCAGAGTAGAGGGGAGAATCATATCCCTTGGCATGCTGGCCACACTCCTTTTGATGCAGCTTAGCATACGGCTGGCTTTCTGCGCTGCAAGCGCACACTGCCGGCTCATGTTAAGTTTCTCATTGACCAACACCCCCAAGTCCTCCTCAGGGATTCTTTCCATCCAGTCTCTGCCCAGCCTGTCTCTGTGCTTGGGATTGCCCCAACCCAGGTGCAGGACCTTGCACTTGGTCTTGTTGCACTTCATAAGGTTTACTCTGGCCCACCTCTCAAGCATGTCAAGGTCCTTCTGGATGGCATCCCTCCCCTCCAGCATGCCAACTGCATCACACAGCTTGATGTTGTCATCAAACTCGCTGAAAGTGCACTGAATCCTACTGTCCATGCCGCCAACAAAGATGTTGAACAGCGCTAGTCCCAACACTGACCACTGAGGGACGCCACTTCTCTCCAGTCTCCACTATGACATCAAACCATTCACCCCAACTCTTTGTGACCATCCAGGTAATTCTTTATCCACTGAGTGGTCCATAAGTCAAATTTATTCCTCTTCTATTTAGAGACAAGGTTGCTGTGCAGGACAGTGTTAAATGCCTTGCACAAGCAGAGGAAGGTGATGTCAGTCACTCTTCCCTTATCCACGAGTGCCATGGCCCCACTGTAGAAGGCCGCGAAATTTGCCAGGCACTATTTGCCCTTAGTGAAGCCATGTTGACTGTCACCAATTAACCTTTTTTTGTCTATGTGCCTTAGCACAGTTTCCAGGAGAATCTGGAAACCTCTCACTGAGGTGAGACTGACTGGCATAGTTAGTGGTTGCAATTAACATTAAGAAATTATTCTTTCCTATAGAAATATAGTATTAAAGCTATTATTTTCTTTGGTTGTCAATGAGGCTACTTCCCCTTTTTGCACAGATATGTACATCTGAAAATCCCAGGAGAAATTGCTTATATTCTATATGTAATTTAGACTACAAATGTGGGTTATGGTATTAGGCAACAAATCTCAAATTTCTTACATTTCTTGTTTTTTCTTTTTTCAAGATGCTGTGAGTTCTAAGGGTAAAGGAAATGTGGTGTGGGAATTATGGCCTGAATTTGTCCATAGAAGAAAGAAGGATAATGCAGTTACCAAGCATGTCTTAGATCCTTGTAATTTTACCAACCATGTTATTTAGATCTTTGTAATTTTGTATAATTTTTAGATTTCTTTGTTAAAAGAATGTGTATGCAGTCTTTTATGCATCTTTTATGCAAGAATAAGAGTCCGTATTTTCAAAACCTCTAACAGACATTTTTAAGAAACTTGTAAAATAAGCTTGTTAGGTTGTCATGTTCCATAAATAAATTGTCTTTCTCTAGCTCTTTGCTTGTTCATTTTAAAACTCCGTAAGTATGATTTGGCTGGTGCCGATAAAGAAATCAAGCACTTTGATCAATGTGTGTCCTTTTATTACATTTTTCAACTGTTTTCTAGGTGTCAAAATAACTTTTCCAGACAAATAACATACAAGGAATTAGGAAGAAAAAAGTTACTCAGTAATAGTGGATGACTTGTGTTTAATTCAACCCAACATTAACATACACCAGAGTGAGGGAGTTTGAACATGTGGAAATAAAGAAGGCAAGAATGCAGTGCAGGTTAAATGAGAGCTAAACCCGCATGAAAAGGGAAACAGAGGTCAACGACTTTGTGAAAGGTCAATGATTTTGTGAATTCTGATTTATAAAAAAGAAAATTGTTCCTGCCTAGCAAATTGCCATTGAAGATGCTGCAGGATGAAGCCTACCTCAAAGCACAGTTAAGATAAATGAGACCTGGAGTACTGCTGCCCAGATTGAACTGAGATTATTAGATTAATACCTTAGAGTATATGATGTAACTGTTGCTAGTGTCACACTTTCTATAACAGATCTGCGACAGAAGGGCAGAGGGGAACAGAGACCCTGACAACAACTATTAATGGCCTTCTGACTTGGGAAAAGCCAAAGAGGTTGGATAGGACTACACAATTAGTGGGGCCATGGGTGGCCTTTGCTCATGATTTAATTTGAAGAGCTGTGAGAAAACAGTAGTTGCTTGGAAGGAGACACAAACATGGACCTCCAACAGCAGGCAGAGGGCTGAGCCTTAACAAGAACAGCCAAGGCCACAAGGAAGGGATTGGGCACCTTGAGTGGAGTGATCGTCCTCTGCATGCAGTTGGAGGTGTCGGTGCATCCTATGGGTGCCTTACAGGATAGAAATCTCTATTCATATGAATCTTTCCTGCTCAAGGGGTGAAAAATAAAACTGTATGTGCCATTGCTTCTTGTGATTGCGGTCTCGTGGTTCTCAGCCACCCAGTTCCTTTCTGACAGAAGTTAAGGATAGAGGAGTGGAGAAGAAAACCAAAACCAGAAGAAAGATGACCCTGAACTAATTTTGTGAAGATGCAGTAAAAGGCCCTGAAAAAAAAACCCAACAATGGAGCCCAAACTTCCTGCTCATAAGATCTAATATCATGCTCTTTTAACTGTAATGTTCTTAATGAGTAGTATTTGCTAAGTATATTTAACATATCTTCTAGTATTCAATAATCAAGGCACATACAACAATAAAAGGTGATGAGAAGTGTCACTTTGTTTCACATTAAACCTGAAAATTCATTTGCTACCAGCATGAGGCGTTCCCTGCTTGCCACCTTCGTTTCTAGATGGTGGCGGCCCCACGACTTTAGGTGGTGGGTGGCAGTTGCCCTCACTTGTGTATAACACCATATACCGGAACCTAGTGCCTCTGCAGAAGTGAAGGGCAGTCGGTGGTCTCATTTTTGCTGGAGCAGGAAGCACATTGTTCTAACTAAATGAACTAATTACCATAAATAAATCACATTACATTCTTACTGGAAAGCTTATCACGCTGTACTATTATGGCCTTTCTGTTTGCGCCTGAGAACCTTATCTTCCAAGACCATGCTCCTGAACTCTAATGCACCTTTTTGGGTGGAAATAAATCATTCTAAGGTTCGAATGCGAATTAGATTCACAAGAGTAATACTGATATTGTGGTACTCTTGAACATGAAATATGATTTTATTATTTTATGACTCATAATAAACAGTAAAAAAAAAGCATATAACAACACAAATCTCTATAAATCTACTTCAACATACAGCAGTTTAAAATAAAATATATAGTTTCTGAAAGATGTCTCCACATTTTCAGTCATTAGGTTAGGATGCAAATTTCCTATGCACAGGCTAGGAGACTTAAAATGAGAGTTCTATTTCAGAGAAAAGCATGAACATTATTGTTCATTAAGGGTCCACCCATTGCTCAGTAAAACATTACCCTATGTTATAAAAATTATGTATCCCAGGCTTCGCACTCTGCTTAATCTTATTAATGTTTTAATATTATTCATAATAATAATTTTATTTTCTTCATGGCTAGTTTCTGTGTAGATAATTGTCGTGGTTTGAGCCCAGCCGGTAACTCAGAACCACACAGCAGCTCACTCACTGCCCCCCCTTCCTCCTCCCGCTCCCAGAGGGATGGGGAGGAGAATCCAAAGAATGTAACTCCCACGGGTTGAGATAAGAGCAGTCCCGCAACTAAGGTATAATACAAAACCACTACTGCTACCACCAACGATAATAATGATTAGTGAAATAACAAGGGGAGAGGATACAATTGCTCACCACCTGCCGACCGATACCCAGCCTGACCCGAGCAGTGATCTGGCCTTCCGGGTAACTCCCCCCGGTTTATATACTGGGCATGACATGCTGTGGTATGGAATACCCCTTTGGCTAGTTTGGGTCAGGTGTCCTGTCTCTGCTTCCTCCCGGCTTCCCCTCCTCCCTGGCAAAGCATGAGACTGAGAAAGTCCTTGGTTGGAATAAACATTACTTAGCAACAACTGAAAACATCAGTGTTATCAGCGTTGTTCCCAGGCTGAAAGTTAAAAAACACAGCACTGCACCAGCTACTAAGGAGGAGAAAAATGACTGCTATAGCTGAACCCAGGACAATAATAAAAAATTAATGATGATCTATACATGACCCATAAAAAGCACAAAATGCTATTTTGAGAGGTTCAGTTTTTCCTTACTACTGATATGTTGGCCAAATGTTCTGCTTGTGTCAATGGGCACATTAAGACATAGGGAACAGTATAATATAATATTAAAAACTTAACTCATTGCTTGCTGATTAACATGTGAATGCTGTTTAATTTTTTTTAGAAATGGTGGGATTATCATTAATGGTAAGATTAGCATTATCATTCACAAAAAATGTCCTAGGATTTGGTGTCTAGTTATCAATCTATAGATTGCAGCCTTTTACCAAACAATATACTTTATGTAATAGAAAATCTATAGTAAAAGGAATTGTCCTTTTAATCAGAAAATGTGTAGTGCATTACAGTTAAACAACTTGCAATTTATAGAAGCCAGATTCTCAATCCCTTTAAATCAGTCAGTCCAGTTTTACTTTAGATGGAAATACAGTAGTTTTCACTCAGGAACTTGCTAGCCACATATAAAAAGCCATAAGAACCTGATTACAGAAATATTGCAATTTAAATGATCCTAGCAGAATTAATTTACCATTTCCATCCTCCACGTTGAAACCAAAACAAAGGTGGACAGGGTCACTAAAGTGCTTCTGTAGCATATCGGAAGCTTATAAAATCTTTAACATTTTTTCATGCTGGAAATATCCTAGTACAGATAAGGCCTAACCTGATATTCCTCTAAATCTTTGTAATCTCAAAGGTGATTAATAGGTGACTGGGTTATGAATAACCCAGTTTGCATACTGTGTTGCCTAATGCAAAGCAAATTCAAGCAGCTGTCCTTACGGTAAAGAATTGACATGCCTGTTGGCAGAGTAAATCCAAGGACAAAACATTATGCTGTGTATTAGGACAAAATATTCAAGATGAAGAATAAATATATATCTGAGAACAAGAAAAAGTCTCGATTTTGATTCTGTCTTGAGAAAAATAATGAGGTCAGCTGTAGATTTTAAGCTTCAGTGAGGGTCTATAACAAGTGGGGGAAAACATTTAAAAGTACAGATTCTTCAGTCATACTCAGTAAAATTTTTTGGTTGCTAAAGAAAGAGATCATAATAAATTGGGTATTCACTATATTGTTCAAACTGTGTTTTGAGGAAAGTTTACTTATGCCTAGTCACCAAGATAAATTAACAGGAGATATACCGACTAACCACGTTTTTCATTAAGCTTTCTCAGCTGAAAGCCAACACAGTCGAAAGAGGTTTAAAGAAAAAAAAAATAAAGTTTGGAAAAGACTCTCCAGTAACTGTTTTTTAGTACATAGATGAGATGATTGGATTTCAGGGGGAAAAAAAGTGTGTCTGATATTGATAATAACAGAATTTTGCCCAATCCAGCAAGGGAATTAAATATATGCAAGGAAAGACATTTATAGCTAAAACAAGAAAAGCTGAAAAAGAATATGAATGACAGCAAGAAGAGCTTATTCAAGTACTTAAGCAGCAAAAACAGGCTTGCTGCAGAGGTCCTGATGCAAAAGACACATAAAATGCCAAGGTGATCAATGATTCTTCTTCTCAGTCTTCACTATTAAGACTGGCCTTTAGCAATCCTAAGTCCTCTAGGAGCAGGTGGAAAGTCTGGAGCAAGGGGGCCTTACTCTTGATGAAGGAGAATGAGGTTAGGGGACATTTAAACAAACTAGAGATACACAAGTATGTGGGATGATGGGATGCACCCACAAGTGCTGAGAGAGCTGGCCGATGTTATTGTGTGGGCACTCTCAAGTATCTTTGAAAAATCATGATGGTTGGGAGAGGTCTCTGAGGACTGGAAGAGAACAAATGTCACTGCTGTCTTCAAAAAGGGCATGAAAACTTCACCTTGGTTATGGGAAGCTGACAGAGCAATTCCTGAAACAGAGCAATTCCGGAAACCAGAGCAATCCTAGAAATCCATTTCCAAACATTAAGGATAACATGGTGATCTGGAATAGTCAGCATGGATTTCCAATGGAGAAATCATGTTGACCAGCCTGGTAACCTTTTACAATAAGATGACCAGCTTAGTGAATGAGGAAAGAGCAGAGGATGCTCTTTATCTTAACTTTACCAAGGCTTTTGAAACTGTCACCCACAAGATCCTCATAAAAAAATGATACAGTATAGTTTAGATAAATAAACAGGGAGGTAGATTGAAAACTGAGTTGCCAGGCTCAAAGGGCTGTGGCCAGGAGTATGAAGACCAGCTTGGAGACAGTAGTGTATGCCTCATGGGTGGATACTGCCACTGATACTGTTTAACCTTTTCATTAATTACCTGGATGGATAGGCTAGAGAGCACCCTGAGCAATTGGCATATTATACAGAACTGAGAATCAAAACTTGGTAGTCTTCAGAGGGACCCTTAAAACTCAGTGATTCCATGACCGTCCTTAGAAGATATATTGCTATAGGAAAAAAGCACTCTGAAGGAAAGACAATAAATAATCAATGCACTTTCTGCCACAGAAAAAAATAGGTCTAAAATGTCTTGAAGAGCTAGAATTTAGAATTGAAAAGGAATCATATATCATTATGTGATAGAGATTCTGTATCAGATCTTTCATGAAAGAATTACAATGATGACAACATGTAATTTGAAATATGTAACATGTAATATGAAAAATATACTTCAAATAGATTTTTCCCATTGACTTAAGCCAATAATGTGGTTATAACTAATGGAAGCCTGGAACACTAAAACTGCAGGAATTCTTTTCATTCTAATGCTTGTAGAAACACTATAGAAGTCCCATGCCTTCTTAAGTAATGTGGTTTAAATAAAGACAAGGCATTTTTGTTATCAAGAAATTCCTTCTTGATAACATCTTGCTATAAAAGAAGTCACATTGTTTGAGCTATAATTTCCTTTAAAATTTTCCTATGGAGAGAAAGCTAAACCATTCTTATGCAAGAACTGCAATATTGCATGAGTAATACAAGGAAAGTATTTTATCTGAATATGTTTTCTCTGGTTTTGAGCTGAATGATCAACAAATCTTCTTTTCCTCACAGATGTGGTTTTTCCGTCTATGCAACCATTATTGACCCAACAGCATGTAATATTAATTATCATGGCTTTGTCTGGAGCACATATAAAACATGTAAGAAACTCCTCACTTTATTCATCTATTCTTTGCCCAGAACTTTACTGTTGCTTGAATATCTACACAAAACATACCCAATTATGGGTAAACCAATCAATTGGTAGTCTGTCACATTTTTATGTAATTAATCCTATTTTATCCCCTTCTTTTAAAAGGTGACAAAACACACCTTAAAATGTGTCTACATCTTTATATATACCGGCTCAAGAGGGTGAGGAAAAAATGAAATTAAGGTGAAAAATTATTTAAGTTAAAGATAAGCCAAGAGTAAGGTCCTACACCTGGGTCGGGGCAATCCCAGGCACTGCTACAGGTTGGACGGAGAAGAGATTCAGAGCAGCCCTGCAGAGAAGGACTTGGGGGTGTTGGTTGACAAGAAGCTTAACATGAGCCGGCAGTGTGCGCTTGCAGCCCAGAAAGCCAAGTGTATCCGGGGTTGCATCAAAAGAAGCGTGACCAGCAGGTCAAAGGAGGTGATCCTGCCCCTCTACTCTGCTCTTGTGAGACCTCACTTGGAGTACTGTGTACGGTTCTGGTGTCCTCAACATAAAAAAGACATGGAGCTGTTGGAGCGAGTCCAGAGGAGGGCCACGAGGATGATAAGAGGGCTGGAGCACGTCCCGTATGAAGACAGGAAGAGAGAGTTGGGGCTGTTCAGCCTGGAGAAGAGAAGGCTGTGTGGAGACCTCACAGCAGCCTTCCAGTATCTGAAGGGGGTCTATAAGGGTGCTGGGGAGGGACTCTTCCTTGGGGACTGTAGTGGTAGGACAAGGGGTAATGGCTTCAAACTTAAACAGGGGAAGTTTAGATTAGGTATAAGGAAGAAGTTCTTTACAGTGAGGGTGGTGAAGCACTGGAATGGGTTGCCCAGGGAGGTTGTGGATGCTTCGTCCCTGGCGGTGTTCAAGGCCAGGTTGGACAGAGCCTTGGACCACATGGTTTAGGGCAAGGTGTCCCTGCCCATGGCAGGGGGGTTGGAACTAGATGATCTTAAGGTCCTTTCCAACCCTTACTATTCTATGATTCTATGATTCTATGATTCTATAAATGCATGTAATTTCAGAACATGTAATCATCTAATATTATGGAATCTTACTACTCATCCTTAAATCTGGACACTTAAACATTCTTTTCAGATCTTTCTTTTATAATATAAAACCTTATTAAAACCTTTTGCTGGAAGAAATGATTCAGTTAAAAACTGCATTTTTCATGCATGTTAGTGCATCTTTAAATTGTATTATAAGTTAACAAATGGGTGACTGATTTGGAGGTCAACAAATAATCAGATTTACAATATTAATTAAATATCTAATATGTTGCCATGAAAACTATCTTGCATGATTATCATCCAGAGGCTTGTGAAAGATGCACACAGCTGATCCTGATATTTTCCTTTAATATGCCCTGAACTGGAGGACCCTGTTCTACAAAGCAATATTAGATGGAGTTTAATTAACTATGCTTATATGTCCAAAAGTCAATGTGTGTGGAAATGGAATTAAAGTAATTCCTAGGCTATTTTCTCTGATCATTATCAATTAATAAATTGAGGTGAATACTAGAAATAAGTCATCAGAGAGCAAGAAAATAGAAAACATATACTTCTTTCTGGCTTGAGAATTTGCTCTGTGGAGTGCTCCCAAAGTCAGCGGGAACACATTTTTCATCTAATGTGGTTCCTCTGTTCTTGAACTTTTCCCAGCTTTTTCCCAGGACACCTCATGTCTTGGAAGGGCCCTAGGTAAAATCACATTATACAAAATCCACTCAGCAGCATGCTGATATAAATGTAAAATTTTGCATGCTTCAAAGTTGTAGGATGATATCTTTGTTCATGCTTATTCTTTATAATTAAAGGTAAAGAATCTCAGGGTTGTTAAATGATGAATATGACCTCAGAGAAGACCAATTCTCATTTGGCTATACCAGAAAAGCAAATGGAGTCTTCTAGATAGTTTTCTCTGCAGCAAAACCAGGAGGTAGCCAAAATACCCTTTGCATTCCTTTACTCCATACACATAATTTTTTGGTTTTTTATTTGTTCTTTTCCTTCTCTCATTGATGTCAGTTCACAAAATGTAATGATGTCCTAGAATTTTTCTTTTTGCCCTTTTTATTGGTTTGAAATTTCCCAATGAAAAACAGGCAGCAAGTAAGTTAGGGATAGATGTAGTTTAGCTAATGCTTCCTCAACAGTCAATTCTGCTAATTTTTGAAAGATGTCCAAGAGAAAATTAGAAACCTCCTATGTTCCAATTTGTTATTGTTAAAAGAATCTTTCCAGCATAATTCTGTTATCTTTGAGATTTTGTTCACCTGCATGCGAGCATAATCTGATCTTTCTGGACAAGTAGCAAGTGTATGTTACAGAAATGTGTATAGGTATTGTTGCTGGTTAGGAGAAACTTGTTTGGGGCAGAAACAGCTACAGTGTTCTGGAGACAGATGTTTTTACTTTGTATTTATGGAGGCTTTAACATTATTCCAAAGAGAAGGAGCAGGAGTGGAGATTTGAAAATTTTAACATTAAGTATACAATTTATGAAATTATCTAACACAACATATCCATAAAAATTGTAAAGGACCTTTTTTTTCTTTTTGATGTGGTTACATTTGCATGGGGAAGAGTTTATCCAAGAAACTTCATCTAAAGTTGAAAGGTGGGTTTAATTTAACCTGTTTATAGTAACCTTCATCTTTCCTGTCAGTCATCTTCCAACCCTAATCGGTCCTCTATCTTTCTGCATTTAGAGGATGCTTCAAGACACCAGAGGCTGAAAATGAGAAGGACTCATTTTCTGTGAAGGTTACCCTACTGTATTGGAATAATTTTGATCTAAAAACTTCTTCAAATCACATTATAATATTTTTATGTCTAAGAATCCAACAATTTCAGAAAGAAATACTGCTAAAAAGGAGCAAGACCTGGAAGTTGGTTTTGATCCAAAGTCTTGCATAACATCATTTACACTGTAAGAGAAGAAAAACTATGCTCCTGGAGACCTGTGCTGATATTAAAACTGTATGAACAATTTCTGATGGAGTAAAAACATACACAGTGGTTGCAACTGAAGAGCAGAGTGCCATGCTTAATCATATAGGCTGAAACAAAAAAAAAAAAAGATGCCACTATATTTAATAAGTTTTGTAGAAGTAAGTTTCTAGAAACTAAAACAATTCAACAGTAATTTCTGGTATATAGAATCATAGAATCATAGAATAGCTTGGGTTAGAAGGGCCCTTCAAAGGTCATCTCAACCAACCCCCCTGTAAAGAGTAGGGACATATTCAATTAAATCAGGTTGCCCAGAACCATATCCATATCTTTATCTTTAATTAATAATAAATGTTTGGCTTATGACATGGTTCGATTCTACTTATTTAAAGATACAGTATACTCCTAATAAAATGTTGCTTTGAGGAGCTACATAAACATACTGAAAAATACTTTTTTTTTCTTTTTTTTTTTTAGGGTTTTTTTTGATCTTTTTGTAATCCCAGTCTCTTTAAAGCTAGAATAATCATTTCTAAAAGCCACAGACAGCGACCACCTTATCAGAGATGTCTGACAACCCTTGTGCAGCAAGTGAAGAGAATTATCTAACAAACCAACTAATGACTGATTTCAAGGAGGTTGTAGACTACATGTTCAGTAGCTATGAGATCAGTCTTTTTACTTCATACTTGACTGAACTGCAAAGGGAGGTCTTTTATGTAAGTATAGAATACAATGTTAAACATTCTGTGGAAGCTTTCTAAGTGAAAACAAGATCCTTTGGAAAGATCATCATTAGGTTCAGTGTATTGCTCTTGCTATAATGGGACCCCTTGCCACAGAAGAATCAGAAGTTGTCAATTAAGCTACATCAAACAAGCAAATTAATGACAAACAGAAAGAAAAGAGTGGCTGGAAGAATACCTCTTCCCTTCTTATGAAGCAGAGATTGGAATGGTGTAAAATTTGTGCATAAAATACATGTATAGGAATGAAAGTAAAGATGTTAGGCATAGATGATTAGTGCTAGGTTTTTCAGTAGGTTAACACTTCTTTCTTACACAGTAAGAGACACATAATTTTGGTGATGTTTAGCTGGTGAAAAATAATCTGAGTAAACTATTCATAGTTTGTTTTTTAAAAAGTGCAGGGTTACAAACACTTTTCTACAACTTACATTATTTCTTTAAAAGTAGTTTAAAAAGATGAGGAGACAGTTGAAAATAAAAAAAAAAAAAAAAAAAAAAAGCCATTAGCAAAAAAACCCTAACCCCAAACCCAAAATAACCCCAACACAAGCAAAAAAAATGCCACAACAAAATTCGAGCTCCCCAAACCCAGGTATTGATTTTAGGGCCTAAATCTAGCTAACAAGCTAGAAAAAAAAAACCCAGAGAAATAATAGTTCCCTTAGGAGGAAGTTAAATGTTTCAGGGTTTTTCACTAGAAAGGGCTTTCTTTCCGCTAGCAGTAGAAAAAAACCTGATATCTTTAAATTGGACACTGACTCAAAGTGAACCATAAAACATGGCCACACAACCTCAGCTATATATAACTTTCTATTTAGTTGTGCAATATTTCTAATATTTCATTGTTGGCATCAAAGACCTGTTGTGGAAAAAACCAGCATGTCTAAAAGCATAGCTTCTGATCACACGGACCAGACATGCTGTTATCATGCTCTGCTTCTACTATAGCTTCTTCTGCTTTTCTATACTCCAACACAGATCTATACACATTTAACTTTCATAAGACTAATTTATAAGGACATGGAGGCAGCCTCTGTATATTTTCTCTGAAAGTGTATATTTAGCAGGAAGTGTATTCAAGCACATTCTTTTTTCAGCGTAACGCAGATTTGCTCTTCTGCAAGGCAGTGAGGTGGCAAATGAGGGAAAGGCTTCTGTGTCTCTTTGCATTCTCTTTTTGTGCACAGAGTATTTTGAGGGTTACTGATGTGCCTGGATTTTTCCCTCATTTCCCTGAGATATACTATAACTTTAAGAAAACAAAGAAAGACAAGTCTTTCCTGCTAAAAAGAACAACAAAACGAAAAAAAATCAAAACACCATCACCACCCCCTAACCCCCAAACAACAAAGAAGCTACTACTTGGTCTTTCTCTGAAATTTGAGTATTTAAACTCTGGTGACCATGTTAATCTCTGTGTGCCTAACACTTTTGTTGGCTTTGTGTCTAAAAAGCTCTGTGATAACAGCTACCTCAAAGATTCATTTAACAACTAATAGAAATTTATTTAGAGATGTAGCTTTTCACTGGATTTTCGATAATTGGATTTGGAAGCCTAAATGTTTCTGGTTTGAGTTAAATGGCATAATAATGTTACTAGAAGGCTGAAGGTTAAAGTGAAAATGTTCAGAAATCACACAAGTTGTTAAGAGACCTTTTAGGGGTAACAGAGACACAGATGGTTTGTACACCTCTGAACAAAAAAACGTAAATCATCATGAAGAGTTAATTAGACCTAAACGAGCTTCCCTCTAAAAAGTCGAGCTCTGGCCATGGCAAATGTGGTGAAAAGAGGACATGCTATGAATGAGACAAATATCAAGTTAGCAGATGAGGTACATAGTTACTTAGAAATTCAAATGCATGTTATAATTATGATTTTATAGGTGGCTGCAGATTTCCCATGTCCTGAGAGGGTGAAAAGGATTGCCCAAAGAAGTTGTAGATGCCCCAACCCTGAAGTGTTCAAGGCCAGGTTAGATGTGAATTTGGGCAACCTCGTCTAGTGGAACGTATCCCTCCTATGGCAGGGGACTTGGAACTAGATGATCTTTAAGGTCCTTTACAATCCAAACCATTCTATAATTCTCTGAAATCAAACAAAATAATAAATGATCTGCTACAGTACACTAGTTCCATCCTGCTTTATGGACACAATGAAAACAGAAGCCCACCATGACTTCCCTTATTTGCCCTCAAGATTAAGATTACATACTTCCGAAGGTATTTTCCTTGCACAATGATTCAGATTAGCCCTTCAATAGACATCATCAAGTCACTATTCAAATCAGTCTTCCTTGGACTTGCAGATATAATAAATAGAAATTGTTTCTCAAAGCATTCTGTGATACAATTCACAAACAATTCAAATTTCAAAACAACCTGAAGCCATTGGGCTTTAATACCGCACTTCTGCAGACTTCTATTGCTGGAGTACTTTACTCAACTGGTCACTATGGCAGAATTGTTCTATTTAGATGCTTAATATATTCAATAAATCATAATGTTTAATTCTGTAAAATAGTGGCTTCTTGGGATGTTACAATATATGAAATTGAAAATCTAAGTACTCTACAGCCTAATCACCACTAATCAAGTGACTTTCAAACTGGATTTGTCAGCTGGGACTGCTGCTAATATTTCCTCTCAAAAAGAACTTTCAGGCTGTGTTCCTTATTAACTGTAACTGGTAAAATTAATTCTAGAGTACAATCCTAGGCAGTTGGAGGTATGTGCGCAGCTTAGAATATATCAACACACAAAGAGGTCTATATTAATATTCCCTTTTCTAAATGATTCAAAGTGAACTTGAAAAGTGAGCTTTGTGTTTAACCTACGATTACAAGTAGGTTTTCTTCTGATTATTTTTATGCAACTGTTTAGTTTTCTCATGGTACAAAATGGTGGTTCCTTAACCTCCCTCTTCTCTCTCGTTATGCCTTTGATATGAAAATTGGCTTTGTGCTTTATGTGAGAAGATATAAAAAACTGCACGACTTTGGAATACATTGCAACAGATTAGCTTCCTGGTGTTTTGATACTTTTCCTTCCTATTGTTGATCTCTATAGATTTATGGTGTGAGTTGGGAGATGCTTTTGCATGATATTGACCTGCAACTTTATCGTTACCACAAGAAATTTCATTGCAAAAGTTTGGGTTTTGCTAGTCATCAGATGAGACATATGAAAGCTTTCTAATGGAAGTTTCAGCACTGGTAGAGCTATGTAAGGAGCAGTATGCAGGTGTAAGCTCATTCCTATAAAAGAATATGGAAAGAACAATAGCCTGGCATGCAGTATTGCTGACCAAATATCTGCCAGGAGAAACTTTGCTAGATATTCTCAGAACATGTACTGTGAACTTTGGGTGAGGTACACATGCATTGAACCTCTATATACAACAGGTTTTTACTTGTTTTTAAAAGGTATAAGGTGAGTACTGAATGGAATTAGATACTGGTGAGCTACTGGTAGGTTACAAATAAATAAGTTATAGTAACTTCAGTTGTGGTATGAATACTAAAGTTAGAGTAATGTGAAATGTGAGAGAAAATCTGCATATTTTAAGCTCTTTAGTGATGCAATATGTAATGCTGTGCCTATAAATTTAAAATAATGTAGGTAGCAAATCTTCTGACTTTTCAGTTCAGGCATGTCTGTACACAACCAGCTGGTGAAAGTGGAGTTGCAAAGCATGTACAATACTGGGAGAAAAGTACCTCAGAGACATGTAAGAAGGGAAATAAATTTGGCTTTCAGGAATACTCAGTTGCCAGTTGGCTACAAGAGATCACTGCGCCTTTCTCTGATTTTTTTGGTGCAATTCCAGAAAAAAAAAATCTTTTTAGAAGGAAGTTACAGTTAAAATTTCACTGGTTACATCATATCATCTGGTAACATGTCAGAGATAAGTAGGCGAATAAATTTTAAAGGTCTTGGAAAAACTTCCAAGAGTCTTCAGCTTTGTAGAGAAGAGTGTAAAGCTTTTATTCTATGTTATTTTATTTTATTTTTTTTAATTTTATATTTTATATTTTATTTTATTTTATTTTATTTTATTTGTTAAACTAGTAAAAAAATCAAATCAATTGTAATTTAAGTGCACCACAATTCAGAGAATAGAGAATTAAAATCTTGTTGATTCACACATTTCTTTGTCCATGGTATAATTCACATCCTGAAGATGTGTGCTGTAGATTTTGCATTGATCGAAAGTTGTGGTGATGCAATTCTCCAACAGGACAGAATATGGGGTGAAGATGAACCCTACCAAAGTATAAAGAAACTATTTTACTGGTGTGATTTTATGTAAAATTCAGGCAAGGCCAAATCAATCAACTACAAACACCTTCTGATGTTCAGAATAACTTTGGGTAACTGTTCACGATGGCTAGAAATCCTAATCACTGAGATTTCTGTAACAAAAGCGTTCAAAGAAGGTGTCATAGGTTTGAGAACACATCCCTCTTTATTGGCTTTGTGAAATTGGAATTTACAGTACTAAATCTTTTTTTATAAAACTTTTAAAAATCTGTAGATTCTGTTTCTTGTCAGAAGAAAGGTAACTGATATTAATAAAGTCTAAGCAGGAGAAAAAAGTTGTTTAGTTATGCATGATAAATGTTTAAATTCAATTTCAAAAAATGTATTTTATCAAGGATAAAAGCCCCTCTATGCTAATAGTTTGTGATCAAAGGCAGTAATAAAGTGTCAATTGCCTGTCTTTCAAGTGAGCCTTTTGAGGATAAGAAAGAAAGAAAAATAACAACCAAAAATGTTGGCATCTCACAGTAGTGGAATAAACCTGTACTTCTAGTTGGAAGACGCTTTACTTTTATATAGCAGTCTTGTGGAGAACACAGAATGAATACAAAGACGATGACGCAACAAGTAACAAAGCTCGTGAAGGATTTAGAGAAGTCTTATGAGGGGTGGAGGAGGAAACTGGGGTTGTTTAGCCTGGAGAAAAGGAAGCTCAGGGGACACCTTATTGTTATCTACAACTACTCGAAAGGAGGTTGTAATGAGGTGAGTTACAAGGTGATAGGATGAGAGAAAATGACCTCAAGTTGCACCAGAAGAAGTTTAGATTGGATATTAGGAAAAAATTCTTCACCAAATTGGTTATTAAAGATTGGAACAGGCTGCCCAGGGAAGTGGCAGAGTCACCATCCCTGGAGGTATTTAAGAGATGTGTAGATGTGGCACTCAGGGACGTGGTTTAGTGGTGGACTTGGCAGTGCTAGGCCAACGAAGTTGGACTCGGTGATCTCAAATCAATTCTAATCAATTCTGTGATTCTATGAATACTTCTTCTTGGAAATAACAAAGATAGCTAAAGTATTACAAAGCCACAAGAATAGTTAAAGTACTACAATTGCTCTTTGATAGGAAATAGCATTATATAACATTTTTTAACAGAGAAAACAAATGCTGGAATGAAGAACACCTACATTTCAGTACCTCTTGTCCTGGATAGAATAGAAAAATGGTACAGCAGCTGACAACGTTTGATTAGGCAGGTTAAAGTTGGATACATAAGACACTATGATGTGAGAGTGAGTTACAGGGAGCACATACTTTCGTGCAGCAGCTTAATAAATAGCTGTTATGAAAAATTGCTGTTGTTTCCGCCCACCCACCCCTCCATTTATCTTAACTATGTTAAACACAACTTTAAACTCTTGTTTATAGGATCATTAATTTGATTGCAGTCTCTTATTTTAAATATTTACTATTACATTGCAGAAGCCGTAATGATTTTTGCATACTTCTTTCACTCTGTCACTTGAAAAGGTGTTGTTTAGTTCAGCTTAATATAAGTTATTAAAGTTCCTGTGACATTTCAGTTTAGACTGACGCCATAACCAAAGATATTGTACTTGGAGGGCTAGATTGCGTAAAACCACATGCTTGGAGACCATAATAGTAGGTCCCTGGTATGTGCTGTATGTGCTTATAACAGCATGGGAGAGCTATTGTAACATAGTCTTCCATCTCCTCCTTTTGATTTGCAAAATCTGTGCAGTACATTGTTTGCTGTGAGGTATTTCTAATGCTAGTCTGCCTAAGGATGTACTGAGAAGACAGAATTGACTTAAATTGTTCTGACTACCGGAGATAGAGGGAAAAAGAGGTATTCTGGGGAGCTTCCTTTCTAGACTGCCCTCTGCAGTACCAGAAGAGAAAGGATGGTTTTTCCAATGCCATGTGTGACTGTATGAGTCAGGCTTGAAATTGCTGTGACTCTGATACAATAGAGTCAAGACGGAACCCATTTGGGATCTGTAGGCCATTTGTAGCTGTGCAGCAGGTGGAAAACTGATCACTAAAGTTCTGGATGGCAAGAAATTGGCATCTTTTCCCAGTTAAAAGTGCGTGAAGCTTGCTGAAGCTGGGTGATACTAAATAGTAGAATTGCTCACTTATGTGTGTGTTTGCTGCAGTACTTTGCATTTTTAGTGGTTTCATCTTCATCTTACAAAGTGAGAAATAGATTTGAAAATCTTCAAGCATGCCCGCCAGCAAGTTAGAAGCTTGACATTCTAAAACAGAAATTTAGACCTGCAGTTTTCTTTAGAGAACAGTACTGTTTCTCTAGCACCTAGATTTTGATAAAACACTGTGGCTTATTCTGAAAATCGGTTTGATTCTATTCTGCTCTCTTTAAATTTTGTCAGTCAGGAAACAGAATGTAGTGGCTTCAACTACCAGGAGGGTGCAGGAGTTAGTGGGTTTTATTTCTTTTCCCCTGTGAATTGATCTTAAAGTTTCTTATTCTTGCAGTACATACAAATTGAATTTTGCTTGTCCAGGTCATTGTCACAAAATTACATTTTCCAGTTGTCATATCTGGACTTGTGCATTTGATCTTGTGAAGGATTTACCAAAGTGCATGTATGTGTTCATCTCTAATGCTTTTAGAAGTTTTCAATGCTTACATTCTTATTATTACTTTTTTTTTTTTTTCCCCTACCTGTGGGATACAAAAAGTTTTGGTTTTGGAACTTGAAGAATATTTTCTGCCAAATATTTCATTTTTGTTTAGCACCATCAATGTCAAAACACCATACAAAGAATATTATTTTCATTTATCTTTTTATCGTGAGGATAAGGAAGTCAGGTAGATGTGATTTGTCAGGTCATCTAGACACCCAGTTGCAACACTTCAGAACACTTCAGCACACTTCAGCAGACAGCTGCCAGTACATTATTTGATTGGTTTTACCAATCTACATAATGTACCAATGGGGGTACATTATGTAGAGCTTAGAAACTATATTTATGCTTTCATTTCAATATGTCCATTCTACCCTCCTAGTCAAGGTCATGTCTTAGTTAATGAGTTAAGTATGTTTTTGTGTAAAGTCTTTTCACTTTTCCAATGTATTTACAGTGCCACAATGTGATGTGTACTCCACATTGTACAGTTACAGATTCCAATTTCTATGTGTTCCTGCTGGAATGCACTTATAATAGAGATGAGGAACTGAATAGTTTTGCATACTAAAGTTACTATTGAGATAATAAAAATAATAATATATGCAAAACTATTCAGTTCCTCATCTCTATTTTCGGTCAACTATACTTTTCTGAAACAATAACTTTGGGATTGAAATTTTCTTCTTGTATGTCAAAACCTGCATTTTTTACAATTTTTCAAAAGTTTGAGATAAAAATATAATTTGGAGTAGGAAGAGAAAAGGGACAGTCATTTTGATTTAAAATAAATACGAATGACAATACTGAATGGGCAAGGTGAACTCCCGATCCCTTTATTCCTTAAAAATATACTAGTTTCTTATCTTCCTGCCCCTTGCAGATTGATTTGTGGTAAGTGAACATTCTTCTCTCCAAAATCAGGGGGGTTTTTTGTGGAAATGTTGTTTCCCAGCTTAATAAAATTTCTTGGAGCAGTGACCATATAGAATAAACTATGCTAGACCAACCTGATGATAGTCTTCCACCAAGAGAATGCTAGCTTGGTGAAAGAAGGAAGAGCAGTGAATGTTGTTTATCTTTAGTTCAGTAAGGCTTTTGACACCGTTTCCCATAAATCTTCACAGATAATCAGGTGAAACATGGGATAGATAAGTAGACATTGAGATAAACTGAAAACTGGCCAAACAGAAGTGAAGGGGTGTGAGCAGGACCAAGAAGTCCAGCTGAAGACCAGACACTAGAAATGTACCCACAGGGTGGATATTGGGGCCAGTACTCTTTAAAATCCTCATCACTGGCCTAGAAATGGGTCACAGGGTGCCCTTGGCAGTTGGCAGATGATGCAACACTGGAGGGAGTGGCTCATACACCGGGTGGGAATGCCACCATTCAGAAGAGCCATAAAAGGCTGAAGAAATGGAATAATCGGAACATCAAGTGCAACAAATGAAAATGCAAAGTCCTATACAGGGGAGGAACAGCCCTAGGCACCAGCATATATATGCTGGTGGCTGTCCCACTGGAAAGCAGTTTTGCAGAAAAGGACCTGGGAATCCTAGCGAACACCAAATTTAACACAAGCCAGCTACGTGTCCTTGCAGCAAAGACATCGGTACGCCATGATAAGAGTATCCATGGCTATGTTGGGAGGGATGTTGACAACAGGTCAAGGTAGGTGATCCTTCTACTCTACTCAGCACTGGTAAGACACAACTAAAGTGCTGTGTCCAGTCCTGGGCTACCTAGTACATTAAAGAAGTGGACACACTGGAGGGAGTCCAAAGGAGGGACAAGAAGAAGATGAAACAACTAGAGAGTTGGGACTATTCAGCTTGGAGAAGAGAAAGATCGAGGGGGATTTTATGTGTGACAGGTCAAGAGGCAATGAGAGCAAGTTGAAACACAGGAAATTCCATTTAAACATCAGAAAAGCCTTTTTTTTTTACGTTGCCTGATGAAATACTAGAGCAGGATCCCCAGGGATATTCAAAACCAAACTAGACATGATCCTAGTCAACCTGCCCCAGATAATCCTACTCAGAGCAGGGCATTGGGATGTTATAATCTCCAGAGGTGATTTCAATCTGAGAAATTCTGTTTCCTTAAATACCAATTTTCTTCATAGTAAAAAATTATCCCAAAAGATATAAATAATTTGAAATCAGTTTAACTAAAAATATATGTGAATTCTTTTTGCCTACTCATCTTCTAACCCTCAGCTAGGAAAATTAATAACATTCTTGGGGTACCTGTGTGTGTGTTGGTCATGCAGTCATCCTATGGTGATATGAGTATTTATATTGCCTATATATGTTCAGCCCCTGATAAAAGAAATCAACAGTCAGTCCAAACTTTAAAGTACTCTTTCAGATGAAATGAAATATATGAAAATAGTCTGACTACGCTTGAAAATCAGAAAATGATGTGTGAAGAGGCTATAAGAATCTTACAGAAACTAGTGGATGGGATAAAGGGTGGAGAACAGTTTCTGAACTTAAGAAGTTTGGAGCTGAAAGCTCGGAAGCTGTTTTATTTGCAAAAGAAGTAGGAGGTATTTACCTAATTGCAAAATAATTCATGAGTAGGCATGGAGTGGAAATTAAACCAGGATTGGTTTGGGTTCTTTTTTTTTTCATTCTAACCTGAACATCTTGTATATCATTATATTTAGCTGAAATTGATACAGCTTTTGCTAAAAAGGTGTTGTTATTATATATTCCTGTTACAAAGCTCCCAGAAAGATTCCAATAAGGGACAAAGCCTTCAACAAACCTTTTATAGGAAAAATGATACTGTGTAAGGCTTGTCTTAGGGTGATTAATCTTGCAAAAAGCGGCTGCTAAGTTCCTACAATTTATGAAAGTTAGGGGTTTTTTTAAGCCTATGCTTTGTGGTCTTTGGCTTAAAAGACTGACTGAAGAGCAAAATAAATACTGCAAATGTTTAAGAGCATAATCTATGCATTCTAGCAACAAGGAAATTGCTACAATTTTTAGGGATCTAAAAATCAGGGAGTCAGGGAAGGGAGAAATAAAAGTGGAGTAAAAGCTTGGCTCTTTTTGTTTTCCTCGATATGTATACGTGACTTCTCTTAAATAGAAAGTGAAATCCTCCATCTCTCCAGAAACAGAGAATGGCAACTATTAGTTTTGGTGTAATGTGAAAGGAGAAAACCCCACTAGGGAGTGTAAAACAACTATGGAAAACAGTGGGTGCATTTCCTAACAAGATTTAGTTTTTTAGTGTGACCAAAGATACCTGCGGAATGTAAGTGTAGTGCTCAGGTTTTACAAAAAACCTAGGGTATTTTCTGGGAAATGAGGGCAAAAAAACTTCCAGGACATAACTATCATTTAGGAACCAGGTCTAGAAAACAAATAATTTAACAAAATCAAGCAAAAGGAGCTGGTGCTCTTTTTTTGGTTTCTAAACAGTTCTCATAGTTATAGTATTGTAGATTAATCCATTTAAAACAGACAAAATAAAATGGCTGATACAATCCTGATATTCTGATGTTTGAAATAAATTTTTAGCTGGTGCAGTTTCTGGAGATCTGTGAAGGTTAACAGAGCTTTAATTCTTTCCAAATGTGGATGTAGTACTTTGATCCCTCATCCTTAGATTTTCCTTCACCCCACTTCTCCCAAGGTCCCATTTAAATTTACCACAGCACTAACAGATTTATTTTTCTTTGAATGAAAGGTTATTATTGGCATTTCTCTAGCATGAAATATTGAGAACTATTGAAGTCATACTAAATGTAAATACAATTAGAAATATAAGTTTGAAGAAAGACAAATTGACCCCATTGTCAAAGTCAATACCAACTGAACTACGCAGAGTTGTTCAAGGGAGGTTTCTTTCCTACTGACCATCAAGTATCTGCTGAAAACTGAGAAAGCAGAACGACAGAAATTAGTAGACAATGAAAAATGAATAAGTAAACAATGAAAATGAAAACATAAAGCCCTTCTCATTTGTCTTGGTGAGAATTGCTTCAAACATTGTGTGAAGGAAGCAATTTCCTAGCAACCCTTCGTTAATGCGCAGCGATATACCTGATTGAAAATACCACTGCTTCTGTATGTCAACTTATGTATAAGTAAGGGCCTGTCAATAAACCTCATATAAACTCCTGTAAAGGGGTTGTAAAGGAAAACATAAAGCCCATTTTCAAGAAGGGGAAAATGGAAGAGCCAGGGAACTACAGACCAGTCAGTCTCACCTCTGTGCCTGACAGGATCATGGAGCAGATTCTCCTGGAAACTATGCTACGGCACATGACAAACAATGAGGTGATTGGTGACAGTCAACATGGCTTCACTAAGGGCAAACCATGCCTGATCGATTTGGTGGCCTTCTATGATGGGGCTACAGAACTGATGAATAGGGGCAAAGCAGTTGACATCATCTACCCGGACCTGTGCAAAGCGTTCGACACTGTCCTGCACGACATTCTTGTCTCTAAACTGGAGAGACATAAATTAGGTCAACAAATGTTTAAAATTCTTTTAAAACCAAAACATTATTTTAGGATCATTATTGATCTTAAAAACAAAACATAAGTAGTCGTAAGAACTTATATTATCCCTGTAGTTTAACTGCTACTTGTTTATTTCCTTCGTACCTTGATATCTCCCTCTGAGATTCCTTGTAAAGGAAGGTAATCTCACCAAATTTTTATACAGTAGCTATTTGTTGGTCTGTTTAGAAAGGTGTTTTCAAATGCCCCCTTCAGTCTTGTAGTTCAGGTACAAGCAACCTTTTAGCTTCAGGGTGAAGGGAATAATAGTAATATCACTGTTCTCATGTTTGATTTTATTCAGAAAGCTTATTTAAATAATAGTACCAGAGTAACTCAAAACAGGAAAAGCAGGTTTGAAGAATAAAAAATGTGCTCAGACTTTCAGAAAGACAGCAGAGAATTGAATCTAGCTTTGCCTGAAGCTAATACTTGTATTTGTTTTGACAGTGAATTTTTCATTGTATCTGCCCTAGTGTTGTACGTTACAGACTAATAACATTACTGGATGTCATTGGAGAAGGGAAACCAGAGGTCATTTTCAAAAATTATAACAATTCAAAAGAATTAACTCTGTGCCTTCGCAGCTATTGAGGTTTACTTCCTAAAAGCATTCTGTTTCCTTGAAAAGGATCTATTTGAGGAGAAAGTCAATAATATAAAGACAAATATGCCTTATAGTACTACAGTTGCATAGTCAGGAAACACTGATTCAGGGTAGACAGGAAAAACTGCTTCAGTGCCAAAATTGAGGGTAATTAGAACTTTTCTTTCTTAGATTCGCATAATGAATTCTGAGGTGTGAATATATATGTGCATGTGAAACCCACCATGTAGAAATCTATCGGAACAGCAAAAGACACTAAGAAAAGTATGCCAGTTTTCTATGACATAAGCAGCAATATGCAGAACCTCAAAATTTCATGGAAACCATTGAAATTAATTAAAAACTAATGTAACAAAGGCCCATAGAGCTGGAAAAGGGAATGTACCAGAAAAGCAGATAAGTCAGAAAAGACAACTGCAAAAAGTATGACTAATAATGAAGAAAATAGAAAATGGAAAAAAACAGCTTGGCATTTGTATTACAAAGAACATTTTTTCCTTAAGGATGAAGTTGGTGTTTAGTGACAGCAAAAATGAACAAACAGACTTAAAAAAAATCAATTGGAGACAAGAATCCAAAGTAAATCATATAATTTTTCATATATTATATGGGTGAAGTGGTGAAAGACACTATGATGTACAGCCAAACCCTGAGATGTCTGTAATAAAAGCTAAACATGAAAAATGTCTGCACACCTGAAATGTTTTGCTGGGCTTTGCTGTTGAAGCATGTGATGTATGTCTTCCTAGGCAAAACCAAACAAGCAGCAGCTAGCCACGTTTTGTCCCTCCTGCATGGGGCTATTCATTTGGACAATGAACAAAAGACAGGAACAAAGTATTATAATGTGTTAGACAGACTTTTAAGAAGAATTTTAAGTGAACAGAAATTTCTGCTCTGCCTTTGAACGATGTCTATTTTACACTTTACACAGAGTAAGGACTGTAAGGAACACATTGACTTTATTAGCAAAAATAGAAGAAATCCTAAAATGTGAAACAGAGACTTAGAACAACATGCAGAAACTGTGACTAGTTTTTGCCCCATTTGGACTTAATTTCTGTAGTATTTCAGAAAGGATTCGGGTATTGTCTACTATATTCAAAGATTTGTAAATGAACTTGCAAAAGTGTTGATTGGGATCAGTCAATAAATTCATTGCTACCTTTGTACTGAACAAATAAAAGGCTCAGATTTGGAACTGGCACAAAAAATTAATTTATAGTTTTGATGATTTTGGCCTTTATCTCTGTACATTATTTCCATACATATAAAAAAGAGGCGATAATTATCCTGCCTTTTTACAAAACAGACATCTATTTATCCTAGAAAACAATTTACTCATATAGAATAGTATATTGAGATAAATCTCTTCTAAATAAACTTGTAAAAAATGAGTAGTTCTTTTTTTCAAGACTTTAATGGTATGAAGAAAATACAGCCCCTCACTGAACAATGAGGACGAAAGTATTAAGAACTTATAGTTAGATTCCACAGTCCACCCATGCACTGAATGAATCAAGGTCCCCAAGGAAAACCGTCCCCAATTTAGTAAAAATTTAATCCAAATTTTACAGATTGTAAACAAACAAAATTTAAAGACATTGAAAGCGTATTTCTTGGAAGACGTCTAGTTTTGATGTGGCAACAGAAAGAAAGGGACAGCTACCCTCAGCCTGGGCAGTATGTTCAATTAGCCTCAGAGATAAAATCATTCATTATTCGTCATTACATAAAATATCATGAGTAGTGAATGTCCTTTATAGTATGTAAGCACATACCTCCTAAGTTAACAGTCTTGCTTTTCATGAAGATCCCTAAAACTAACAGTCTTGGCATTTAACTCTTTACCATGGATTATTCATGCATGAAGCCCATTTAATCACTTTTCTACTCTAACTTTGCACAAATGAAATGTATTTCTTCCTCCATTTTTGCTGTTCACACTTTTCTTTCTTTGAAAGTGTTCTTTAAAGATGGGTAAAGCAAGTCAAACTCTGTCATATATTACTTGTTCTTCTTTCATGTCAAAACTTTTTTATACTAAACAAATGGTTTTAATAATCACTTTTGAGTAACTATATCCTAGTCACTAGATTGTAGTTTCCATTTAAAGGCTAATAAGTTTAAAAAAAATCTTATTTCTCTTATTTGCTTCTACTTATTCAGTGATGTTGCTGATGACTGGACTGATTTTCAATAGTGTATATTTTGTGAACAACAGAAATGTAGGAATTTTCAATGAGATTATACTAACATCCTAAAAATTGCACTGTATTTAGGAGAGGGAAAAAAAAATGCAACAAACTAGCAGGTATTTCAAATTTCAGTTTTATTATCTCTGTAGCCTTTTACATTCAGCAGCATCTGGGACAGTAACAGTAACTGAAGCAGAGGCCTGGGTGACCACAGGTGGACTGAACAGGGAAAACAGTATTAGCAACAAATTTGTGACTCAACATCTCTGATTAAAACAAATGTAAAACATCAAACTCGGTTCTTCGTGTCTTGCGCTTGCATGTCTCTTCTCTCAGTCATTGGGCCTGCCAGTGTAGAATGAACTGGAGGGACTGTGATGTTCTTTGTGTCCTAACACAAAACAAGGTGCAGCTGCATTTCTTTCTGTCCATCTGTATGTTTGGCTTATACTAAAATGTATTCTTGTTGAAGGTTCCAAGAATTGAACTGCACTCTGGAAAGTAGCTGTCTGTGTTGACCAAAGAAATACCAACCTATCCACGTACAAAAAACTTGTGATTGAAATGACCCAGCACATTGTGTTTTTCCATCTCCCTCTAAGCTGGTAAGTTTTGATCACCTTGATCCGCTGAAACAAAATGTAACAGGACAGACATCTCCCAGTTGAGATCCTTAAAAATAAATAGAATTAAGAATCTTCATGGGAAAGGGAAACCTTTAAACTTTGTTGCTCAGTTAGTTTTAGTTACTGGACACTGAAGGATCAAAGACTTTTGCTGTAGGAAAATTTCTATTCACATATTAAATCAATGCCAAAATACATATCTACTCCTTGGTAGATAGTGTTTCTTGGTTACAGTGTTAGAATGTTTTCTGTTGTCTTCACTAATGCAGGGATGAGCCTTTCATGTTTTGAGTTCTTTCTGATTTCTTAGCCTGCTTCTGAAAAAAAGAAATAATAGAAAATTAATTTTAAGTAGAATTAATTTTACATTACAAAATTTTATTGCTGCTTTATGAAGCCATGTGAGGGAATTTATTTTGCAAGCAATTCTTTATATTAAGTATCAGAGAAAATAAAAAGATGAAGGGAATTCAATAGAATATAGATGTTTAAATGTTGAACTTAGTGTTTCAGAGATTGAAATCCATGGATCAATAAAGCTAGGGAACAAAGCACGGAAAAGTTGGCTTTCCATATTGAAAGGCTGCAATAATGTCTCCCAAGAGCCTTCTCTTCTTCAGGCTGCAAAACCCCAATTCTTTCAGCCTTTTTGAGATGAAGATGTGCTCTAGACCTCTGAGCATTGTTTTCATGGTCTTCCTCCGGACCTGCTCTAACAGGTCAATGTCTTTCTTGTGCTGGACACAGTATTCCGAGTGGACTTCAATGAAAGTGGAGTAGAGTAGGGAAGAATCACCTCCCTTAAAGTGCTAGCCACCCTCTTTTCTTACATAGCCCAGGATACAGTTGGTTTTCTGGGCTGCAAGCTCATGTTACCAGCTCATGTCCACTTTTTCATCGATCAATATCCCTAAACCCTTCTCCAAAGGTCTACTCTCAATGCAGTCATGCCCCACTCTGTGCTGCACTAGGTCCTGACCCAGATGCAGGACTTTGCACTTGGCCTTGTTGAACTTCAGGAGGTTCACACAGGTTCATACCACTCACCAAGTCTGTCAAGTTGTTATTTGTTCCCTCTCATGAATCAACGGTACCACTCAGGTGGTGTCATTATTTTCCTCAGAGAAGAAGCTAAACCAAACCAAACCAAACCAACATATTAAAAAAAAAAAAAAGAATAAAAAAAAAAAGTGTTGCTATTTAATATGAACAAATGATCAGTATGGAGCTTATTTCAATTCTAATACTCCCTGTTCTTTCCTTTTGAAAACTACTTGCAAACTACTGCTTCTGCCTTCAGCGTACTAGGGAAGTGCTTTGACCTAAAATCCCTCCTGTGAAATCTAAGTCAGCCAGAATCTCCTGTATGGACTTTCCAGTCAAAAAAGTCAAATAGAGTGTGCTTTTGGGTCTTGAGTCTCCATTTCAACTGCTTATCTTCTGAATTTTTACCAGGTTGAACCTTTCCTTTTTCTCCCTTTATTTCCCCTTTGCAGATACAGTTTATTTTCAGGACATTGAGATACAACCACCTGTAAAACCTCTGTCCCTGTTATAAAGTCATGAGGCTGTTCTTAATGTTCAGTCAATATAGTATCTTTCCACAACATACCAAGTTAAGCAGAAAATCTACCTGAAAACATTTAAATAGAATTGGAATCAGACCTTTGTTATATGGTCTGTGCATAGTCCAAGTTACAGCAGTATTTTTCAGGATTCTTAATTCACTCTGTACAACAAACATTAAAGAAGAAATACCCTTTTTGGAAGGAATATCTGGAAGCACTTTGATGCTGTAATTATTAGGAACATATATCTGTTTCAAGAATAAAAGGTTAATCCATGCTTAATATGCTGATGTAATATATAACTTGTGATAAAAATAGTATGTAAGTATGGAGGATCACTGTCTCCCAGAAGTCTCATTTGATACCTGACCAGTTCATGCAGGTGTCCAAATTTACTAGAGCTTGCCAGTATGTTAGATATGAACAAAATACCTGTTTGAGAAATGGATATTCAGAAAGGCAAAATAAATTAAATCCTTCCTCCAGCTTTTTAATGAACTTGCCAGAGCAAGCGGTCGGAAGCCAAACTGAAATTTTCTGAGGAACAGTTCCTTGTGGCTGCTTCCTTGTTAAAGAATAAAATGACAACTGAACCCTATCAAATTTCTGCCCCAGGGAAGTGCTAAGTTTTCTGAGTGATAGGTGCTTTTACTGCTTCTTACAATACAGGTGTTGTACCCAGACAAGTAACTCCATCAAGATATTTTTATTTCTTCTGTGAGCAACAAGACCAGAAATATCACGGTTTCCCTGGCAAACAAATGGCAACCCCACTGTGTGAGTCCCAGGAAAGATAAGTGTAACAAACACAGAAAGGAAGGACTGTAGAAGCAAGAAGTAAGAAAAAGATCCATCTCCCCTAAAATAAGGCTGCAGAACAAAAAAAAAATTCATGCAGATTTCTACCTGAATCAAATTATTAGTGCAACCAAAACCAGCTGAATCAGGCTTCAGATAAATAGGGCAATACAAGTGTAAACATACATCCAGGGCCTCAACTTTAAATTGAGTCATAAGTGTATAGTATTATTTTACTTTAAACTCATTACTAAGCCTTTATCATTTAATCTATGAGTTACATTATGAATGCAAGATTTATAATTATTTTTAGTTTTATTTGGCCTTTTCTTCTGCTTTGTCACTATAGTTCTCTTCATTTCTCTTGCATTTCTCACTTAACTCCATTATTCATTTCTGATTTTTCTACTTTGCTGCTGCTTTTCTTTTGCCTGTGATGCAATAAAAAAACGTTCCAATGTTCACATGAATTTTTCACAGTTACTCTGGAAACAGACTGTTCACCTCAAAAGCACAAGCAGAGACACTGTCAGAATTGCGACCTTTATTTATATTACAAGAATTCTTCATTCTGTGGCTAATCCCTTTTTCAGGAAGGGCTCTGACAGCATGTTTTCTATATGAGAAGTTTGAAAGTGCTGCCAACATTCTGGTTCAGTTAGGAGGGTTTTGACTTTCTCCTCATCCTAGATCAATCCACTCTCTCCTCTCTTCATTCTCAGGATACTTTTAGCAGGTTCATTCTAAAGTCTGCAGAATGCATGGTCATTGAAAACAGCTCTGCTTCAGAGCTGGTTGGTGAAATCCTTTGTTTTCTTTGATGCTAACAGCCTGATCTGCTGTTCATGAGAGCGCCACATCCTCACTCTCACAGCAGAGGAATAGCTTTCACTGACTCCATCAGAAGTTGTCTTCTCTTTTCACTGATCTTGGTCTTCTGGCCCCTGGGCTCTATACCCTGGGCTAATGAAGGCACAGATAGATATTACACCACCCTGCCAACTCTTGTATGTCCCCTAAAACCTCATCCTGCCTTCATCAGTACTGCTTTAGATTTTTACCTCCTCCGCTAATCGCAAGTATGACTTCAGGTAGCATATATATTTAATGCTGCTAAGCTGTCAAAAAACTTATTGCTTCATACCATCATCAACATTCCTCCTCAGTCCCACCTACTCTCTTCCTGAACCTGGTTATGTGCAGGAAGGTGGGTTATGCTGATCATGTCCTGTAGTTCGCAGGTTTGAGCGCTAGATACTTCTGCAGAACATTCAATTTATTCAATATTCATCCTGTGGAATGCTATAGAACATGTGCAGTGAGGGAGAAACAGAAGAGAAAAATGGACCTGAATCACCTTGTGATTCGCAGTTGTTGATTCTTTGTCTTACCTGTCCCTTCCCAATCACTGGTGCACTGAAGAAATGGAGCGCATAAAGACTGTGGCAGTCTTTTACGAAGTGCTTAGATGGTTTCTGTTTTTTAAGCAGAGGTTCCATTTTCTGAAAATGTGTGCATGAAAAAGAAAGAAGCAACTTCTGTGTCTTACCTTGTACTAATGACTGCCCTAGGGAATAAAAGTAACGCAGCTGGTACTTTAGTGCTCTTGAACTTCAACAGGTTGTAAAGTCTCATTCAATTGCTGCATCTGCCTTCTAACTTTTCAAAAGGCCAAACCTTCTTAATGGGAAAGACCAGATCTTGGTCCTACTGCTACAGTCCCTTTTTAGCTACATTCTTAACCTTTTCCAGGTTAAGTCTTTCCACTCAGATGCTTTCACGCTTTTTTTCTCTGAGCTAAAAGGTCTTAATGCCCTTTTTGAGTTCAACATTCTTTGAAGCATGTCTTGATTTTTATATACTGAATTCTCAGCACATTAACTATTCCTTCAAACAGTTTTCTTTTTGCAGGCCAAGGCAGTGAATAAATCATGGATTTACCTAGAATATTAAAACTGTGCTCTAAATATCCGAGTTAAATTAATTCCAATGTGCATGTTTATACTAAAGGTATACTTGTCTCTTTAACTGCCAGACCAACAAGCCAATGATTTCAGTTCTGGTATTGCGGCATATACCTCCTTGATACATAGCAAAAAGAGCCCTGTATCTGTAAAATGTTTCAAAATAACTGTTTTTATTTTTGTAACATTCTCTCTTATGCCAGAGAATTCCAACTGCCTTTTCTTCACATTTAAATTCAAGCTTCGCATCTCCTATGCTAAAGCAATCTGCTTGAGAATTTGTCATTACATATTGCAATTTCCTCTGAACAGGTCCAAACTTTCCATAGAAACTAGAGTGTAACACCTAGCAAAGAGTAAATTGCTGACAAAACACAGACAACAGGTAGCTGTGGGAATATATAAAGAACATATGGGAGGCAGAGTCCAAAGTGTTTTCAAGAAATGAGAAGTTTACTCATAATGCTAGATGGTATATGCAAGTCTCTTTAAAAAGCTTACGTTTTAGTATCACTTCTTGTGTGTTTTTATACTCAAATTCAAATGGATGTGCTATACAGTGGAAAAAACCCCACTACATTACAGAAGAAGATGAAAAGACTGAGGAATAATTCTTAAGCATTGCTTTCTTTCTTCGGATTAGCTTTGTGATGAAGCTGACAGTTACGGTAAAAGAAGTCAAGTCTCTAATATGCTTCTGCTCCCAGCAGGCTTTTGACATTAACTTAAAAAGAATTTAAATACATGTAAAACCAAGAAGGAAAAAATTAAAATAGAACATCTGATTTACTTTTATGTAATTCCAGGTGGACACCAGTTTAATTCTATAAATGTCACTAGGGCTAGAATGGGACAAAATTGAACTAATGAAGTGTTGAATCTGATCTCTCAAAACACATTACATAAGGATTACACAACAACAACATCATACATTTTCTCTTCTAAAACAATGACTTATATGGACTTTTCATTAAATGTTCATGGCTGTTTTGAAGTGCAGTTGCTACAAGTTTCTCTTCACTGTTCAATGTATTTGACCTTCAGTTTTGTACACTGGTTTTTTAGTTTTAAGTGTATTGTCTTACACTTTGATACCAAAACCGAGCATGATGTTGTTCCTGGTCTTCACTGAGATTAGGGGTCTTCATATATATGTATTTGGCATTACAGGATTAGTTACTTTCAAAAACACATGCACAAATAAGAATAATTCACAATAGACTTCTAGCATATATTGAAAAAAGGTTTCAAGAAAACATTTGTTTGTAAGTAGGACAAACGCCATTATATTAAGAAGAGATTCTTCAAACAGCTCAACAACCAAGAAATCTGACTTGTCTTCTTAGTATTTGTAGTGCCTGGGACCAAAGACAAGAAATGCTGCAAAAAGAATTCTGATTTTTAAATATGGTGACCATTGTCCCACCCTTTGGAAAGCAATATTCTCAAGCGTATAGAGAAATGTACCCTCTTATGTCTCAGCAGTCACAGTTTACACTTCCCTGTGCCAAATAATTCGTTAATAAAAATTTGATGGCTGTTTCAGCTCTACAGGTAGGAGCTCTGGCATGATGGGCTTAGCACCACTGGCATTCTGGCAGACATCCCTACCCTACAGAACACCATCAAGAGATGAGGATTACAGCTGACGTCCAAATCAAACTGCTAGCTCATGTGGAAAAACCAGCAGCTGTAAAAAAGGATTTGAAGTAAGCATAGATAACCAGCTGAGGAGAACTCCTACTGTAATGTTAGTATATGAAAGAAAAAAAGCTTTACCCAGTCTTTGACGGTTTAAAATAGGATATTAACAAATGCAATCTTCCTACTGTTCCTTTATATATATGGGATCTCTGGACATTAGGGTCCCTTTATAGTGTCTCCATTTCATAAAAATTCACTGAGAAATATAAAATGGACAAAAAACACTTCCAGAAATTTTTGATAGCTTGAAAACTTCCAATTCCAACTTCTTTTTTCTAAAAAACTAGCAACTGATTTGGATGTTGAGGCCTGGAGCTGTAGTTTGAGTAGTCTAGAAATAGCCAACAAAGAATTTCCTGCAGGCACCCGATATTTTCTGCCAATAGAAGTGGTAGAAAATTTCTACCAATAGAAATTTCTGCAAGTTCTTTGTCCCATTTGGTGTAAAAGTGGGGCTAGGGAAACTTGTTACTACCAGTAGAACAGTGACACAGATGAGAGCTGCTCCTCACTAGCAGGACTGGGACTTCAACCTGAAGCAAATGGATGATGGCAGGTGAGCCACCATCCTAGCTCTTGTTAACAGAGAACTAGGAGTATCACCTAATGGTAGGCATAGTTACAGGAACACTGTAACAAAAACAGCTACAGTGTATCATCAATAATATTATTATGCAGGTAATAAGCTAACCTTTACTTTTTAACCTTGATTTGGAAGTAAATTGTTACGTTAGATGTTATCAATCACACTGAGATTTGCTTGAATGTAAAGAGAAAATTATAAAGCAATTTAAAAGATCAGTTAAAGATCTGGAAGGCACATCCCATGAAGATTAAAAGCAGAATTCACCATTAAAGTCAATATATTTGAACTCAGCTGTAGCATTAATTTTCCCTTACTGGAGAGAAACAAACAAAACAATTCTATTTTCAGGTTGGACAGTTGAAATCATCAAATAGTCAGTATTATCTGTCTTCTCTTATCCTTGTTCAAATCTTGTAAGTACTTTCTTAAAAACATAACGTGTTTCAGCTGTCTGTAGTGTGTAACAGTTATTGTCTTTCAAACTTCCCATATTCTTCACTGCAGAATACTCTTCCTATGCTAAGCATTCAAGCAACTCTCAGTGAGAAATGCTGGTTTTTCCTCTCACAAATTCTTTAACATTTAGAATACAGATTCACAACATAGGACCGAAGAGGTTTCCAGTTAAGAAGCCTTAGTGTACGCTGTTTGCTGATTGTTGTGATGTAGAACACTGTTAAACAACACTATCACAGGTTGCTAAGCCCAAGATCTAAAGATACTGATTATGTGGTTGTTAAAAAGCAAAGCTGTCATTTCATCCAGCAACAGAGTAAAACATTATTTTTATGTTATCAACAAGAATCTTCTGGGTAAAATCTTTGAATTAAACAGGGGATAGGAATTGTCATTTCAGAGAATCGGCTGCAGATTTTCAATAGCATTGAATATTCTTTAGTGTTAGTTGCCTGTTGTAACACAAAGAGTTTTAGTGAACATAGACAAATTCCTACTCAACTACAGTAGCTACCCAATCCTTGTAATCATTTTACTTCTGACTTCTAATAGATATAAATTATCCTTTACATAGTTGACACCCACTCTTCCTTTCAGCAAAGCCTTGCGTCCGAATCTGGTCTCCAACAGAGCTGATTAGCAATAAGGAAGTAAGCAGATTTACTTTTATTATGCTGCTTAATATTTTTAAATCTGCATCTTCCCCCAATAACAATTTTTAAAATAGCAAAAGTTTAATTTTCAAAGTCAACTTTTGATGTTCTTCTTCAAATTTTCCCCAGATGGAAAAATTCTCAGCATAACAAGGGAGAGCTTGATGTTGACAGGACTGAATATCCAAAAAGAAATATATCCATTTTAGTGACATTACTATATCATATTTCATAGCATATTATTCAAAGCACATTACAAGTTTTAATTAGCCCTACCATCCCTCTTGTGATGTTATTATAACGCTTTTACACAGAAAAAACCCAGACAATTAATTAACCCAAAGTCATAGAAAACTAAATGTTCGAAGCAGCATTGTAATTCCTGATCACCCTCACTGCTTACTCTGTGCTCTTCTTCCATGACAGCCTCAATTTTACAAATTACTGCATAATTGGAGGGGTATTACATTTCCAGTCATTTACTTTTGAATGAGGTGATAAAAATTTAAGCTCATAGATCTATAAAGCAAAATTTTTGCTTTATAGATCTCAATTTAACATTTACTTTTTGCTTTATGAATACAGCAAGTTTCTGAATTCCCTAGAGTTCCCTGTAATATTCTGAAAGGAGAAGTGACAGAGGAAACTTCGGCTGTTAGTCAATTAATTAGGTACAACGAAGTTCATTATCCTTTTAATTTTATTCCCTTAACTCTGGTTTACTTCTGTCTCCACCTATACTCATCAGCACTTAAGCCAAAGGCATGCATGATACTAATTAGGATACTCTACATAGCTGTGCACAGTTTAGACGTAAAATGTCCAACAAATAAGAACATCCTCCCGGCTCGGGAATTGACCTTGAACTTAGTTGAATTAATAACAACACAGGGTGAAAAAACTAATCCCACAGGAGCTAGCACTGCAGTGAAAGCCAGTAGGATCTACTGCAGTATCTGAAAAAAAGTAATTTTACAGACCTCAGGAAAAGATGTATCCAAGTTCAGCAGCCTGAAATCATATGTATATAGACAGCAAGTGATTTTAATTAGCAGGTTAGTTATTAAAAATTCATGGTGAAAGCAATCCTAATAATGCTTCAGACCTGAGGGGTTTTTGCTTTTTAACATAACAGATACGCTAATGACATAGGGTTATCTTTCATATGAAATTTTCATGCTAAATATGCTTGAAAACCTCTCCCAAACAATATTCACCAGCTAATAACCAATTTGGAAAAGGTGATATTCGAATTCAATTCTATTTTTTGATATACAGTCTTTTTAATGCACACAGAAATGCTTAGCATTTGTCATGTGGAGTGAAGTCTGTCTCCCCTCTCTTCCCCCCAGATCTCTATTTTCTACAGAGTTGTGAAGAATGACAAGTTGTGGCATTTCTGGGTCAACCTCACTTCATATGGTGCTGATTTTTGCCTATTGCTGTCTTTATTGGGAACCTTCTTGTCTTTCTGCATACTTTACTGTGAAATAGCAATGTCAGCTTGAATTTTGCCCCTGCCTTGCTGTAGACCTCATCTGGTGACACCTTGCCATGCAGGAGCCGGATAAACAGCTCGGTGCTGCCTTGGCCTCCTAAGCCTGCCTGATGCTGCACCAGTGCATCCATGGTGGGGTGCTTGGTGGGCAACAGTTCTGGAGACCCAGTTCAGCCCTGTCACAGGTACATTGTGGTCTGCCAGAATCTGTAGCTGTGGTATAGATTTAGGCTAGGGTAGATTAGTTTAAATATTAGGAAGAAATTCTTAATTATGAGAGTGGTGAGGTACTGGAACAGGTTGCTCAGGGAAATTGTGGCATCCCATCCCTGGCAGTGTTCAAGGCCAGGTTGGATGGAGTTTTAAGCAGCCTGGTCTAGTGGAAAGTGCCCCTGCCCATTGGAGGGTGTTGGAACTCAATGATGTTTAAGGTCCCTTCCAACCCAAACCATTCTATGATTCTATGATTTTATGATTCTATGTACCTGAGCAGATTTGAAATCAACTGACACATCACTTCCAGACATGGGATTTGCTTTCCCACATGTGTGGAAAGCAAATTTAAAGCTTGAAATTCCATTGTAATGTCTACATTTCAGCTATCGATCATAACCATTTCTTAGGAATGGTAAGATCCTCCAAGAATACCTGCAGGAGAGAGCAGCTTCCTCTCCCAAGGTTTCTTGAATTGTTTTTCAACTTCTGATTTTTGTTTTGATACAAAGCCATGCTGCTTGGCTGAAGTTTATAAAACATTTAAAACCCAACAGATTCTCAATATATATTCTTTGTATTTATTTTTTTATGTGTATACATACATACATATATATATATATGCACTATATATTCTATGAATGTTTTCAGAATCCTTTCTGCAGTATTCCCTATGTATAACATCTTGTGAAGGGAACTGTGGCAGCTTAGTTAAACCACTTTTACTTTAGGTAAAACACTTAATTGCTCTACAGTCATCAATGGCAATGACAACTTTGATGTAGAACCACTCAAAAATATAAACAAATTTCTGTGAGAAATATTAAACAATTTTTTTTGTTCAATTTGCACTGTATTTTTGTCAGCAATATAGAAAAAAAATTTCAAGCTGCACTGCTGCTTGCTTTCTTCTTCTTAACCACAAACCAAATAGTTATTGAGGGATATATGGATATCTTTTCCTTAGAGAATCACATTGGAATAAACAAATATTCTCTAAAGAATTGTCTTCCTTTAGTCATCTTTCTTTCAAAAACAATAAGAACAAAACTACTTCAGTGATAACTTTTTCCTATCACTTGAGATTTTTCTGTTAAAAAATTTTTGTTAAAGAGAAATTTCAGAACAAACGCAACTCAATTTCAAATAGATTTCTGATAATTAAAAAGACATGTTGCTGAATTGTTAGGAAAATGAACTTAACATACACAAGGGTGAAAAAAAAAAAAAAAAAGAGATTCCAGCAATAAGAATCAAAGGAAGGTGAAGGGAAGGGAAAGGGAGAGAGCACAGAAAGGGGAATGGAAAGGCTTACTCTTAAGGGGAATGGAAAGGCTTTCTCTTAAGAAAGGGAAAGGCAAGAGAAAGGGAAAGAATGGAAGGGAAGGGAAGGGAAGGGAAGGGAAGGGAAGGGAAGGGAAGGGAAGGGAAGGGAAGGGAAGGGAAGGGAAGGGAAGGGAAGGGAAGGGAAGGGAAGGGAAGGGAAGGGAAGGGAAGGGAAGGGAAGGGAAGGGAAGGGAAGGGAAGGGAAGGGAAGGGAAGGGAAGGGAAGAAGAATGCATAGCATACATAAATTTATAAACGCAAAATCAAGCACAATGAAACATACATATGTATGTACACACAAACACCTATAAAGACATCAGTATCACAAATCCAATGCCCCAAAATCCATCAAACAAAAAATTCTACACCATTATATTGCACATCAGATTTGCAAGAAATAGATTGTTTAACAATACTTTTTTTCAGTCATTACTAGGCTCCACTCAGCTAGATCAAAACTTCTCTCCAAGCCAAAGAATAAACCTGAATTTTCTCACATCCAGGCAAATTGAACAATGAAAGATTTTTGGTAAAGAAGAATCTATTTTTATACAGAAAACCACTTTTTAAAACTATTTTGTTTCCAATAGAGAGATGATGTGTTTGACAGAAGAACTTGTTCAGATCAGGTCTGATAGGACAAGAAGTCCTTTGGAAATGAAAAACAATGCTTTGTATGTCAATGGATACATGTCTAAGCCTAAAACTGATAGTCATTATAGTAATAAAAACAAGATAAAAAAATTGCAAACATGGAGAAATAACTTGGCAGACATCAAATCATGAGGAGCAGCAGAAAAGTTTGAAAGTAAACACAAGCAGAGCATAAAAGCAAGATTTATAGTTATGTTATTCAAACAGTGGTGGAAATGCAGCAATTGAATATTTCTGATGTTTACATTTACTGATTACTAAGGCAAGACAAGCAGATATATCATCATCAAGACACATTCACCACATGATTCACCTTGTAAGTGCCTGTTACATATTGAGAAAAACAGTGTCCATTCTAAAAGAAAAGGTGACATTTTTCACTTGACAGTATGTAAGCAGCTTACTACCCTCACCAGCAATGTAGCAATGAAATTCTTACACTAATTTAAATGGGTAAATAAAGCTGCTCACTGAGCATTACTATTGCCAAAGTTCAATAAGCCAAAAGAAGTAAGAAAAAATTGAGGGGTTTTTTTTCATATTTTTACAAAGCATATAACAGACTACAGTTTTCTTTAGCTTTCATATTTATTCCGGAAAGGTCAAGTTAAAGGATGTAATTAGTATTAAAATAAATTTTCTGTAGCTTATTATCTATCATGTTAAGGGATGTTAGGAGCACTGCCACCTGCTCCTGACTCTCTGTCCCTTGCCCGTGTGCAGGTTCAGCCAGTCTCAAAGCTGCACACGTAGCCAGAGACACACACACAGTGGACATGGACACAGATGGTCACACAGACTGACAAAGACAAGTTGCTGCCTTCAGCAACACCCAGATACAGGACTCACATAAAACCCAAGCACAGATGGCCACGCTCCCTCATTCTTCTGTAGTTTGTTGATAGCCCATCAACTAATATGACTGGTCAGGTTTGTTTCTTGTCATTGTATCCATGTTTGTTTTGTAAGGTCTGTTTCTCCACATATTTTGCTTCTGGTTCCCTATTTTTGCTCTTATTTTTCCAATTGCCGGGGTTCCCTGTCAGATAACCTGGTAATAAACAACTTCAGCTTCATTCACACCCTCACTAATGAGTGTGATTGACCAAGCTTAATTCTTGCCCCTGCTTCCTTCATCATTTGCCAGTCAGTTGTGTGTTCCTGTATGTTCTTGTTTCCAGGCACAGCTTCACATACTGCCGCTCCAATCCTTAGGATGGCACAAGCTGAGAATTTATTATGCTGTCAAATATCTGCACTATTCTGGAACTCTGCCTTCTTGACTATAAATAAAACACAGGTGTGCATCTAGCACAAACCAGGATGTGCCTCTGTTGTGTTCTGGCACTAAGTCCAGGGAACATTATTTCATCTGTAGTAGATATAATATTCAGAAAGATGGAATATCGTTAGGTTAGAATGACATTAATATGCACATCCTGCCCTAACTCCTGCATTGCAATGTGTCGCCAAAGAGTCCCTGATGGAGTATATCTCACCAGGCATTTATACACTTCCTTGGAGTAATGCAGTGGGATGACGAGATGCAACAGAGAAAAGGTACAGCAAGGGAGATTCTGGTAATATATTAGAAATAAAAGCTTGATTGGATAAGGCCCTGGACAGCCATACCTCAGCTGACACAGCTTTGGGTGAGGAGTTGGACCATGCACAACCAGAAGTCTCTTCCAAGCTAAAATATTGTTCGATTATGCCTGATTCTATCTCTATTCAGAATGTATGGCACATTTGGGTTTTTGGCATTGTCTTCTTCATGCTCCACACTAGAAAACATTGTTAAACAGCTTATCTTGTAATTTACTGGCTAATTTTTACAATGTCTGGTTTTCTCCAACAGTCTCAGTAGCTGCCATAGACAATCACAACTTAGAATGTCTTTCTCCTGTAAATGTTGCTGAGGAGTAAACACATTCACAAATCATAAACCTGTGTGTGTTACACAAACAAAACTGAAAATAAAATAATTGTTCAGGGGCCATAGCCATTACTAATGCCACTAAGAAACTAAACGATTTCTATTAAATAACCTATTGTCTTAGTGCTTATTCACCCACTGTTTTTAGCCCAAATATTTACTATTGTTCCTCTCCAAAGTAACTTCTCTGGTTTACGTATAGTTAATCTACACACAGTAGTAGTATGAGGCACACAGTAACCTCATAAGCAAAGCCATCTCGTGTTCTGAAGTTTAAATAATAAATACGAGCAAAGGCATACTTACGAAACAGACTTCCAATATTATCCAAGGAATTAGGAACACATTAAGTGGGTCATTAAATCACACACAATATTGAAGAATAATTTGTTATGTGGGCTTGTCAAACAAGAATGCTCTCTGAGCAGATTTCTACCAATAATCCTGCAATAACCCACTGGCATTTACTTTCCTATATGTTGGGGGTTTTTCTGTTTTTTGCTTTTTGGTTTTGGTTGGGGTTTTTTTTGTTGTTTTTTTTTTTTTGTTTTTTTTTTTTGTGGGAGTGATTATTCTCTTGACTGTAGGGATTGGAAACTATAGGCAAAACTTATTGTAAATTAAAATTAACATTATGTAACAAATTAACTAAGACAAGGAGACTTAAAAAACCCAAGATGTTATATCTAATTCCATGTGGCAGGGCAAGGATTTTGGTCCCTGGTATTTCCTGTATCAAGTTAAATGAGCTATGCAAGACCTTTATCAGCTTTAGAAAAGAAACCAAAGAAGAGATGCTTCCATATGGTTATTCTTGTGCCTCTTTAGGCCATCATTCAGGAGAGGAGAGGGAGAGAGAGGGAGACATGATTCATGACTGCTATTTGGAAAAAGGTACAACAGCTCCTCCTTCATTTCAGGTACACTATTTGACAATAAATGAGAGGGAGCAGCTGGCAGGTAAGAGCTCTGAGAATCACAAGATGCCTTTTAACACTATGAAATCCTACTTCTTATACTTAATTCCTACTTCTTATAACACCCATGTCGAAATATAAAATTAAACCTGAAAGCTATGTCTGTGAAAGTCTGGGCAATATAGGAGAAATCCTGAAATCAATGCAGAATTTTTTCTACATGGCTTATGCTAAGACACTTCTTTCTTGATTATTTCTGTATTTCTTCCATCTGTCAAAAAGTATTCAAATTAAAACACAGCTTCATCTCTTTCATGACGTTCTTCTGAATGCATAGAGTTCATCTGTATCACTTTCTAGGTTAATAATATTTGGCGTTTTCAGTTTATAAAAACATATATCATAAGTGAATAATAATACAAACACCATACCCTCCTCCCCCAACTATTTGGTGTAATCTAAAAACATTTAGAAAAGGAAAAAAATTCACATAGGGCAGTTAACCCAACATATGTTACAATAAAGTCATGCTAGGTGAAAATACATCTGATTAGAAGGAGTGTTTTATTAAAGCTGTGTTAAATACAGGCTTTTAGTTAAGATATTCATTTTGACAACAGTACAGAAGCCTGAAATTTTGCATACATGTTGAGTATGTCATAGAAACTATAGGGTTTTTATCTGCTACGTGTCCACCCTCCTCTGTAGGCTAGTATCCCTTGTCACATCATAACACCCACTTAGAAACTTGGTTTCCAGTTTAATTAAGGAACTGCAATTCTGTAACAAAAGACACAGCATTCTGAAATATTCACTTGGTAGTATGGCAACACAAATGTCTGTAAGAATTTTAGTTTTACTGAACCAGTGCAGAAGATAGAGGTAGTGTTTGTTTTCTTAAAGTGTTTATTTATCTTGTATGGATTTTAAAAGCTGTAGAAAAATTAGAAGTTTTCACAGCAATTAATTTAGTGAAAGAAAAGTTTCTACAGTAAATGTTTACACCTTATATACATTGGTACCGTTCTTTTAAACACACAGGTGAAAAGTAGCATGCCAAAAGTCTGACTGTTGAATTACATTTTGGGGGAGAAGCCATAATTATGGCCTTTTTCTTTATTAATAACTGCATGTTAACTGAAAGCAAACAAAAAAACCCCAACAAACTGGTGAGTGCTATATAATGTAGATTAATTTAACTCTAGGTCTGTTTTATCTTTCAGCGTTTAACAATGATAGCACTCCTACACAGTTGTGACTAGAACTTTTCAAGAAATTTGTTTAATTGACTGCTCGCTACCTTAAGTAGAAGTTGTCATTACTTGCAGACTATGACTTCCTTTCAAGGTTATTTTTGGGATATGGAATTAAAGAAGTGTCTGGACACACAAATCGCCTTGGTATTTCACACTGATGTGAATTAATGAACCTTCAACAATGGGAAATTTAGTATGTTCAGAGTTGAATGTAAATGCTAAATGGTTGCTTAGTAGAATACTAACACATTCCTTTTCTCCATCCACCTCCCCTCTCCCCTTCTCTTTTACTAGACAATGTGGTAATTACCAGTCACTTGAAGACTTTGGGAAAAATTACCTGCTGGTTAATGGACCTTTAAGCGCCTTAACATGCTCAAATTAGTGATAATATGGTTCTGTTTAGTAATGACAGTATCCATATGTCTATATATTGCAAGAAGTATGTCTGTAACCAGGTAGATGTTATTTTATCCCCAAGCAATCTGAAGATATAATAAGAGGGTAAGACACTGAAATAGTTTTTTAATTAGACACTTGTGGGGATTCCCTTATCATACTTTGATTTTAAATTGTTCATGATTAGATTGTCCATCCTGAGTTTTTACTCATTAAAATGGTCCTATTTCAGTAGTATTTCCCAGGGAGGAGGGTGGGGAGGAGGGACGGACAACAAAACAAACTCAAAACACCACAGAAATTTAAAACAAATAAAATCAAAACAAAAACCTTGCTAGCTCAAATATTATTGTCTCAAATACTCCAGTTAGATTATGAAGCTGAATCCCAGTGAGGAAATACAGCTGTACCATATAAAGTGATGAGCAAGTACTTCAGACTAAACATCATGAACATTACTGATCAGAATTTATGTTTCTAAACCAACGATATTTAATCTTACTTTGGGAAAATATGCAACAATTCTGGTTTAGTGTCCTGTCAAACATCCCACTGATGATGAGCTGAAATTTTTCGCTGTGGTCCAGCATATGACTGGATTCCTCAGCTACTAGTTAGTTAAGAATTACTTTTGCTGCTACCATTTTAGAACTTAATGTTATGGAGCCAATTCTGTTTAGCATCTTTATCAATGACCTGGATGAGGGGATCAAGTGCACCCTCAGTAAGTCTGAAGATGACGCAGAGTTGGGCAGGATTGTCCACCAGCTTGAGGGTAAAAGGCTCTACCAAGGAATATGGACAGGATGCATTAATGGGCCAAGGCTGATTGCATAAGGTTCAACAAAGCAAAGTGCCAGGTCCTGCACTTGTGTCACAACAACCCCATGCAACTCTACGTGCTTGAGGAAGCTGCCTGGTGAAAAAGATCTTGGGAGTGTTGGTTAACAGCCAGCTAGCTGACTATGAGCCAGCAGTGTGCCCAGCTAGCCAAGAAGGCCAATAACATCTATTATATGCAGGGAGGAAAAAAAAAAAAAAGAAAGAAATTAGAAAGAGAAGATGTTTCTTTAAATACCATAATTAACCAGCTGATAGCTACTCAAATTTAAACCAAATTTTCTATTTAATCACAGGAATCAAAACTACATCTAGAGGAAAAAAATGCAGAAAGATCTATTTATTCCTGCTTTTTGGGAGAGCACAAATTTCCTGTTGTGCTCCGACTTCAATCTCTGTTGAAAGTTGAACCCTGAAGCAAGTTATGTTACCTTGCACATATTATACAATCAACTTATTCCTGCCAGTAGAGAATTTTCTCAGGCTTTGTTGAAAGTCATGCTCACTTATGCTAACTTCAGATTACTTTGCATCTTGTATTGTATTTAGTCATTTGACCTGATGGAGTTCAGTGATTTTTGAATTAATTCCTAAAGCAATATTGTTTGCATAAAGAAGCAGAAGCTACTATCTTTATGGTCTTTCAAAATCATGCTAATTAATACAAAATGACCTAGCATGAAGATATCTAAAGAAACCATAAACAAACAAGAAAAAAAGAAAGAAAATGTAGCTATTTAAAAAAAAAAACTTAGCAAAAGCAGGCATACAAAATTACTAGACACAAAATACAGCACAGTGCTGGCAATGAGGCAGTCAGAAAAGGCTTCTAAAGAGTATTAAGGCAGATAAAAACTAACATAGAAGCAGAGATGGCAAACGTCTGTAAAAATCCATGGAAATTATTTCAAGGAGAACTTACATAATCACTTTGCCAATCTGGAATAAGCAGAAGAAAGTAAGTGAAAAGTATTTCCAGTCAAAGTTTTTAGTTACTCACACTAGTAACTTTTTTTTTTTTCACTTTGTTTACATAAAAGGAAAGAACAAGATCCCAGATTGTTCTTTTCTCTAACCCCCTTTTCTTTATAACCACCTTATCCACATCCACTTACCCTCTTTAGTGTGTTTCAAGCCAAGTTCATAAGAGCAAGCCTAAAGATAAGTCACAGATACACTGATGTCTATCAGATTAGTTCCTATTAGGAAAACAGTAAAAGAGCACGAAGAGGAAGAAATCCCCTCATTCAAACTTCATCTGTGCAGCACTGGGGGTTTCATGAATAAGAGTTCAGTTCCCTCCTCCTGTCAACTTACTAACCTTCCTAAATGCAAACACAACCTACTCCGAAGATGAATCCAGTTTTTTTGCAAATCAGCTCTTTGCTAGTTTGCAAAGAGCAGCAGAAACAAGTGCTAGCTACTGGCTGCAAAGTGATTCTGTTTAAATCTTTTCTGCTCAAAACTATTCTTGGGCACCAAGTGCTGGCTGCTGGAGCTTAAACACTTTCCTGACTAGTCACCAGTTGACATGTATTATGTACATGAATACATTCCTGAAAGTATGTACAGACTTAATTCAGCTCTTTGAGTCTGTTTGAGGTTCATAGCTTAAACCAAATCCTTAAAAGGTTGGATAAATCTTCTTTTAAAAGCTCCTAACCTAAGCTCCATCTTAGGCTACAAACCCTTGAATTCGTGAACTTATATCAGAATGGAGCAGTGGAATACTCAAAGAAATTTATGAAATACTAATTGTGATGATCTTAAAGGTCTTTTCTGACCTAGCTGATTCTACAATTCTACGATTCTATAGTGCAAGATCTCAGAAATCACAAAACCGATTTAAATTTAACAGTGCAATTTCTGAGATCTTCAAATTTATGCAAGTCCAGCTATAGCAGATTTCACCCATCACAGCGTTCAGTTAATTTGCCTTAGCAGACCATCATAAATCTGAGCCTTTTCACCAATGCATGTAGCTGATCTTGCTTAGATCTTCAGTTTTGCTGCTTGCTGCTATCCATTAAATTGCTAAAGCTTTTTCTTCATTTCATTTATTTCACTTTTTCCTCCATCTTACTCATTTAAGAAAATGGCTACAGGACTTTTTTAAATATCTGCAGAGATACAATTCATTAATAATTTGATTTTTTAAGAGGATTATGTCAACATTTACAGTTCATTTGTGGGCTATCATCAAAGCTTATATAATAGAAAAGCATTATTTACCCATTAGACCTTTATCCAGTAAAAGAAAAAGTAGTGTGGCTGAAAATGAATGTCTGTGTGGTGGATCATGTGAGAGGAAAGAATGAAAGGGATTCCCAATCCCTGTTAGAAAGCACTAAACCTTTAAGAAACAAACATCTCTCTGATGCATTAACAATGACTTTGAAGAATCATATTCTCTCACTGCTGTTTAACGATAATTTCTTAAGAGTTTTAGGGGATAGCTCTGCTTAAGCTTTTACTTTGCATTATGGTTTCAGGATAACTTCTTTCAGGGTAAATACTGATTGTACCAGTGTTCTTAGCATAATAGCTTCACAAGTATACCACAGTAAAGATATCACTAATACTGATGGCAGAACTTTAGGAATGAGAAATTCCTGTGGAGTTTAGAAACAGGCCCACACACAACCTTTCTACTTTACAGCATTGCAAATTATCTGGATCCTAGATAATTTTCCTTTCCACTCTCCCAGGTATATGATAAATAAGTTTTGTCAATAAACAAGTTAAATATTAATTTTCATAGCTTTCTTTCAAGTAGCCCAATGACAACTTAGTGTTTATACATTAAACTACATCACACTGAGAAATATTGGTAATATTTCCTGTATTTTTTCCAAATGGTCTGTCAGCTGCTAATGTATTTCTGCTTTGTCCATCAGTATGATACTTCTGTGTGCTCCAGTTGATTCCCCAAGTCTCTTCTGCTGCAATGATGTAGAAAATCATCTTCTGTAAGTCTGATGAATGGCAGGCATGGTCAGATGCTCTATTATGAGCAAACCCACTAAATCTTTCTTCTGAGCTGGAAGTGGAGATTAAACCTCATATAGCTGGTTCATCTACCGTGCAGATTGCAAGATTGATCCAAGCACATGAGTTCGCTCTCAGTTAGTCAGCTGCAGACCTGGGCACCACCTGGGGCAATTAAGAGGTGTATGTGGTTGTGTGACAATGTAATCCCTTGGGTGCTACAAGGGGATGCCTATTCGCCTGCTGGTCTTGTGAATTAACAGCCTAGTTCTTGCTTTCTTCGCAACTATTCCTCCTGTCTTCTTTTCCTTATCTATCTTTTTATGCTGTCATTATGCTTTAAAAACCTATTTTGTTTACCCTTTATAAAAAGCATGAGCAGTGACACTCCTGCCACATTTGTGACAAACTTTCCACTTGAAGACTCTTACAAGGCAGTGTGACAGCAGCCAGTAATGATGCCTACTATAATCTGTTGTGCTGAGCTTACTATCAGGTTTCCTGTTTGAAGCTGAGGTCAGCACCTTCTTTAAAATAAATTAATGGGTAATGATGTAAAACACTTCATGGGACCAGCTACAAAGCCTGAAATTGAGGTATCTGATGTTTAGATGACCACCGCAATGCTAAAGGAGCATTGGTCAGAAATCAGAATCAGAAAACCTGTCACAAGTTTCCAATGAACCTGCACCTGCAGACATTTTAGCCCTGGACTACTGGATCAAAAAAATCATCTAGATAGATGTGAAACTGCTGGGATCACATTCATGTTTGTTCATTTGACGCCAGGAGAGCTTTCAGTAATTTGAAAAAAGCTTTTCACCACTTTCAGAGTTTTGGGTGGTTAAATCTTTGTTCTAAACTCCAAAATAGTGCCGATTTGCAGGTCTCCAGCATCGTCTGGTATGAAGCATAGGTGCTGCATAACATTACATAGTTTTGTATGATTAGTCTGGACTTAAGTTGCCTCCCTTCAGGATTGAGACCAGGATGCAAGTGAGCCACCTCACCTCTATCAAGATGTCCTTGTAGTCACTATGACAGGGTTTTTTTACAGGTCTTAGACTGCATGTTATCTGTGAATGGTGTAGAAAAGGAATTAAATTTCTATTGTCAGTTCTCTTTTAATCTCCTTAAGCAAAAATAACCATGAATTAAACCTCTTTATGTGTGAAAATACTAACTGACATCCAAAGGCTATTGCAAGCCAGTTTAATTTGTGGGACATCTAATAGGATGAGATACTCTGAAAAGGGACTTGAAAAAGAGAAACCCCATCCCAAAGCTGGGCTGGCCTTTTAAAAATAAAACAAAACAAAACAAAACAAAACAAAACAAAACAAAACATTGGAATGATTTGCTCTTTCTCATACTTTTCTTTCCTTGATAAGACTTTCTATTTACCTTTTTTCTCAAGAAGAAAAAGTTTTGTTTTTTTTTTTCATGAAATTGAGATTATGATTATACCATGATTTTGTTGAACTAGTTGAACATAACATGAACATATTAATGCATATGTATATTAGTGGAGAAGCTTTACAAATGAACACATGGAACTTTGTATTTTACTTTTGCCTGCCCTGTGATTGTGTATACTGTTAACCTTTATAAAAAAAAAACTTACTTATGAGAGTCAATGGCGTGTAGACCCATGTTAGTCAATTCAACCTAAAAATGGAGGAGCTTGTGTTCTTCTGTACCTCTTCGTATTTCACTTTTTTGTTGTCTTTTTGACCACTAATATTCATCTCTCCTGTGAAGACAGGATGAGAGACTTGGGATTGTTTAGTCTGGAGTAGAGAAGGCTCCAGGCAGATGTTATTGTGGACTTTCAGTATATAAACAGGTCTTCTAAGAAAGATGAAGAAAGAATTCTTTGCCAGGGCCTGTAGTGACAGGGCAAAGGGTAATGCTTTTAAACTGAAAGGGGATAGATTTAGGTTGAACATACGGAAAATTTTTTTACGATAAGTAGTGAGACACTGGCACAGGTTGCCCAGAGAATTAGTGGCTGTCCCATCCCTCAAAGTGTTCAAGGCCAGGTTGGATGGAGCTTTAAGCAACCTGGTCTAGTGGAAAGTGTCCCTGCCCATGGTATGGGGGTGGACTAGATGATCTTTGAAGGTCTCTTCCAACCCAAACCGTTCTATGATTTTTTTCTATGAGTCTGTGTATATATGTAAAACATTTTGTTGTAAGTGAAAGTGTTCTTTGCTGTGATGTTGTTTTGAACAAAAGAACTAGTCAAAGAGTAAGTTTTATCTGAGGTGAACTATGGGAAATTAATTTTGTAACTTTTCTGATGTGATATTAACATGATGGGCTTTGTTCTACTTAAATGGTTTAGTTGTTTGACCAAAAAACAAAAATCAACTGCTTCAGTGTATAAATTGGGAAAATGGAGAGGCTGTTATCAATGCTTAACCTTTAAATTGTAATCTTTAAACTGTAATCCCCAGTCACACTGTGGCAGAATTGAGGATAACCTTCAAGTCTGAGAAGAAAGACATGTCCCAGTCATGCAACATCCTCAAGCAGACATCCAAAACTCATTTAGCATACCTCAAATCACTTTAGTTAAAGAAAAGTGCCTGGAAACATGAAGGACTTATTTACCAAAACTGTAAACCCCCACTTTTTTTCTCCAGACAGAAGGGATCATCTGTTTTCAGAAGGAAAATGCACAACAAACAAAGAAAAAAATCATCTTGCTCTATTCACACTTGTGCATGTAGAAGAACACACACCCAATCATACACACAGAGATCTTTGCATGCACCTCAGAATTGAAGTTCTTGTATTCCTTCAGCTTGTACTTCTCAAGAAAATCTGAAATTAAGAGGCTAACTATATAATGTTTTTATTACATCCCTTTTTATTCTTAACATATTAAAAGAGGGGTAACTATCTATCTGTATGTCTTTCCTTCATAAAAATCAGCCAAAATTACAGATGATGAAAAGTGTGTCTAACAAGGGTGCATTACTGTTTTTATCTTTAAAATGAGGAGTGGAAGTACTGGTTCATAACCAGACTGGTGGATTTATGTGTTGAATATGCCCAAAACTTTATAATTTGAAGAGTCAACACTTGGAACTAGCATAAAACATGCCAGAATAACATCTTGTCAAGTATGATGCAAAGACCAGTAACATAACTGATACTGAAATCCAGGGTCTGATATACCCAGTGTATGGGTACCCGCTTCTCATAACTTCTCCATCTTCATCCTTCAGCTGCCAAAATGAGATGGCAGTGTCCTTGGACTGTCCCAGTGTGACTTGCTACAGTCATAGATGTCTATTCAATTCAGGCAAACTATAAAAACTGAATACTAATGAAGCAGGGGAGAAATAAAAGAAAGATAAGACTGTGTCTGCACTACATCTCTTTACCTCTTCAAATTCCATCTAGGGTATATTTTCACTAGACCAAAGCTGGGAAAATAATAGCACATACTTAACCAGCACCTCTCAAGAAAGGAAATCAGTAAACCTGATAAAGTAAAGAACAAAGCCATATAATTCATTGTTTTCATCTATTTGGGTCCTGTATGCACCGGCAGCTTTGTGTAGTCCTGAGCAGCCACATGGGGACACATGCTCTCTGTTTGTGTACAATGAGCCCCCAGCCCTGTCCCTCGATGTCTCTGAACAGTCACATGGGTGGTTTCTGGCCTGATTCATTACTTTGCATTGTCTAACCATAGGGCTGTTGATGGGACCTGTAACCATCACCGTGCCAGTCATGTTTGGGGTCAAGCTCCTGGCTTGTCCTCTTTCCTGCAGCAGCCTTCCTGAAGCAGTACTGGGGCAGTCTCTTCCTGATCTTTGGCAACATCCCACAGCAAACCCTCCAAGTTTTTTGCTAATCCTGGATAAAAAACTGGATAGAACAGCTTGTCCAGTATTTGAATAAATTGTTCTCTTTCAGAATGCAGCTGTATTTGTCAAACCATGTTTCTGATCAACAATGCATATGACACTGAAATATTTTATTGTGGTTGTCTTTCAGGATAAAGAGAAACTAAGATGTAGTGTAGTGTTTGTCAAGGAAACACAATTATAGTAAATATGTTGTTACTTAAGCAATGGTTATGGTGTGTATTTATAATAGAGCTGCATTGTCATATTCAAGCATGTAAAAGAAAACACAGCATCTAGCTCAGTTTGTGTATTGGGTCCAGGTGCCCGGGTGCTGGCAGTAGGGGGATGCATGGGTGGCCTCCAGGAGGAGAGGTCAAAGGCTGCCCATTCCAGACACAGCCAGTTCCAGATGATTTCAGTTGGGTCCAAAACAGATCCACTGCTTAACCAAAGCTGAGCCCATCAGCCAAGTTAGAGGTGCTTCTGCAAAAACATGTGTAAGAAAGTGTAAAAATGCTGCACAGCAGCTGTGGGAGGGAGGAATAAGTAAAATGTGAGAGAGAGCCCTATGGACACCAAGGTCAGAGAAGGGAGGGAAGGAGGTGCTTTATAGGCCAGAGCAGATTCCAAGTTGAATCTGTTTTGCCTATGACAGTAATTGGTAAGTGATCTCTCTCTGTCCTTATCTCAACCTACAAGAGTGTTCATCCTATTTTCTCCCCTTGTCTTGATGAGGAGGGGAAGTGAGATAGTGTTTTGGCAGGCACCTGGCATGCAGACAAAGTGAACCCACTACAGCATGGCTATGAGTAGCTGAAAGTAAGAATATTTCCTAAGGAGAAAGGGAAAGATTTGTTTTGTTTTATTTCTGGTAAACCTGTTCTGCTGTTACTTCATACAAGTGGTTTCTATTTCCCTTAGTGAATATAACAAAGTAAGATTAAACATGTGTGATAACCAGGGGAACTGGTGAATTTCAGTGGCCCACTTCAGATTTGTGCAATTTTAATGTTGCTCTATCAATCAGTCAAGAACGAATATTTCTTCTTCATTAATGTGGTTAGTGAATACAGTTTTCTGGTTCATCAAGCTTTGATTTCACTAATTAACTATTTTCTGAAATAGTGTTTGTTTGTTTTCAAGCGTCCTCCCTCAAGTTATCAAATTCTCAGCGTGCCTGATTATTTTGACTGCATGTCTATAAATACCCATTCTCAAGTATACATGCTGGAAACCATTAATAATTAAAAAAAAAAATCCAAGAAAGCAAACAGAAAAACATGTGGTGATTGCTTTCATTCTGTCAGTACTGAATGAAAGTACTGACATTCTAAGTGAAACAAACAAAACCTGAGAATTTATATGGTTTTGGAAATGTGCTTTTTCCAAAGTGCGGGACACTCTTTTTTCTTTCTTCCCTATAAAAACTAGTGAAGCCAAGAGGTGGTTAGTATCTCTGAAAAGTGCATAAGTGTTAAAATACCGGATCAAAGAAAATAGAAATTAGTCTGTGCCTCACTGCTGCTGACAGGAATTAGTGAATGAGGAGGGAAGTATATCATACTTTTCCAAATGACGAGTTTTGGGGATTTCTGATCCAGAGGCTATATCTGGACTATTATCTGTAATAGCTTTCACAGAGCTCCAAGAATTTGTTGAATTACTTTCTGAATTTGTTTATATTTCTTGGCCCTGCAGCATCTACAGCAAAGCCTTCTATTGCCTCTGTAGATGCTGGGTTTGGAAGCAGAGCAAAATTTCTGTGGGTTTAGTCAATGTTTGCTGTCTTGTGATGGTTGTGATTGTTCTTTCTTTCGCTGTGAGAAATAGTGAATAAAACTATCTCCCTTTTCTTTTTCACACAGTTCTGATTTTTGTCAGCCTTTGTTTTTATCTCTTAACTGATTTTCTAAGCTGAAGAATTCCCAATTTTCTGAGAATTTTCTTTTTCATACAGAAGCAGTTCTATCTTTCTGATAATTTTTTTCTCATAACATGAAACATGAACATATATTGGGGTGTCAGGAACTGAGTTCCTCAGTTACGAGTTACTCCAAAAATTTTTTGACAAATACTCTTACTTTTTTAAAGGAATATATCTGCATTAACAGTTTAAGTGCAAATTAAGAGAGGCTGAAGATATGTATTTGTGGTTGGGTTTTTTGTGGGGTTTTTTTTGGTTGTGTTTCGGTTTTGGTTTTTTTTTTATTCTGGGTATTTGAATTACTTTTCTCCTTTATGTGAAATAAAACATATTTTAACGTTTTAGAATGGTTTTGTCCAAAATTCTTCTTCAAATGAGAAATAAAAAGTGAAAACAAAAAACCCACAAAAAACAGGGAAAAGAAGGTTTTTGTGTGAGTCTGACTGAAACACCTCAAATGAGTTTGAAGTCTTCATTTACTAAATGAAGCTCTAAGTGTCCAAGGTTACACATAATTACCAAGTTAAGGTTAAAACTGTAAGCCTTACCCGTGTTTGCATTATGACTCTAAGGGCAGATGTCCCATTGTCTGCAGTCACTGTTCCAACTAACTCCCATCTCTGTTGATTATTTTCCTTTCCTGTTATAAAAGAAATTCAGAGTTTTCTTGTTTTTAATGTTTTTCTCATTAACACAAGATAAAATATAGACCAGAGTGAGCAAGAAAGTGTTTATATGGTCAAGATGATGTGACAATTTCATTGCATTTGCACCTTTCCATCTACTTATGTAAGAAACATATCTGCTTCTACTAATAATATGCTTCACTAACCCCTGCAAAAGAAGAATACAGCTGATGTACTTTTTTTATAGCAGGAGAGTTTAACCCAAGCAGGATCTGCCTATCTCATGGGCATGTGGCTGCTTGCCCCTGTACCAGAACCATGCTCCTACTGAGCACCATGGTGGATACCTCCACCACTTACTTTCCTGAAGAGGCAACCCCCAGGAGCATGCCAATTTGCAAATCTGGCAACTGCCCAGAGGTAGCCATGAGGAACAACAATGCAATTCTGTTTCTTCAGGAAAGTGGCTTACAGAAGTTCCTTTCCTCTTCCCTGGAAGAAATATCAGACAGGAGAGGAGCCTCTATGTGCTCCCTGCTGCATGGTAGTTTTTTCAGTCTGGCAAAAAAAAATATGCTCTACTCATGTAGTACCCCCAATTTTTTGTAATACTGTTTTGTTTCTGTGAAACCAATAGTGCCAGCCACATGCTGATAATTTCAGAGTCCCAAATCTAAACCCCATGGCAGAATGAGTGGATGGTGTTGACGAGGTGAACAGTTTCTGTGGAAAGAAGTGGAGGCAGTCTAAACTTGTTTCAAGAGGATGTTGAGAAATCCTCCAGTGGCATGCGGCCATAGGCAAAATGCTGAATTAGAGTAAAGAAGACGTTAAGGGACAGAAACTGAAGGGACAAGCACAACTGTCAAGGCTCATTTAAAAGCAGACACTGCATAGCATGAGACAGAAGTTTAAGAAAAGGAAGACATGAAGTAAAAAATGTGCAGAAAGTCAGGAGAGAAAGGAAAGCAGGTGTTCAGGAGGTAGTGTGTGTTTACATAGGAGGGAATGGCGAATGGGAAGGCTGCCTTGCCTACTAGGCTATTAGGAGGTGGTATATAAGCAAAGACCAAAGGAAAAAGAGGTTTTTCATTTCATGTAAGGTGTCTTTTAAATGTGTGTTACTAATTTCTTCCACTACTCCGTAGCCATTCATTCCTATTTATCCTTTGTCAGCTGAAAAGGTATTTTTAACACTTTTGTTTGTTACAACTTACCTGTCCCTGCAGATATTTTTGTGCCCTCAGAATTGAATCTACCTGAAATCACGGAAAAGCCACACATGGTAGCTTAAGCTGCTGTCTACAGCAATGAGGAACTATATAGCTCTGCCCTAGTCCTAGCTGGATTACTAGCAACTTTGTCAGTTTACAGACTAATATATGTACATGTTGAGTAACATGGAGTACATGCTTTCTCACAAATGATCTCTGAGTTTTCTGTAAATCACTGTATGATGTTAGTGTTTGCATACTATTAATATTAGACAAAACCTCTTTATTGGAGGAAGTATTCCTGGAAGAGGTCACTGAAGGAAAAAGTCATTCGAAGGAAAAAAAAAGGTACTAACTTTGAATTTGTTGAAGAAAAGGGGTGTGGGAAGTTAGGGGAAAATACAAGCAACCAGAATCAGGGTAATAAATAAGTACTTGATTATTTTATCCCAGTAGACAGCTGTTCTGAAACCACTTGTTACAATAACAGAAGAATATCCTGTATTTAGGATAAAGAAAACCAGGATCTTTTTTGATACTGGATACAGAAAATTCAAACCAAGATGCCTTTTTGGGTATTTCTGTTGGTATGGATGTAGAAAGGAGGGGAGGGCAATCCTATGGATTCTAGATTCTGTATATTTTCTTGCAAAATATATTGTCATTATGAAGGGTGTTTTAAAATTTACTGTATATTCTCATCCATCTTTTAAGAAACGGATAAGTGAGCACACTCCATAACTTTTCAGATAAATTATTTGAATGAGACTGTGTTGACAGAAAAGAGTTTAAAAGAACAACTGAACAATTCAGTTCTGCTAGGTTCTTGAATATTTTACTATTCATCCCCAGAAGTCTTACTCTGCTATTATTAAGAAAAATTTCAGAAATACCTCTGATAGCAGTCGTTGAATTTCTCGCTATGTAGGAAAGAGGAGTAGAAGTGATCTCATTCAAATAAAACCTTGGTGGTTCTTGAAATTTTAAGGCATTTGCAGTTGAAATCTTCCTCTTCCATGCTATAAAGCTTTATTGAGCCTTCACAAATCTATTATTATTAAAATTGTTCTTTGAATTTCTGAATCACTGCTTTATAGGAATGAAAATCTAGTTCTTTTCCTAACAATAACAATGAACTAAGAACCTTGGGAACAGAAATTACTTCCTCACCCAAGGCTTGCAATAAAAAAAAAAAAACAAAACCTTAAGCAAACTTAAGTTAGGGCTATCATATATATACCAAATACACATACAGAACTGAGACTTCATCTGAACTTCAAAGCCTCTTTGATGTCATACTGGTAACATTCAGACAAATGGTTGAGTATAACAAGAAGCAATTGTGATCTGATTCAGAATGCATGAAAAGAATGGAGAACTTCAAGGAAAATTTCAGAAACTATAAACAGAGTTCATAGTTCTGCTAAAAATGGGTCTTCTTCATTTTCAACCCTTATGATTTCTAAGGTTCTGGAGCATCCTTTCCCCCTAAACCAACTGCTCTCAAAACTGGAAGCTAATACCCATCTGACTGTAGTGTATTAGGATAGACATCTGACACTAGAACAAAAGACGGGGTGTAGTGATCTTTCAGTCATTTTTTTCAATAACCCCATTAATAATGGGAATACTCAAAGGCTTCAGATCTTTCTAATGAAGTAGTTAGGGATACACCTCTTTCTTTTTGGTCTTTTTTTTCATTTTTAACTGTGTCCTGGAATTACCAGCATGGAACAGCACGTTTGGGATAGTTACTGACTTACCATGAGCTACAGAATCCTTACATCTACCAGCAAAGTGTCACCTGCAATTCCAAGTAGTCTAAAAAATGTAAGTTCTGTTAAATTTTCCCATATTTCAGAATCATGTTTAGTTTTGTAAATTAGTATACTCTACCTTACTTGTCAGTATTAAATGAATACGTTGCATAAGTCAGCCAGATTAGAATTTTATCCCTAGTTTGGTGAATAAACCACTTCTTAAACAACTTAAAATCCTCTATAGAAGATGATTTTCTTATTCTGTAATTTGTGTTCAATGATAATTTGATGTTTACTCAAAGAAAAAAGATCCTAAATTGTTCCGCTTAGTTTATAATTGATTTTTTTTTTTTTCTTGTGCAGCTTTTTTAATTTTCTTATTGGCTGTGTAAGGCTTTCATCAAAAAAACCAAATTTGACTTAGGCCATCTACTTCAAACAGAATTTAAAAAGTGAATATCAAAAGGTCTGATTGATCTGTTTTCAAATTACTGTAGTTTTTCCATCCTTCTGTAGATTATATAGCTTTATGCTCTGCCGAGACAAAGTGAAGCATGAAGACAGAACTCCAATAATGACAGATATTTTCCACTGTGTATTAATTTCTTTTTCTGTGACGTGACAGTTTTGTCCAGCTTAAATGACCTTGCCCAACGGCTTAGCCTGTCAAAGACCCTCTATTGCCAAATCTAGGATTTGTTTCAGAGAAACTAAAATATAATCAGATTTTAATTCTGTACCAAATTGAACAGCATCAGCTGTCATTAAAGTATCAAAACTCTTTACATTATCTTTCATAGAGAGAAACTAGACAAGTGTAATTGTGAAGAGGTCTGGTTTGCTTCCAGAGAGGTGTAGGTATAATTTTATTTTCTGTATACTCTAAAATTACAATGCCGGCTACCATTTTTCCTTACAAAGTCATTCTGATTTTCTAATAAGAAAATATAGTAGTTGCATAATAAAATTACATCAAAATTTTGAATGCATGTCATGTACAGTCTGGTGGTTTTTTAAATGGTTGGGAAGATAAAAATTTTCATGATGGGTTAGGTTAGCATCTCATCCACTGCAGCTTCCCTTCTTAAACTGAAGAGAAACGTGAATGAACTCCATAGTACAGGTGAGAGTCTGCCCTCTGTGTCACTTCTCCTTTTTTCAGGAATAAAAGTGTTTTAGGGTGTCTTTACTATCCATGTAGATATCCATATTTCACACAATATTAGGAATGTCTAGGCAGAGGCTCTGGATGTTCCAAACTATGGTAATTTGAACTTCTATGTTCTTGGGCATTGACCACTTCTTTTTCAAAGGGATTTCTATTATCATGTACAATGTGTTTGTAAGTCATGTCTCAGATTCACAGTGAAAAAGTTGGGTTTTTTTTCTACATTTTGCTGTTTTGCACTATAAATACTTTATCAGGCTTCGGTGGCACTAGTATTTTCTTCCGCTTCTTATCCCTATCTAAACAAGGAACACCCTAAGATGAAATTTTTGATGACAAGATGAAAACCTAACATTCAAAATGACAGGTATTTTATTTTTTAACTGTAAATATATGATTTTACAACATTTGCTAAAAAACTACTGAAAGGAACTATATATGCACTGTAGGTGCTTTACCATGTGTCGTTGTTCCATTTGCATATATGCTTATAATTGCTAAATTCAAACATAGTTGCACTGGAGTTTTTCATGGGTTAATAGTCGACACTGCCAAAGCCTTTTAAGTTTTAGATTTAGAGCTATATAACATGTCAGTAATCCATTAAGTAAGTAACTTAGGAGGAACCACACAGTGGCATAGGAAGCTGCTGAATCCTGTGTCCTAAAAGAAGCGAGGCTATCACAGCTCCATCTTCCAGGTCCAGCCAGCGGTGAGTCTGAGATGTGTTCCTAGTAGGCACACCTGTACAATACACATATGCACTTATGCATATACATATATACACAAACAAGCATATACACACAACATCTCATAATGCATCTCTTAACCTGGGAGGGCTAGGGCAGAAGCTTGTTCCCTTGACTGAGGTACCCTCACCTGCTGTGGTACCCCTGAGCTCCTCTGTGGGTGTTGAGATAGGCTTTTATCACATAATTCAACAGATATTATTAATCCATTAAGTTAATAATTACTAATAAAACCTGCTAAAGATTTTTTTCATTGAAGTATTTTTCTACTGTGATAGATTTTCAAGTTCTGGTTTTCAAGTTCACACCGGCGTGGTAAAACATGCAAATTAGCATTTTGAAAGAGAACAGGTTTCTATATCTATTCTTGCTCTGCTGTTATTGTATATGTCTGGCCAGATGAGCTATTGTTTAAGCCTTTCCAAAGACCTAAAATAAGAAATCTCAGTTAAAAGAAGGAATGCTATAGATGTTTATTTGGCCTTATGAACATCTTTACTGCCTATCTTTCCATCAAGCTTGGATGAAAGCCAAAATAATTTCTTTCTGAAAAGCAGATATGATTGCGTTCAAAATTGTTTGCTTCCCAACCAGTGAGCTGTTTCACCATCATTCCTTTAAAATGGAGGAGGCAGCTGTCATAGGAAGTCATGGGAAAGATATCCTGTGAATATTTCAGAGAGGCTTTCCAGAGAATTATTATTTCATAATTCAATAGGAGAGGCACACAGTGAGATTAACTGAGGGAAGACAAGTCTCCTTGCCTAGCAGTCAAGTTGGTGATGCATTTATATTCAGTTTTTACAGATTTGAGCTAACCAGAGAGCCATACTCTTGTCCAGCCACTGGTCAATGTGTTGTTCCACAGCAAAATTATATAATATTTTCCCTCCTCCTTCCTCAATTTTTTGGGTTATTTGCCCATAACTAGCTTTTTTTCTGCTTTTTTATGAATCATTCTTTTGAAGATATGTTGACAGAAGCTTCGGCAACTTTTTAAATTAGCCATGCTAGATTCTTAGGTACTTTCTTTCAAAGCATTGTCTAATAGAGAATAGGGAGATTAGAGAGTGTAATAATGTTCTTCCTCTTCTGTTCTCTGGTAGTAGCTGTTCCAAGACAGAGATTACCATTTCAAAAATAGTGGTTTTGCTTGCTAGCTCATATTCTTACCTTTAAATCAATCCTAAATCAACACTTATCTGCGAAGTACCATGCTCTGGATTGTGCTGTCATTCAGGTAAAATATAAAATCTGAGTGTTCATATTATAGTGAAAACCTTTTACGTTCTTTGCAAAGAGCTTAGGCTCCTAATTCTAGGCAAATTCCATTTTTTTTCTTGCCCGTATTTTATTTCACTGACTTTCTCTAGATGGTAACTCTGATTACATCAGCTCATTGTGCAGCTGAGTGATTGCTGTTTTTCTTACATCTGGTATTGTAGGTGGCTTCTATTTCAATAAATAAATAGTGTAGAAAAAATGTAGCAATGCTAAGTAATTTAAATTTTATTTAACAAAGTACATTTCTGTTAACTCAGAAAAGCTTACAGAAATTAAGTAGAAGAGCCCAATTTTTTTCAAGAGCCATTACTGAAGAGCATGATGGGGCTCTGCTAGAATGTTACTGATACAGTAAAAATAGTTGTGCAAATGTTACAGCTTTTAAACATGTTTAAAATTATGAAAAACTCCTGAGTCAGACAGAATTGAAAAAATAACCTTCTAGTCTTATTTTACAGTGTTCTCAGAACAGATAAGCCTTTTAATTATTTATTGTGGAGATTATAGTTTGGAAGGCAATACAAAGACATCTGCTGCCAATGTCGTCACACACTCCGTGTTCAGATCAGCTTGCTGAGATAGGACACATGCTTTCCCTCTCCAGAGATGTTGAAATAGAACATATTCTTTCTCTGAACTGTCATAGCTAAATAGCCATTTGTGATTTCATTTAAAGTGATGACTTCTTAATGCATTGTTCTGTACATAGTAGATTAAATTCTCCTCTTTGTCAATGTCAATAGGAATTTCATACATGCACCAGGGGAAAAATGTCTAGAGCTATATTTTTTACCTGTACACACCTGCATCCCAGTCATCTATGTTAAAAATGTGATACTACACACTGAATTACACTCTCTTCTCTTTTCATGAGTTTCATCCCCCCCCCCGCCCCCCCCCGTTAAGAAGTATTGCACACTGGGGTCTAGGTTGATGAATATTTGCCACCATATCTATGGGTTTTAAATAATATAAATATGAATTAAAATTCTATTGAAATCACAAAATGTGTTTCAGTAAGTTGGTATTCAAGCATATAGTATAAATACATATATATACACCAGTAGATTCATATATGTGATACTTACTTTGAGAGATAAAGACATTACGTAACCTTTTTCAGAAATATGTGTTCACTTATTACGCTCAACCTTTGCAAGCGTTGGGCAATCCTTAGTGTATCATTCAGGGTAAGCCAGAACAGGTTAAATATCAAAGATAAGTACCGAAACATATACTTTTCGTCCAAGCCAGTTATACTTCAACTGTTCGTCCACATGAGTATTTTTCTGGAATTCAATCAGATTAAACAGATTAAACCTCTGTACCCAATAGAGGAAGCACTAATAAGTGCTACAGGTGGAAAATGGAGTTATTGAGAATGAATTTTAGTCGCACGATTTCCTAGTCTGTAGGTGTGTTTATGGCGATGTGTTGGTATTTGTGGCGTTTCCAGAATCTCTTTCTCTATTAAAAGGGCTCCCCTTGCTCACATGACAGTTGCATCTAGCATGACTAATACACAGCAACTTTGGCTCCTTATGAAAAGGGAGTTTGTCCTTCCCGTGTTTTCCAGTCTCATCAGGCACTAGCTGCAACCCCATGAAGGTGTATTTATGAAGTGAAGACAGATGGCACACTTTAAGAATAAAATCACACTTTTACATTTTATCTTCATGCTTTTCTTCTGTCCATCTTTTCCATTTTCTCTGCTAAAGGTAAATCTAGTTATGTACAACCACCTATGCATTCCAGAGATTTTAGTTATAGATGGCTCTTTAGTTTCCTTTTTGTTCTTGTATTTCTTACAGATGCCATATTGTGCTTTTCAGTGTTTTATGCTGATCTGATACAGGTTTAAATGTTTAAAAAGCTTCCCAGATTAGATGCAAAACACCAACCGAACTTTCTGTTCTGCTCTGATCTTCTCCAAAAGTACCTACCCACAGAGACTTCTTTCATGCTTGAGGTCTTTGATCCTTTTAGCTTCGAATATATAGAAGGCCCAGAAAACTCAGCATTCACCGTTTGTCTTTTGAGTAGCACTTGTGTATTGCATTTATTTGTAGAAACAGCAAAGAGTAGCATTTGGTAGGAGACAGGACTCTAACAGACTGAGACAAACACAAAAGGTGAGGTCTATATTTAAATAGGTTCATTTAAAAAGTCTATTACAGGTGTGATAGCAAGCTACTGGTGTGGCAGAAGGGTCATTCATGGAAAAATATTTTCATTAGTAATTAAATATGAAGTTATATACTTATTAAAAAGTATTAGTGAAGAAAATAAAAACAAAAGCTAAGTAGAAATTACATTTTTGGTGTGCTGTATGTATACACTTGTTCTTGTTTGAGTCATGAGAGCTCTATTTCTAAATAACAAGTGTACTGCGCATTTGTGTCCTTGCAGTATTTTTGAGGTTTGTTTTTGAATGGATGCAGTCAAACAGGCATTTTTCTAGTACTTCAAATGTGTTTGGTAAAACATAATTTTTAATAAAAATTAAAAATAATTGATTTATACACAATTTAAAAATTATTTTTAAAAATCCTTTTTCTACCCTTCTTAATAGGTATTCAAAATTCAAATTTATGTGGCTTCTATCCTAACAGAACAACCACATGAATATCACTATCCTTGCTTTTACTGTGTTCCAAGTACACCTTTCCAATTTTCTATTTTAAGTCTGCTTTGTATAATTTTGCAATAAAACTATGCCCTTACTCCAATTTTAATTGTAAACTTCAACAAGGATTAAAGAGTAAAAAAAGCCCATGTAGTAATTGCACTTTCTTTAATTAAAGGCTTGTGTTGTGGCATGGAGAAAGAGAAGAAATACAGATTGTGCCACTCAAAATTCAAAGTAAAGATGTACATAATGTTTCTGGCAGTTCAAAGTGCATACATGGAGGAAATAGCAAAATAAACAAAAGATGCATCTCATTCTTCACTACTCTTGACTGACTGATTCAGTTCCTCTCTAGGCACTCTCAGGGATCATTTAAATTACTAACAAGTTTGGGAGCATTAGTAGAAAACAATCTTTCAAGCCTGATTCCTGAGGTACACATCAGGATATGTTTAACCAACCTATAAACAGTGTAACCTGACAGATGTATGCGTATGGCTGGCGTTGGTATTTCGTTGGCCACTGAGTTTGTGCTTGAAGGCAGGTACTCTCCCCAGCGTGTCCCACAGCCCAACTATCAGACACAGAGATTTGCCTGAGTGTGGTGGTGGTCACTTACCTAGGGGCACTTCAAGGCTTCCCCCAAGACATAACTTGGGTGCCTGCAGGTGGGTAAGCATCCTGTCTGGACTCTGCCTCTGGGGAAGGTTCACTTCTGCCACATCTCAGGACTACTACTGGGCTTCCCAGGTTAAAATTTTCCTTGTGTAAGTTTATAAACAGTAAATTAAGAAACAAACAAACAAACAAACAGGTCCATCTCCCCTACTGACCATCAACATGTATAAATTGCTCTTTTCTCATTCTGTCCTTCTGATTGTGTTGAAGGATTTAAAATTTTATATATATATATTAAAAAAAAAAAAAAAAAGAGAGAGAGAGAGAGAAGGTCAGTTTATGCATCCAGGAATTACTCCCAGGTTTTACAGGTCTTGAGATCCTGGAAAATGGAGAAATGGAGAGGGAACTAGGTCAGTGGAGAATTAAAGGGAAGGGAAGTATTGCCAACCAGTATTTGCTAGAAGTCAGTTCTTGTCAAAGGAGATTAATTTCATTAAATTTTCCTGTTATTGCATATGGAAACATGGATGCAATTTATAATTGGATATATGCAACATATTTGTCTTTTTTACAAAGTTTTGAATTTTGTGCTGGATGATGTCTTATTTTTAGAAAGGAGAACCATTTAAAGCACACCTGAAGCAAATTAAAAGCTATATCACAAATCTCAAAATAGCCAGTATAGAACAGTTGTTGCCTAAGAGGAACAACTGAAATGTCTGGTACTCTTCAGCTTGGATAGAAGAAGGTCAGCAGGGCAACTTTTAAGTACTGAAAGGCCATAATAGTCTGTGTGGGAACATTCGGCCAAGAAAGGACTAACACCTTCTACTGTCATCAGGTCTACAGTAGGTCCATATCTTCCTATTTGTTGGCTGAGAAAAGAGATAGTATGGGTCATCTGAAAAACGAAGGCTACTTGAAGAAGACATTCAAATGGAAAAAATACTGAGGAAAAGCTGTATCGTATCTCTAGCAAAATGGACATTTTTTTGCTGGCAGGAATGTATTGCCTTTGCTCTGCTAAGTTGCTTCCAGAAGAGACATAGTTTTACAAATAAACTTATCAATGTCACATCCTTCTTCTTTTAATTCCACATAAGACAGTTCTCATGACAATAAAATTGATAAAAATGAATTTATTAAGGTGCATAGCATTATGCGAAAAGCAAAAAAAAAAAAAAGATTAACTCCGAAAGGTAGTAAGATTGTGATATTTCTTCAGTTTGTATCTCTCAGAAGAGTTGAAGTTTAGGAAACTGTGGAGATAAAACAGAATGAAGCCTAGAAATGGCCTGCGGCTTACACCTACCCTCTAGTTGCAGAAGTCTTTGAATCCTCTAGACTCTTTTTTTCCTCATGGTTCCTTATCTTGCAAAACCCACCTAACTTTAATATTGCAATATTCAGTGCTAGTGGGGAACATTCTCAACTCCTTTCAATTGTAAAACATCAAAGGCAAAGAGAAGTAACACATGGAAAGGCAGATTAATGTCAAAAGGAGCACTTCTGAACTCCTTAGAACTCCTTAGATTTAGCCTGAGCTCTTTTGTTAGAACAGAAATAATGAGTGGAAAAATGGGATTATCTTGGGGAAAATATTACTTAATATATCTTAAGACAAAGAAGAAATTTAGTGAAAATAATCTGAGATATTTGCAACAGAATTTAAACAGTGTTGAGTGATACAAAATGAAGGTGGATAGCAGCTTAGTCATCAGTTTGCAGTAAGATGAAGCCTCCCCAAATATACAAATGTTGGCTGCACACAGCACAAAAAGCATAATATAAATCTGGAACAAGGTGAAATATCATATTACTTGATTTGTAGATTTACAGCTCATTTCTTGGTTCCTTGTCAGAAAACTATCGGCTGGAGGCACTTTGGGGAAGAGGAACAAATATAGGGCAGGGGTTCTGGAAAGAGCCAGGATTTCAAGCTTCACACTATGGTAAGAAGATTAAAAAGTAACAAAGTGTATATGTAGCTGATACATGTAAATATTAGGCAAGGAAAGGAACTTTTATCTTCCTGAGTCACTTCTTAAATAGTAAAGAAATAAAAGGGAAGGTTAGCTAAAAAGGAAGACTCGACAAAATAATAAGATAGAAACTTCAAACATTTGAGTTGTTTTATACTGTACAACTGTTCAGCTGCTATTAACTATATACAAAAGAAAGCAAATGCATGAAGGTGAAAATTAATAATGATTGGAGTTCTATCTTTTCTATGTAGTTCTACTTTGTAAATGACATTGTTGTATTTTGGAAAAACCAAACATCTGCATAAGTGCCCTAGTTAAGATTACATTAAGACCTACAATCAAAAGAATGTGAAATTCTTTTATTTTACTCATCAGTAATTTCATATTTTCTTCATATCTCAAATTTTTCTTTTGTTTTTTTAGAAGAAAAATTTTCACTAGTTTTGGTAGTATAGAATACTATGTCAGAGACTTTAATAGAGGATGCTTGACTATGCAATCCGTTACATTTTATACAGTGTGAGTGTTCTTAAATGGTTACATAAAATCATAGAATGGTTTAGGTTGAAAAGGATTAAAGATCATCTAGTTCCAACCGCCTGCCATGTGCAGGGACACCTTCCACTAGACCAGGTTGCTCAAAGCGACATCCAGTCTGGCCTTGAACACTGCCAGCGATGAGGATTTGATGATTATAAAATTGTTATCTGATTTTAATCTTTTTATTTTTTTTTTTTTTTTCCCCCGGACTGTAGAAAAAGGTTTTGGCTTGGTTTGGGGTTTTTTTTTTTTTTTCTGAAATCAAATTACAAAGATAACATAATTTTACAAAACCAAGTCAAATGCCATGTAACACAACATTTTTAAAAACATGAAAAATTATAACTTGGGGACTTTTGATAGAAGTGAATAGATGTATGTTCATTTTCAATAGGCAATTTGAGGCAGACAAGTTAATTTCTTCTGAGAAATCAGTGTACCCAGTGTACAGTGAACATTAGAATTCACATATTTCACTTAATAGGGCTTGAAAATTCTGCATTACTTGAAAATGGAAGTAAGTATCTCCACTGAAAAGAACGAACTTACTTGGAAGATGAAAAGTGATCAAAACCAAATAATCTTCTGCTTTGCTTAACAAGTTCTGTAAAAAGTCATCCACATTAATGTGGCATCATCAGATATAAGCAAGACTTCAGGAATTATTTAAAAAAAAAAAAAAACAAAAGAAAGTGTCTTAAAAGAAGTTTCTAGATCTTGCAAGGGTACATCTCCATACTTACAATTTGTTTTATATTTTGATCACCTCTTTTCATTAAGTATAAAATATGGTATAGTGATACTTTGGGTTTGCACTTACAAAAAGCCTGAGTTTGTTATTACATTCTGGTTGTAAAACAAAGCTGAAATCTTGAATGTGTCTAATGCTGTTTACTGTAAGCCCTTTTACTACTCTGATAAGTATTGTTCCTAAGCCATTATGCGCCTACTTTGTGTTTAAGCATGTGTAGCAGCATATTGAAATATGGAAGTATAGAATTTCTTTCAGAATTTGAGGCATTGTTTTCCCTCACTGTCTCTTTCAGTGGTGGTACACTTCCAGGACTCCATTGACTTCTGCAAAATTTCTTTAGCATGTACCAGTGAATGGATAAGGTAAAACTATTGGTGGCTATAGGAACATTGATGGCTCTTTCAGAGACCAGCAACCGCGTTCATCTCTTCTATTAGAGATAGTAGTGTCTGTGAAGCTCTTTTGTTTTTTTTCAGTCTTCCCACATCACTTCTGGTTACTGAAGTATCCATATGCGTTCTGATATAATCCAGGCTTGGGTTTTATTGGGGTTTTTTTTAACATTCTTGTCCTAGTGAGGAAGGGTGTTGTGGTTTAAGCCCAGCCAGTAACTCAGAACCACACAGCTGCTTGCTCACCCCTCCCTTCTTCCCCCCTCCAGCTCCCAGAGGGATGGGAAGGAGAATAGAAAGAGTTTAACTGCCATGGGTTGAGATAAGAACAGTCCAGTAACTAAGATATAATACAAAACTGCTACTACTACCACTGATAATAGTAATGATAAGGGAAATAATAAAATGAGAGAATACAATTGCTCACCACCTGCCAATCGATACCCAACTGGACCCAATCAGCAATCTGGGCCTTCCAGGTAACTCCTCCCAGCTCATATACTGGGCAAGATGTGCTGTGGTATGGAATACCCCTTTGGCTAGTTTGGGTCAGGTGTCCTGTCTCTGCTTCCTCCTGGCAGAATATGAGACAGAAAGTCCTTGGTGGGAATAAACATTACTTAGCAACAACTAAAAACATCGGTGTGTTATCAGCACTGTTCTCAGACTAAACCCAAATACTTCTTGTATTTGACCTTTGTAATTGTGATTTTTGCCACCTTCATGCTAGACTTTGGCAGTTGGTTACAGGTTACAGTCTTGTAGAGCAGAAAATCTCTGTGTGGATCAGTGGACAAATATAACCTGAACTGATGAAGAGAGGAAGACAAATATGAGAACTGTGGTAACTCTTCTAGCATCTTGTCCTGCCTTGGGTCACAGTTCCAGAGTTTCAGGTTGAGAGGAACTTGATGAAGAGCTGCCTTAGAGCATGCCATGTGTTATGAGACAAAACAAAATGTGACTCTTCAATGCCCTTTTAGTTAGAACCAGAACATTATTGGTAGCAGATGCTAAGCTGTGATACCTTTACTGCAAATTAATCAAAATCCATCCAAATGCAAATCAACACAGATCTTTGCAGTTAGTGGAAGCCATATTATTGTAGGAAAGATTTCTCTTAGCTATGAAAAGTGTAATTTTACCAGGCAACATTTCTTGTGGGGAAAACCCCTCACCTGTAAAATTTATCATATTTTAAATTAGTGGATCAAGGGGTTAATAACAAAAAAAAAAAAAAAAAGTGATTTCTTTGGCTGGACGCCGTGATCTTGAAAATAAATCCAGCATGCTTTTCTGAGAATTTTATGAATGCATAAGTGCATGGGTCTGAAAAGTATTCATCATCTTGTTTCCAGATTGTGTTACAGGTTAAAATATTTCTCTCTCCTCTCTCAAAAATTTTGGGCAAGAATATTTCTTTCATTAATAGTCTCATGTAAAACGCGGTGGTGGTTTCACTACAGTCTTTTACTTTTTGGCTGTCCTTGTTCAAAAGTTGATTTTATGTTACAACATAATGCTTTTATTTGTCTATCTTCCCACGCTCTGAAGTATTCATTAGGCTGGTACATTCTTGTAAAGACTATGGAAAAACACAGTAATTTTGCAAAGCTTTCTGGAATGATGAAATTTTCAATTAGTGAAGGAGAAACTGACCTTTTTGCTTTAAATACAGACTTATCACACCTCCACACTGAGCTACTGCATGCTTTCCATGATGTTTTATCGCACTCAGCCTGTTTTGTAGGTGTGGGTGGCAGGGTGAGTAAAACAATATCAATATTATTGTTTTTAAATACAAAATTTATGAAGAAGCTATATGGATCTAATGGATTTGTTGCAATTAATGTTTTCATTTATTCAGAAATTAGATTTCTTTTGTGTGATGTACAACCACCTTGAGGTTTTGTGATAAGTGACAAGGAAAACAAATGCAAAGGAACACAGTACTGTTCTAGAAAATAAGATAAAGAGATAAGATCAGGTAGAAATTACGTTGAGTCTTCAAAGACTATCAGACTAAGTGTGTGTTTTTCTTCTAAAGGCCCACTCTTAACCCCATATTGACAGTGGGATTCAGTGTGCTCTCAGCAAGTTTGCTGACGAGACCAAGCTGTGTGGTTCGGTTGATGCACTGGAGGAAAGCGGTGCCATCCAGAGGGACCTTGACACTCTTGAGAGGTGGGCCATTGCCAACCTCATGAAGTTCAACCAAGACAAGTGCAAGGTCCTACACCTGGGTCGGGGCAATCCCGGGCACTGCTACAGGTTGGAAGCAGAAGAGGTTCAGAGCAGTCCTGTGGAGAAGGACTTGGGGTTGTTGGTTGATGAGAAGCTTAACATGATCTGGCTTCAGTGTGCACTCACAGCCCAGAAACCAACCGTATCCTGGGATGCATTAAAAGAAGCGTGACCAGCAGGTCAAAGGAGATGATCCTGCCCCTCTACTCTGCTCTCGCGAGACCTCACTTGAAGTCTTGTGTACAGTTCTTACTTAACATTACTTAGCAACAACTGAAAACATCAATGTTATCAGCGTTGTTCCCAGGCTGAAAGTTAAAAAACACAGCACTGCACCAGCTACTAAGAAGGACAAAAATCACTGCTATAGCTGAACCCAGGACAGTATACACACATTATTGCATACCATGCACGTCATGCTCAGATCCCACATCTCTCAACACACCATCGCCCCTGTCCCATGTATACACATATATATACACCCACACCCACACACAGAGAAAGATATCATTCCCTAGTCCATGGACCAACCCCTGTATAATTGCTGAATTCATCCAGTCCATGATGCCAGGCTCCATCTCTTGTAATAATCTTTCAGGGCTGGAGGGACGGTGTGTAGTGTTGGGTTGTTGCCTGCTTATGACACCGCCAAACTCGTCTGGTCACTGCTGAGCTTATCTGGTTTCCTCAAAATTCACTCTTTGTTGAGGTGATGGTCAGAGGGAAGTCAGGGTCAATTGCTGGTGACCTGAAGATATCTAGCTGCTAGGCTATCAAAGTGTTATAGAGCAGGCAACAGCGTACAATTGAGTTCATTGGCTGTTTTCCCTCAAAATCAAATCCCCTTGAGGTACACATCGGACTTCCCCATCTTCCCACATTACCCACCAAGTATATCCAGGTCCCTGAGCACAAGGAACCCCACAAGTGGGTTTGCCTTTGCCTGAAGCAGGAATAACCCAGACTGTCTTCCCCAACAAATTCTTTATGTGCACCACAGGAACTTTATCCCCCACTACAGTACGTAAAAGTTCTGATTGGGCTGGGCCAGCCCTGTTGGCAGATCGCCTAGTGTTGACCAACCAGGTGGCTTTTGGTAAATGTGTATCTCAGTGTTTGAAAGTCCCACCACCCATTGCTCTCAGTGTATTTTTTAACAGCCCATTGTACCGTTCGATTTTCCCAGAGGCTGGTGCATGGTAGCGGATGTGATATACCCACTCAATGCCATGCTCTTTGGCCCAAGTGTCTGTAAGGTTGTTCCGGAAATGAGTCCCATTGTCTGACTCAATTCTCTCTGGGGTGCTGGTCAGGGCCTTCCTTAGGGACTGTAGTGGTAGCGCAAGGGGTAATGGCTTCAAACTTAAACAGGGGAAGTTTAGATTAGGTATAAGGAAGAAGTTCTTTACTGTGAGGGTGGTGAGACACTGGAATGGGTTGCCCAAGGAAGTTGTGAATGCTCCATCCCTGGCAGTGTTCAAGGCCAGGTTGGATGGAGTCTTGGGCAACATGGTTTAGGGCAAGGTGTCCCTACCCATGGCAGGGGTGTTGGAACTAGATGATCTTAAGGTCCTTTCCAACCCTAACTATTCTATGATTCTATGATTCTATTCAGGTTAATAACAAAACCCAAATCAGGCTAATGAATTTTAATTTCTTGTGCTGTTAATACAAAGAGCTACACTAACATTTTAAGACCAATGATTGTGAAGAATACTACTGTATGCATAGCAACACACAGATTTCTTGCAACATAATTGAACTTTGGTGTCAAAGAAATGGATATTTTTGGTTTAGTGCTTCTCTAACTGATGACCTTTCGTTAGAATAGCCAAACAGCACTAGTGAACCTGATGCTCTGCACATGAAAATCTGAAAGAAGCTATTCCATCTTTAAAAAAAAATGAAAATGCACTCGTTGTCATCTCAATCAGATGACATTGTAACAGTAATTATTCAACATTTTATGTAGAGAAAAAAACTATAGAGAATTTCCTATTGAGATCTAGAACTTCCATTTTTCATTTCTTGATGAAATCATTCCCTCTTGATTTGAAATCGCGACCTTTTTATATTTTCTCACAGGCTATAATGAAGATAATAGGGGAGGATGGCAGGGGAAAAACCCAACTCTGATACCTCAGAGTATGTTAGATCCAAAGCAAGCAGGGAACAGAGAAACTGACAGTCTCAACAATGTAGGTATAAAAGATGTTTGCTTGTCAGAGTTGCGTTTAATAGAGTATCTTCAGATTTAGATAACAAAGCAAGGGAACAGTGGATGAAAATATCAAGGAAATATTGGTAAAATTGCTACTAAATGCTTTAATGCTTTGTAGCTTTACTCTTTAAACACTTTAGCTTTTGCCTTGGTTATTCCGCTCTCCTTGTATTATTTTACTTTTTTGTCAGGGTTTAAGCCCAGTGTGGTGGGTGGACCCTGGCTGAACAACAGGTGCCCACCAAAGCTGCTCTATCACTCTCCTCCTCAGCTGAACAGGGGAGAGAAAATCTAACAAAAGGCTCATGGATCGAGATAAATACAGGGAGATTTCACTCACCAATTACTGTCACCAGCAAAACAGTCTTGACTTGGGGAAATTAGTTTAATTCATTACTAATCAAGTCAGAATAGAATAACAAGTAATAATCCAAAACCTAACCTTGAAAATATCTTCCTCCCATCTCTCCCTTCTCACTGGGCTCAACTTTATTCCTGATTTTCTCTACATCCTCTGCCACAACAGCACAGGGGGGACAGGGAAAATAAGTTGTGGTCAGTTGTCTCTGCCACTCCTTCCTCTGCAGGGGATGGCTCCTTACACTCCTCCTCTGCTCCAGCATGGGGTTCTCCTGCAGCAGACAGTTCTCCATGAACTTCTCCAATGTAAGTCCTTCATGAACTGCTCCAGCATGGGTCACTTCCACAGGGGGCATCCTTCAGGAACAGGCTGCTCCAGCATGGGTCCCTGTGAGGGCACAAGTCCTGTGGCAAACCTGCTCCAGTGTGGGCTCCTCTCTCCTGTAGCAGTGGGGTCACAGATCCTGCTAGGAGCCTGCTCCGGTGTGGGCTTCCCCCAGGGTAGCAGCCTCCTTTGGGCATCCACCTGCTCTGGTGTGGTGTCCTCAATGGACTGCAGGGGGATATTTACTCCACCATGGACCTCCATGTGCTGCAGTAGAACAGCCTGCCTCACCGTGGTCTGCACCACGGCCTGCAGGGGAACCCTTGCTCAAGTGCCTGGAGCATTTCCTCCCCCTCCTCCTTTGCCAACGTTGGTGTCTGCAGGGCTGTTGCTCTCTCAGATGCTCACTTGCCTCTCTGTAGCAGCCATTCTGCAGGGCTTTTTTCCCTTCTTAACTATGTTACCCCAGAGGTGCTACACCATCACTGATAGGCTTGGCCTTGGCCAGCTGCAGGTCTGTGTTTGAGCTGGCTGGCATTGGCTCTCTCTGATATGGGGGAAGCTTCTCACAGAAGCAACTCCTGCAACCCTCCTAGTACCAAAACCTTGCAACGCAAACTCAATACATCCAATCAACAACTAAGCACCATGCAGCCACTTGCTCACTCTTCTCCAGTGGGATAGGGGAGTGAATCAGAAGAATAAAAATGAGAAAACTTGTGGGTTGAGATAAAGACAGTTTAACAGGTAAAGCAAAAGCTGTGTCTGCAAGCAAACCAGAGCAAGGAATTCATTCACCACTTCGCATGGTCAGGCAGATGCTCAGTCATCTCCAAGACAGCAGGGCTTCCAAACATCCTCCGCTTCCTTCTTCTGCCTTCATAGCTTTATATGCTAAGCATGATGTCATACAGTATGGAATATCCCTTGAGTCAGCTGGGGTCAGTTAGGGCTAGCTGTGTCCCCTCCCAATTTCTTGTGCAACCCCAGCCTCCTCGCTGGTGGAGTGGGCTGAGAGGCACAAAAGACCTTGACTCTTTTCTTCTTTTTTTTTTCAAGCTTTTTAAACACTACTCGGCAATAACTAAAACATTCCTGAATTATCAACACAGTTTCTAGGACAAGTCCAAAATGCAATCCCACACCAGCTACTATGAAGAAAACTAACTCTATCCCAGCCAAAACCAGCACATATCTCCATTGAGGTAGTGATGTTTAACTATCTCCAGCTCTGCTTCTTGTTTCATAGGAATTTACTGGTTTTATATAAACAACATGTCACCTGGGAGGGTCAAACAGGGAGAGACTTATTTATTGTCTGTGGTGGCAGTGGCTGAGCGCTGTGCTGAGACCAGTTGTGATTTGTGATGGGTTTGACCGTGTCACGGCTTTCTGGAGCTACTTCAACTCATGAAGTCAGCAAGCGCTGCTGCTTCAGGTCCCTCGTTCCTCCAGTCCTTTCCCCTTCCATGCCCAGGGCCCTGAATTAAGAAATAGTGAAACTGAGCATGGGAATGGAACTAGATGATCTTTAAGGTCCCTTCCCTTCACAAACAGTTGTGATTGTTTCTGTCCAGGATGGCTTTCTGCCTTTTGCCTCCAGGGGGCAGTGTGTGCAATGCGGTGTCGGTTAAACCCAACATCTCCACCCATTTAGGCTGCAAGTATTTACCCTTATCTGTACCAATTTGTTTCTTCTACACACCAGAAAGTACCACCCTTATTAAGAGAGTTCATGCCAACATCAAATGATAGAAATTATGGATACAGTCTTCTTTTAATAAATACATAATTTTAATTGATAAACCCATGTATTTTTATGACTAGATCTGAGTAATCCAAATAATCCTTATTTAAATTTTTTCCATGCATTTTAATATACACATTCACCTATTATTCATAAGTGGTTTTTGAGCATTTCACCAGCATCACAGATAATTCTGAAAAAATGTCTTGATGAAGTTTTGGAATTGGCTTGAAAAGAGTATGTTTAGTGCCATAGCTGAAAAATGTGGGGTAGGTAAATCTGGTGCTTGCCTATACTTTACAATAAAAGCAAATTTTATACTGGCAATGAAGCACTGCCCTGTGCAAGCTGAACACAATTTTCTAACTTTCTTACTCATATCTCTTCAAAGTGAAGAGATACTTCTTTCTGTGTTGATTGTCTTAAAGGTTTATTGTTTGCACTCCAGAAATATAAAATCATTTTAATGTCATCATAAACTTTCTTTGTGGTATTTTGAAATTTAAAGTCCAGCCTGTTGATTGATAGAATCAAGATATCTCAACCCAGTAGGTTATTTTGAATCAAAGTCACCATGTTTTCCGTCATATTTTGATGCATACATTCCTTTGACACCTTAACAGCAAACAGTATGAAACAGGTTCAGCTCTGCTGAATGTTTACTATTAACAACAGGAGAAAAATCTTTGATCAAAGCCACAGTATAAAAGCATAGCACTTGGTTTGTCTGTGACATAGTCTAGTTGATGCCTGGCTTGATCTTGATACTGCTTTGGGTAGATGGAAATAAAAATGGACAGCTTAAACTCATCTGATATTAACAGAGTCTATGTTAATATGGGGGTTTTTTGGCATAATGTAATTTCTTATGTTCTTACAGCAACTTTGAAGGTTCTTATTAATAAAAAACCCAGAATGAATATTGTTTGTTGAGCTTTGTTTCTGTGTAATAGAGGACATTATGAAGACCCTGTAAAAAAGTGTTATGCATATTTACCTTGTAAGAAGTGCGAAATCTCTATGAAGCAGAACCAGACAGTGCCGTAGGTAAAACATAGAAATGGTACAACCTCTTTTATTTGCTTTTTTAAGTCTAAATTTTCATCAGTCACCCGCAGGTTGCTTATAAGGAAGAAAATCCTTCTATCTTATTGTTTTCCTTTGAAATGGTTTCGAAAGTTGTTGCTGTCTAGCGTGTGTCCATACCAGTAGTGCTATATGCTCAGTTCTGTAAGGAAGCAGTACTGCACAGTATCTCTTTCAGACATGTTTATATATTTATCTACCAGTTTCCATCTAGAAGCCTCAAATGAACACTCTAGCAGCAAAATTTAAGAACATGTACATGCCTACAGTTTTGTTTATACAGACATACAGGTAGAATGCAGTTTGTAAATATATGTGCATACATATCCAAATACATTAAAGTGTAGATCTGTATCACATGTTTAATGCCTAATACTACCTATTTCATGTTTTTACAAGTAAAAAACCTAACTGAATATTCAAAAATTGTGGAAGATGCATAAATTAGGCTTAATCTTTGATTTACATAGGTGGACATGGATTGAAATGAATGATGCTTCAGCTGTTTATCTATCTCAGAAACTGTCATAAAAATGTTTATTCGAAAAGAATAAAGCTTTCATCATATAATAAGTATCTGTGAAGAGACTTATTACAGAAAGAATTCTGACCACTGATACAGTGCAATTGTGTGCTTTCATTCTTTCAGTTACAGTTTTCACTCTATTAGGTATAAGCCACCATTTGTAACCAATGAGATGTCTGAGAGCTATTTGAGACATATTTTCTTGTCTTTGTCTATGCACACTGTAATTTACTATGGATTTGAAAAATGAATGTAAGTGTGCCCTGCAATTATCTCCTCTCAAGAGGATTGCTACTTTACACATCCTCATGGGATCAACAGTGTAGCTGCTGTTGTTTTGGTAGCCAAATTGGATAGTGATGAACACTGCAGTGCATTATAAAGAAGTTAATTTTGAGACTGTTATAAAGTTGTGGTTTTATTTTCACTCTCTTCTGTCATGATAACTTCAAATTTTAAGTGTACTATCTAATTTAACTGGGCAATGCCCACTACTAGAGTTGAGGGTGGCTGACCATTATTGGTAGGCTTAATTATTGGTAGGCTTTTAAGACTACTTGTTTCGAGTAGCAATCTTTTTCTCTGTGTGCTTTTCCATGAAAAAAACAAGACAGGTTAAAAAAAGAAATAAAAAGAGAAAAGAGAGAAATCTCTTTTGCATATAACCTATTATTTTCATCATATCAGAATTCTTTCCATCTCAATTGGATTTAGTATCCAGGTCCCAAAGGAAAAGAAGTAAACATGTTTTCTTCTTAACTTTTTTTTTTTTTTTTTAATACAGTGTTTTCTGGATTATTCAGAATGAATTGGTGATAAAGTTTGATCTAAATCTCCCAGCAGTAAAAATGTTGCAATTTTTATGCGTTTTATCATACAGATTTTATCACTTTCATATGAAAATGGGTCATTCTCTACTAACCCACTGTCAAAGCATGACATTTTTACTATCACTCTTACACCCATAGTACACTTAAATTTGATTTATGATAACATTTTGTAGTATGTTTGTCCTTAGGAGGCTCCAAGCAATGAGAAAAAGAATACCAATGTCAATTGCTTGAAGAAAAAATAAAACAAAATAAATCCAACAAAACAAAACAAAACTCAAACACTTCCATGTTGATTATCTACGTGTAACTGCAACAACAAAAATGAACATCTTTGTTCTGAGATGTTCTTAAAACTCCCGAAGGAAATAGAGGAAAAATATGAGAAATTGTCTCCCTTAAGAACCTCAGTGCTTTAAACACAAGATAAAGAAACAAAACATCCAAAATAGCATCAAACAGCTTTTTTATTAATTTACTATTGACCTTCATCCAGATATGGTCTGTGCTTATACTGCTGTCCTTTTTCCAAATGAAGCTGTCAGAAATGAAGGCTATCCACTGAATATTCAACACACCTGCATTTCCTCGACTCACTAATGATTTTAGATGACTTGAGTTTTGACTGTTGAACTAGGGATAGCTGTGGAAGTGAATTAACAGTTGGAAAAACAAATTTATGTATTTCACCTGAGCATTGATCCCTTTAAATCAAGGTAATTCAGATGTGTTCTACCATCTGCAAAGAAGTTAGCTGTTCAAAATCCCTGTCATTTGTGAAATTTTATGTGTACAAAATGTTTTCTTTAGGGCATGTATCTTCAGGGGAATCTATCTGGAAGTGGTTAGGCATCTCTTCTTCAGTTTGATCCTTCAATCTTCAAATGTTATTAAATACCTGAGTTATGATGTCTAAATGGCTTTATCTATCTCCTTTAAAAGGCAGGGCATTTCAGAAATTTAGACAGTAAAATATAACTGGAATTTTCAGTAGAAATCTGGAAGCAAAGCACTGTGCTTAACTGAGAGGTTTTCTTTCTTTTTGCTTTTTATAGTGTGACTTAGTATTCATAAAGGAGGCAATTTAGACCTCCTGAGTCCTTTAGAAGTACATAAACAGTTTTTTGTCTTTAAAAATGAATTAGATGTCTTGCTCTGTTAGTAGCTACTGTTTAGAATATACAGAACTAATTGTTCTAAACAAATGAGTGTCAACTGAGAGAGTTGGGGCTGTTCAGCCTGGAGAAGAGAAGGCTGCGTGGAGATCTCAGAGCAACCTTCCAGTATCTGAAGGGGATCTATAAGGATGCTGGGGAGGGACTCTTCCTTAGGGACTGTAGTGGTAGGACAAGGGATAATGGCTTCAAACTTAAACAGGGGAAGTTTAGATTAGATATAAGGAAGAAGTTCTTTAGAGTGAGGGTGGTGAAGCACTGGAATGGGTTGCCCAGGGAGGTTGTGGATGCTCCATCCCTGGCGGTGTTCAAGGCCAGGTTGGACAGAGCCTTGGACCACATGGTTTAGGGCAAGGTGTCCCTGCCCATGGCAGGGGGGTTGGAACTAGATGATCTTAAGGTCCTTTCCAACCCTTACTATTCTATGATTCTATATGAAATAAAAAAATATATCTGTGTAGCTTTCTAGATGCTATATATCAAGTAATAGGCAGCAACAATCTGTTGCAAAACTGAGGTCTTTATTTAGTCAGAGATCCTGTCTTGTCTTCCACAAACGTCCTTATGTTTCCTACTGTGTGCTTTTAACAAGTATATACTCAGTGACTCCACCAAACTGCTCTTCCTCCCAAAAAAACCCTTTGAAAATCATAGTCATACAGTGTTTACCATATTATGCACATATTATTCATTAGTAATTGCACAGCGATTTAAGAAGGATATATCTTTTGCTTAGAAACATATAATTACAGCATCTGAGGCACAAAGGGTCTACATTAGCTGGTAGAAATTTGAGGTAGAAATTGTGGTAAGGCTCAGGAGTTTTTTGAATGTTAACAATTAGGTTGCAGTGATGCAGATATTATGGAGCTTTAGTCTGCAAACATTTACTCCTGTAATGTGTCTTTATTCTTGCTGCTAGCTTAAATCAGTGATCTGAAACATGACCTACTTTATTTAATATGAATTTATGCAGGTTGGGGTCAGATTTCTAAGGTGACATTTTACTTTTATTTTTTCATATTGTCATTCCTTATAAGCAGTAGATGCTCCCAAGACACCAAGAACCATTCACTCTTTGATTTTTTGAGTATCCAGTCTGATTGAGTCTCAATTTCTGATACTAATGGAGAACTATGTTTTCACAAATTAGGATGATTCTCTCATATTGTTTCTATGAGAATTGTGTCCTTCTGGACCTTTTCAGTTGTGTTGTTTAACTTTTTCAGTTTTCAGCAATGAATGAAAAAGAGAGTGAAAAAAAGCCTTCCTGAGAAATCTGTGTGTGTCAAGAACAGCTTTCACCTCTCTGGTTCCGACAATTTTGACAGAGATTTCAGCAGCAAAAGATTCCTGATATTGTAATGAAATTCTGCTCAACATACAGGAAAATGTGAAATATTTCTGAGCATATTCTTGTAACAGCAGAAAACTTACCATAGATATGGAAATCCTATATTCAAGTCCCTCCCTCCAATATATCTCACTTCGACAAAGAATCTAAAAAAATAACAAGATTACTCTGTGTTTGGGACTAAATTTCTATATCTGTTTGTTTTCAGACATAAAGATGGCTGTTTATTTATTGGATCAAAAAGCAAAAATAGGTACTGTCTTGGGGACCTAATGTCTGGGTGTCAAAGATTTGGATCTTGCTCCAATTGAATGTCTTAATTATCTGTACAATGTAGAACACTCTATCAAGATACACTAAGAGAAACTATATCTAAACAAGGCCCCAGCATGCAGCAAATGTTAATTTGCTGTGGCATATATGCATTAAAATGGTTACTAGTAGCAACATCAAATAGAATCCTTGATTTGTAGCATTGTTAAGGTCAGGATTCATAATTATTTATGGTATATCAGGCATGTAATTATTTCAATGTATATTCAAATCTGATTAAAGAATATGTTTCAAGGACGCAAGATTTTTTATGAAATGCAATTATGCTAATAAATAAAATAATCAGTATGATGCTCATACTAACCTAGAAAGAATGAATTAATTTTTATTTTCTTACATTTAATCTTTCTGTTTCTAATGAAAATTCACCTACTTTATCATGTGGGGAGATTTTTGTGACAGTAATCCCTCACTGTTATTCTTTATTCTCCACTCCTCGTATCTGCTTGAGTATAAGACTGGTGCAGGTGGATTTTTATTTATTCTTAGAAATAGAAATCATCCTGCACATTTGCTTTTGCAAAATGTAGAGTTCATGTCATGTCTTTTGTTATCCGCTCTGGGTGAACAACACAAAAAGTAGTACTGTGCACATTAATTAAATTAATCCTATAAATTTGTTTCAGCAAAGTTCTTGAATGCCTGAACTGTTAGGAAATTCATTTTGCTTTTTGACCAAAACAGAGTTTAAAAAAACTCAAGCAGATATGAATTCATTGTTGATCAAGTGTTTACTAGTGTGTTTGAAAGTCTCTGGATTTTGTGGTCTCTCCTGTTTGGTGGTGGATGTTTTACTATGTCCTATGAATGTGATTGATATCTCATCTGGGACAAAAGTAGGGATCTTTGATCTCCATAGCATATGGCAGATCATGCCATTATTGTGAAATAACACAGCCAGGCTTGAAATAAACTCCTTACATCTTCCTCTAAGTTATTTCAGAAAAAGAAAGGGTATGTCTTTGCCTTTTTTACTGGTGACCTCATTTCTTTCTGCCTTTTGACTTACACCTTTTGTAATACTCCTACATAATTTAATAGGATTATACATGAAAAAAAAAACCCAACATAGCAAATTCTCTCTTTTTTTTTTTTTTTTTTTTTTAATTAAGCAGATTGTGGAATTGTTTCTGTCTTATGAAGCTAGATATTGGGGTTGTTTTCCTCATGGTTGTTGCAATACAGAGTTCATAGTTCCACCATGATCCTGAGCTCAGTTTCCAACAGCTTACATACATTCAGATGTAAGACCATAGAGATTGCTGCGATCCTAACTTTATTTATCATAACACAGAAATTCATGACAGATGTGATGACTAAGTCAATAATTAAATGGCCTAAATTCATTAGTGATCTTCACAAACTACCTGAAACAGCTGCATAGCATTGCCGGATTTTACTGTAAAGTTAATAAATCAATACACATAACAAACTCAAACTTGCTTCCTAGATCAGCTGATCAAGCCATGAGAGCCAGAATGGTAATTGTGATTCATGGCATCACCAGAAATACAATGCCTATTTACACAAGCCTGTTACTGGCAAGATGATTCTGAAATGCCTTCTTCAGTAGCTCTAGTGTTAGCAACCTTAACAATTTATGTGCCAGATTGCTTTGTAATGTGTTATAATCCTTTTAAAAGAAATTAAACTCTATTTGGGCTGCTTTAATGTGTAAATGTATCTATGTAAGAGATCTAACAGTTGTCTTGAAGTTATAATTTAGGAATTGACTTCAAAGGAATAGATGTTCATCTGAATTACAGAGAGAGAACGCAGAAAGCTTAATATGTCCTCATTTTATGAAGCTGTTTCAATGTCAGTCTTTCCAAAGAAAGAAGAAAAGACAGAAAATAGTGTAAAAAGGAGACATAATTTTCTTTGTGGATAATGATTGAGATAACATTTTAAAACACAAAGTGGCAAAACAAGCAGGTTAATGGTGGTGCAAAACCACCAGTATTTCTTTTATGGACTACAGTTTTTGAGAAGGTTGTTTGTTTTCTTTTTCTGAATTCTTTACACTCCCAAAATCCCACAGCCTATACAATCACCGCTATGCAGCAGGCCTAAGTGCTTGCTTCATTTCCACATCAGTTGCTGTATTCTTCACTTCTGTACTTCAGCATGAGTAGGAGTGTTGATCTGCATGAGTCTAGGAAGGCTCTACAAAGGGATATGGACAGGCTGGCTGGCTGGGCCAAGGACAATTGTATGAGGTTCAACAAGCCTCAGTGCTGGTCCTGCCCTTGGGTCACAATGACCCCATGCGACTCTACAATCTTGGGGAAGAGTGGCTTGTGGAAGTTGCCTGGTGGAAAAGGACTTAAAGATGTTGATCAGCAATCAGCTGAATATGAGCTGGTAATGTGCCCAGGTGGCCAAGAAGGCCAACAGCATCCTGGCTTGTGTCAGAAAGAGTGTGACCATCAGAACTAGGGAAGAGATTGTCCCCTTGTACTTGCCATTGGTGAGGCCACACCTTGAATACTGTGTTCAGTTTTGGGCCCCTCACTACAAGAAAGACATTGAGGTGCTGGAGCATGTCCAGAGAAGGGCAACAAAGCTGTTGAAGGGTCTAGGGTAGGGGAAACAACTTCAAGTTCCTCCAGTGGAGGTTTATATTTGATATGGAGAAAAATTACTTCACTAAAAAGGTTGTCAAGCATTGCAATGACTGCCCAGGGAAGTGATTGAGTCATCTTCCCTGGAAGTATTTAAAAGATGTGTAGATGTGGTGCTTAGATACATGGTTTAATAGTAGACTTGGCAGTGTTAGGTTAATCAAGATCAATCTTGCTCTTTAAGATTGGAGTTGATCTTAAATGTCTTTTCCAACCTAAATGATTCTATAATCATCTTCATTTTGTAATAGCTCTATCTGAGAAGTAAGAATCAGTCTGTCTCATGAGTTTTCTGTTCAGTTTTTTCTTCTTATAATGAAGGTAAGACAGTGCTTCTTTTTGAAGAAAAATACTCTCTATATGGCAGGCCTCACAGAAAAGCCTGTATACTCAATCTGCTTTTAAAAGATGTAACTGAAAACCTTCCTGAATTGTATTTTATTGCTACAGCTACAGCATACAGTAATTGTTTAGGTTGTTGGGTTTTTTTGGTAAAATAATGAGATTTAGACTTACTGAAAGACAAATTAAACATTAATGTAAGACCAACATATGTCTGGAATTCTTTTCTTTCTACTGTTATGACTTCATGATGTCTAGTGAAGCACAACTCACCACCAGGAATAGTCACCAAAAAGATGCTCTGAAATCCTACAACTTGCAAAATGCTTCTCCTAGTCCTACCATGCCCAATACACTCTTATGGATCCAGGGATCCTGGGAGACTCTCAGCTGTGCCTCCCTCAGTAGGTAGACATAGGTGAATCATTTTTGAGTATGCGTATACAGACAAATAAAAAACTGCATCTGAATCCAATAATTAATTTTTGCCATTTCTGCATTCATAAACTCAGTTTTCAAATGAGCATTGGCCTAGTGAAGAACAGAAAACCCCATGCTGATGAAAAAGCTATTATTTAGTGCTGGTGGTGTAATATATATTTCCTGCATCTTTACTAAATTTGAATTATGATAAATATATTTTCATACTGTTATGAAGGAAATCGGAATTATAGATATGACAGTTTAATTGATCTTTTTTACGAGCTGATGCATCTTAAGGAAATCTTACACAATATCTTTAACAAGAAAGTTTAAGGAGACAGTTCATGGTCCTGTATGTGCATTTATCATTACCAGTTTAAATTTCTTTTTTTTTTTTTTTTTTTTTTTGTTGTTCATCATGGCGTAGAGATTATTATGTACCAAAGGCAGGTAATTTGGAAGATCAAAGAAACGTAATTAAATTGTGAAGATGGACTGCAACATTCTAATAGTAATAGTTATTGTAGCAGTAAAATCTAGCTAAAATTGACTCATTTTTTCCAGAATTTTTATGGTTCATCTATTTATCCATTTATCTGTCTATTTATTTATATATTTCAGGAAGGAAGAGTATCTGTGGATTAGGCGACATATATTTCATGTAACTGGTCCATCTTTATAATGTTTCATCACATCGTCTTCCTTTCCTGCATGGCATCATTTATCCTGTTAGAGAATGAAAATAATACCATGTCAATTACAGGGAGTGATAATAACTGCTAATGAAAATATTATAAAAAGAGAGCAAAGAAGCAAGACAAAGGATAAAAATCCTTTACATGAGAAACTCAACAGAGCAAATAAAGCAATCAGTGCAGTTGTAAATGAACATGTGGCTTTCAAAAACACTTAAGAGAATCCAGTACCAGTGTTCACTGCAGGATAATTGTCCAATTTCTAGTAACTTACATTGTATCTCTAACAATCCCACCCTCAAACCTGCTAAAGTACAGTCATCTAATTAACTGCTTTCTATAAATACTTCTGCAAGCACTGGTGGAAGGGATGTGAAAGTAGCACTTCAGACAGTTATATTACGAAATCAAAGCAGAAGAGGCAGTTTCTTCTTTCTCCTTTGTTCTTTTAAATAATAATAATAATGCTTCACTCTGAATTTAGTTGACATCTCTTTGTATGAAACCTTATTTCTCTAAAGAGTTATATCATTCATACTTATGTTTCTTACAGCAGTTTTCCTGTTTTCAGAGAAATTACAGATATCTAATGTTTCTGTAAACCAATGAAGTATTTAGACAAATCTCAAGTACTACGACAATAGCTTTTCATTTAAATAAAAATGTTGTGCTTCTAAAATATTGGAAAGTTGAAGGCAAAATATACATGCCAAAAAAAAGAAATCATCATAAACTTGAATTCCCTCAGACAGATGTACCAGGATTTTGACTATGTGGACTTTTTAAAATGTTGCAACTTCGCAACTTCAGATAACGTCCAACACGTGAGGTCTCTGGTGGTTAATTACTAGGAAAAAATAGTCCCCTCTTTAGAAATTATGCATTCTGGGTAGTATGACAGGATCTAACAAATAAGGTAAACAGGACAGAAGATCTATATGGTCTACCTAATCTTACAAGAAAATGGTACTTTGTAAAAAAAGAAATGGTCATCATTCTGCAGTTAATTGCTGCACTGACATGCAAATCTTCAGAAAGTCCATTTAAAGTATCTTGCACTATGTCATTATAAGCATGGACTACACAAAAGCAAAAATTATCCTGCAAGACCATTAAGGGAAGTATAGAACCACAGAACTGTAGAATAGTTTGGGTTTGGAAAGGACCTTCAAAGGTCATCTAGTCCAACACCCCTGCAATGAGCAGGGACATCTTCAACTAGATAAGGTGGCCCAGAACCACATCCAGCCTGACCTTGAATGTCTCCAGGGACAGCGCATCCACCACCTCTCTGGACAACTTGTTCCTGTGTTTTACCACCCTCATTATAACGAATTTTTTCCTCATGTCCAGCCTGAATCTCCCCTTTTTTAGTTTAAAATCATTAACCCTCATTCTATCACAACAGCCCCTGCTAAAAAGTCTCGCCCTATCTTTTCTATAGGCCCTTTTTAAGAACTGAAAGGCTGTAATAACATCTCGCTGGAGCCTTCTCCTCTCCAGGCTGAACAAGCTCAACTCTTTCAACCTTTCCTCCTAGAAGTATTCCATTTCTCTTATATTTTTTGTGGCTCTCTTCTGGACCCTCTCCAGCAGGTCCATATCTTGCATGCACTGAAGACTCCAGAGCTGAATGCAGTACTGCAGGTGGGGTTTCACCAGAGCAGTGTAGAGGGGCAGAATCATCTCCCTCGACCCACTGGCCACGCTCCTTTGGATGCCATCCAAGATACAAGCCCAAGGCCTTCTGGGCTGCAAGCACACATTGCCAGCTAATATCCAATCTTCTTCTTCTTCTCAGGGGTACTCTCAATCCTTTCATCCCCCAGCTTGTATTGATACTGGGGGTTGCCCCAAGCCAGGTGCAGGACCGGGCACTTGGCCCCATTGAACCTCATGAGATTTGAATTGGCCCACCTCTCAAGCCTATCCAAGTCCCTCTAGATAGCTTTCTATCCCTCTGGCATGTCAACTGCACCACTCAGTTTCATGTCATCTGCAAACTTGCTGGTGGCGCACTCAGTCCCACTGAGTTATTGATGAAGATATTAAAGAGTACTGGTCCCAGTATGGGCACCACTTGTCACAGGTGTCCATCCAGACATTGAACCGTAGACCACTACCGTCTGGATGTGACCATCCGGCCAATTCCAACTCCATTGAGCAGTCTCCCCATCCAATCCATACCTCTCCAGTTTAGAGAAAAGGATAATGTGGGGGAATGTGTCAAAGGCTTTACAGAAGTCCAGATACACAACATCCGTAGCCCTTCCTTTGTCTTGTCTAGTGATGCAGTAATTCCATCATAGAAGGCCATTAGTTTGGTCACGCAGGACTTGCCCTTGGAGAAGCCATGCTGGCTACCTCAAATCACCTCCCTACCCTACATGTGGCTCAGTATGGCTCCTAGAAGACCTGTTCCATGATCTTCCCAGGCACAGAGGTGAGGCTTACAGGTTGGTAGTTCTGGCTTGGCAACTACATCAGCCTGTTACCTCAGGTCTCTGGGATGGATTTCATCAGATCCCATAGATTTGTGCATGTTCAGGTTCCCCAGATGGTCACAAACCTGATCTTCACTTACAGTGGGAAGAACTTTGCTCCCCCAGTTCCCGCCTTGCAGTTCATAGACTTGAGAGGTGTGGGAAGAGATCCTGTCAGTGAAGATTAAGGCAAAAAATTTGTTGAGTACCTCAGACTTCTTCTTGTCCATTGTTACCAGTTCACCAGTCTTGCTCATCAGGGAGGCTCACTGACTTTTCTGGTTGACATACCTGTAGAAGCCCTTCTCTGTAAATTTGTAAGGGGCACAATTAATAAAATGAAAAAGAACGAAACAACAGTACACAGACTTCACAGCAAAATTCAGGTTTAATGTGTATGAGCAATAAGAAGATTCCTGTGTTCATGGGACGGTATTCTGAGAAGTTGGTTGGATCTATGAAAAGTTTTTGGTTTGTAGAAAGGGGCAGACAAATCAGACAAAACAGCAATCTGTATGACATATATCTGTCAACTCATGATAAAAAAATAGTCTTTAGGAACTGCTCATTCTTGTTTCCCAAGGAATGGCAGAATAGGTTATGAGAGCAGTGTGCTTTATCCTATGCAGTGGCAAATGTTAATTACTTTATCTCTTAGAATGGTGATTTTACCCCTAAGCCTTCAAACATTAAGTCAGGGACTGTGAACATGATGGTGATGGCAACAGAAACTGTTGTAGATACGCAGAGTATCTGTAAAAAAGGGATCCAACTGCATTGTGCAACTATAGAGTGATGTTCAAACCATTATTTTCTTTGATCTAGTGTATGTGTCTTGCATCTGACCAAGGGTAATTAAGACCTTGGTAGTCGCTTCCAAGTTGACTTAAATCTCAAACACTTTAATGACATTTCTGTTGATCTAAAAAGATTAAAAAACCATGACAGGTTAGAAGAGGAATACAAAAATGAAATTTAGGTATGGATGACAGATTTTAATAAACAGAGTCAAGCTTAACAATTGGAGAAAGGAAGAAAGGACAAGAAAAAAAGAAAGTTAAGAGTGATAAGATTAGAAGATGGAGAAGGAGTGGAAAGACTAAGGGAAAAAGAACAAGAAAAGGAAATCGCTTAAAGAAACATAAATTGATTACCATGACAGGCTGGAATATTTCATTATTGTGATTGTTTCTTTATTCTTGCACATCTTTTACAGAAAACACTGTGAGAACTGGAATTGAGAACACAAAACAAAAAAAAAAAAAAAAGGCAAAAAAAGCAGGCATATATTAAATTCAGAAAGGAAGAAAATCCCAGACCAACCAGATAAAAATATCCATCAATGTAGATACTTCTAGCTTTCCTTCTTTTGACAATTCCATGCCATTCCACTAGTAGTAATACATCCAGTAAATAAACTTAAATGTATACAAATATAGGTATATAGTTTTGAAACTAATCAATACTTTTGCTCATGGAAGGTTGGGTTTTTTTAATTATTTTTCCTTACATTATTTTCATAGTTATACTTGAATACATGTTGAATTAACAAAAGAAAAAAAAAGAAAAAAAATGGTGAAAATTATTTGACTGGCTATGAAAAATATATTACTAGGTAAACATCTGATTCAGCTTTCATTTTTGGGTAATAAAGACAGTCATAAGAAATAGACTGATAATGCTGATAATCACTGGCTACTTTGTGTGCAGCAAAGCAAGGGAGCAATATTGGTGTGCTGACATGTAAGAGACAGATTTTTATTTTTTTTTCTGGGACCAGTGGGGTGTTAACTCTACTGGGAACATTTATCTCTTCTTCATAAAAAGCCTCAGATACTGTACCAGTCTAGTTAACACAGCAGAAACAAACCAATCAGCACTTTATCCCACAGCAGCAAAAGGTATTTCATTCTCTTCCACATTTCTTCTATCTTCCACTCACAAAAATCATATTTAGCAATAACCTAGTTTCCTTTTTCAACACCACACTCTCATAGAATAGAAAATGTCACTTTCTCATGCTATTCGTGTTTCTACTAGAGCAAAGCTCTTTGAAGATTTGTTGCTTTAGTTTTTGTATGTGTGAACAAGTAACAAAATGAGACTCCAGTATTTTTTAGGTTCCAAAAAGGAAAAACAGACTCCAGTATTGTTTAGGTTCCTTGGTGACACTAAAAACAATATAAATTATTACACTATAGTTAATTAAATTTTCCCTTTTACTTCATTGGAAGTCTGAATGTAGGTCAGTGTCTTCTTGAATTATTCAATTATTATGACCAAGACTTTATTTGTATTGTTTCTATTCTTTTTTTAAATTATGAACCTTTTTCAGTAAGCATTTATAGAAAGCAAATTTTGAACACACACATGCCTTTGAACACACACATACGACTCAAAGGATTTGACAGCTTGATAAAGGCAGCTGTATTTTTTTCACTTGGGAAGGAGACTGGAGAAAGGATCTTTAGTAGTCAGCAGTGGAACAGTTAACAATGCTGGTAGTTAAACTAGTCATATTGTAAATTCAGTCATAGACACTGAGATGAATGGAGCAGTTCATACTTCCCAGAGCTGTTGTTTAAGTGACTGCAGGCAGCTACATCACAGTGCACTGATGAATTATAATAATCATGTCCTCAGCATTGTCTTCATAACAGTTGAAACATTGAAGCCAATGCAGCAGAAGAGGATGGAAGCATACAGTGAACAGTGACTTAATGCAATACACAAATTTAAGATGCTGTAAAAGTTCTTTGTTGGCCTATGCAATCTTTTGTATTTTATAAAAGTCATCTTTGTCCTAATAAAATGCAGTTAGGTGAGAAGTGCAGAAGACAGTTTAGATACTGAATCATTCTCTAAATAGTATCATTTGACTGAGTCTCACAGAAATGTTAAGGTAAATTATTTTTTTGGTAGAAGAATGTTCAGGTGTCATGTGCTGGTCCCTGTGAAAGATGGTGATGGGACATAGGAAAGGGAGGGTCAAAAGTTAGCTCTTGCTTTTCTTGTAATTCCTTGCCTCCCAGCAGAATGCTGAAAGCCCTCTGAAACTGCATGTTATCCCTCTGTTAGAGATAAAACAACAGCATGCAGGCCACTTGCTCAGAGAATTCATTACAAAACAGTGTCTTATGCACCACCAGTGGCCTGTGGGCCCATTGGGAGTGACTACAGAAGAGAACAGGCTAGCAACAAGTGAGGGCAGGAGACGAAAATTAGAGAGGGATCAGATAGACTGTTTAACTCATGACAAGAGCCCTAGGTTTCACTCTGCTCTTGCTAAAGCAATCGGCTTGCATAGTTACTTCAAAACTGCAAATACAGAAATAATACAGTATTAAACCTCCATTTGTTTTTCTGTCCCAATATTGCTATCATTAATGTCTTAATTATATACTCCCCTACAAGGATGACTGTTCACACTTCAATTTTTCCATATCGGAAATTTTTGAGAAATGTTTATGTTTATACCTCAGTGGTAAAGTTTTATTAACGCTCTCCAACTCATTAGTTCTCTAGGAAACACATAGGACTATACATTCTCAAGAAAGTTAAGTAGGACTTGATTTCTTTAGCTGCATTTTTCAATTGGGGATGTATTTGAGTTTGAGGTGTTTGGTTTATAACCTTTAGAGGTTCACTGATTTTTTATTCTTTCTTGACATTTAAATCATCATACAGATGTTTCTTTTTCCTTAAAAAATAAATAAATAAACTTGTGACTTTCTTATCCTCTAGGATCCACTTGTGCAAGACATGAACAAGCAAAACAGCTCTGAATGATGTCGAATCTGAATTTGGATCTATATCCAAACATTATCCCTATTGATAATGGATGGGAACAAAAGCTTATTTGAAACTTGGTAATATTGGCTTGCAGAATTATCTGAGTTGTTCTAAGTTTTGGTTTACAAAACAAATACGTTGTGTGCTGAGGACAACTTTATACTCCTGAGCAAGTTTATAAGTTCTTAATCTTTTTTAATAAGATGAAAAATGCAAAACATCAGTTGTTGCATGATTTGGGAAGTAAAGCAGATACCCTGCAGAACTGGCAAGAAGCTGCAACAGATGCATTATTGAGGCATAATGCGCTGAGGAAAGACAATTTTCCACCTAATATACAGCTGCTAAATGGTTTTTACTTAGTAAAATGTTTCTTGACTATATACAGTCACAGAAGTAGTATCTCTATTTGGTAGAAACAGTAAAATTTGAAAGCTATTTGAAATGAAAATACAAAATTCTGATCCATAGTCTAAGAGTAAATTTTATAATGACATGTTGATTTATCTGCTTTGCATTTTTAACATAGAATGTTACTAAAATAATAAAGATTATACATAAAAATTGTATAAACAATAAATTACTAAATGTTTATCTAAAGCAAAATGGCTCCACACTGCGCTATCAAAATCTATCATAGTTCTGTTTGTTTGTTTGTTTCAAAAAAACCTTCAAAAGATTTTCCATTGGCTCTTTTTTTAACTATGCTTTATCTCTATTCCGTTGAAAATAGTGAGGGCTCCTGTCCCTTCTTGTTTAAGAAAAGAAAAATAAAAGATTTGTCGTGACTTTTGAAACTGCTTATATGAGATGGAAGCATGATGCAAGAAAAGAAAGGGGAAATTCAAAAAGAAAAGCTTAAAATTTAGAAGAAAACAAGTAGGAAAACCAGAGAATTCTCTGGTTTATACCCATTACTTCACTGCAAATATTGTTGGTATCGCTGCTAATAGCAACAGCAAAGCATAATGCAAGAAGATAATAGCACAGACGGAGGAGGCATAGTTTTTCTGATTAGTGCTACTAACAATATTGGGTAGCAAATTCTGTTCCTCAGAATTTCAGAGAAGGTGGTGTCAATGTATGTACCTCAAAATAAGGCTGATACAGTAGACAGAATTTGGGGCCAGGGTGAAATAATACCCAGACCACACTAACTACCCTCCACTATGCACTTGTGGTGATATCAGTCCTTAACAGCTCTTGATATAAGGACTGTTGACAGTGTCAAGAACTTTGTTTAAAAGATTTTGAGCTGATTTTTCACAGAAGCATCTTTTTTGAGTCCATAGTTTTAACATGGTTTTCACCCTTTTATTTTTCCATTTTTCTCCGTGTTTTACCATAAACTTTCTTTCTCCTTCTCACTTTAATTCAGGTGAAATTATCTTTTATCCCTCAGTTAGCCTTTGGCTTCTATGCAACTTGATACTTTTCATTTGCTTTTCTCAGTAATTTCATTTATAGCTTTTTTAATATTTTATATTGATATGTTTGGAGTTTATTATTAGCCTTGCTGCTATCCACCCCTCCTTTTTCACTAGGTTCACCCACCTTCCTTTTTTTTTTTTTTTTTTTCCTGGATAAGTCTGAATTTTAAGCTCCTTTTTCTCCATTTCTTTCATTTGAAGCAGCACTGATTAACACTGTCAGGTACACCTTTCAGGTCTGAGTCATCAATTTTCACTCTTTAATAACTGGCTTTTCTCATTCCCTGTGTTTTATCGCCTTCCTTGAAATTTCCAATATTCACTCATCACTTCTTTTGCTGTCTTGTGCAAATCAGTTTTCTTTTAAACTTTATTACCTTTTTTAAAATAAGAATACTACAACAATTTTTTTTCTTCCAGGTTTTTTTTTTTTTTTTTTTTTTGTTTGGTTGGTTGGTTAGTTTGGTTGGTTTGGGTTTTTTTCCCATAATTTTGTCTTCCTTCAGACAAAAGACACTGACCTACTTGTAATGTATTTTGTTTTGGGACTAAAACACTCTCCTGACTTTATCTTGCATAAACCTTGCTTGAGGCTTTTTTCCCAGGAAATCTTACTTCTCATGGTCTTCATCAAATTTATCAAGTAATTCCCTGTTTGAATTAGTGTTTATATTGAGTGTAATGGAAAAAGCAATGTTTCATACATTTCTTGCCCTTGTTTGGCCAGGTCCTGTTACTTTGTCTCAGCAATTAGCAATGAGGCAGGTGATTCTGACAATGTCCCAGGAAGCGTTGGACAGGATCTGTGTTTGCATGCTACAAATGCATTTTACTCTTTTTTTACAATACTTCACACAGGGCTATAGATTCCTTCACCCAGAAGCTAGATAAACTTTATGCCTTCATAAGTTTGTTTATTAGAAGATCAAGACCCAATGAAAAGATCACAAACAGTCATGGAGTCTTTTTCATTGGTTTGTGATCTTGTGCTCTCCTGGATCCACACAGTATCAAAGAAGAGTTGTGAGTGGTACAGCTGGCTGCAGCAAGTCAGGCTCCTTCCAAATGAGGAAAGTCACGAACTGGGGGGAGATGGCTCAGGATCTACAGAACAGAGAGAAAGAAATTCAGATCACTCACAGTTTTTTTCACATGATTGGCAGCTTCCAGGCAGTTGAAGATATTTCTTTGGTATTGATCGTTTGTAATTTATGCTATTTCTACTACAGTAACTGTTTTCAAATGTGCTGTTTATTTTCTGTACAACGGACGTGAATTTTCTACCTCATCAAAAACTTATTGAAGATCACAGTCTGTGGATCAGAACCTGCTGCACCACCTAAAATAAACCCAAACCAAACTACAGCTTTCCCACCACCCCATTCCCTCCAAAAAAACCCCAAAAAACAAAAAAAAAAAGCCCCACTACATTGATGGTATTTGAAATACTTTGGAATGACAGAAACATATATAGAAGGAGATACCATTTCAACTCAGAATTTAAGGGAAAATTCTCATTAAATTTCTCACATATTTCATGTAATAACAGTTTTCTTCGCATATGCAAAATTATTCCTCAGGACCTTATATAAATAATTCACTATACTTAACAGACACTCTTCTTGTGGCCATGCTAAAATGGGGCTAGTAGGCCTGAATCTGCACACAGCAGAGTATCAAAACTCTTCATTGCAATCTTTATTTTTTTTCCTGGTATCCTTCCTTTCTATTGTTGGTAGCAGCTAGATTACAAATTGGTTTTTGAGCTTTGCTTTGCTGAATCAGCTACAGTACAAAATTTTCTGTACCTGCTAACTGCTTGCCGAAACAGATGCATCTCCTCTGATCCTCATGGGCCTTGATGATATAATTTGTGAATGTGGTTCTTGTGTTACAGTGTTTTATTAAACTGAAATTAGTGGAGGTGCTGAAAGGTAGCTCAGTCCACTAAAACTGGAGTCCAGATCTCAGTATAGATATGGGTGTGCATCTGTTCTTCAGTGCTTTGTCCTGAGTACAGCAGCCAGATTACCATCATTGATTTTGTAATTCAGAGGTTTCCTCCTTTAAGTAAATAACATCTGTCCTCCTGCAAAATAAGCTGTTGGCCATCATCTGATGTCACGAATAATAAGAAAGCATGCCTGTCTCTTTCATCCTCTGCATTGCCCCAGAAGAAGCATATGGTATGCATCTTGGGTGAGGAAAAAAGAAATAATGAGATATTAAGCCTGCTGGGTTTCTTCTTAACCCCAACTTTTTTCAGCTCACTGTATGAGATAAAGAAAAAGGTCTTAGTACTGGATGCATATTGAAGCCTCTCTCTGACTAACATTTTCTTCAGTTACAGTCAAGATCTGCAGTCTTCTTTCATTCTTCTCTTTGTAGAAAGAAGAGAGTGTTTCCTTCAGAGTTGCTAAAAAATGAATCTCTTCTTAGACTCTTAGATGGCCCAAGGTCCATTTAACTAAGTTCACTAGTAGGTCTACAGCAATCTGTGCAGAAATTAAGGTCTCTGTTAGCGATAAAACTTTTTTAATAGTAAAAGAAACCTGCACCAGACTGAAAGTCCCTCTGTGTGCACTGTAAATTACACCAGGTTCCAAACAATTCAATTTCACCACAAAATTGCAACATTTTCATCATCATTTGCTGCACATCTTAAATCTATTTGCAAGGTGTCCTGAGTTCAGCTATAGCAGTCATTTTTCTCCTGCTTAGTAGCTGGTGCAGTGCTGTGTTTTTTAACTTTCAGCCTGGGAACAACGCTGATAACACCGATGTTTTTAGTTGTTGCTAAGTAATGTTTACTCCAACCAAGGACTTTCTCAGTCTCATGCTTTGCCAGGGAGGAGGGGAAGCTGGGAGGAAGCAGAGACAGGACACCTGACCCAAACTAGCCAAAGGGGTATTCCATACCACAGCATGTCATGCCCAGTATATAAACCGGGGGGAGTTACCCGGAAGGCCCAGATCACTGCTCGGGTCGGGCTGGGTATCGGTCGGCGGGTGGTGAGCAATTGTATCCTCTCCCCTTGTTATTTCACTAATCGTTATTATCATTGGTGGTAGCAGTAGTGGTTTTGTGTTATACCTTAGTTGCGGGACTGCTCTTATCTCAACCCGTGGGAGTTACATTCTTCCCATTCTCCTCCCCATCCCTCTGGGAGCGGGGGGAGGAAGAAGGGGGGGGGGGGGTGAGCGAGCGGCTGTGTGGTTCTGAGTTACCGGCTGGGCTCAAACCACGACACAAGGCTATTTGATTTGATATTATACTAAGTGGAATCATAAAGGATAAATAAAGCAATTTTACTGAGGTTGTACTTAAAATAATTTACACTGATTAAAGTTAGATTTAAAAGTTCCACCTTGTGCTTTCTTTTGCATTTAAAAACAGAGATCTATAATTATAATGCAATGTAACTTTAACAGTAACGAATAAACTTGGAAAATTGCTGTTCAGTTTTATGTAAGAAAAAAGGCTGAGTTGAAATGGTGGTTTAGCTAGAAGTTAGTATGTGTTTTTGTACTTCAACTTTTATAAAACTGACCACGAGTTTTCCTACTGACTGCAGTTTTTGAGATGGAGCTGAAAATCTCTAGAAATGCTTTTAAGCGTTTTTCAAGAAACTGTTCTAAGATAAGAATCTGAATACCACAGAGTTTTGCAAATTCAAGTGTAATTCAATATGGTTTTGTTCTATTTAAATCAGTTTAACTGTTCTCCCTACATAACGGAATGAGAGCTAGAATTCATAGAATCACAGAATCATAAAATCAGAATGGTTAGGGTTGGAAGGGACCTTAAAGATCACCTAGTTCCAAGCCCCTACCACAGATAGGGACAACTTCCACTAGACCAGGTTGCTCAAAACTCCATCCAACATGGTCTTGAACACTGCCAGGGATGGGCAACCTGGCAGAAAAGCCACAACTTCTCTGGGCAACCTGTGCCAGTGTCTCACTACACGCACAATAAAAGAATTCTTTTTAATATGTAATCTAAATCTACCCATTATTACTGAAAAGTAGTAATAATGATGAAAAATAATGACGGAAGGGATCTGGGTAAAGAAAGTGGCTACAATAGCTTTCAAGTTTCGATTAGGAAGACAGTTTGGAAGTAAATATTCTGATCTTCCCCACTCAGTCAGATACGATTTCTGTAACTGAGTGTTATTACAGCACACAAGCTGGATCTACTTGTAGTGAAACTAAAACACATAGTAGAAAGCACATGCTGTGCTCCAGTCAATATTAGGATATTCAGCCCACGAGACAAGATTAGAGCTGTTCTGAAATGAATAATATCACAGCAAACTCACATGAAATAGACAACAGTTCTTCAACAGATTCTTCAACATCATCTAGTTTCTTGCACAGGCTTGATCTTGGTTGGTATCAAATAATGTAGTTAATCTCTTCGTATTTATATTTCTCATTTGAAAAAGATAAGGAGTAGTTAGTTCGTACCCCAGCACCACCCTGTGAAGATAAATCTATTAAAATTTGTAAGTCACTCAGATGGGGAGGTAATGAAGTCCTCATAGACACTGTGCTGCAACTTTATGTCTATAAATATTTGCTAACGTCTTTCTCTCTCTGGGCAATGTCCTGGGCTTGTAGCTCTGCTGATGGAGGCAATGTCCCACATGACTATTGTAGAGCCCTGACTACTTGCTGCAGGAGACGGGCTGTGATCCCACCTCTCCAGATTTTTTTTTGTCTCACCTCTAATTTTGATGCAATGTAAAATAGTTACATTGAATTTCAAAAATCAGGAAATCCAAGGATGGAGAAATCGTATTGGTTTTGAGACGAGCTGGGACGTCTAGTTGTCAAGAAAAAGCAAGCTTTTCTTGGGGAGTGAGAAGGGGAGTAAAGTAATAGCCTTTGTTTAAAGTCACTGAGGTGTCTCTTTTCAAGGCCATCAAGAATAAAATTAAATTTTAAATATATTTGAGAAAGAGGCATTCTCTCTGCTGTTTTCTTATCTGAAGGCATATCTATAAACTGATTTTTCTTCACATATCTAATGGACTAAGAATAATTTAATAAAAGATTTACTGAGTACAAGATCTTACAAGCAATGCGGTCTCATCAACATGCTAACCCTAGGTCGCAAGGGTAAAGAAATAATTCCAGCTTTATTCAGATTTGTGAGAGTTTGGGAAGGGGACAAATTAAAGCACAAAAATCCTTGGCACTTCTAATAAAATGCTACAAATGTTTTCAGAGTTTCATCAAAAGCTGATGTATTTCTTTTCAGAGAGCAACAATCTTGCTATAGAGAAAGATAAGTCCATGGAAGGAGAAATAAAAGGAAAAAATAATTCCTCTTAGACTTCTGAAAACTGCTTCAGGGACAAAATTGTGGATTGGACCAAATTTTCAGGATTTATTATGTTTCTGACAACTGAATTTTACAAGTGTCTGGGAAAATGAGATTTTGAACAGGTAAATATTTTGTTGCTAATCCCTTAATGGTTTAATGAGCATCTAAATATTAATGCAACACCAACAAAAGAACAGCTAGTGCAGCAAATGACAGGTTAGGACGGTTTGTATCTGTGTGATCTAATAAATACTTTGCTACACTCTAGCATGCAAAATCTTGATCTTAAATTGCATTTTCTCACATTTAAAAGTTTTGCATGAGGAAAAACTTATATGATATTGTGTGAAATTTCATTAAATTTACAGGATATTAACCTACTTATAGGGCTTAAGCGAGGGTAGAGGAGTCAGAAACGTATTTTCCAGAGTGTCTTCAAAGGTAATACTATATCTGTGCTCAGGTTTTCTTCAAAATTCTGCTCCTCCTCCCCTCTTTTTTTCCCTTCCCTAGACATTGCAATGGGAAAAAAATACCTTAAGATACAATAAAGCCACTTTCCTGCTTTCTTCTTTCTACTTCTCCTCTCTTGAAAGTCCTAAAAACTCAGAGCTGGAGTTGAACTGAGAAGAGTGTAACACAGGCCCCCAAAATAAACCATATGAAGCAGTATCTACTCTATTTAAGTATTCTGTCTTCTGATTACTCGCTTGCCCGTTAAAGCCCTTCAAGCTCCAAGAATGTGAACCTGGTGTCACAGGAATGAAAAGACAATTTTTTATAATTGTTATTTTTCCTATATTTATTTCACAATGGCATTTTTTAAAATTCCTCTCTACACCTCTCTTGGCTTGTAGGAGCAGCTGTTCTCTCTGACATCTGTTATTCTCTCTGATATGCCTGAAAATCTTTGCACCTCAACACAAATCCCCAGTTGTGGTGTCTTCATTCTTGATGGTGAAGCTTACATTGCAGTCATTGACTATTTCTTGTCAAGACATGATGAAATTACCTTTGAAGAAGCAGGCTCATAGGATGGTACTAGAGCTGTGATAATACAGGGCTCAGCATGCACTGCAAAGTCTGAATGTGGGTGTTATCTGTGTTGATCACCTTGCTGCTATGCTACCAGTATCCAGAGGCAAGAAATAAGTAGCTGGTTTGTATCGTTTGCACAGACTGCAGGCACTGCACTAAAGGGGCACCCAAAATTATGCCACAAAAGGTGATTTCTGATTCAAGTTGTGTTTGCATATAGCAAATTATGGTCTAAAAGTACTCAGTGAGGGCTGTGAGTTTCTAAAGCAAGATGGTCACATGAAAATAAGATGCAGAGTGAACTGATTTATTTCACTGATTACTGATGTTCCAGACATTATTTATGTCATGCCTGAAGATGACAAAGACAAGGTTGAGGGAGAAGCAGCAGATGATGAGATTAAGTTATATCTGAGCACCTTGGCAACAAAAGGTGCTGAAAAGAGATTCCTTTGTGGTAAATTCCTGGAAGCTCTCCTCATATAAACAGTGGAGTGTTGATTTCAAGTTAATGAAAGCTTGCCCAAATTTAATGCACCAAGGCAAGTGGCAAGCAGGGTTGGAAAATAGTGAGAAAAAACCATTTTGGTATTGGTTTTGTCTCCCTGGTTATGTTGAGTTAATGGATTTGTTCTTACTATAGTCATCCACAAAATTATTATGGATGTGCTCCTTGTCAGTCAAAAGCATGTTGCAAAAGACTTCCTCGTTTGAAGGATTTTTCTAAAAACATTCCTGGCTGCCTTATTCGTTTCCCATCTACCCACTGAAATATTTACAGGAATAGCTCTATTCAATTTGCTCTGGTATGTTATTTAATTAGACAAAACTTCTTAAATACTGCTCTAAAAGTGATTTTGGGAAATATAAGACTGTTACTCTGGTTGTTCAGGATATTCTCAGAGGCAGATAACACTATACAGTATTATTTCCCCCAAGTAATAATCTAAATAGAGACAAAAGAAAAAAAGAAAAGAAAAAATATCAGCTAAAGAGAATGTTTTGTATTATAAAAACTTCTTCCAGCTAAAGGATGTAATTTAATAAACTGAATAAAAATTGGAAGCAAATCTACATATGTTTATCTAGCAAATTTCCATTTTTTAGGACAATCTTAGTAAAAACCTTGCTAGTTTATACGGCATGCAGAAAAAAGAAATAAAGCTGAGTTAGATTACTTCATTAATTTTCCAAAACAGATTTTGAAATGAAATCTGAAAAGATTTTAAAAGGGGAATAATATTTATAGAGCCTATTTTGTCTGTGCGGAAAGCTAACATATTTTATAGTTTCTTTCCTGTTTTCAGAACAGAGCCTGCAAAGCTCAGAGGATCTATGGTTCTATGTCAGTAATACGTGCTTTGGGTCAAACCAATTGGATTCATCTAAACATTAAACATTTATTTAGTATACAATTTCTTGTGGTGAATGCAGTTGTATCAGAAGGGCAGCTTGCAGTAGAAACTAGAAATAACAGCTGTTATGACAATTCAATTGCAACAGATTTTCTAAATCTTATAGTTAATATTTTGCATCACAGAAAAATGAAAGTAATAGCTTCCTTGCCTCAACTTTTATAGCAAACTCTGCATATCATTCTGTGATGAAATGGAGAAAAACAAAAAAAACCCCAGTTATCTCAGCAAGGGCTGAACCAGATTTGACAGGACACTGATCGTTTGAGAACAGTTCTATAAGAACAGTATATGTGGGGTTTTTTTGTTGTTGTTTTCTATGTAGGGGTGGGATGGAATGTTTATTTTTAAATGGACTTTAAAAAGGGCAAAGGTACAGATGAAAATATGTATGCTTCACTTTCACGGCTGCTCCAGAATTCACATGAGCAAGTATGTGTCTATATATGAACCAGAAGACCATTAGGTCTATACAGGCTCATTATAAGGAACGCTGCTTGATACAAAGAAGGGCTGGAGGTCCGATAGAGAAGTCACTGAAAAGACACCTCAAACATACCTCCTCCGCAGACACCACAATAACTACAAGAACATCTGTAGCACATTTATTTGCGTAAACTTCCTGTGACTTACCTAGCCATGACATGATCTAGCCCAGTCTGGATGTAGTGTAACTCATCAAAATATTTCTTGAAAACAAGAAAAATCACACAGAAACCTCTGCCATAAGGGGAGAAAGAAAATATTTTGTCACTGTAGAGGGAAGGAAATGAATTTCTGCATTCTGAAATAACACTAGAGGCTGGGGAGACCTTGCAAAGTTGTTTTGATTGGGTTATTGTTGTTCTTTGTTAAAACTCAGACTCAGTCTCTCATCTGATTCACACACAAATAGGGAATGAGGAATCCTGACTGCCAGGCGGAAGGTTGCCTCCATAAACTAGTACTGCTATGAAGAAAACAAATGCAAAATAATTTCCATAGTGACATAAAATTCTCTAAAGCACAGCAACAGCAAACCCTTTGCACTAGAGGGGGACACCTCACTCCAGCACTCTTGTTAGACTTGTTACTAGAAGTAGAGCACGCCTTATTTTATTATCTACGTATGTGTCCCTTCAACCCAAATAATTCTATGATTCTATGTTACTATATGTCTGAACATTACTATATTATTATTTCAAAGTGTGCTCGAACATGATGATGTTGTCAAATTAGTAGTTTGTTTTATTGTGAGTCTGGAGATTAATGCTGTCATGCTGTAACTCAGTAAGCTATCAAACAAAGGAGGAAAAAGATTGTACCAGAAATTATTTCTGTGTTTATAAGTTAAAAGCAAAAACTGGAAAGCCTTTGTTCTGTTCTTCCCCTGCAAATGGAGGGTGAGAAACTAAGGAAGGAGCAGGACACAAGGTTTTTTTATGTATAGCTCTGTGGAAAAAGGATATATTTTCTTAATCTAAAGGTTGTACTTTCTTTTTACAAGAGAACTAAATGTTAGTATAATAAAGTCAATAAGATGCATTTTTATTTTTCCTAAACAAGCTAAGAAACAGACACGCTTTTGCAGAAAAAAGCTTAATTATAGATTTACTGACATAGAAAATAATGTGAGGACTGTTAACGCAACAATATTTCAATACAAACACCTTATAATATCAATATAGCCCTTTTTTTTCACAAGTACTAGATGGATTTCTTCCCTCTGTTTATTTTTTGGTGACTCTTCTAATTTCCTGTTCAGGCTCAAGAGATGGGCCAGTGCAAACTGCATAAAGTTCAACAAGGCTGAGTGCAAGGTTCTGCGCCTGGGTTAGGGCAATCCCAAACACAACTACAGACTGGGCAGAGTCAGGATTAAGAGCATCCCTGAGGAGAAGAACTTGGATTGTTGATTGACAAGAAGTTCAACATGAACCAACAGTGTGTGCTCGCAGCCCAGAAAGCCAACTGTGTGCTGGGCTGAATCAACAGGAGTATGGCCAGCAGGTTAAGGGAAGTGATCCTGCCCCTCTCCTCCACTCTCATGAGACCTCACCTGTAGTACTGCATTCAGCTCTGGGTGCCCAAACACAAGAGGGATGTGGACCTGTTGGATTGAGTCCAGAGGAGGGCCACAAAGGTGATCGGAGGCCTGGAGCACCTCTCCCATGAAGACTGGCTGAGAGAGATGGGCTTGTTCAGCCTGGAGAAGAGAAGGCTCCGGGGAGATCTTATAACTGTCTTTCAATACATAAAGGGGGTTTACAGGAAATTTGGAGAGAGACTTGCTCACTCCCCCGCCAGTGGGATGCAGGAGAGGATCAGAAAAGTAAAAGTGCAAAAACTAGTGGTTTGGGATACAGTTTAACAGGTAAAGCAAAAGGTGTGCATGCATGAGCAATGCAGAACAAGGAATTCATTCACCACTTCCCATGGTCAGGCAGGGGTTCAGCCATCTCCAGGAAAGCAGGGCTCCATCATACATAACAGTTACTTGGGAAGACAAATACCATCTCTCCTCCCTTCCTTCTTCTTTCCCCAGCTTTATATACTAAGCCTGATGTCATGTGGTATGGGTCAGTTGGGGTCAGCTGTGTCTGCTCCCAACTTCTTGTGCGTTCCCAGCCTACTCGCTGAGGTAGTGAGAGGCAGAAAAGGCCTTGGCTCTGTGTAAGCAGGGCTCAGTGGTAACTAAAACATCCCTTAATTATCAACACTGTTTCCAGCACAAATGCAAAACACAGCCCCTTACCAGATACTGTGAAGAAAATTAACTTTATGCCAGCACCACCATCCTACAGAGAAACAGCTGGCATAAAATGACCCTGAAGTAGTGCAGGTGCATTTCTGCTAATAAATCTGGTTGAACCTGGGTATATGTGTATTTACAGCACAGTTAATCCACTGCTGACAACTGAAGTTGACAGACCTGTTATTTATAAGAATTAATGTCAAGTCCACAAACAGATGACTTTCATTTCTTTCACAAATTATGTCTGTCATTTATGGCTCATTTTGATATATGATGAAAGGAAAGGTACTTAGACACAAAGTTACAGTGTCCTTGTTGCTTCCATAGTACCCCAAAGAAACTATTGCAGAAGCAAAATGTATACTGTGAACAGCTAGAGACAAGCTTATATTTGAAACTTGGCAGGGGTCAAATTCAACATATTTTACATCTGAAAGCAACTACAGTCTTCAGAAAAATAGTTGCTATACCAGCATTTAATAGTATGTTTTACTGTGTTTTTTACTGTGCTTATGCATGTTTAAAGCTGTCTTCATAAGGGGAGGCATTTAGCACTTGGAAATGTGTGTGTATTTTCTGTGGTGTAAAAAAAATAAAAGTACCTCAACCCTGGAAACATTCAACCACAGTTGTAACTTTTCTCATAGAATCAATGCTAGGAAGTGTTAATTTCATCAGTGATAACACAAATATACCTGATTTGAGATGTCATAGTCAAATGCCTTCTGAACGAATCCTGAAAGTGAAAATGCAATTGATTTTTTAACCTAGGAAAGGTAGTAGGTCTTGGGGAAACAGAATAAGGATACTCCTTTGCATTCATTTATTTTTCAAAGTAGCTTTGGGTTTTGCGGAGCCAAAATACAGAAGTTTAAATTTTCACTTCCATTACTGAAGCTAATTGATCAATATGACAATTATCTTAGTTGCTTTGTCCAGATTTCTAGTGTCTGTATCTCAGAAATACAAAATACCATCTGGTTTTGTACTGAAAAAATCTAAATTATAAAATCAATGATCTTTAAGGAACATAATGAAGTTAAAATTAAGCCTATAAACATTTAGTTATGACATAAATTCTGAGAAAAATTTTATGAAATTTCAGGACTGCAAAGCAGTATAAAGAGAAATACACCCAGAAAGAGCACACAGTGGATTTACATTTTCTAAAACATATTTTTGTTTTGAAATGTATATTTCCTGAAGACCTGGGAGATATATACATATGTATATAAACATGGTTCTCAAATGAAATTCTTCTCTGCATTATGTTGTTCATTTCACTGTAGACCGTTTGTGTCTAATATATCAAACACCACCAAAAAGTGCAAAGTCTTCCACTAGATATTGCTTTTCTCATGGGAATTTTTCAAGGTTTAAGGAGAAAAAAAAAAAGGAAAAGTGAGCCTTTTGTTTCTCTACAATGTTTTTCCTCATTATTTTGTAGTCTGTGAAAGACAAACTAAAATGGAAGTGTATATCAGACATAATCTAGCTGCTGCATTATTCATTCTTTAGAGTCTTGTATTTAATGAAGAGCCCATATTGAAGTCTGCTGCAAGTGTGACTACAAATATAAAAATGGCTATTTCTATGCCCTTCCCAGTATATTCCATTTGGATTTATTCCATGTGATGTAGATTACTGACATGAAGAACTTCTTAATAGGAAATAAAGAGGCTTTCTGAGGTGATTTTTTTTATACATGCAATGTTTTAGAGAGGGTACATAGTCATTGCTATCTTTTCTACTTTTAGATGGGACTTGTTTCATTCCTTGATTTCATTTCTTCAAATACTCATAGTGGTTGTATCCAACAATATTTCCATAGCCACCAGTATTTTTACGTGATTGCAAGTGATTGAATTATCACAGGTAATATACAATGGCAAAATATAGTAAATGTTATGTATTTGGTTCAAACTTGTGACAAATGTAAGCTCAAATATTTTTTAAGACATTCTGAAGTCATTCATGATATCTTGAAGTGTGCACCAAGCTAGCTATCCAAGAAGTACGTGTATGGGTTGATATAATGTTGGCTAGTTATATAAACTTTAAAGCATAGACATAAAAATTACTGTACTTAAATCTATTAGACATGTAACTAAGCAATAGGAAGTACTTTCAAATTTGGCCATATCGGTAAAGATTTCTCTTACCAATGTCTTTTAAAAGAGTACATAAATAAAGCAGTGCTCATTAATAGACATTTGTTTCTTCTATATCTATTTTTACAGCTGCTTCATTATTGTATGCGTTTATTGCACCAGCCAAAGAAACATCCTTGTTATATAAATTTTCAAATATGTTTAAAAGAGCAAACCACATTCAGTATGTAGATTAATATGCACATTTCTGTGTGCACTGGTGGTTGAATGGATCTATGATGAATGAATGCCCATATGGAAAAAAGCAAAGGAAGATTTAAAGAAGCTGTTTTATCTGTGTTTGGCTGAAGGAATCCATGACAACAGATGATACTCTATTTGTATGTCATTTATACTTGGTTCATCCTTGGAGCACTGGTGTTATGTGACCTACACAAAAATAAGCTTTTAAAGATGGGTAAAAATACAAAATATTCAAAAACATTTTCTATTAAATCTCTGATTTAATAGTATGTTTCTATGCAATATTCAATAGGACATACCTCCTAAATTACTGTACCATTTTTGAAAAACCTGAAAAACCTTGGTGGTCCTGCATTTACAAAGGAATGTATAAAGACCAAAAAAATATTCACCCCTAGTTTTATGAGCTTCTTTTTGTACAATGTTGATAAAGGAGAGAAATGTAGGATTGATTTTCATAAACGATAAATTTGTTCTAAAATTCAATCCACATCATGCATTGATATTTATAATGATAAATATTTGAATTCTGTTAGATCTAATAAGGTAAATTAGGCTTTTATAATATGCTATTGATAAGAATGTGATTGGCAAGATCTCTCCAAGATGGCCTCAATCATTTATTTCAGGGTGTACATAGAAGACTGCTGAGCTTGCGGTCCTTTATTTGCAGTCCTGAAATGCAGAACATCAGGGTTAGGTAGCATTTAAGGTAGAACTTTACAGCACACCCAGACCAATAAATAGTGAAAATAAGGGCTTGAGATTTCAGCTGATTGCCAGGAAACTAACTTAAACAATACCGTAATATTCAGAGATTTAAAAAATGGCACAGAGATAGTGAAACAATTTGGAGTTAATGGAACACTATAAGAGAAGGATGCTCATGATCCAAAATAATTTCCGCATCCTTCAGTGTAATTTCCAGGCTATCATTCTGTAATCTGGGGACCTAACCTACTTTCTCTGCAGGAGAGAGAAATGCAGGTTTCACTCATTCAGATTGGTATAAATGCCTTTTAAAGCTTAGATGGAGGAAGGTGACAAAGGACTGAAATTGAATTGATGTTTTCACTTTTTGCCTTAGCATTTGGATGTCCTGAATTCTGAGGCTGCATTGAATTCTTGCCATGATATTTTTTTAAATTGTGGTATTGTGTGAAGCTGCTGTTCTACCATCTTTTGAATGCAGCAAGAAGGGAAGACCAACAGTCAATAACTTCCAGCTCCCTCCCCTAGATTGCAGGTAAATTACATGGAGCTTCCTTCAAAGGCACAGGAAGTGTTGAGTGGGAAAGACAGACTTCCATAAATACAGCGAGGAACATGAGATCCTTAACAGTTAATGTTGGTGACTGACACAAATGACACACGTTAAAATTGAAGAAGTCATATTAGTTCTGTGACACAAAGTTTCATTAATAATTAAGACTTTACAAAGCTAATCTATTTTTTATGCTTGGATTTTTGCTCAAAGAAGGCACAGGCTGCTTGAGAGAAGCTGGATCCTGCATTGTCGTGGTTTGAGCCCAGCCGGTAACTCAGAACCACACAGCCGCTCGCTCACTCCCCCCCCCCCCCGCTACTTCCTCCCCCCCCGCTCCCGGAGGGATGGGGAGGAGAATGGGAAGAATGTAACTCCCACGGGTTGAGATAAGAGCAGTCCCGCAACTAAGGTATAACACAGAACCACTACTGCTACCACCAATGATAATAACGATTAGTGAAATAACAAGGGGAGAGGATACAATTGCTCACCACCCGCCGACCGATACCCAGCCCGACCCGAGCAGTGATCTGGCCTTCCGGGTAACTCCCCCCGGTTTATATACTGGGCATGACGTGCTGTGGTATGGAATACCCCTTTGGCTAGTTTGGGTCAGGTGTCCTGTCTCTGCTTCCTCCCGGCTTCCCCTCCTCCCTGGCAAAGCATGAGACTGAGAAAGTCCTTGGTTGGAATAAACATTACTTAGCAACAACTAAAAACATCGGTGTTATCAGCGTTGTTCCCAGGCTGAAAGTTAAAAAACACAGCACTGCACCAGCTACTAAGCAGGAGAAAAATGACTGCTATAGCTGAACCCACGACATGCATTAAAGGGTGACAATAGCTAATTGTAATCCTTCTAAGGCTCATATACCAAGTTTAATTGCAAAAGTACAGTAGCGAAGCTAATATTGTGCTTTTGACGCAGCTCAAGTTGTGATACAAATCCAGGCGTCTGCTTTGACCCTGCTGCCTGGTGTATTCAATAGAACCTGAGCCAGCAGGAGAGTTTTAATTTTCTTTTTCAGTTTTTCAAAGCCTACGCTTGGACACAGATTCACATATGGGTAAAATTAGTCTTGTAAAGTGATATCAGGAATGTAGATTTTTACCTTTACCAGTGCATACTGCCAAAAGTATTTTATGTTTTCAGAGAAAGACTTCAGTTCAAAGAACTGTGTAAAAATATTACCCAGCATTTATGTAGTCTCAAATTGAGTAAATGTACCTAGAAACATACTGTGAGCAATGTAGGCTTTGAATGGACTTTTCATGTGCTGAGATTTAAAAGCTTCAGAACAAGTGTGGTAAATCACAGTGAATCCTTTTTTTCCTCAACTATGTCTCCACCTCTGCAAATGCATAGAAAAGAGCTCCTGTACTGTTGTGGAAGAGTAAGATACAAAGTAGTTATGAAGGAGAGGGAAATAAGATCATTGAGAAAAATTAACAGGAAGCTGCCTACAGTCACAGTTTGCAAGCCATGGAAGGCTTCTCATCCCATCAGGGGAAAAGAGAGAAACAGTGCGAGGAGGCACGTGAGCAGTTTGTAATTCAGTTATAACCAGAACTTGCGCGAAAGCAGGAAAGACTGATCAAGAGCCTTGTAACCAGAGGCACAACTAACAGAAGGGGAGAAGAGTACTGTCAGGATATCTTCACTACAAAATGAGCTTTCACTACAGTAATTCTGGTTTGCCTCCGGAGGGCTGAGCTCAATTTTTGTAACTTGAACATATAACACAGCGTACTTGTAGGGATTAATTTTATCTATTGCATGCATTGTAATAAAAGCCCCACTGGGCAGTTACATATCAAATTACAAAATGTGTAAGCAGTCTTATTCCTTTTTCCCCAAATTTCTTGCTTCTTGCAAAGCTAAAGATTAATTACTATTTGAGCTGCCTTAGGGGTTGGGAAAATAATTAGAGAAAAAAGATTGTATACTAAAACCAAACTCATGACATGTTCCTTTTTAAAAGTGTATGTATTCAGAGCTTCAATTACTTTTACATAAAAAGAAAAATAAAAACTTTTTCACGCTTCTTCTGAAAAAGGTATTATGACAACTGTTCTTATCTATAGCTCCTGTCCCATTATTTACTCCTCAGGATTCCTCTTAAAATCAATTGCTTGAATTTTACTGTCATTAAGTTTTCACCACACAACATAATTTTTTTTAGATGTCTTTGCTTTGAAATAACTATTGAACTTGGGAGATGGTAAGTGAGAGAACTGTAATAATTTTGCTAACTTTTAGTATGTTTTCTTTTTTTTTTTTTTTGTTTTTACAAACATTTTTTGCCCACAGTGATTTGTTTGCTGTTACTATTTATGACCAATGCACATTTAATTTTGTTCTCTTAAATCTTTGCAATTATTTAGGTGTCTCATTTTTCTCATGTTAATAAGGCCTTCAGCTTTTTTTCGCCCTCCTTACAGTTTGCTCTGTTGCTGTAGGTTGTATGTTTCATTCGTATTTCTTTCTAAAATGTTAGATGCTATATTGCTTTTGTCTTGCCACTACCAGGGATTTTGTTTCATTGAAGGTCTTCCTTCCTGCCTACTGATCAGTAAATAGGACTAGAATAGGAATCCTCCAGATTCTAGGTTTATTTTTGCCTCTGTTGAAGGAAGCTTGTGCACCGACATTTTTACTTATTTTTCCTTCCAAGTTCTCTCCACTCCCTATTTAGACTTCAAGGAAGATTTCAGTGACATGACAAGTCCAATCTTCTGTCTTGACAGTTGCTTTTTCCTAATGCTGTAAATAGAGATTCTGTAACTTCCTAATACTTTTTTTCTACCCAGTTACCTATTAGAATTGAAATTCCCGTTCAAACAGTTTTGTAAAAGAACAAGATCATACTGATATTATTCATCAGGCTGGAAAATAGAGTAAGGTATGAGCTTGGTAACAGGTTTCCAAAGATCCTAAATCACTGGTTTTTGACATTCAAGATATAATTGCTATGAAACTTATTTCATTTTATAGCAATGTGCACATTTCTGCTTGCCTTATCATTGTATGAAATTACTTCAGTTTGTAAGCTTTTGCAATTAAAACTGCAAACCTGTGGTTCGTATTAGTCAATGTCTTTCACTACTTTAGCTTAGTATTCTAGCTCAGCCTCTGACAACATTCCTGATACTTGCCTAATTATCTGTGGTGGAATTAAGTCTATATATACCCAGTAAACAGCTCTACCTCTCTCAGACCCAGGACTATACCAAACTGGCTTGAATTTGGACTAGCCAAAACCTGTGGTATTGTCCTTAAGTGCCCTTCAGCCAAGCCTTGCTAGCAGGTACTTTTATTAAACCTGAGGTCCAGTAACCACATGTGGTAGTGCTTGGGGTTCAGGATCATCAGCAGCAACAGTTGATCTTTGAATAGTTATTGACTATGATAAACAGCTTTTGTGAGAAACTGTGCTTCTTGTCTGGGTGTTTGCTCTTTGTCTTGTATCCTGGGAGTAGCTTTGCTTCTGAAACTCAGATGGTTTGACAGCTGTCCTTATTTCCAGAACCCTGATATGTGCTCTGGTTTAGAGCTTTGCCTTTTCTTGATCCATCAGATCACCCTTCATCCATTGTAAGACTAGAGTTACCTAGTTTATTATGTCTTCCCTGACTCAATTGAAAGAATTACAGCTTTTGTTTGATTCTTTAATTCTAGCAGCTATACAATTTATTCCTTTTTCTCTACTCTTATTGAAGTAGTTTTTGAGCAATGACAGGAACAATATTTTTTTACAGCCAGTTGTTTTCACCCAGACGTACTTAAACAAACCACTTTTCCCCACCTGAACTATTTGAAACTCTAAAGAAAATGTCTTCTCTCTGCCATGTTAAGTGGAGAATTTTGCAACTCACCAACTTAATGTGCCAAGGTCTGTTGCAAGTGGATGAGTCCCTGAACTACTGCGGAAAAAGCTGGGCTGGGCAATATGTGGAGCATGGCCTCACACTCAAGAATTCAGCAAAGCTTCCCGGATGAGCTAGAAGATGACACATTTTAGCTAAGCAGTAAATTCAGGCAGAGATAGATCAGGCTGATCAGCCTCAAGGTTATTTTTCTACTAATATTGGTAATAAAAACATAGATTCTGTTCTCTCCAGGAATACCTAAAAAAGCCAGCAGTAAAAAGCTGCTATAGCTTTATGTAAGGCTATGTTTGGTAGATTAATTACGTCAATAGGTGTGTGCAGAACAACTTTAAATACCACAGAATTAATACAGCTGAAGATTTTTGTGAGTTAGTGAGCAATAAAACCGGAAAAGATGTGGGTGGTTGGCAGTTCATACAAGTGGTAGCATTGACAGATAAGAGCTTTCAACGCAAACATGCCAAGTTCTATATTCAAAACTTATAGAAATTTCAAGAAATATGTATAATCCCACATAATTTCTCTGTCCAATCAGAAGCAGGCAACACATTTAATATTTTACAGATTTTAAATTAATTTTTCTCTGGAAAGTTGAAGAGTCAGAGTCATTAGCAGAAATCATATAGTGAATAATTTTGCTTAATGAACATTTGAGGGTAGTAACTGACATCAAAGAAAAATTTTGGAAAAAGGTGATATTTTTAAAGAAAAATTACTCATTCCAAGTTATTTATCTCTAGCTGGTCCTAAACCACCTAAGCGTAACTTGGAAAACATAATCTTTATTTATTCAGAAAGCAGTGAAGCTGATAATGGTACTGTGTGCAAATGCCTTTGTAACTTAAAAAGCTCATGAGATCAAGTGTCTACAGCTACTTTGAGCCTGTGGTTGCTGGGTGAGAGTAAGTAAGGACCTAGGTTGTAGTCTAATGTGCTCATTCTATATGTTTTTTAAATATATGTATATGGAATTTTCATGTAAAGAAGATCCAGTATTTGACAACATTTCAAGTACTGAAATGTTACAGTATTATATATGTTAATACATATTTTTGTGATATGTATTTTTGTCATACTTCTTTTTGCATACAAGTATACAAAAAATTCTTAATCTTCTTTGTGTTAAATTGTTTTCCAAAAAGCTAAGACACAAGAACATTGACTGCTAAACTTCTGAATCCTTTTGGAGACATGTATTTTAATTGTTCACAGGACAGAAGACAAACTAATAGGTTGAATGGTACCTGAAGTTCAAAATACACAAGTGCAACAGAAAAGGCTCTCGGAAGGAAAATAATATGTTATAGGACATTGGTTCAAAGAAGTCTCAAGTATGAAGAAATTATAGGTAAATAGAAAGAAAAAAATCATGTTACCATAAATCTACTTTGAAAACAGTGATAAATAAAAAGAAAAAACAGGGAACAAGAAACTGGAAAAACTCGTGCAAAGGGCCAGAACTGAAATCCTAGAAGAACATGGGTAACAGGTCCTGCAGTCATAAGAGTAAAAATATGATTTTATCTGAAACATACTGATAAATCGGAACTTCAATGATTAAACTTTTAAGCAATTCATTATCTTCTGTTTCATAGAGAGGAAAAGAGATTTTCTTAATAGAAAAGAGAACCTCTTGAAGTAAAATCTATAATGCCAAAGATCAGATTTCCTGCTTACCCCTCAGCCATCAAAACCAGATCTTGCCATTATTACATACTTTCATCTAAGCAGCAGCTGGCTGAGGGTTGCTCTGACTACAGAAAGCAAACCTTTTTATTTGACATTCATAATATCCTACAGGAATGAGTTCCGCAAGATATTTTTCACATGGTAACACAATCTTTGTTATTTAGCAAGATGTTAACAGGATTTCTCCACTCTCCCCTCTTTCCTGACAAGTTCTTGAAAGGTTGGCTTTAATCCTCTAGTTTCGCTCATTGTTTACTAGTCACTTTCAGACTGTATTATATTTAAAGTAGATAGATAGGGCATTTGAGTAAATAAGGAGCAAGGCATATGTATTCTGAGAGTTAATCTCAATGGATAGATCCTATTTGTTTCTGAAGGAAGTGTTAGAAATTAACTCATTTTAGGGAGAAATTTGCCAGAGTTTGTTCCACAAAGTTTTTTAGCACATTGCATTGATAGAGAAAGTTTTAAAATGCCAAGTCATTTAACATTTATAAAAGAACAGCTGGAGGTTATTATCTGTTGATAACTTCCCATCCCACGTAGTATATTTTAAGAAGTACCTAAGGACTTTTAAGAAATGAAAGCTCCTGTAGAGATATTCTCCCTTTCTAAACTTTTTTCCTAGTATTTCCTCTTTTTATTAGGAGACAAGAGTGATGACTAAGCCAAAGTTCCTTGTGCTTACACCCTATCGTAAGCAAGCCTTCTTTTGAGTTTTTGAAGGATTCTAGCAGAAGTAGAAACCTACTAAGAGATACAGATGGTCAAAACATATGAATAAAAAAATATGAAACATATATTCATTACCATCTGAAGCACTGCCTTGATTCTTTCTAGAACTCTGGTGGACTTATGCATGTCTCATCTTATCTTATCTGAGCATCAGATTTTCCATATGCTGGAGTTAAAAGTTAAAAACTCACAAGTTTTATTAAAAGTGCTCCTTGTGTCTTGTAAAGATGTTTCAGACACTCTACAAGTTTTAAGACACCTTGGGATGACCTCAGACATAGCCAGTAAGCATGTATTGGAAGGAGAAGAATGAATATAACTGTTCCATTTTGTATTTTGAAAAATGAGCTAGAGTCCTTTCATGGTGGGATGACCTTAAGAGCAGATACAACATACACCTGCCACAGAAATTACTACCGTGCAATGAGTGACTATTATAGTTTCTATAATTAAATCAGTTGACTGGTCAAACCAATTTTTTTTCTCTTCTATCTCTGAATCAAGACAAAAAGTAAAACAAGTAGAACCCAGCACTGAAGTTATTTTCCTTTTTTTTTGTTTGTTTTTTTAACAACTTCCAGAAAATCATAACTGCTTGTAAAAAAAAAAAAAACGAAACCAAAAACGAACAAGGAAAAATAAAAAAAATTGCATAGTACAGAAAAAAGGGAGCTACACAGACCTCTGTTATTAGTAAGTAACAAATGGAAAAAGACAGTATTCAATATTTAATGAATTTTCCTAAAGGAGAGAAAAAAATCAAGAAACATGCATGTGATAAAGGATAAAATAACCCATCTGTGTTTCCCTAGTGCCCTGACCTATGAATGACTGTAGGATATTTTTTTCAATTATACTCAAATCCACTACACAGACCCACAAAAGTTTTTCTCAAAATAGGGAAGATGGCACTATTAACCTGAAAATCAACAGGGAAGGATGATAACAGGAAAATCCTGATTCTGTGCGTGTACCAACCATTTAGACATTTAATCAAGGCAACCTCAGGTTGGAACCCCTAAGCTCAGACCATATTCTTCCCTGTATGTTATTGCATGCACTTAATTGCAATTCCTAATTTTGCACAGTTCTGCAAACTGTGTATCAATCACCAATTTCATCTTGCAGACAAAGCAAGTGTTAGGTGACTGTTGGCTCTTGATCTGCTTTGAGACACTCAGAAGTGTGTCATTCATATGCAGTTTGCTGTGAGGTTTGAGTTGATTTCACAGACTCAAATCCCAGACAGCTGATGTAAACTATCAGTGGACATTGTCAGGAGGAGTAACTGTAAGCACTGAGGACCTCTCTTTCTTTTATAAAAAAAAAAAAAAAGTACTAGGTTATTTACTCTAAAGAAATCTACTGGATGTAAAATGTTGAGAGGTTCTAAAACAGGCATTATGAAGACTTCATCTAACATGTTGACAAGATTAGACAGGGAACAGGGTATCAAGATCACTCTGTACTATGACAGATTAGGGACATTAAGAACATACTCTCCTTTTTTTTTTTTTTTTGAAATAATGTGCCTTCTTTGACACATTGGATACCTAGAGGTTATATCTAGAGCAAAGTTGTTCTGGGATCCTTTAAGAAAAAGTGATGCAGGGAGAAAGGATTTGACACATTATCTCCCTGCTTGCTGGTTAGCTTAACTGAGCAGATTAGGAGAGTACTCTTTGTGGCTGTCAAAACTGTAAACTTGCATTTGCCTTTCTGAGAACAAAGAGGAAACAAAAGGGGAACTGTGATTGTACATCTTGCACCCAACAGCAGGGCCAGTGTTGCAGAGCCAGGAAAGAGTTTATCACAGGTGACCACCAGGATTTTGTCTTTCCCAGACCTGCTCTTGCAGCCTTTCCCAAATTCAGGCAATCTTGACCAGTCTGACAGAAGTAAACCAACGAAAAGGATTATGGTGGTTGTGATGGTAAAGAGATGATAGGATGATGCTGGTTAAGGGACAGTAGTCCATTAAATGAGCTTGATTATGCTATAAAAGCACATACTCCAGTGACCTGGCTTGCAGTTGCCACTAAGATGATAGTGTACTGCAAAGGTAACAAGAACCAACTGTTTTTCTTTGCTGTCTGTGTGAAGCAGGGAGATAGTAACTCTGGATAGTAAAAGAAGAATATAGCTCTCAGCACATCACTATTCTTCCTCCTGTTCATCTTTTCCTCAGTTTTCGTTAAATAGTTGTTCCTTGATTTAAAGGAAATGGATTAATGAAAGGTGATGCAAGTGTCTTCCCTCTTGCTTTCCCTTATGATTTTGACCATCTATCTCACCTGCTTGCCAGGCTTCAGGCACTGTGAAATTGGTATACTCTAAAAAGCATAATAAGGTAGGGTAATTTTTCCTTCTTTCTTTTAGATACCTGCTTTTCATTTTGGCCTAATGGAGAAAAGGTGTTTTTCCTGTAAGGTTGTCATTTGTTGTTTATTAGTCAACTTCTAATGCACAGCTTGGAAGGCTTTCAGAAAACTACTCTAACATATAATTCACAACGTCCTTGTTCTGGTGAGTGCTCCATTAATCAGTTATAATGGGCTGATGACCCCAAGCTGATAAAGCTTTGACCCTTGCAGCTCAGAGAAAGCACACTTTAAGCAGGCAGATGCACCTGCCACAGTTTATTTTCAGATAGGGAGGAAAATGGGGCCATGTCATTATTATTATTTGTCCAGTTACACAGTTGAGGCCTCTGCTGGGGGGTTAAAGCCACAGAACAGTAGAAATCTCAGATTCAGAAAAGGAAACACCAAAGGAACCTAATAAGAAAAGGCTACCAAAGCAAAGGGTAGGGGAGAAAGCAGGGGGGTAGGGCGGGGAAGACAGAAAGGTGGAGAGGGGAGAGCACCCCATATCATTTACAGATTAGGAATTGAGGACTAGAAAGTTTAAGTAAATCATTTATGCTGATTCAGAGCAACCAAATTCAGGCTTCTGGAATCCCAGGCTAGCAACTTTAATTCAAAAACACCCCAGGAAATATTGCTTTATTTTGAACCCTGAGGGTATGAGTCTATGATTCTATGATAGCAGTACTTGAGACGTGTCATTAGAAAGGTATCGTATACCTCAAAGTGTTCTTCCAAGAGCCAACAACGCCAATCATTCGCTGGTGTCAGTTTCCAGTGTTGCCTCTAGGAAAACATGGCCTTTTTCCCCCTGTTCCAGCATTGCTCCTGGGCAGACAAAATAAAGAGAAGTGAACTTTTTTCTGCCTCTGTTTGCTTCACCCAGATTTTTTTGACACTCTAGTAGCTGTAAAATCAGTGCCAATGGAAACATTCATAAGTGCAGAAAGATATAAAATCCATTGAGGTACCATTGTAAGCCCTCTGTGGTTCAAGAGCTTTGGGTATCATTTGTGTGTTAAAGGGCTTTAGGTGTTTTACTGCAGATATCTCTTCTTCTTCTAGCTGACATTTTGGCAGGCTAGAAATTTTGCCCACTAGAAAGGTAATGGAGGGGAATTACATTATGAATATTTTATGAAAAATGAACTTGTTATTCACAGAAATGTTGGATTTAACTAGAAATTACGTTAGTGTGGCTTATTCTACTGTACTTGCATTTAGTGGTTCTCTTTATTAGCATAGTCCCTCTGGCTTATTTTCTTACTACTGTATTCTTCTTTTTCTCTTCTTCTGTTCAAAGACAATATTTTTTGTGTTTACTGCTACGTAATAACAAATAAGGTTAATCCCTTTTCTCATTTCTCCCTTGTTTCAGATCTTGATTCTATTTCTTGATCTTTTTACCACTTTTTTTCTTCCTAGCCGAAGCCTTTCTTTTCCACTTGTCTGTGCAGCTGTTGTATTTTCTTAAAATATCTCTTCTTTCCTATTTCTGTCTCTCCTTTTACCCTCTATACAGTTTTCTAGCTGCCTGGTTACTTGTGATGCATTTTGTCACAAAATGCTGACAAGTGTGAGAAGACCGCTTTGACAAACTGAATGAGGTGAATGTAGAGACAGATATCCCTTTTAATTCCTCTGATTTCTCTGAAAATATTTGAATACAGTGTATTTTAATGCCAGATTTCTTTTCACTTTTTCAGGTAGAAAGAAATTGAATGCATGTATTTCTTACAGGATGGGAATGAAGCCTGACATAGTTTACAAATGGAATTGTTAATGCTTTGTAGACTTCAGATCGGTGACCAAAAATGTGGTTTTGTAATTTTCAGATCTATGGTGTGGGTCAGCTTCAAAGACCATTCCTTCTTCTGAGAAAGATTAACAGTTTAATGTAGTGTGTTAGTAGACAGGCTTTAACTTGACAGTCTCCTTCAGAAATTTGTTTTTCATGTCTTGATGCCTTTGATTAGGCAACTTAGAAAGCCATTGCCTAAAAATGTTAAGGTGGGAAGCTCACTGCCAGTTTTGACTTCTTCAGGTAAAACGGTTTACTACAATTTGACTCTCATAGGACACAGACAATGCAACATCTGGCTTGAGAACATTAAGGGAATAAATGCTGTGTTGCTGACAATGCAATGAAGCAGATCATTTGGTTTGGGTTTTGGTCTAGAAATTCAGATACACAACTGGGATTGATATATCTTAATTCCCAGAGGTACATTCCACTTGGTCACTTAGATCTTTTTATTTGTCATGTAGAGGGAACCATGAAAATGATCAGAAAATTTTATTATCTTACACTGCTCAAGGTTGAAAACACCAAAGCTAATATTTCACGATCAATTCAGATACTGTGGATTTGGAGCTATGTAACTTGGGAATTTGGTAGGTCTCTGAATTATAAAATTATCTTAGTGAAGTTAAAATACTTGTCTCTCGTTGATGTCAGAAAAACATTAATGCTTGAAATAACTGAATCCAAGCTTAAATAAGGGCTGATTTCACTGACAAATGCCATTGTGCAAAGGTGTAAGAAATTAAGTTGGCCTTCCATTGACCTCGTATTAAAATTGTAGGGACAAACCTTCATTTTATTGTTCGTTTGGTTTCTAACTAACGAGGTTGGCCTTGGAGCTGAAACTGCCCTTTTGAACAGCTAATGTTTGGAAATCATGCCTGTGATATCTTTTGTTATTTCTAAAATTTGAAGTGAAACATCCACATCATTTACATTTAGAAAGTATTGTAGCTTAATCTCCAGCAACAAGGTTTCACTTTAGTCAGCTGTATCAGCAGTAATTTTCATTAACCACAGTTTTTATCTGGTTAAATTTTCTGCAAGTACAAGAGTTTGAAGGTAGAAGTAAAAAATGTAGGTGGTTTTAGAGTTTTGGTGTTTTATAGCTTAAAGTAAAAATGTGATGATGTCTCACTGTCAGAGTTATTAATAATTCACCTTGCAGATTTCTTTTACTAGCAGCCCTGAAACCCTTTACCATTGCCACAAGAAGTCTGGGGTAGGAAAAGAGGTATGTGGAAACGGACAGAGGGCCTCATCTTGTGTGGGAATCTGTTTGGCAGGATCCCGTGGAAGCTGTCATGGCAGGCAGAAGAGGCCAACCATCACAGCATAAGGACAATCCATTCCAGTGGGGAAAAAAGTCCGTAAAAAGTGGAAGAAAGCCATGGGTTCAGGCAAAAAACAGAGTACAGGGGTGCAAGTGGAGATGGAAAATGTCTCTATATTCCTCTGAGTGGCCTAAAAAAACAATATCTTGTGCATCCCCTGGTGCCAAAAATCCAAGGCTGGGTTGGTGGATCCAGTTTCATTTCAATTTGTACGATTGTGTTTTCTACTCAAACTGCATATGCGGTTTACACCATAAATCAGTAGCAGTTCTGAGTTTGGTCCTTCCGGAATGTTTGCTGCACAGGTACTCTGCAAGATGTTTGTACCTTTTAACCTCTAATCTAAAGTGGTACAGGAAAGAATCAAAAGGATAGAGATATTTAAAATAAGAGGAAGAAATACTTTGATAATTGTTTGCAATATCAAAAAAAAAAAATCCCCAAACAACTGAAGATTTATAATCAGTGTATCAGTTAACCATAGGTAGGTCTACAATATTTTAGTGGAGATCTGTATCAACATGTCCTGGGCTTAAGCTGCAACACAACATAATACTTCTTGCATAAAAGATTTTTTTTCTTTTTTATTTTATTTTATTTTCAGAATTTGTTTATAAATTAAAAATTATGAATTTATCTTTCTGAACTATTTCTTCAAATTAAATACTATGCATACGAAACATTTGAGTTAAAAATAGTTTAATCTGTTCTCAGAGTCTCCCCTCACTGCAACAGGTTGCACAAGGAGCTTGTGGAGTTTCCCTCCTTGAAGATATCTGAAAGCCATTTGAACATTGTCCTGCTTGAGCAGGGGAGTTAGATAAGATTAGCTCTAGAAGTCTCTTCCAACCTTAAATATTCTGTGTCTAGAAGACATTGCAAAAACTTTTTGTATGAAATCATAAGTTCTGATAGAATTTAGAAGGCCAACAGTAGCTCAGAAATGTCACCAATGTCCACATAAAAAATATGGTGTTCTTTGTCATTAGCTAAGATATTAACCAGTTTTGATTACTATAGCTGTTGGCCATGAATGAGTTTCATCACACATGTGATTTCCCTTAAACTGTTTTCCATTCTTTGTCTTGACATGTCCATCTAGGCGTATGGAAATGGAAAATTCACTGAGTAGAGACAGTGTGTAACCTTATTTTCCTGTACAGTACCAGCCCAATGAAACACAAATGCCTGTTAGGAGTCTCCATTTTTAAAAACAAAAGTAATCAACCCTTTGAGATAGGAGGTGTGGTGGGTTTTTTACATAATTTCCGTAGTCAGCAAAAACTTAACTTGCTGGTCAATAAAATGAAAGTCAGCTTGTTAACAAATACGTCTTACATTTACATATTTGGAAAAGTCAGCAACAAGCCATGAAAAAAGAACTTTTCTTATACAGTGGTTTGGTTTTTGTGTGTGTTGGTTTTTGGTTTTTTTTTTTTGTTTGGTTTGTTTTGGGTTTTTTTGTTTTTTCTTTTTTTTTTTTTCTTTTTAGATTGGTTTGGCTTGGCTTGGTTTGGGTTTGGTTGGTTTTTATGTTGGGTTTCTTTTTTTTCCACCCTCATTTGTTTTCAATAATTTGCATCCTTTTAATTCTTTTCTTGGTTAGATTCATAGGTTTTTAAGAGTATTAATCTATTTGACCCGTATTTTTGTGGCAACTTTAACACTTTTCTTCTGTCTGTGACATCCATAAAGAATATAGGTGTTTCCTTCTTTGTAAGAAACCCTTGAAATGGAAGCAGAATCTACATCATGTTCAATGCAAAGAAAGATAATTTAGTCTGTAGACCCTCAAATGACTCACCTTTTAAGATCTGAAAAAGTAGAATTCCACTTGGAAGGGAAATTTACCTTTTTTAACAAGTGCTGTCTCAAGTCAGAAATACAACAATGTGTCCCTGAGTATGTTGGTGCAAGAGTTTGAAGGTAAATATTATATGTTTTAGGCTTGTTCTGAGTTAGGAATATGGAAACACTTTGAGAGAAATTTCTGAGTCTCTTCATTGCCCAAGGCCAAGATCCACATGAACTAAAGTTGAACTGTACTGGCTTTGAAGGAAGAATCATAGCATTTTTTTTCAGGAGGTTGTTCATCTGTTGATTTGGGGCTATAGCATTTATCACTGTAGTTATGCTAACACAACATGCAGTTTATGCATTATCATGTCAGAATAAAAACATTATCCACAGTACTTCTTATGAAGGAGTTGCTTTCCTGTAACCAGCCCATTTTCACCTCTTACAAATGCATGGAACTTATGGTGGTTTTTACTCTTTCAGCTTTACAAAGAACATTCATGCAGCTTTGTTCTTATAGATGGATCAGGAAAAGTGTAAGATTCATCAGCTGAAAAGACAGAATTAATTTATTGAGCTCTGTCTTAAGATTAAGGTTTTATGAATGTCAGAAAAAAAGTGTTAGCTAGAGTATGTTAATTAAAGTACTATTAGAAGCTTCTTAGAACTTACTATAGCATCATAATATACTAAACCACACATAGAAGCATGTTAATTGGTGTTACTTTAAGTAGATTGGCAATACACACCACCCTTTCCCATTTCCGTAGACTCTGCTGCACTGTAACAATCCACGGATTCCAAATGAAAATTTTTTGCTTTCTTTCCCCAATTAATTCCCGAGGCAAACCAGAAGGTGGTTCCCTTTTCAGACACTCCAGCCACCGGGCAGTTTTAAAACTGGCAAGTTCCTTCTTCCCTGGCATCTCTGGATGACAAGAGTAGCTGCAGCTAAGCGTGCCTCAAAACTGGGAGAACCTTGGGCTTGCTTATGAAATGTGTGAAGGGATACCAAAAGGTGAAAGCCATAGAAAAGCAACATTGAGCTTGTGGGAGCCTTTGAGTGACCCCACTTATCAGATAAATCTTTTAATCTGAGATTCATATCTCCATGAGACAGTGAGATGTGTGAATGTGCAACTGAGAGAAAACAAATAGGGGGTAATATAAAACAATATATTTTTTTCTCTGTGTAAAGACATTGTTAGGTATGGTAATCCAACAGATACTAAAATGCTGCCAATTATAGCACATTAAAGCCTTTTTGGCTTTCAAGTGTGGTTTTCTAGTTTCTTAAATGTAAATTAAATTTGTCTCATACGAAGCTGTCTGGCTATAACCAAGGTAAGACCTGTCGGTATGAATACTGAAGAAAAGGTTTAGCTGGTAGAACATTTTAGACAAGATCTGATTTAGAAACGCAATATAAGATGGAAATTTAAAAAAAACCCCAAACCGTTCACTTAAAAAGAATGGAAAATTTTAATTTGGATTGTATGGTATTCTAACACAGGAAAAGGCATAACTGAGCCAAGAAATGTGGCTATTTCTGTTTTGGGGTTAGATTGCTTAAGATTATACACTGTTGCTGCCTGTAATGTATATTGATCATTCTGGCCTTGGAGGGATCTTTTCCTTTTGTGTTCTCCTGGGTCTTGATTTCTAGTCCCACTGTTCCCAACACTCAGTATTTTGCTTGATAGAGTCAGACAATTGAAGCTTCTGTGTTGACTAAAATGCAATATACTTACACTGTATATATTTTTTGTATTTTATATTGTGAGGCAGAACACAACTGTTGAAGATTTTGTCTCTTAGTTTACTACTTATTTTATAATCAAAGCAATATAAGCTTACTTTTAATGGATTTGAGTTGAGGGACAGTACTTGTTTTTGATAACTATTTTTATTAGAAGGCAGGTCGGCTAACATATATGCAAAAATATGAGAAAGGGAAGTTGATTTATACATTACCTTAGAGGCCAGCAGATATAGCATTGTTCATGTTTGAAGAAATGCGTAAAAGCCCAAGTGTGTCTGAATAGAGGCTTCCAATTAAAATAACTCTGGCATTTACAGTATTCAAAATCTGTGTTCAAATACTATGGCTTAAATCCATATTTAATTAATAGTGCTATTCCCTGTTTCGATGTGTTGATCCCAATTAAAAGATCTGGCTGTGTTGCATCTCCAAGGGGAGCATCCGAATAAGGTTGGAGGAATGAGGTCTGATATTCTAAACTCTGCTTCACTCTTCGTCTGGTGGGAGTATCTAATTCAGCATGTGAGAGCTAAGCATTGAAAGGGGACAATTTCATGCTGTTTGTGGACTTGTGGCAGGATGAACTCTTCACTTGCATGACAGTCTCCTCTTTCCATGGAGTTGTGAGTGTCTACAACCAGGTGTGCGGACCATGAGCTGGCAGCTTTCCATGGAAGGGTTATTTATGACTGCTGCACAGTATGAGGGTGGGCTTGCATGTAGCCTGGGTAGTAGTACTAAGGAACTAGCAGTGCCAAATCCAAAGCTAGAGTGTCCAGAATGTATTTCATTGTAGAAAGCCATCAAGGTAACTGTTTTCTACTGCAATCCATATCTTCTGTTCCACTAGCTCACGGGAAAAAAAAAAAAAAAAAAGCAAAGAAATCCTTTATAAACTGCAGCTGCGATGACTGAAAACATCTTTGATGAGGAAAAAGTCTTGTCACTGTTTATGCAAGAGGTCTTTGCTGAGGTTTAAGATGCTTCACTGAATATCAAAAAAAGTGAATCCAATCACATTGCAGGGGAAAAAAGACGTCTTCTAAACTGATCAACTGTCAGGTTGGGTATGGCGACTCAACCTATTCTCTTCAGCTAACACATCTTTGGGGTAAAGATTTTACCACTTCCAGGGGGGTTACTGAAGTCCAAGGAGGATCCTTGTTGCCTAGCTGGTTTCATCTACATTCTAGCTGAGACACAGGTAATACAACAGTTATCTGCTTCCACTCGGGGAAGATTCCCACAACAACAGTCAAACAAGTGGTGGTTAATAATTTAATCTGTGGTCCAAATGTGTTGTACAAAAAAGACTTAGCATGTTTGTTTGTACGGACAATTTCAGAAAGCCCGCTTTCCCCTTTGAAAATACCCAATTTAAAGTAATCGTAACTCTTAAATTAAACACTACTTCTCATTTCATATTTTCTTTAAGTTAATTGGCTAAACAGTTATTATTGACACTGCACTTTCTGCAAGTAGAAGAGTTATTTTACATTTTAAGAAATGCATAGTACTCTATTTAATTATGTCACTTTAACCAAAGCCATCACATGCGATTTTTTTTTTTTCTTTAATAAGAAACGTATAATGAGAGCAGTTTTCTGCAAGAAAAAGAACAGAATTCAGGACAGGATGTGTAGCAATGATGTTAAACCACTACATTTAGATTAAAATTGATAGAAGAAGAATAGAATAGTTTTTAATTTCAAACATACCTTAAATAACTTTCAAAATTTCATCTTAAAATTAACCATGGTTTTGTGAACTGATTTCTGCTTAACTTACTGCCATCCTATTCAAAGTGGTTTAGATTGTACTTAAAGAGTGATGCTGAATAAGGGTTAAAAAATGTTTTTGGAAGAGCTGTTGTGAGTTTTGAATCCATGCAGGCTATTGCGTGAATAACCAAGATGACACATTAAGCCCAAAACCATGAAATCTTAAATTAGGTTGATCAGATTCAATTTTTGTCTAAGCAAGTATGACTCAGTGGGGAGTAAATCAGTACAGTTATCATTAATTTCACATGTTCAGCATCTGTCCCAAAGTTTTTACATTGTCTGAATTCAATAGAGATCTGTTATTGGCTTTAAACCAGATGTTGAAAGAATAAGCAGGCAGATTCATAAGTTACACGTTAAACCTGAAGTGACTCATTTTATTCAGCTATGTGCTGCTTTAATTTTTTCCTCATAAGAATACTTCAAGCAATCAGAGGAATCATGAGATAAGCATGAAACAGCAGCCGTACCTGCTTAGAATTATTCATTCTGTCGTACTCCAACAAAATACTGAGAATAATTCAATTTTTGTGTAATTTGGGTAGATACTTCACCAAGCAGTTCTAGAGTGACTCTTCTAATTGCTGTTCTGATGCAAGATACTTGTTCAGAAAGATAGTCACCTGATACAGCATGTGAGTGAAATCTTTATTCCTTTGCAAAATAAAATTGCTTTCTAAAAGAGAATAGTTCAGAATGCCTCTCTGAGAAAATCCAAGCTCTGGAGTCTTACAAGTCTTACTATATTCCAACTTTTTAACACAAAGCAGCCATCCGTAGGTTTTTAATTTTTTATTTTTTTTTTTTTTTTTTTTTTTTTTTTTAATTCTTACTCCTGTATTGAGTAACATAATTTTTACTATGGCTTTTTCTGAAAGGACCAAACTTTCTTTGGGGTGGGCACTGTGGAGCTGGAGATCTTTGACTTCAGAGAACCTTAGGCAAAACACTCCCACACCAAGGCTCAGTATAGAAGGCAGAGTTATAAATGTTGCCATTTAACACTTTCATATTTCCCCAAAACAGCTACATAAAGCTTGCAAATTTTGGAAAAATGAAGAAGTTCAGAAGAAAAAGGAGTACATTAGCCCTTCACATATCACAGTTATTTAAACTGCAGGAGTGTTCATGGGAGAAACGCTTTAAATGTTATGAAATATTTGAGCAGTGTGACAACACAAGCCTACTTCCACAGATCAACTGTGGAAACATTCAGATCAGATATATATACTACTACTACTACTATTACTACTACTACTACTAGTATTACTATTATTACTATTATTATTATTATTATTATTTCTGCCCCAGGTTTTTTTCCCTTTTTTTTTTTTTTCTGTTTTTACCCCCATCACAGCCTTTCAAGTATTTTAAGCACAAGGTAAACATCAGTTTTCTGGACTTCATTCTTTAAATAATATTTGTTTGCAAGTAATGGGAAGGAGGTATTTTCTAGAATATTATTCAGATTGCTAATAAGAATATTGATATATTGAAATCCATTGCACCTGTAGTTCCTGTTTATCAAAAATTTCTGCAGTAAACCTTTTGCTTCTTCTTTTGGTCACAGTGGCCAAAAGTAATAGTAACCATTCTTCGTTGTATATACCAACACCAGGGTGCTACTTTGGTTTTGTACAGGTTCATAGCTTTTGAGTTATAACTATGTGTCTTGGTTATTTTATCCATGTATTGCTTTTGCCTTACTTACTTTGACTTATGTGATAGGCATAATAAGTTGTAGATCAACAGTGAAACATTTTCAGCATTCTTGTAGTGTCGTATGTGCCATGGCAGCCATGTTAGCAAAGGTATAGTTCTTAGGCCAAGATGGAACAGTAAAACCTATGCGCAGCGGTGCCTCAGGTTAGTGTGAGTATATCCTCCAATCCAAACTGCTAGTTACACTGCTTATAAGTAAACATCATTTCTGCAGGGTTTCTTCTTCTACATGTGCAAAATGCATTTGATCTGCCTGCTCACATGCGTTAAAACTGTCTAAAGCTGTTTTCTTCCATCATGTTTGAAGAAGATAATTAGCTGAGAAATATCGGCAATGAAAGGAAATCTAAAGTACACAGTGACAAGAAAATACTGAAATTTTTATACTCATTAACTCTGATTACTAAACAATTATATCCTTATGAGATGCTGTGCTGAGCAACATAAAGCTGTAGCAATAAGAGCACGTTATTAATTATACATGGAATGGATAATAAGCTCTTCAATCCAGATGTACTCCTAGTGTGTTAGATGTCAAACACTGGACTGCACTAGAAGAACCAGACAAGTGATTATATTTCAGAAAGATTGTATTTTGTCGTTGTTGTTGTGTAATTTTTGATTTTATGTTTGTTTTAAAGACTGGTATGACACAGCTAAAATTGTCTCTATGTATTCTTCAAGCTTTTCTGATGGAAATGGATTTTGAAGACAAATAGCATGTTTTTCTAGTCTTTTCAAGACTTTTATAGACTTTTCTAGTCTAGTTTTATCATCTAGTAGATGATAAAATTAACAATTTTTGAAAATTAAGAAAAAAACCCAAAAAGCAACAAGACACTGTAGATTCCGACCTACCAAATTGCATATATAAAATCTGATAACGACATTTCACCAACCAAAATTTCAATGATGAAGTATATTGAAAGGGTTTTTTATAAGTCTGAGTTTTGTTGAAATTAGTAGTCAAGATCAATGAAAAATATTAATGCTGCTTGGGAGTAGTACAGTAATATTGACTGTTTTTTAAACCAATATAAGAAATTAATTGGTTTAGGAAAAGGTTGGATCTTTGAGCATTTACAGCAGTACTACAAATAACCATTACGTAACAAGAAAAACTGAGTACTACACAGTTCAAATAGAACAGAATTTTACCTTATAGTTCATATTTCTCTAAAATATTAGTTCTGACTGAACAGCTTTAAAATGTGTACTATAAAAGCCTTTAAAATAACATACATCTATTAAATACTCTAAAAAAGGGATTGGTTTTCTATGGATTATTTCTTAAGTTTTTTTTCGTTATAATCTGATCTTCAAAAAACTTAAGGAAAAGATTATGGATTTTTTTTTTTTTTTTTTTTTTTCCTCCCTCGTTCTGTTGTATGCTGCTTTCCGATGTTCCACAGCTGGAAATCACAATCCTACTGGGTCTCAGAGTGTAAAACCTACTGCTTCATAAATTATTGACTAACATTTAGCAGTCAAATGAGAGCAGGGAACAAAATGAATTACATACTTTGAACCTATTTGTTCGAAAAACACTGCTATACTTGTCTTCTACCTAGGAACTTTGATCATTATCTTTCTGCGATCAATTTTTCATTGAAGCAAATGGAACATTTGTTTTAATAAAGGGTGAAAAATTGGTCTGTTTCAGTGCAAAACTGAATGCTTAAAAATTTGGGGTTGGATCCCCTTTATGAATGCTTTATGTCCTGATTTACAGAAAGATTGAAAATCTTTGGATGATATAGGTAACCTTATAGTACATAGGATGGAAGTATCAACATGATCAGTCACGTGAAGGGCATCCAGTGGGATGGGTAATGGTTCAACTATAAGCTTTAAATCTGTAAGGGACCACTGTCTTCCTGAAGCTGGGGAAAAAGAAGCTGATAAGTGTTGATACTGAGGTCATAACCTACATTGTTGTAACCAAATATTAATGGCCAAATTTTTACAGGATTTTAGAAGGCCACAGTTTAGGTGAGTACTCCTTTTTACTTACTGACCATCACTACTCATGAATGTAGGCATCAGTGTGTTGAGTGAAAATTTTCAACAGTTTATTTTATTTTGGGGAAAATAAATCCTGTTCAGATTTTTGGCTATGTGTCTGTAACAATCAGCTATGCTGTTTACAACCAGAAGTAGACACAGATGTGCACTACTTTAATGAGATTTGCAAGCTGGATTTACAATAAAATTCGTTTTATTCTTTTATGGTAATTCCTTGATCAAATTGGATAAAATAGATTTAAAACAGATTTTTTGCTTGTATAACTCCAGCAAAGTTATTAAAAATATAAATGGAGTTTAGAGCTTCATAGTTGGTAGCACCAAATGTTGATTTACATATACATAAATGAAAATTGAAGAAATAAAAACAAAAGAAAAATATCATTTATCTGGTTCAGTGAAAGAATCAAAGGAGTATAGAGGGAAGAGATTTACTTTCTTCAGTTCTCTTTATCTCCTCACCATGATGATCTGTGAGATAATAGTATAAAGTCTCTACTCAAGAACTGTTTGGGCTTTCTTTAAGGTACTCTGTTGGGCTTCATCTTTGCAACCTTGTTCTTGATACTTCATGTTATTTACATTTCTAGTGTTAGTAAACTTCCAGCTATTTTGTAGGTTGTGTAGATTTCTGATTATGTTTCTGTAGCACAAACTTTCAGTGTATCAGCGTGTTCACCGAATGCCTTAGTTCTGCAGATAAAGTGCTTTGTATGTTGAGTATCTTGTATATTCAGAGATAACCAAACAACTTTTTGGGATCAAGTGAATATTAGGAAGTTTCAGACAGAAGAATGAACTCCACTTCCTTAGAAAAGCTGAAACTTTTACTGTATCTGAAAATGTCCCTTTATGAAGACTGTATGGCTGGGTCTCGATAGGTGTTTGCTGTATTGGTTCGAAGGGTCTACTCTGCCCTTGCAGCTTGGGTCTTTCCCTGCAATAGGCAAGCACTCACTGAAATACAGTGGGCTGCACCATCCCACTTTTTCTATTGCTTTCCAGATATGCAGGATATGGAGTTGGTGCATATAGTTTTGCAGGTTTCAGGCTCTGCTGGCATTCTTTACAGAGCCCATACATGAATGTGCATACTACAGCAGTGTTTAATTTCTTCTATGCTTGGATGAATTTCTTCCAGAGAAGACAAAAGATAGTAAATAGAAGGTCATTGTTAAGGAACTCCACTTCATGAAAAGAATATCATACAGTTTGGAAAGCACACACACCAGCTGCTAAAAGCAAGAGCTCACATCAGCAATCAAAAACATTTACAAATAATTCAGTGAGGGAAAAGCTGAAGATCCAAATTCTAGGAGAGCTCAAGATCTTTCAGTTGATGGAGGCAGTTTCTGTTTGTTTGTTTGTTTTGCTTGGGAGGGTTGTTTGTTTGGTTTTTGTTTAGATTTTTTTAATTCTTTCTTTTTTCTTTTGGATAAAGCTTGTTGAAGCTTTTCTAGCCAAGAGGAACTTACCTTTTTGCCTGAAACTTCCTGGTACTTATTTGATTCCGAGGGCACTGTTTCTTTTTGTTTTTTCTTTCTATTTCTGAAGACATTTCAAATATTTTTACTTTTCTAGAAAGTTTTGGGAATTAGGAGGAAAGAACCCTACACTCACAATCTTTATAAAATCTGCATATGCATGTATCAGCAATGACAAAAGCAAGAACTTCTGGGTTTTACTTTTTCTCTGTGTTTCTCATTGATACTACTATTCCTTTTCTTTAACATCAATGACACATCATTTAGGAAGGAGAAAAAGGAAAAAAAAAAAAGAACAAAACAGGGCAGTGTAAAGCAGCACTGCCCTGACTTCTCTTCCACTGGGCTAGACCTATATGTTGGGGAAAAGAGTGGAGAACAAAAATTGTGTCATTCTTATAATTCAAGAACAATGGATTTTTATTCAAAACTTTTTAAACTAGCAGTAACCTTAACAATGGATCTTCACACAATATTCTTATTTCATGATATATCTTTGCCCTTGGAAAACTCTTCCTTTGTTCCAAACTAATGATTAGTAGAATTTAGAATATGTTACCTTATAATTTGTAATTAACACTCACTTTATTCTCCCATATAATCATTACTGTTTATGGAGTAATGGGTCTTGTTTGTCAATTTATCCATTCATTTCTTATAATTGGGAGCAGAAGTACTGGTAGCAGTATTTAACGATATCTTGAAAGGTAATTTACTCAGGTTTTTGATTGGTAGTATGGTAAGGCTTGGGAACTAAAACAACACCTAGTCATTTATCCTTTTCAAGAACTTGAAACCATCTAAACCTTTAACTCACTGTCCATGTTACAATGCAGTTGGAATTGAAACCACTGCATGCAATTTTTTATATTTGTGCTAAATGTTCTTTCTTTGTCTACAAGCATTTCTGCTTCCCAGTCTTATAACTTCATGGAGTTATGCTGAGAAAAAAAGACTGGATTCTCAACTGATATGAAGTGGAGTGACTCTTTTGTATTATTTCTCTGTGGCTGTGCAATTGAGGACTTGCACCAGTAATATAAATGCAAAAAGAAATCCTCAAGAAATATTACAAGACACGTTTAAGAAAACAACATCATATACGTCTTATAGGAGATCTTTCCTGCTGTCGCTACCTTTGTCTTAGTTGAAATTCTGTTCTTCTAGGTAGTAAAACCCATAAACTATCTATTATTCTACGAATGGGATTCCAAGAGTATAAATATTGTGTAATTAGGCTTTGTGGAATTATGTGAATTGTCCTAATGGCATTTATCTAATGGCATTTATCCTGTATCATTTTGTGCTGGATCTGTGTGGCAAGGTTTTGGTAGCAGCGGGCTACAGTGGCTTCTGTGAGAAGCTGCTAGAAGTTTCCCCCATGTCCAACAGAGCCAATGCCAGCTGGCTCCAAGATGGACCTGCTGCTGACCAACGGCAAGCCCATCAGCGATGGTGGGAGCACCTTTGGGTAATACAGCTAAGGGAAAAAACCCTGTGCAATAGCAGCCTAAGAGAGGAGTGAGAATTTATGAAAGAGTCCCACAGACTCCAAGGTCAGTGAAGAAGGAGGGGAGGAGGTGCTCTAGTTGCCAAAGCAGGGCTTCCCCTGCAGCCTGTGATGCAGACCATGGTGAGGCAGGCTGTGCCCCTGCAGCCCACGGAGGTCCGTGGTAGAGCAGATATCCCCCTGCAGCCTGTGAAGGTCCACAGTGGAGCAGCTATCCACCTGCAGGCTGTGGAGGTCCACGGTGAAGCAGATATCCCCTTGCAGCCTGTGGAGGTTCACGGTGGAGCAGATTCCACCTGCAGTCTATGGAGGACCCCACGCCAGAGCAGGGGGTGCTGGAGGAGGCTGTGACCTTGTGGGCAGCCCACGCTGGAGCAGGCTCCTGGCAGGAGCTGTGGCCTGTGGAGAGAGGACCCCATGCTAGTGCAGGTTTGCTGCAGGACTTGTGACGTCACAGAGACCCACACTGGAGCAGTCTGTTCCTGAAGGATGCACCCCATAGAAGGGACCCACACCAAGGAGTTTGTGGAGAACTGCAGCTTGTTGGAAGGACTCTCACATTGGAGAAGTTTGTGAAGAACTGCTCTCCATAGGAGGGACCCCACACTACACTAGGGAAAGAATCCGAGGAGGAAGGAGCTGTAAAGGCATGTGATGGACTGACCGCAGCTCCCATTCCCCATCACCCCACATAGCTGTGGGTGAGAAGAGAGAGAATTTGGGAGTGAAGTTAAGTCTGGGAAGAAAGGAGGAGTTGGGGGAAAGGTGTTTTAAGATTTGTGTTTATTTCTTGTTATCCTAGTCTGATTTGATTGACAATAAATTAAACTAATATCGCTGAGTCAAGTCTTTTTTTCTATGATGGTTATTGATGAGAGATCTCTCCAGTCATTATCTCAACCCACAAGCCTTTCATTATATTATCTCTCCTGTCCAGCTGAAGGAGAGGAGAGTGATAGAGTGGCTTTGGTGAGCAGCTGGTGTCCAGCCAGGGTCAGCCTATTACCCATTTTTATCATCAGACACATATATTGTAAATAAAAATATTTTCTTTTTTACTGAGAGAGGTAAAGTGATTTGGGTGTCTCATGATCGATATGAATGTTAATAATGAAGATCCAGTTTGGGTTAACAACAACAAAACTTTTGTTGTTGTTTCATGAATGAGCAGTAAACCCCCATCTGGACAAAAGGCTTTTTAATAGCGTGATATCTTCATTACAAAAACAAACAAGAAATGTAATAGAAATTACAATGCTAACTAGGGGAGGTTCCTTCATAGCAGAAGTGGGCTTTCAGTCAGATATTCTTGAGGGAAGCCAGAAACATCATGTAATTTGTCCCTTTTTCATCTTAAAGCACCCACATAGGTTTCCAGTGTTGGAAGGAATGGAGGAACTGGGATTTTGTGGGCTGCATCTGGGTCTACTCAGGGAAGAGAACGACCCAGAAGCCACGGAGGACAGAGAAAAGATGAGAGCAAAGAGAAATTAATCTCTTCGAGCTTGCAGCTCATGTGGAAAGAGTGAAATCTAGCGATAAAACAGCAGACAGCTTCACATTACAGGCAGTGAGGAAAAAAATTGTCTTCTGTAAATAATTTTATTCCTGTTGTTTGAACTAGCTATTTGAATTTTCTCTGTTTAAGAAGATCAGGGTCCCACTGCATGTTTTTCATAAAACCAGTATTTTAATAATTTTTTTTTCAGAAATCTTTTCAGACTGGCAAAGGAGAAAGCATAAGCATATAGCCACAAAACTCTAGTTGACATTGTCTTTATTACAACAATTTATAACATGGAAAACTCCTTCCATATTTCACTTAGTAAAGCCCAAAGGACTTACCACAACCCATTAAAGCTTTTGTTTCTTCATTCTTGTCAGTTCCTAATGTAGCTCATTTCCTCATCAGAAATTTATGGAATCACAACAGGAACACTACACCCACAGCTGCAAAAAATATAGATTTTTGTTCATTAAAGTGTAGCCTCCTCCCCAAAGCAGGTACAGTGATCTGTGATACCTTCTTTGAAGCTTGTTTATAGGAATAGATATGAAGAAGCAAATGTTGTATGACAAGAGAAAAAGAAGACATGTTAGTCTTACTAAAGAGTTCTAGCTATAAGCTAAGCAAAGTAGATTACCTTCTGTAGGATATAGTCTTGGAAAGACTTGGTCTGCAACAGTAGTTTCTGTTTAATGCATTTGTGTAAGGAGTACAGCTGCAAGTTTGCATGTACATTGTAGTCGCTTTTTTTTTACTTTACATTTTGCAATCTCTCATTTATTTTGATAGTAAAGCTAAAGCAGAGTTAATTCCTCTGTATTAGACACTCAAGTAAAAGGGAGAGGACAGGGTGAGTGACACCATAATTTTGTTCAGATTATGAAGTATAGCATGCTCTGTAATCTTGTGTAGGAGAGGGCTATGTTTTGAATGTAAATAAATAAAATTTTTATGAATCCTGGAAGAGGTAAAAAAATAAAAATTAAAAAAACTCCAACTATTGTCAATGTTGTTTGCAGAGTTGGTTATTAAATATAATTGTCAATCATGATCACGTCATTTTCTTGTGTTTGGTTGTTCATTTGGGTACTACACATAAGAAGTAGTCATAAAATTCTGCAGTTTTTCATGAGATAGAAGAAGAAAATTCTGAGTGAATTAACTTTTTTGTCATATAATATTGTTCTTTAGCTCTGAGCTGAAACCAGGACAGAGAAAAGTTACTTTGTGTTATTTTCTGCCAGCATTAGCCAGCTCTGTGTGTGGCTCACATTGCCAAAAGAAATGGAAGCAGGGATAGAACAGATGAGAAAAAAAAATAGGCACCCTATTTCTCAAACTCCAACAGGCAGCTCCTCAACCCTTTCTCTTGTTATCAGTATTTTCTCTCCTTCAGTCTGTGAAGGGAAGAAGGAGTTGCCCTTTTCATTGACCTTTGCAAAATTCCAAAGGGGAAGATGAACGGGAAGGTGAACATAAATAATTAAGATAAACATCTTAGCTCTGGTGTTAAAAAATTGTTTTCAGTTAGGAGTAGGTGGGAGAACACCTATCCCTTAGCTGTTTGACTTCTGTCTCTTGTGTGTGCAGTTTGCTCTGCTGAAGAGCTTTATTGGTTTACTTCATCCTCTAACAGCCTAATGGGATGTGGAATTCAAGTAGTAAATAAGTCACAGATATGAAAACTGGGGTCCAGAGTGACGTTAAACATAAAGTTCTAGGACAATTTGGGGAATGTAAGCCTCAGGTGAGAGTGTGAAACACTCTGATTTTTCACATTTGGATTTTTCCTACAAAACCCACAAGTGTATACGGTCAAGTCAATCTGCTTGCCATTAGTATTTCTGTGCGTTTTATCTCTTCTTGCTCAATTTTGTGGTTTTTCTATGCCTCCCATAGTTACTGGCACCATGTTGAATGTTTTAGATTAGGGGTGCTGTTTATTTCTGGAGTGAGTTCCAAGTACACCTAATACGTAGTTCTGGAAAAGCTTAATATACTTCAGTACAAATGAATAATCTGATTTTCAGAACATGGAAGTAGGTATATTGTCCCACACTTTGTCTTTGTTTACAGATGGATGATATATGTCTGTTGAAGTAATAGAGCAAATAAACCACCTTGCACACCCTTCAGGAGAGATTTCTGCTACGAGTAAACACTGTGAAACTGAAGCAATGTAAATGCTAAAAATCACTTGAATCATAGCAATTTGTTCAGTGCTTGCCTGTGCAGCTTCCAGACGCTTCCATACAACGCGTGCAGAAGTTGGAGTGATAAGATCCTTGGCTTTAAGATTCTGCAAAGACCATCATGTAGAAATTGGTTTGAAAACAAAGGAGCTTTCAAGAATCCAAGAATAATGAACTTTCACAGCAGTGTCTTGATGTAGACTCTTTTTACCAGTTTGGTTAATTTATGTAGGGGTCAGAATGGATGTGTTGTTCCTGATGGTGGGTATTTTAGATTGATGGGTCTTTGAGTTATAATACACAGCTCACAAAGTCCAAGTAAATCTTTAAACTGTCATCAATGAGCTTTTTATTAGGATTTTGTTTACTTATAGTTTGTTGTGGTGCCTAGTTTTCTAGATTTATTGGTGAGATAATCTGACTAATAAGAGAGATTGATAATCAGTTTGTTAAAGTGCTTGCTAGTCAGCTTGACTATGGTTTTGATTTTGATGGCTATAAAGACAGCCATCAACAGCAGTTAAGAAACATCATTTAAATATAGTACCATGAAATGCTATATGTTTATATATGCAAACTGTTGTTTTGCAAGGCATGAGTGTTTGAGGTTACCCATAAGTCAAGGTAAATGGAGTAAACCCCAAAATGTTTTTAGGAGACTACTTGTGGCTTAAGTCATGAAGATATTTGTAGCTTAGCATATTTTTTACCACATTGTGTGTATCTTACAATTAGCACATCACTTAAAAAAAAAATCATAATAAAAACAAGAAATATTGAAGAAATATTTTGCTTCATTAAAAAGCTTTTAGAATTGCTTTTATTTGACTTGACATAGGCTTTTCTTGCTAAAAGCATCACTTACTTGTTGAAATTCAGAACAAAATAACCTTCAAGTAGTTCAGTAGAGCTCTTCTGCTTGTTTGTATTCCAGACAGCAATGAACTGGAACCCAGTCACCAAATTCTAGCCATAAGGTTGCATGCTTTGTAATCCTGCTAGTATCCCAATAATGCGTTTTAAGTTCTGTGACAAAAATCCCATTTACACCTCACAGAAGAAAACAGTGAGACAATGGCATGTGGAGGAGCCCAAATACCACTCTACCAGGCTTCTCTCAGGCATCACAGAAGCCATCAGCCCAACCAAGCCCCATCTCCACTCCCACTAGGGAGCCCAGAGGCACCCCAATAACCCCACCAGGGGAATCAACTTCTGTCCCAGACTTCCTAGGCTTTCCTAGGATCACCCCAGACCCACTTCAGGGGAACGCTTATGCCAGGCTAATGACTCTCCAGGCATCTCCAGGGGGTCACTGCCTGGCGCAAGGTCACGTTGTGGAATACAGGACAAAAGCATTTCAGGATTACACAGGGCTGAATATGGGACAGATGAAGGAGGAACCAAAGGTGAGAACATAGAGGAGGGAGTTTTGAGAGGAAGAAATGTGGTAAAATAGATGGGAAAAATGATAAAATGGTCAGGTTGTATGTGGACAGTGCTGGTCAGTGTGTTTATGTATATATATACAAATATTTTCCCCACTGCAGACCTCCATCCTCTTTAGCAAAAGAAAGGAGCAGGATGAGGCTACTGGTGCTATTTGCACTCATAAAAGCGCCCTGTGCACCAGCTTGTGGTTGACTGTGTGGCCAGCAAGGTATACATACATATATGTGGTGTATACAGGTATTTGTGTGGATATGCCTGCTGGTAAACACATGCCTAGCCTTGCTGCTACTTGGACCTGTGGGCATGGAGCTGTGGCAACCTTGTCACTGTCAGGCTACCAGATCTGGCCTCCTGCTTGTATCTTCTGATTTCATTAAAGACTACAGTTCAGACAAAACTGAAGAGTAAGAAAGATTTCCCTTTGCCAAATTACATATTTCTGTATTTGAAGGATAAAGTGAAAAAAGCTGATGTGTATCTTGAATGCAATGGTAAGAAAGAACTTGGTGAAGCTTTTCACCCAAAGAAGTCCCTGTTTTATGCATTTGGGACAGAGTATACAGCAGGTTTTATAGATAAGAATTTAGCAGAAGTATCAATGCTGTGAAAAACTTTCGTAATTGTATGAGTCATTGTGTTTTACCTCCCAAAGCTTACTTTATGTAATTTTAATAATATCTAATGTTATCAACAAAGTTAGCTCTCCCACTATTTAACCAATACCAATACTTCCACTACAGCCAGGATGGAAAAATTTTGCTGTTTCTTATATATGTTCCAAAGCCCTGGGCTTGTTATCACTAATGCACTGCTCAGTGACTCAGCACCAGGTCCAGGACAGCTGAGTTTCTGAAGAGCAAATCCTGCTTCACTATTTGACTCTTTATTTTTCAAACGTTTTTAACTTGCCCTTCGTGATTACGTTATGTTGTGGTTTAACACCACACAGCCCCACATAGCAGCTCTCTTACTTCACCCCTCCATAATGGAATGGAGGATAGTGTCAGAAGAGTGGAAGTGGAAAACTCATGGGCTGAGGTAAAGACAGTTTAACAAGTAAAGCAAAAGTTGTATGCACAAGCTAAGCAGAACAAGGAATTCATTCGTCACTTCCCATGGGCAGGCAGGTGTTTAGTCGTCTCCAGGACAGCAGGGCTCCATCACAAGTAGTGATGACTTGGAAAGACAAATGCCACTACTCTGAATGTCCCCCACACACACTTCCTTCTTATTCTCTCAGTTTTACATGCTGAGCATGATGCCATATGGCATGGGATATCCCTTGGGCCAGTCGGGGTCAGCTGTCCCGGCTGTGTCCCCTCCCAACTTTTTGTGCACCCCCAGCCTCCTTGCTGGTGGAGTGGGGTGAAAGGCAGGAAGGGCTTGGCCCTGTGTAACTGCTGCTCTGCAATAATAAAAACATTCCTAAATTATCAACACTGTTTCCAGCACAGGTCTAAAACCTAGTCCAATACCAGCTACTGTGAAGAAAATTAACTCTTCCAGCCAAAACCAGCATAATCACTCTAGTTCTCTTTTTTTGCCAGATATCACGTGTTTCCTTAAAGAGACCAAGGTTTTGTTGTATGAGTAGTGATTGTGATAATCTAAGATCCATGTACACTTTGATTTTAGTGTAAAATTATTGTCAGGAAAAATAACATTGTGTTAAGTTGGGGGAAATGTCTATTCATTGGCTTCAAAATGTCTTGGTAAGGGTTCATATTTATTTTTACTAAGTTTTTGAAAGTTGTACTCAAATAGTCCTTAAGAAGAAACAATTAAATATCTTTAACATTTATCTAGAAGGAAGTATGGAAAGGAAGCCATATTACATTTAGCTTGCTGTCAGTGCTGCTCGATTTCCTTCATCTCAAATTTGTCACAACAGCCTACTTATGCAGATATGTGTTTAGAGCACCATGTATGCATAAATCTGTTTACAGACTGGCTGTGTTATCTGACTAAATATCTTGTAAATCATTAAAATTAACAGACATTAAGTAAATGAGCTGCTTTTTAAGTAGCTGAAGGTGTTAATAAAATTAGATGTTTTCCCCAATTATTGTAAAGTGTCTGTAGTTTCAAATTATTAGAAAAGACTAATCAAACAAACAAATTAATGTATCTTCTCAGCTACTTCTAACAAGAAGTCTTTGGTAATCCAGCAATACAAGCACAATCCTTGGCAAACTACTCTCATTTTGGGCATGTTGGACAGTAAAACCTTTAAAAGTGAAACCTATTATCTAAAAGGCAAGAAAACAAACAAAAAGGTCATTTTCTGCTGACAGATAGGTGCAGTGATCCCCAGTGAAGTAGAACTTGATATGAAAAATCTAGGAGGAAAGTGGAATTGTGTTATATCTGGATCTGTTTTTATCAGATCAGGTGATGTTTAACACAACACATTGAATATCTCAGTGGCTGTTTACCAGGGCAGGGGAAAGAATAAAAATGAAAGATGAGGATTTATTTTATTTTATTTTATTTTATTTTATTTTATTTTATTTTATTTTATTTATTTTATTTTGTTTTATTTTATTTATTTTATTTTATTTTGTTTTATTTTATTTTATCTTATTTTATTTTATTCAGAATTACAAAAATTCTGAAATCATTGAGCACAGGCATAGTATAGACCTAACTAAAAATATTTCAGATTTTAATTTAACTTGTATATAAATACAATTACTAGCATTTACTTATCTCCTTTTCACGTATTTACTGAAGGAAATATAAATACACAGGTAGGAAAACCTGAAGGTATACCAAGCTACAACTTGGACTAAGTAGGTGTAATAAAAGATTAAAGTGTGGGTACTATGTATACCCAATGAGTATAGATTGTGTGCGAAAATATCTGAAGACTTATTTTTCCTACAGCATTTTAAACTGTCTTTCATCAGATTCCAGAGTGTGGGTGGTAGTTCCTTCAGAAAGAATACCTTAGTTGGTAAGAACCCCACTTTTTTTGTGTTATATCATTGTTTTTCCAGTTGCATAACCTTTAGTTTTTTCCTCCTCTCTCTCTTTGATTTGCCCTTCAGCCATTAAAGAAGTCTGACTCAACCACTGCTTTGGCTGACTAATAAGGCTCAACCTAAACCTTTTGACCACTTGGGCCTTCCTCCAGGTTTAAGTGGTTTTGAACTAAACTAAACTAAATAAGTCACTCTTTTTTTGGAATTAGAAGAAATCGTTTAATCTTTTTGAATAGAGAAAGCTCAAAGTGAAGAGGTAAAACAGAGTTGTGTATTTGCTTCTCTCCACCTTCACACAACGTCCTTGCAGCTAGTTCTTCCACCCAGCCTTCATTTTAGTAAAATCAATTATTTGTTTCCAAGGCTCCACAAATTCTGTAGTCTACTCTGGTCCTTGTATAGGGTTTTTCTCTCCTGTCCTTTGAGGTAAGCTGTCTGTGCCATGCTGCTCTCAGTCTTAATGAACATGAACTGCAGGCTCTGGACCTGCGCTGTCTCTCTTGTTTTCAGTATGCACTGTGAGCCAGTTCTGTTGCGTACCATCCATGACTAAAGTCTGCTCCTGCCATGGCATTTGGCTTCTCTAGTACTTGTAAGGAAATAAAACACAGTGGTGAACATTTTTTAAAAAAAGGAGACACTGTTGGTAAGACATTTATTAAGAAAGTGACTTCGTTTTAAGATCCTTAATCTTATTCCATGTTTACTGCTTCAGCCTCCTGTTTGATTTTTGTTGGTGGTGCATCTCAGTGTTGTAAGATCAGAACATTTCACTAACTGACACTATGGATATAAATGTGAATGCTGAAAAGATGTATTCCAACTAATTTTTAAGGATCTTGCCCAGCAATCTGCCTCTAATTTAGTATTTCTGCTTGTACCACTCTCTGTTCTTAAGGTTCCTTTAGCCAGCTCTTGACCAATATCGTGCTTCTTTGACCTCCAGGTTCATCCAAGATTTCTGATGGAGGTTTGTGTCATTCACAACATTATTCCTAATAATTAATGTCCTGAATGTAGAGTAGGTTCTCTGTGCCCATGTTAAACACTATCTTTCCTAAGAGAGCAACTCTGTTTCATTTGCTTTAGTAATCTCATGATTCCCTTTCCTGGGGAATTCTGTTTGTCGCATGGAGCTGGAGTGTGGGAAAAGAGAGAGGAAATAGGGCCACAAAGATATATGGATAAGAAATTATTACAAAAGAGTATTTCCTTTAAAAAAACACCATCTCGGACATGATGAATGATAAGGAGTTTCAGCAGAAGATCTAAGCAAAATTCTTCCATTAAAATAAAGGAAAACCAAAATTACTAAGTCAAAGCTTCATTCATTTTTTCTCTGTATCATCCAGATTCCAAAGTAGATTTAAGTCTTAAATGAAAGATTGGTTTGGTTTAGGTTTTTTCCTGCAATTATATTTCTGGTACTATGCCTTTAATTGTGACAAAGCACAAGTTCTATTTCTGTGTAAATAACACATGAAAGAATGTAATTTTGTAGTCATATTTACTTGTTTTATATAAAAGCATTCTTAAGATCCAATTAAATTATCTTAAATTGTTCATTGTAACTATTTTTCATTTCAGTCCATAGAATTATAGGAGCTAATACTGATTAGGTTTCATTTATATAATTTAAAAAAAACTCCGTGGTTGTGATATAACCATGAGACCTCTCTATATGAAATTTCACTGTGCTAAGAACAAATTTATTCCTTAAAGGCAGGAAACTGCTCAGCAGTGGCCACAGGTACTGACTGCTTACAGTTGTGAACTAGGACTTCTATGCTGTGACAAGTAAGACTTCAAATTCTCTGTGTAGTTTGAATAATTCCAACAGTAAATGTTTTATTTTTTTTTTAATGGTACATGAAAAGTACTAATTTTTTTTTTCAAAATCATTCTCTACCTAAAAGCCTGAACTTTATACTTGATGAGAGCTTCCTTCCTAGCTTTTCAAAAAGGTAATATCATTAAATTAGTTATTCACCATCTGAAGTTATCTGTGAAGCAACATCAGTTTTTACCTAAGGAATATCCGTGAGACCAGAGCATGAGTCATCCTGTATGCAGAATGACTGAGGACTTTGGAAAGATCAGTGTATTGCAAACAGCAGGCTGTTGTAACCACTTCCTACTGCATTTTAAATGCGAATAAGGTAATAGTTACCTGTACCGCGTCTCTATATTGCATTTAAGAGCAATAATAGTATACTCAGCATTTGACTACAGTAGCTTCAGTTTATTCAAAGACAACCAGAAATGTTACATTGCTAATGGTAAAAATAATGTAAACTTTCCCATGAGCTCTTTTCTCAATAAAATTTAAGACATGGATTCCACTATTCTATTGCAGTTAAATGGCTGAAATGAATTACTAATGGGCTTGAATTGTGTGTAAAAGTTGAGGGAAGGAGAAAAGAGGTAAAATATGGGCTCTGGGACAGTTATCTGAAATACACATGATATTCCTACATGTTTTACAAATAATGGAGCATAGCAAGGGAAAGGAATGCAGAAAGACGCTGTCGTGGCCTCCTTGGCATTCTTGTATCTTCTGTAATGACCGTCAGCATAGAGCTATGGTCATTGACCGAGGCTGTAGGAGAAAACACTGTCTTAGTTCAACACTGCATTGCCTGGTGTCTTGCCCCATGGTCTTACACCAGAGTCAAAGTAAAGATGATTACAGTTTCTGGTCGATGACAGTTATGATTTATCGATACATTGATGTCTAGGGCTTTTCTGCTTCATGACTCAAAACAAGGGTCCGTTCAAATTTGTCCAATAGTTTCAATAAGTTAGCTTTTTACCGGCAGGCCTTATGCTCTGGAGATGACATAAACCCCGTATAAACTCAGAACTATGTGTTTAACCTTAGAGTCACTGATAAGAGCACATGATAGGTATCATTCCTGTGTTTACCCAGCAGTTGTGACTCCTGGTAAAATCAGTGGTTTTCAAGACTGTCAACCTTAGCCCAACTGTTCCTGAACACCCAACAGATGTTCAGGAACATTTGAACATCTGAAGTTGTAACTGACACACCATGAATCCATAAAAAAAAAACCCCAAAAAAATAGGAAAAATAAAAAAAAAGGCAGGGCTGGAAAGACTGGAGATAAGGGAACGTTTTTCTCCTACTAGCTTGGCTGGGGAACAGGACTGAGCCACAGGGAGGTCATGCCATCTCCCTCCTTGGAGGATTTTCAGCCCCCACAGGTGGAAGCCCTGAGCAGCCTGGTCTGACCCCATGGCTGAGCCTGCTCTGGGCAAGGAGGTGGTCTAGGTTCCACCTGGCCTGAAATCTCTTTGTCCTTGAGTTCAGTGTTGTAAGACACCTTGTGTTCAGGGGTGCCTAAGCTCTGCTGACTTAACTAAAAGGCCAGCAAAGGTGAAGACAGTCCTTCATAAAGAGTCATTTTAGCTGTGGGGATAACTGTTTTATGCTTTGCTCTTTGACTGATGACTTCTATAAACCACCTTTTACAGGGTTGTAGTATTCTTGACATGCTCTTTTTTAAGATATCAGTTATGGACCGTAAAAGGCCATTTTTCAGTTGTTTGAGTTGCTTCTGCCCAGCTTTCATGCTGGTAAGGAACTTTTAGCCTCTACTTTGTTTTCACAGAGTTCTGAAACCATGCCTGTCGTCACAGTCTCCACTAGATTGTAGAACCTTTCTTAGCAGCTTTTCTCAAATTTTCAAGTCCCTGGCATCTTCCATGTTTGATCCACAGTTCCTGTTTGATACACATGTGATGCATCTTCTTACTTTACAATCTGAAATAAGCTGAAATAAGATCTACAGTTTTCATCACTTGATTTGTGTATTACTTTATGTCTTTGAATTGCTGTTTGCTCCCCTTCACATGCTGTTGTGTGGTCTCAGTAGCAGACAGTGAAAGCAGAGGTGTTCAGCTCCTTATGGAAACAGATTATCTAGGAGAACTCATTGAATCAACGCACTGTTTGGAGGTACTGACTGTGGGATCTAAAAGGATTTTCCTGATGGTCTAATCCTATATATTAACTTCTAATGAAGTAATTTTGTACAGTGAAGTTACTTGAGACTATCAGAGTTCACGTACATCTAAAGTCAGCTCTTTGTGTGAAATAAATACCTGTTAAACATAGCTGTTGCAGGCACTGTGTGGATGCATGGAAATGCATTGTCTATTTATGTGTGTGCATTTTTATGTGATTTTATGTGCATTTTTATGTGACAAAGATCAAAGATTTCTTCTAATCAGAATCAAATTGATCTTCATTTAAAAAAATAAATTCTGAATTTGGATGCTGGAGAAGGGCCTTTCGTTAGGGACTGTAGTGGTAGGACAAGGGGTAATGGGCTTAAACTTAAACAACGGAAGTTCAGGTTAGATATAAGGAAGAAGTTCTTTACTGTGAGGGTGGTGAGGCACTGGAACAGGTTGCCCAAAGAAATGGTAAATGATCCAACCCTGGCAATGTTCAAGGCCAGGCTGGACAGAGCCTTGGGCGACATGGTTTAGGTGAAGTGTACCTGCCTTACATAAGAATAAACGTCATCTCTTTTCAGGGATAGTACTATCTAAGAGATTTTATGATTTATCAAATTATACCTGTTTTAGTCGCTGTTAGGTGTGCGTTTGATAGTGGGAGTATATAGCATCTTTGTTACTAAAAGTAATGTGACAAAATCGATATATTCTGTTATAGTCTTTATTTCTGCTGCTTTTTATTAAAAACAAAGCAACAAATAAATAAACCATTATTTAGCAGATTCCCTGCAATGAAAATAAATGTAGCTGGAGTGCTTTTGGGCTGTATTTCTGTCCACCTAAGGATAGTTTCTGTGTTTGTTTTGCAATTTAATATGGTCAGCCTCTGTCTCACCTCCAATCAATCCCACAGAATGACTCTTGTGGTTCAGTAAGGTCAAGCCAGGGAAGAAACAGCTACTACAGGAGGTATACTATCTACTCAAAGAACTTGGTAAAGGAATACTTTTGGTACACAGGATACCTATTTGTCTTTTAAATTTTCCAGGAGTTTGTCCTCCTGCCTAGATAAGTTCAAACCTTGGTGATGTAAGCAAAGATAGAGCCTGAACACTCAAAAGGCAGCTCATACGCACATCTGCATCTATTGTTGAGTGTGACAGAGGTACAGTTGCTAGGTTTCTAACAAACCTCTTCAACCTTGGCAGATTTTTCAGGATGATCACAGAGGAGAGTTTCATCAGGTAGGCATGGGCAGTGCATGTCATAAAACACCTGGGAACCTGAGGGAAAAGATATTGTAGCACAAAGTGGAAGAATGACTACACATCTATTTCTTCCCTATTGTTTGTCTCCACATGCTGTTATGACATCAGGCAATAAAAAACTCCCAGACAAGTCTGACTGCTCCACCGACTATTAAGTCCTGGTAATTGGAGACATATAATTTTTTTCGAAAGGATGAAGTCTATGCCATGCACTGTTTAAGACCTTAGTTTAATCACTTGCGCACTAAATTCAATCTTGAAATCTGCTTCTGCTCCCAGATCACCAAACATATGTTGTCTGACTGTGAATGCGTTGCTCTTCTTTTCATCCCCTTTCTCCTTTTTCTATCTTTAAAAGATTTATTTGAGCTATAAGTTCTTTCTGACATGCAGTGCCAGGACACTAGGAATCAGATCTGCATTTTGCCCACTCTACCCCAACCCCAAACTGAACAGGTACCACCCTCAAGTTGAGAAGCATTTTATTTCTGAGAGATTTATTTCTGAGAAAGAAAGAAAACACTGGACTTCTTACTACAAGGTGCCACATATCATAACAGTATGGGAATGTACCCCTTTAAGGCTGTCATAAACCTTTTGTCTGCTGGTGTTAAGTGGGAGCAGGGGTTTTCAGCACCTTGCAGAATAAAACTGACACATGCAATAGGTATGTTTTTCAAAAGAAGGACAGTGAGAAAAGAAAAAAATACCTAATATTTTAACATTATTTAAATATTTAAAGTAATTAATATTTAATTAAATATTAATAAAATATTTGTTAGTAATTAGAAAAATAAAGGTAATTAATATTTTTGTGCTAATTAAAGTCACAAAAAGCTCCCTTTCACTTCATCTGAAATTCACTCATTTTTTACTGTTACAAAGAAAACATATTGAAATCTTGTTCCATTACCTTTTTAAACCTCAAGAATATTTTTCCTGAAGTTTGTGCCAGCTGGTTTTGTGCCTTTTTCTGGTTTTGAAGTTTGTGCCTTTTTCTGGTTTTGACTTGAAGTTCTAAATTGCTTCTGAAAAATGTAGTTTATGACACATTTCTTACACTGCCACAGACCCTCAACATTCATCTGTTTTTATTGCAATGTCCAAGCAATGAATGTCCGCAAAAATTTTATGAAACAAAACCACGATATTACATAGCAATCAATTCTGTACTTTTATGGTTGCTGAAGACTTTTGCTTTCCTCTGTAAATGATCTGTCTTCAGTACACAGGGATGTCCATCAATCCTATTTTATCATTTATTGCAGTCATATTTTACATAAGAAAAAATGTATAGCTGGCCAAATAACTGATCTTGTTCTAGTTAACCCTAATCTTTCAGAAAGGAAGATAGAATATTTATTTTACCAAAAGCTTTCTGGTGCTTTGTACTAGAGACAGACTTATCTAATAATACTTTCTGCATCCATCCTGCCATCACTTTATGTTCGAAAAATACTAAAACTAACTATTACAGAAGTTTAAACAAGTAAAGTACTGCTAGCATCATTTGGTCTTGTATTGATTTTGCTTTGAAAGCGAGTGCAAAGTTCATATTGTTGTAGTTCTGTTAAACCAGTTTGTCTGACCTCAACTGGGGAAATAAGATAGACCTTAACAAAAAACAAAAATCTATATAGCACAGTTCAGTTAAGCCACAGATTTTTTCACTTGCCATTTCTTATTTTCTTGTTTAAACAGAATTCAAAGTATCAAACGGAGGCAGTATATCATATGCATGTGGGTGGAGTCAGCATTCTGTTATCTCTTTTCCTGATTATCAACTGTATCCGTAACTACTGAGGTCCCTGCAAATAAGAAGTTGTGGGCCACAACTGGACTCTTTAAATCCAGGAAAGCAGATATTTTGCAAAGCATTTATGTTACCTAAAGAAATCACTTGAATGGAATGTGTCTTTGAATTTGGAAGAGAATCCAAATTTAAAAAACACCTAATGATACCAGTCTCAAATATTGTACTGAATAGCACATATATACACTTTTTCCTTTTCTTTTTTTTTTTTCTGGGAAGTGTCACATAAAGTTAACGTAGGAAGATACTTCCAAGTGCATTAAAAACAGAGAATTGATGTTCGCTATTTTTCTTCTCCGTTGGGTGTTAAGTTCCACTTTAACTATGGAGACTCTTCTGAGGACATATTATACTTGGAGCATTGCCAGTCTGGGAGTCCTGCTCATGAAAATGTCAGGTCCTGAAGGAAGATTTTGAAGTTTTTGTGTACTGTCCGCTCAGATCTATAGGATGATTTACACCAACCTTTATCTGAAACTATGGAGTGAGAAATACCATTTAAATTGCTCTGGACCACACTGATCCCAGCAACTGGTGGAGCAGAGCAGAAGCCTTCCAGCAGGAAGAAGGCAGAGAGGAAGTCCTCACACTACCACTGCGGGCCAGTGTTCACCTTGGTACCATCTGCACAACGTGGGGTCCTGTGACAAGGTGGTGGATGGAGTCATTCCCAAAGGAATCTCATGTAATTTCTGTTTTGGCCTTCAGGAAGTTGTAGTTCCCTGACAAGAGAGCTGGAAAAAGAGAGATGCTGTAGAAATACTAATATTTTCGGGACGGGGAGGGTGGGGAAGGGGAACACAGAACACAACATAGAGATAAGGGATGATAACCATTTTCTGTACGGGACAACAAACAGACCATTAATGTTTTTCTTTTCTAGCAAGGAATTCTTGAGGATAGCTAAAAGACGATTAAGATCGTGATACATGAGGCACTAAGAACAAAAATCTATATCAAATAGAAAAGGCTGGCATACTGGAGCCAAAAGCAAACCTGCTGCAAAATAGACTGTGTTAAATGCACTAGTTTTTTATCCCCGTAGTGTTAGAAATTGTTTATTTTAACCAACTTTTTTCCTTATATATATCTTTTTTCTTCTCTTCAGCTGCAGTAGCCAATGATGTAGGATCAGTCAAGCCTCTTTTGCGCATATTTTTCAGCTATGTTCTGAATTCTGTTATGTATATTCTTTCTTCCAAATGAATTTAATTATTAGTTAGTTTTCTTAAAACAAATACCAAAACCAACAAATAACAAAAACAGAACACTTTTTTACTAGCATTTTAATAATATTCACCAAACTTGAAAAGCTAAAAATTGTCTACTGTTCATTGGCTTACTGAGCTGTCAACACAACAATATTAAATTAATAATTTAATTGGAAGGATTTTGGCATTTTCTTAACATTTAAAAATGTATGACAATGCATGGGGAACATTTAATCTGGGTGACTTTATGCAAGCATAATTTATTCTTTGACCTTCAGCTCTTACTTTCCATTCTGAAGAGTTACTAAAATGTGTTTTCAGGAAAATATCTGAAACTATATTGAGATAAGTAAGAGTAAAAGCATTTAATTCTTTTGGAAAACAAAGGAAAAATAAAAGCTATTGCTTTGCCTGTCCCACCCCCATCCCTCCACTTCCTAACCCCCAACCCTCTTTAAAGACAACTTGATTTTGTCCACATTGCCAGTTTAGTTAAATGAAAACTGAAAGGTGACTTTCGGTGAATTATTCACAGTTTCAGTAATGTCTTTTGGACCTTTAGGATTCTCCCTTGTGGGAAAAAAAAAATAGCTTCAATGGGTTTCAAGACATATAAGAAGACAAAATAATTCTTACCTTCATCCTATGTTCATCCCTAAACACATTCTCATACTGATCATATTAAATAAACTGAAAGGGAGAAAGATGAAAAGGAAAAGAGCTTTACTAGTGATTCTTCAAAATATAAGTATTCATTGGATCTCTGAAATACAAGACAAAATAATGGCTGACTATCTTCCTAATTGGTTTTGAGATTCCAGCTTTATTTATTCTTGAGGCTAATGGAAAAAGTGGTTGTATGTGAATAGTGTTCTAAGGCCAAAAACCAGTGTGAATAGTTTGCAGCGTTTGGTTTTCCTTCAACCTTTTCTATTATGCTTAAGGATTAACAATAAGGAAATGAAGAATCTTTTTATCACTACTCTCTTCTCCCCAAAACATACATCTCAATGTGAAACCTATCTCTTTGTAAGGATGAAATTTGGTGTGAAGAAATTCTCTTTCTTTGGTCATCTCCTGTGAGCCACACTATGCCACTGATCAGACTTTTCATGAGGTTTACAGGTAGATGGCAACACTATGCTATCAAGTCTCATTGTCAATATTTCAGCTATAAGAGAACAAATCTTTGACTTCTGTTATTTCTATCATGTCTTTCTTTATCCTTAAGCATGTTGGCTGATAAGGATAAAAATTCTCTTTTTAACAGATTTTACTGTCCTTGTTGTCTTGCAGAGGTAATGATCTCTTCATAGATATGCTTAGCATATATATGGATTGTCCTGTCTCTGCTCTGAGATAACTAAAAGCCCTATAGTCAAGATAGTCAGGAATTCAGCTCAGGAACATGTGTCTGTAAAAGCACTGTTAGTTCAGTTTAACATCATAATATGCTTACGTGGACCGTAAATTGCTTGAAGCGCATGAAGACAACCTTATATATGTCCAAAATATACTAAATAAAGAATATAGCTAACATTCACTGCAAAAAGACAGATCAACTTTTTGTTTGTCTTATTTTCTAACAATATACAGGCTTCTTGTATTATAAAGTTCCAAAGACCACTTCACTTTCATTCAGCTGTGAGGTATTTTGAAAGGAAAAATCGTTTAAATGAAACTGGATTGTTTAAAAAAATCATAAACTGAATTTCTTTTCAAGGAAAAGAATAAAAATTAACACTTTCTGCAGGATTATAAAATTCCTACTAGCTGTAATAAGCATGCCATTTCAAACATAAATACTGCAAGCCTGTAATGCATTGTGACAGATTGTCATGAATAGGTAGTGGTACTGGTGTTGCAATCAGAAGCTGACAACTGAGTTGCATTAAAGCAAATACATATATATATTAAAAAAGCAAATCATCTTTTTGTGAGAAAAGATGGATATTAAGATCAAATCCTACTATGATTTCTTTGCTGCTCTCATTCTGTCATGACTTCTTCTGTCCAAAAAAAATGTCAGATGCGAGATGATAAAATTATATCTTTTCTGTAAGTTTTATAATCTCTGTTGCCTTGTCATCTCTTTATTAATGAGAACTATGCTTCAATCAGAAATGTAGAAATATTAATGAAAGAAAACTGTGTTTAACCTTATGAAAATACCTTGTAGTGTCCAAGTAATAAAGGCTATTTTTGTATTTTTGGTGACTAAAATGTTTTTGCAAAAATATTATTTTTCAAATAATCTTTAGAGAAATAAACGTGTTTATGAAATTGCATGCTATGTAAACCTTCCCTTACAGTTGCTTTATGTAATAAGAGAAATCTTTATCCTTGGTACTTTGTAAGAGTCCTTGTGCTGATGGAGAGTAACTAATAAACCCGAATTTTCCTATTTGGAAATCAGTTTGGCAAACATCTCTCAAATAAAGATAAGTTATTTGAGGATATTATTATTTCTAAAGAATTCCTTTAATGGATAATTTGCTCCATGTTCTTGCATTTATTACCTTTAACATAAAAACCTGTAATTCTGGAATAATACTGGTAAAACAAATCTTGTGAACTCAATCGTAACTGAATCAAGTTTTATAGGAAGTCTTTGGAGGTGTGGCATTGTTTTCCTAAGACCACAGTATTCCACATGTGTTGCCAAGCTATAGTGTAGTTAATTTACTGGTTCACTCTTGTAGCCACTTGAGTTTTGAAGTAGATACAAAAAAACCCCCCTATTATTATTATTATCATCATTATTATTATTATTGCTATTGTTGTTATTATTATTATGTCTCTCTAATATTCTATGCACAAAATGGAAGAGGTGTGATTATGATTTTTTGGGGAGGTGGGGTATGTTCTCCCTACCATCAGATTGCACAAGAAAAACTGTTAATGTCAGTCCAAAAGGACTGTGAACTAAACACTGCAGGTTGAGAGGACGAAGGATCAGAATAAATACTCTGAAATGAAAGAGAAGGTCTCCTTTACAGCAGGAGTGGTGCTGCAAATAAGAAAAATTGTGATATTCCTCAGCCACCATCTTTAATGGGGCTCCTGCAGGGGATGTATGCTGCTGCTCCAGAAGTGCAGTGTCATCAATTAAGTAAAACGCACAGCCATGTGGCATTCAGACTAATAATCTCTGAAGGCTGTTTTGTAGCTCACCACTGTGTTGCTTTGTGAAATCTACATGGTGTTTGGTGAAGCAGAAGCACACTGCAGGGTGACCCCAGTGGTTTATGAATCTGCATTCTGGGAAGATGAAAAAGAGGAAGTGCTGGCAGGGGTACATGATGGTATGGCAGTGGGGCAGCACAAGCTAGCCACTGATACAGAGCTGTGGGGAAACAGCCTAATCTTGCAGGAAGACAGGGACTAGGGTGCAGGAGCACTGAGGCAGAGGTTGTGAAATGACTGAGACACTCATCTATTTATGCAGAAGGAACCTGTCAGAAATCTTACCTCCAAAATCCACTGCAGTTTTGAAAACTAGTCACAGAGAAAGTCAGAAAGGTGTTACTGTACAATGTGCTGACCCTAGACACTTTATCAAGAGCCAACGTAGAATAACTCAAGAATGATAATGTTTCAAAAAGGTTAAACTGACCTCTTAATGTTTAGCTGGCCAGTGGCATAATACCCACATCACAACTCTCCACATAAATCTGTATTGATAATAAAAATAAATAACCATGAAAGCATTTAAGATTAAAATCTAGCAAGAAAGCAAGAAAGAGAATATATTGTTGTCCAAAGGCTCTGGCTTGCAATTAGAATGAAACAGACCTGGCTGCTAAAACAGATCAAACATATTGTAATTCCACTTATTGGACACTGGAAATTAGAGCTGGATAAAACACTCCCTTTAGCTTAGAGTCTTTCTTTTTTTTTTTTTCTGAGTGGGTTGTCTCCATTACTGAAAACATCTAGTGAGTGTTCTAGCGTCCATAGTAAGACCTCATTAGTATTCTGGTCCTGTAAACATTGATGGCTGATGACAACAATCCCTTAGTGTAAGCTGTGTTATAGAGTTGTATAATATTATTGATGTTACTAAGGGAACAAGAGACAGGTGGATATACCATCTGTTATTGTTACCTAACTGATAATTTACAGGCAGAAAAAAAAAAAAAAAAAAAAAGAAAGGAACAGTTTGATTCAGTACAAAGTAAAGAAAAATTTCTAATACCAAACAGTTCTGTTTCTGTTGGTTTCCCTTTGGTTTAGGCTGTTTGTAAATAAGAGCAGAGATAGTAAGTGTATGCTTGATGAACATGAAGAAAGAGAAGAAAATCGTATAGACTCTTCATGTATTTTTCCAGGATTTAAAGTCCAATCATGATATTTTTTTCAATCTAGCTTCTCAAGACACACTTACAGATATACTGAGGAGGTCAGGCTTGGCTCCTGGACGTACATCCTGACTTCTACCCAACTATGACCAGATTTCCTTGTGGAGGAAACCAAGCAAGGGTGATGAAGCAGAAAATGTGTAGTCTAAGAAGTCTTCAGCTTTGATGTCTAGGGAACCATGGGGACCGTTAAAGAGCAGAGCTACTATTCATTCACACAGACATACCGGCACTATAACTTACTTAGTTTTAATTCTCATTCCAACGTAAAAGACATTGGATCAACTTTTTAATAGATATGTATCAGCATTATGATGTCTATTATGTATGTTCCAGCTCTGACTCCCCATACAATATGTCTTTGTGGAAAATCAGCAGTAAGTCTTTTTGATTACTCTGTCCAAGTCCTAAGGAAGTTTAAATTTAGCCAAATTCATGATTGCTCCATGTTTGTTTTCTTAAAAGCAAGAATCTTTTTTGTTGCAATATTCATTAATATTCAATGGAAAAAAAGCTAAAAAGAGCTGGAAGCAAAATTTTAATAGTAAATTTTAATATTATGTCAGTCTTGGTAGGATAAAGAAGCAACATATTCCAGTAAGAGGATGTCAGGATGAAGGAATCTAGTGTTAATTCAATAAGGAAATTGTTTAATTTTAAGCAAAATCTTTTATTTTAGTGTGCTCTCTTTTCCTTCTGACATGTCATATTGTGTAGTCAAGTTGTAAAGCCTTCAGATCATTTTGCGTATATAATGACTACTTCAGTGGAGTCCAGGTTGAGCTGTGGGCTGCAGTTGTTAATTGTAACAAATTCATATACTGAGGAGACGAAGGTGGTAAGGGTACAATTTGAATAACTAGCAATGCAGCAAGAATTCTGAAGCTCAGGTATTAGCCATAAATTTTTCATAAGACCGGTTATACAGAAAACACATGCACTGTATCATTTATGAAGAAATTACCAATTCATGATTTTTTTGTCATTCTGCCTGTGTTTTATCAGTCCTTTTTTCTATTAATTGAAAATTCAGCTCACCTTCTAGCAAGAGTGATGAATCTCCAGTTGTCTGTTACTGTTTGTTGGCATTGCCTCCTGTTACCTTTCCTTTTCATCTACCATTCCTGTGCTCCTCAGAGTGAAGATGAAAGCCATGAGGCATAATCTCATATAGAGGTTAGGGCAAGTGATAAAAGAAAATGTGAGAGAGACTTGTGGAATTTCTGGCCAACTTCTTTAATGAAGATGCTGAGTTTTGCACTGTCAGAGTTCACTTTGGCAGGTTTTTCAGAAAGCAGGCAACCACTGGGCTGCTATCTTTAGTTAAGACCTTTCCATTAGTGAAGAGACCTGCAGCTCAAGCTGTCTCAAAGGCATCTGTGCTGGTCATTGGCTGGCAAGTTAAGTGCAGGATGCTATTTGCCTTTCCTTACACTCTTGAGATCTTGGAGTCTTAACAGACTGGCTATTGTGCTTTATAGTCAAAAACAGGTGGTCTTCTGAAATACATAAACTGATCTTCCAAGTCTTGAACTTTAAATGGGGGTGAAGAGACATTTATCTTTTTCTGAAATTATTATCCTTAATCCTTATTATCTTGTAATTGTCTGTTAAAAAAAAAAAAAAAAAGTCTAAATGAGATAAAATGTTTTGAAATAACTTAAAAGTTTTGCGTTATAAACACATAACTTATAATTAACTTATGAACTAATTAGTAAGATTTTTGACCATTCATTGAATAACTGTCCCATTATTTTAAGACTTAAGAGATCTTAGGATGCTCAATTCATACCTGCTTACGTTCCTAACTTTCCTGTAAGAGCTACTGGCAAAAGTCCCTAAAGACTGGGAAAAAGAAGCAGGAAGGGCTTCATGCTATCAGGTATTACCTAAAATAAGATTGCGTTATGTCCCACTACCAACTTCCTGTGTCAAACACTTCTTGTGCATCATGCTATAGGAAGCAAAGCTTTCAAAACTCCCCAGTGCACAGGTTTTTGTCTTAATATCCAAAGTTTGTGTCAAACATCTTCACCTGCTATGTTTTTTTTCAAGATGGAGTGCAGTCTTTACAAAAAAGCCAGAGCCTGTTTTCTTTTAATCTCTGAACCACATGGGTTTATTTGTATCAAAAAATTACCAGGCTTTCCTACAGGAATACTCCTTCTATCTACTTCTTCCTATTCCATAAAACTGTTTTTAAATTGTGACCCATCCAAAAGAGCTTTTGTGCTTATTTTTAACATCTGTTGGGAGGATCTGTTCTTACCATGCTACACCACACAGCCTTCTCTTCTTCAGGCTGAACAGCCCCAAATTTCTCAGCCTGTCTTCGTACGGGAGGTGCTCCAGCCCTCTTATCATCCTTGTGACCCTTCTCTGGACTTGCTCTAACAGCTCCACGTCCTTCTTATGTTGAGGACACCAGAACTGCACACAGTACTCCAAGTGAGGTCTCGCGAGAGCAGGTTAAAGGGGCAGGATCACCTCCTTTGACCTGCTGGTCACGCTGCTTTTGATGCAGCCTAGGATACAGTTGGTTTCTGGGCTGCAAGCGCACACTGAAGCCGGCTCATGTGAAGCTTCTCATCAACCAATACCCCCAAGTCCTTCTCCACGGGACTGCTCTGAATCTCTTCTCTGCCCAACCTGTAGCTGTGCCTGGGATTGTCCTGACCCAGGTGCAGGACCTTGCACTTGGCTTGGTTGAACTTCATGAGGTTGGCATTGGCCCAACTCTCAAGAGTGTCAAGGTCCCTTTGGATGAATCAACCGCACCACAGAGCTTAGTGTCATCAGCATACTTGGTTAGGGCACACACAATCCCATTGTTCATGTGGCTGACAAAGATGTTGAACAGGATCAGTCTCAACACTGATCCCTGAGGGACAGCACTCGTTACCAATCTCCAGTTGGACATTGAGCTATTGACCGCAACTCTCTGCGTGTGGCCATCCAGCCACTTCTTTATCCACTGAGTGGTCCATCCATCAAATTCTTGTCTCTCCAGTTTAGGACAAGGATGTCATGCGGGATAGTGTCAAATGCTTTGCACAAATCCAGGTAGATGACGTCAACTGCTTTGCCCCTGTTTATCAGTTCTGTAGCCCCTTCATAGAACGCCACCAAATTGTCAGGCATGATTTGCCCTTAGTGAAGCCATGTTGGCTGTCACCAACCAGTTCATTGTTTTTCATGTGCCATAGCACAGTTTCCAGGAGAATCTGCTCCGTGACCCTGCCAGGCACAGAGGTGACCCTGCCAGGCACAGAGGTGAGACTGCCTTGTCTGTAGTTCCCCGGGTCTTCCATTTTCCCCTTCTTGAAAATGGGGTTATATTTCCCTTTTCCTAGTCATCATTTTTATTGGAAACATCAAAAAAATCATACTCTGAGCAGTGGATTTTTATTCAAAAACTATCATACATCCCTGGAATATTAATTGTATTGTCAGAATATGAAATTATATATGGGATAAATTAATTCGAAGCTGTGAATAGATGCACACCATAGAAGCTGCAAGTGGAAATGATATATGCAATGAAAATGCTTATGCGCCACAGAAAACAGCACTGGGAAGCCCAGACCCCCTGATCCCAAATAGGGTTACTCTGGAAGAGGGCAAGCAGGGATGGAAAAGGGAACTTTCATTTTCATTTGTAGGACAGCTGATGAAAAGGTGTTTTTATTTAACAAGACAAAAAGCTGTTCTGGTCTACTAGCAGCAAGACTCGATTTTTTATGATTTAAGCTGGCAAAATCTAAATCTCACCAAAGCAAGTCTTACTGGTAATTATGTTGATTTTGGTGAGACGCGAGGCCGTCTTGGCATTCTAATTTTACTGTTATCATTACACAACAGTAAAATCAGAATGACTTATATGGTCTTCAAATCACAAGGGATTTGTAGATACTTCATGGATTAAGAAAAAAAAAAAAGCAGCAGCAGCAGCCGACATAATTGGTCAAGTTATTTGCTAATACTTCCTTACCATGCTGTGCCCTTTACCAGGTCATTAGTTGAAGATGACAATAAGATCCAGAAAAGGTGATTTGTACTGGTGTCAACAGTGAATATCAAAACTTTATTTAAGCATTTAAGCATGAATGTGCATTTTTTGCTATAAATGCTGTGAGCTTTTTGCACTGTTGGTCTTTTTCTGGTGAAGACCATTAAAGAATCTAATGGGAAATATTTTTATGTATTTATTTAAATAGGTTATGTGGATATTTGTAAGGATGTCTTGGGGGTGGTTATATTCCAGATCAATACATGCAACAATTTCCTGAAAACTGTCGGGTTAATAACTGAAAAAATAGTGAGGACTTTTCTTTGCCAGCAAGGATATGCCATTCTTTCATCTAACTCATTTATACTTTTTGGGGTTGGTTCTTATTCCTTAATCTGTTACAGCTTTAATATTTTTTTTTCTGTAGTTGTTTTTGTTGCTCACTATTCTGATAAAATCTTCATCCTGTTACTTTATCACTTTACACCTCCCTGCTTCCTGATGACTGCATATTGAGGTTTCTCCTTCTGTAGAGTAAAACAGGCACTCTGAAGATATACATCTTAAATATGAACCTGTTGATTAAATCTTCAACCTAATAATGAAAGATACTGTTATATTCACTAATATACAAATGTTCACTTATTTTTCATAAAAAATCTTTTAACAACACTAAGTTTTACTTTACTTCTTTTTTGTACAAGGAAAATGATTTTTTTCATCTCTGTGCTTGAAATTGGCATCCATAATTACGGTGTTATTTAACTCTATTTGTCAGAGTTGTCTAGATCAGTCAGAAATGCCGATTTTCTATGACTGAAAATTTCCTGTCTATTCCACTGCTGAGAGTCTGTAAGTTGCACTTATGGAATAGGATAATTTGGAAGCAAAATTATATAGAAAATGGAAATCTACCAACAGAGGAGATAACCCAGGACTTTCCCCCTTTTAGTGGGGAAATTACAGTAGGGAATTACACTGAGAAAAGTCAACTGAAAAGAACATAGTATGAGCTGAGGAAATATGTATATGCAGCACTAGGTATATTGATATTATTTGATGATATAGTATACGTTATTAAGATAATAGTTATGTAATAGATGCAGTAGATTAGCATTACCATGCATACACTTGGCAATCATCTAGCTCCTATAGCTTGATGGTACCTTTCTCATCATGTTTTCATGTATACATACAGGTAAATATGATTTAAACGAATGTGACAGGTATCCATAACTAAGCATAATTCTGGTATACAGCACTTCAAAATCCTCTTGTCATATAAATTTTAGTGCATTGTATTATAAAAACAAGATACTAAATGCAAAAGACTGCACTAGAGATGATAAATACTTATTTTTCTTATCTTTTGTTACTGGTATTATCTGTGCACCAAGCATTTTCAGTTCAGTTCCTTCTGAAGAGCAGACAAAAGGACTGTGACTCGTCTGTTCTTGAAGAAGCATATTAACACTGAAGTATTTTCTTTACTTATGACACCGCAGAAGTTGAAAAACCATGTACAAGTTCATAGTTAGTATTATCCTGTTTCCCTAGGTATTTTTAACAAAAACTCGCAAATAGAAATGTGTCTTGTATCCTGCTCCTCTCTCACTACTGAACTACTAGTTCAGTACATACATTGCTATTTCCATTTGCAGAAAATGATGGATAATAGAGAAATGAGGGTCCAAGTACTTTGTCTGGAAATGCAAATATATTAAGAAAGTACTTTTTCACATTGCTATTCTAATCATTTATGACATACAATTATTCAGAAGCACTGTGGGCATTACAAGCTGAGTTTTACAAGCTCTTAAACCATGAAGATGATGCATTAAAATCAAATCCTGGCTGAAAGAGTCCAGATCATTGGAATAAGCACTTTGAGGCAGTAACATAAATGAAGATCAAAAATACTATTTCTATATATTTCTCATCTCCCATCTTCTCTAAGACTGTTCAAGATAATCAGAAAGGTAATTTTATTTGTCTGCACCAATACTTCAGAACAGCAATGACAGAATTTTTTAATTTTTCTCTTCTGCCCATTCTATTTAAACGTAATATCTGTGCTGGGTGTGTGGCTGATTAGAGATGAAACATGGAAAGACTTTTACAGCATCTAACCAAGACTGTTCAGTAGTAAGACAGAAACTAGCAAGATAGGTTGAAAGTAGGTTGTTGAGAAGTCACAGTGCTCTTGCTGAAAATTCAGATACGTTATCATAAAAACCCGTTAAAGCTGGGGTTATTATCTGTTCTGAAAGCAAAAAAAGTGTGAAAATGTCAGTATAATGTGAACGTTGAAAGAGCCATTTTAGCATGTCCTTTGGTGGGAAAGTCCATAGATACAAAAAGGTTTTTACAAAATGAAATAACTGATTATATAATCCTCATTGCATATCCTGCTCAAATCTGAACTGGGTGAATACTGTTGACATTGTATTTAGAATGCATCAAGATTAGGTAAATTTCTGTTATATTCAATATTGCAGCCCAAATTCTTCCCTACCAAAATCTTTCTAAATTTAAAGAAGTAGCCGTTTAGTAGTACTTGGATTTCCAAGTTAAGAAAACAAAAATAGGACAAAAAGGGTCAGCTCTCTAGCTCCTTTGTGTTCTGTTAGGTCAAAGATGTCCCTTTCCTTCCTCCATCAGATTAAGGGTCTGTATGGAAAATGCAGGGGCCAGATTCTTTTCCAAAAGAGAAGGAAAAAAAAGTGTGGCTTGGGTCCATACAACTTGACCTGCAGCAATCTGCAATATCTGGGAAGTACCACAGAATGAAGCAGAGGAGAGCTGGTGTCAAATGCCCTGTCTTATAGACACCAACGGAAGGATGCCACAGGAATTTGTTCAGCAAGAGCAGTTCCAAGATTGCCCCATATCTAAAAGTAAACCTGAAAAACAAGCATTGGGAAATGATTGTAACTGACATGGAAAAGAAACCCCATCTATTCTGAGCTGGAGGACAACAGCTGCAATGTATATATTTCTAAGACAGTTTAATTCCACTGTATCTTCAGCTCTTCCATCCAGTTTGCCCTGTTTTCAGATATTTTTATGATTCTGTGTCAGTGAATTAGCTGACATATGAGTCAAACTCCTGTGCAGATAATAGGCAATGTGACACCCAGGGAAATGAAAGTCAGTATCTGATTCTGTATCAGAGCTATATGACACAGAAGAATGGTGATTATCAAAATATTCTCTACTGAGGAAAAACGTGCTTGTTCTCAAAATTTCAGTAACCTAGTTGGACTTGAGGCTAGCAGTAAAATGGCGAAACATAAAAAGTCACTTACTTCCTCATTCTTTTGCAAACGGTACACCTTGAAGCATTAAGCTGCCTCATGAGAATCAGATTTCTTTCTTTAGTCCCATATTTGCAATACAAACATGAAACAGCTACTTCAGTTTGTAAATGATTGTAAGTGCAGGAGCAATGGCTCCCATTCAGCTGCTGTAGGAACACCTATTTACTGGTGAGAAAAGGCAACTTACAGGGACTTTGGCAGTTAGCAAAGCCCTTGTAAATTGCCCCCTGCCAGTTTGCTTTCATGGTTTTCTTTCTTTTTATTTATATTTTTTCTTCTGGCTAAAATTTTCCATCATGTTAGGGTTTTTTTGTAAATTACCATAGATTGTTTCTCTTTTTTCAACATTTCTTTTGGAAAAATCTTTTTCTCTTCCATTTCCATTGTTTTATTTGGGTTTCTTTATCTCTTCCACCCTTGATTTCTTGGTTGTTAGTAGGTCTTTTTTCCACTTCTGCTGTTTTGTCACATATTTATTTATTGATGATCTTCTGGGGGTGTTTTCTTCTCTAGCCAATCTTTGAGGGAATTGTTTGTGTCTTTGGGATCTTTCAGTTAGTGCTGTTGTACAGATTATACTGTTTACTTTTTCATAACTGTGAAGTGATACAGGGAACAGACTAAGAAAACCAACCAAAAATAGGAGAAAATTTTAATGCAGTATGACGTATTTGGGGAATAATCTATTTTCTAGCCTTCTCCATAGAGTTAATTTGCAATGATGTCATGTTAATCATAAGCCACATCTAAGAAGTTACATGCAAAATTAATTTCTTACCTTAATGGAATTATAACATCATGCAGCTGCCTTTGCACTTTATATGATTTTAAAAGCCAGTGTAATTTGGCAAGCTGCTTACAGTACTTACTGTTGGCTTTTAAAAATATTATTATTTAATCTTAAAAACAATAACAGCAAGCAAGAGGGATCTGTCATTTTAGCAAAATGCTTTTGGGGGCTTATACAGTTTAAGAAGGAGCTAGTTCATGTTGTTGAGTGACTGTACCAATGTCATTTTCAGATTGCACAATTGTTTTTTTGTTAATCTTTTTCTCCAGTTTTTTCACTGTAACTAACAAAATGTTTATTTTCCTCTTTTTCTCCTTCCCATCTCTTCAACAGCCAAGCCTGTGAGCCCAACTTGAGATTCAGACATTCTATGAGGAAATCCATGAAACAAAAAATGCTTTTCTATATTTTACCACTTATTTCTCTTGTTTTCTTCTTCTTTGTTTCCTGAAAGACAGACCTAAATTCTCCTGAGGCAGAGTAATCCCTGATAACTCTGAGGCAGTAAAGTAAACACTACTGGCATTATGTTTTCCTGGGTCTTCTTGCCCATAAACAATGGTATTAATTTATCATATGTTAGATTTATTAGTTCAGTGAGATTGGGCATGGAGGAAGGTGTCTCCAGTCTCAAACACTTCCTGAACTTACCAGAAGTTTTCAGAGTCCAGATGGTAAAGCCAGATTGTGCTGTTCATTCTGCCTGGGGACAGCGACTGTAACCTGGCAGCCACTATTCATAATGAGACCTAGTCTGATAAAGCCGTTCAGTCCTGCTCCTGTGATAATGTAAGCTGAGTACGCAGTCAAGCAGAAAGCATGCGGACAAAATATTTGATTATCCTTGTACCTTGTAGAAAAAAAACTAACTACAGGTAGGTATCTATCTGTAGAGAGCAAAATACTATCATCTGTGATTTTTTTTTTTTTTTTTAAAAAGTAATCCATTGGTGTCTGTTAAGAGAAAAACAGTTTGAATTGTGAAAGTTAATTAACAGATAATTGGAGTTTCTGAGGGTGAACATCCAAACTGATCTTCTCAGGCAGAAGAAAACTGCAAATGGTATGGACTGGTTGTAAATTTTGATGACACCCAGACTAAGCTAAGTGGCTGTATTGAGTTTGAATGGCAAGGGTTTGGTAGTGGCCAGGCTGCAGGGGTGGTTTCTGTGAGAAGCTGTGGGAAGCGTCCCCCATGTCCAACAGAGTCTCCAAGACAAACCCGCTGCTGGCAAAGACTAATCCCATCAGCAATGGTAGGAAAGCCTTTAGGATAACATAAGAATTGTGGGGGGGAAGCGAGAGGGAATCTGCGGGCAAGGCACAACAGCAGCTGGACGAGTGAGAATCTGTGAGAGCAACAGCCCTGCAAACAACAAGGTCAGCGCAGAAGGAGGGGAGGAGGTGCTCCAGTCACCAGAGCAAATATTCCCCTGCAGCCCATGGTGCAGGCCATGGTGAGGCAGCTGTGCCCCTGCAGCCTGTGGAGGTCCATGGTGGAGCAGATATTCACCTGCAGCCCATGGAGGACTTCATACCAGAGCAGGGAGATGCCCGAAGGAGGCTGTGACCTCGTGGGCAGCCCAAGCTGGAGCAGGGTCCTGGCAGAAGCTGTGGCCCTGTGGAGAGAGGAGCCCACACTGGAGTAGGTTTACTGAAGGATCCATGACCCAATGGGGGACCCATACTGGAGCAGTCTGTTCCTGAAGGATGCACCCCATGGAAGTGACCCACGCTGAGGCAGCCTGTTCCTGAAAGATGCACCTCATGGAAGGGAACCCACACTGGAGCAGTTTGTGAAGAACTGCAGCCCATGGGAAGGGCTCACGTTGGAGAAGTTCATGGAGGACTGTCTCCTGAGCGAGGGACCCACGCCGCAGCAGGGGAAAAGTGTGAGAAGTCCTTCCCTGAGGAGGAAGGAGCAACAGAGACAACGTGTGATGAACTGACCACAACCCCTGTTTCCCATCCCCCTGAGCTGCTGAAAGGGGAGAAGTTAGAGAAAACCATCAGTAAAGTTGATGCGATTAGCGGATTAAGGGGAAAGTGTTTCTAAGATTTGGTATTATTTCTTATTATCCTACTCTGACTTGATTGGTAATAAATTAAATTAATTTCCCCAAGTTGTGTCTGTTTTGCTCGTGACCATAATTGCTGAGTGATGTCTCCTTGTCCTTAGCCCAACCAAAGAGCCTGTTGTATTTTTCTCTCCGCTATTGAGCCGAGGATGGGGAGTGATAGAGTGGCTTGCCAGGCACTTGGCATCCAGTTATGGTCAACCGGCCATAACACTTTGGAAGGAAAACAGATCAGATGTTTTGGGGACTGTATAATTCTCAAAAAAAAAAAAAAAAAAATTAGACCACGACAAGATTTAACAAGTGCCTTTGAAAATGCATACAGAAAAGCCTTTCAGTATTAATGACAAAAAGAAAATGCTCACTCAAAGGAAGGGATGAAGGGAGGGAGGGAGGGAGGAAGGAAGGAAGGAAGGAGGGAAGGAGGGAAGGAAGGAAAGAAGGAAGGAAGGAAGGAAGGAAGGAGGGAAGGAAGGAGGGAAGGAAGGAGGGAAGGAAGGAGGGAAGGAAGGAGGAAGGAAGGAAGGAAGGAAGGAAGGAAGGAAGGAAGGAAGGAAGGAAGGAAGGAAGGAAGGAAGGAAGGAAGGAAGGAAGGAAGGAAGGAAGGAAGGAAGGAAGGAAGGAAGGAAGGAAGGAAGGAAGGAAGGAAGGAAGGAAGGAAAGAAGGAAGGAAGGAAGGAAGGAGGGAAGGAAGGAGGGAAGGAAGGAGGGAAGGAAGGAGGGAAGGAAGGAGGGAAGGAAGGAAGGAAGGAAGGAAGGAAGGAAGGAAGGGAAGGAAGGAAGGAAGGAAGGAAGGAAGGAAGGAAGGAAGGAAGGAAAGGAAGGAAGGAAGGAAGGAAGGAAGGAAGGAAGGAAGGAAGGAAGGAAGGAAGGAAGGAAGGAAGGAAGGAAGGAAGGAAGGAAGGAAGGAAGGAGGGAAGGAAGGAGGGAAGGAAGGAGGGAAGGAAGGAGGGAAGGAAGGAAGGAAGGAAGGAAGGAAGGAAGGAAGGAAGGAAGGAAGGAAGGAAGGAAGGAAGGAAGGAAGGAAGGAAGGAAGGAAGGAAGGAAGGAAGGAAGGAAGGAAGGAAGGAAGGAAGGAAGGAAGGAAGGAGGAAGGAAGGAAGGAAGGAAGGAAGGAAGGAAGGAAGGAAGGAAGGAAGGAAGGAAGGAAGGAAGGAAGGAGGGAAGGAAGGAGGGACGGAAGGAAGGAAAGAAGGAGGGAAGGAAGGAGGGAGGGGTGGGTGGGTGAAGGGAAAGTTCAAGTTACTAAAGTGTTAACTTTTTTTTTTCCCCAAAAAAGTGATGCCTATGGAAGTACAAAAGAAAACAGAGTAATGAAAAGTTGATTAATTGGCTTTTATAAACACCTGTTCAACATTTTTTTTTTCTTGGTCAAGTTGTAAACATTCATTAAGAATCAATTATAAGATTGCTGTAATTCCAAAACCTACTCTTCAATCGCATTCTTCATCTTTATTATGTAACATGCATCTCAGCTTCCAACTACTACAATTTAATTTCAGAGAGATAACAAACATACTCTGATACGTTCCAGTTGCACTGATAGCATATCCACTATAATGTGAGTTCATAATTGCACAACTTGAAAAATGTCTTCCAGTTGCTGTGCTTGAATGTTGTTGTGCTCTGTATTTAAATGACACATTGTGATCATTTTTCACCTAAGAAAGGGAAACCTGAGTTATCCCTGTTTTTTTTTTTTTGTTGTTTGTTTGTTTGTTTAAAATAAAACTGTGTATTTTCCAAGCTTAATTGAAAATATACATCAAGCAGAAAGTATTTGAACGTTCTAAGAAAGTATATTATAATTGTATACATATTTTTAGTGTTCTGGAAATATTTTTAAAAGCCTTGGCTGCACAACTGCTGTATGGAAGAAGTGTTTTACAATTAAAAATAGCAGTGTGAGAGAAAATTCTAGTATTTATACCTGGTATAAATCTTATTAAAATTGCTCTCCATTTTTGCTTAGCTTTAACGAGCAATATCTTTTTGTTTCTGGTGGATCATATGCTAGACAATTGGAGAGCTAAAATACAGAGGGAGACCAATGAACCTAGTTTGCTAACAGCCATGTAATATTAATTAGGTCTTTATCTTGTAAGATCGGAGAGATGATATCGTTTCTAGCAAAATGCCATTAAGGATTTATTCTGAGTATGTCCCTAAAGGCTCATTTTAACGAAAGCATATAATAAAGATAGTTGTAGTAAGAAATACTCCATTTGAGTATGTTTCTCAAGAAAGAACAATGTCTTTGAGACTCGGTTTAGTAGTTGGTGTACTTTCAATAGCTGCTAACATGTGAGAGACAGCCAGGGGTAGTGTGAATTTTTCCTGGAAATATCTCTGAACTTCTGAAATGAGCAATGCATACTTCCCAGACACATGATTTGCACCCTGATCTCCTGGAAGTTCCTTCCAGAGACCCCTGTGTGAAAAATGAATAAGTGGCAAAGAAAGATACTTGTGCAGAGTTAAGAGTCAGAACTCAGGTTAAAGGCTTTGTAGCTAAGTCTAAGCAACACAGGTTAAAACTCAATGGAATAACTGTTCCTTTATTTAAGAATTTAGAAATACCATATAAACACAACAGGTAATTAGGCCTCAATTTCTGCTAAAAAACAGTGGGGGAGAATATTCAGTGATTAAAATTTTCTTTCTTTTAGGGGCAATTGTAAAACAAGTCTTTCATTATTTCCTGATGATTACCATTCTGATGTTCTGCTATAACCAGCAGATGCCAGGTATTGGTCCTCTCTGCAGAAAGTGTTTTGCCACTGGTCATAAAAGTTTTGAAGCCTGGACATAATAGCAAGAGTCTAACAAAACAGCTCTATGATATAAAAATAACTGTTTTGTGTGCTACTGTTTTTTGAGGTGTCTGGGCTCTGATTGCATAAGTAGAGCAATTTTGTCAGAGAGTAGAGGAAACGTTACAGAACTTCTTTCTACCATCTCTTTCAGGGATGACTTTTCTTCTTCCATTTCCATTTTGCCTCATTCCTGTAGTCCTAAATAAATGTATCATGTCTGATTGCTCTTTCTGAATTGAAAAATACAAACAGTTCGTAAATACCATGATTGACCAAATAGTCCAAAATTATCTCACTATAGATTCTTACAAAATATCTTATCTACTTTTTCATTTTTAAAAAGGTAAATTGAGAAATATAACTCTGCAGTCTCAGATTTATGGAAGTATCTGTTCTGTGAACTATGTTGAAACACCCTGCATCTCCTTAAGTGTTATTCCACACAGGGGTGGATGTAAACTCATATACATACCTTCTGAGTTTAGAATTTCAGGCTGATATTATAGGTTTTATTATTTATTGAAATAAATGGTCATTATGTCCTCAATTCTACAATAGTGTTCCCCGCAATTAATTATTAGAAGCCTAGTCTTTTTTTACTTTATTTGGGTTTGCTTTGGTGGAACTTATCGTTCTCAGTTGTGTAAGTAAGAAGCTAGTGGGCATTCCCCCTAGAAACCATCCATAACACAGAGGCTAGGATTTAAGTCCATTCTTTATTGCCTGAACTTAACAAATAGATCAACATCTTGTTGGCTCTTCTGTGAATACTGATCTCTTTCTACTGCTAGGACTTTTTTGTCAATAAACGAATATACAGAGAGACAATCTCTACCACCACAGTTAACTTACTGCAACTCCAGACAGTGAGTATTTAATTATTTTCTGTAAAGTAGAACAAATCAAATTTGAGAGAAAGAGAAAGATCTTGTTCCTCTCCTTCTCTCTTCCCTGAAGATGCAAGAGAGCACTGATCAGCAATGGTACAAATTGAGGGACTTGATCATCTTTTAACATATATGTATATTTTAAGACATTAAAATTTCTTATTTCGAAGGAGGTATTGACTTTATATTAATCCAACACCAGATGTGAGGCGTGACCTCTGTTATTTACACTCAGAGCCTCAAACTGCTGTAAATCACTGTACTACATTTACTATGGTGGAATTATAATGATTTAATCACACTTGAACATCCATGCCTGAAAACTCAGGTACCAAGTGTGTTTGATTTGCATAAAAGAAAATTTGCAAAGCTAAAGTTCATGCATATCTACTGCTGATGTTATGAACATTGCTGCTCAGTATGCCTAAAAGAGAAAATATAGAAGCTTAATCCAAAAGCCTTGGTCTAAAGTTATGATTTGAAATAATGGATTTTTATCATGTGAACCAACTCATGGAATCAACCCACTAGAGGGAAAGCTGGAGAACTTATTAGGTAGATATAATTGATTATTTAGAAACCATCTGAGAGATACTTTACAAACTAATATATCTGTGTCTGTTGACATCTTCATTTGTGTAGGCAGAGAGGAGGTAGCATTGATACCTGTGAGCATGATGTTTATTCTTTAAAACAAAATAGAGAGAGCACGCTGCCAGAAAAGCATGATTTGGGTATTATGCACTTTAAACATTGAATGTTTTTCTATGAAACATGACACCAAATAACTTTTTGTGATGGGACAATGCAGGGTCCAGAATGGAAACATGAAAAGAAAACAGAATATTTGTCAGGGTTCTGTGTTCCTGAACAGTTAGTAGGCAATTCTATGCATGAAACACTGTAGGAGAATATTGTTCAGTGTTCCTGTTAACCGAAGTCATTTTGTCTTGCTCTGTCACTGAAAGTGAATACTGAAGGGTAATAGCAAACCAATGTGAGTTTGTACTGTGCTTCTGAAGATTCTATTCCCTCAAATGGTAACAAACATGCTTCCAGTAGAAATAGACCACTCCTAGCACTCCAGGCTTTTGAAGCAGACCAATTATTATCATAGATTCATAGTATGGTTTAGGTTGAAATGGACCTTAACGATCATCTAGTTCCAAAACCTCTGCCATGGGCAGGAACACCTTCCACTAGACCAGGTTGCTCAAAGGTGTTGCATAGGTTGTGCACAACCTTTCCCTAACAAGTGTTGGTGCTGCTCTCCCTGCTAATGAAAAAGCCCCGTTACCGGGAAACAATTTCAGAAAATCCGTTTGGTAATGTCTGCCTCATTCTCCTTCAGAAGGAGAAAGGCTGCACATGCTGAATATTTGTACTTCAGTGTCGTGGTTTGAGCCCAGCCGGTAACTCAGAACCACACAGCCGCTCGCTCACTCCCCCCCCGCCTTCTTCCTCCCCCCGCTCCTGGAGGGATGGGGAGGAGAATGGGAAGAATGTAACTCCCACGGGTTGGGATAAGAGCAGTCCCGCAACTAAGGTATAATACAAAACCACTACTGCTACCACCAATGATAATAACGATTGGTGAAATAACAAGGGGAGAGGATACAATTGCTCACCACCCGCCGACCGATACCCAGCCCGACCCGAGCAGTGATCAGGCCTTCCGGGTAACTCCCCCCGGTTTATATACTGGGCATGACGTGCTGTGGTATGGAATACCCTTTTGGCTAGTTTGGGTCAGGTGTCCTGTCTCTGCTTCCGCCCGGCTTCCCCTCCTCCCTGGCAAAGCATGAGACTGAGAAAGTCCTTGGTTGGAATAAACATTACTTAGCAACAACTAAAAACATCAGTGTTATCAGCGTTGTTCCCAGGCTGAAAGTTAAAAAACACAGCACTGCACCAGCTACTAAGAAGGAGAAAAATGACTGCTATAGCTGAACCCCGGACAGTATCCACCCCTTATTCCATACCATTCATGTCATGCTCAGATCCCACATCTCTCAGCACACCATCACCCCTGTCCCATATATATACACATATATATATACACCCACACCCACATACAGAGAAAGATATCATTCCCTAGTCCATGGACCAATCCCTGTAAAATTGCTGAACTCATCCAGTCCATGATGTCAGGCTCCATCTCTTGTAATAGTCTTTCAGGGCAGGAGGGACGGTATGTAGTGTTGGGTTGTTGCCTGCTGATGATACTGTCAAACTCGTCTGGTCACTGCTGAGCTCATCTGGTTTCCTCAAAATTCATTCTTTGTTGAGGTGATGATCGGAGGGAAGTCAGGGTCAATTGCTGGAGACCTGAAGATATCTAGCTGGTGGGCTATAAAAGTGTTATAGAGCAGGCAACAGCGTACAATTGAGTTCATTGGCTGTTTTCCCCCAAAATCAAATCCCCTTGAGGTACACATCGGACTTCCCCATCTTCCCGCATTACCCACCAAGTATATCCAGGTCCCTGAGCAAAAGCAACCCCACGAGTGGGTTTGCCTTTACCTGAAGCAGGAATAACCCAGACTGTCTTCCCCAACAAATTCTTTATGTGCACCACAGGAACTTTATCCCCCTCTACGGTACGTAAAAGTTCTGATTGGGCTGGGCCAGCCCTGTTGGCAGATCCCCTACTGTTAACCAACCAGGTGGCTTTTGGTAAATGTGTATCCCAGTGTTTGAAAGTCCCACCACCCATTGCTCTCAGTGTAGTTTTTAACAGCCCATTGTACCGTTCGATTTTCCCAGAGGCTGGTGCATGGTAGGGGATGTGATATACCCACACAATGCCATGCTCTTTGGCCCAGGTGTCTATGAGGTTGTTCCGGAAATGAGTCCCATTGCCTGACTCAATTCTCTCTGGGGTGCCGTGTCGCCACAAGACTTGTTTCTCAAGGCCCAGGATAGTGTTCCGGGCAGTGGCATGGGACACAGCGTATGTTTCCAGCCAGCCGGTGGTTGCTTCCACCATGGTAAGCACATAGCGCTTGCCTTGGCGGGTTGGTGGGAGTGTGATATAGTCAATCTGCCAGGCCTCCCCATACTTGTACTTCAGCCATCGTCCTCCATACCAGAGAGGCTTTAACCGCTTGGCTTGCTTAATTGCAGCACATGTTTCACATTCGTGAATAACCTGGGCAATAGTGTATATCGTTAAGTCCATCCCTCGATCACGAGCCCATCTATATGTTGCATCTCTGCCTTGATGGCCTGAGGTGTCATGGGCCCACCGGGCTAAAAATAATTCACCCTTATGTTGCCAATCCAAGTCCATTTGAGCCACTTTAATCTTAGCAGCTTTATCCACTTGCTGGTTGTTCTGGTGTTCCTCAGTGGCCCGACTCTTGGGTACATGAGCATCTACGTGGCGTACCTTCACCACCAGGTTCTGCACCCGAGCAGCAATATCTTGCCACAATGCAGCAGCCCAGATGGGTTTACTTCTGCGTTGCCAGTTGCTCTGCTTCCATTGCTGCAACCACCCCCACAGGGCGTTTGCCACCATCCATGAGTCAGTGTAGAGATAAAGCACTGGCCATTTTTCTCGTTTAATTTGTTCAAAGGCTTGTTGTTGCTCAGGGCCCCATTTGAAATCATTCTTCTTCCGGGTCACGTGGTAGAGAGGGCTTACAATCAGACTGTAATTTGGGATGTGCAGAACCCCACAACACCTAAGAAAGCTTGTGTTTCTTTCTTGTTAGTTGGTGGAGACATTGCTGTTATCTTGTTAATCACGTCTGTGGGGATCTGGCGGCGTCCATCTTGCCATTTTATTCCCAAAAATTGAATCTCCTGTGCAGGTCCCTTGACCTTATTCCGTTTTATGGCAAAACCGGCCTTCAGCAGGATTTGGATTATCTTCCTCCCTTTCTCAAAAACTTCTTCTGCTGTATCACTCCACACCATGATGTCACCAATGTATTGCAGGTGTTCTGGAGCTTGCCCCTGTTCCAGTGCAGTCTGGATCAATCCATGGCAGATGGTGGGGCTGTGTTTCCACCCCTGGGGCAGTCGGTTCCAAGTGTACTGGACGCCCCTCCAAGTGAAAGCAAACTGTGGCCTGCATTCTGCTGCCAAAGGGATTGAGAAAAATGCATTGGCAACGTCAATTGTGGCATACCACTTGGCTGCCTTTGACTCCAGTTCATACTGAAGTTCTAGCATGTCCGGTACGGCAGCACTCAATGGTGGTGTGACTTCGTTCAGGCCACGATAGTCTACTGTTAATCTCCACTCTCCATTAGACTTTTGCACTGGCCATATGGGGCTATTACATGGTGAGCGGGTCCTGCTGATCACTCCTTGGCTCTCCAGTCTGCGGATCAGCTTATGGATGGGAATCAAGGAGTCTCGGTTGGTGCGATATTGCCGCCGGTGCACTGTTGTGGTCGCAATTGGCACTTGTTGTTCTTCGACCTTCAGCAACCCCACAACAGAAGGATCCTCTGAGAGAGCGGGTAAGGTGGACAGCTGCTTAATTTCCTCTGTCTCCAAGGCAGCGATACCAAAAGCCCATCTATACCCTTTTGGGTCTTTGAAATACCCTCTCCTGAGATCGTCTATGCCAAGGATGCATGGAGCCCCTGGACCAGTTACAATGGGGTGCTTTTGCCACTTCCTCCCAGTCAGGCTGATTTCAGCTTCCAGCATAGTTAATGCTTGGGATCCTCCTGTCACTCCAGAAATATAAATGGGTTTCACCCCTTGATACCTTGATGGCATCAGAGTACACTGTGCACCGGTATCTACTAGAGCCTTATACTTCTGTGGGACTGATGTGCCAGGCCATCTGATCCACACAGTCCAGTAAACCCGATTATCCCTCTCCTCCACCTGGCTGGAGGCAGGGCCCCTCTAATAGTGATCACAAAATTCTCCGCTTCTGTCTTGTAGAAAGGGATTAGTATTCCTTATCACAGGAGCTGGAGTAAAATCAGCTCTTTCGCTCCATCTGGGAAACTGCTCGCCAGAGACTGGAGCAGCAGCTTTCCTGGGAGGATCATCCTTGACCATTGTTCTCCTCTTCAGTTCACGCACCCGTTGCTCCAGAGCTGAAGTAGGTTTTCCATCCCACTTTCTCATGTCTTCTCCATGATCCTGCAGGTAAAACCATAGGGTAGCCCGTGGCGTGTACCTCCTATATTTTCTTTCTCGAGCAGTAGGGCGCCTTCTGTTAATAGCTGAGACATGGGTTGGTACGCGTGGGGAGCTGGATAGATCGGATAAATCGTCTCTCAATTGTTTGAACTCCTGGGACAGTTTTTCCACAGCTGAAATGATGGAAGGGGTGAGATTGTCTTCGAACTCTCGGAGTTGACGAATCAGGCAATCCACTGTTGGTGATATTCCGTCATTCCAGGTCATTGATGCCAATGTGTGGGCATATGATGATGGCGCACTCCGTGTAAGTTTCCGCCACATGGGTCGGGTACATTCGACTTCATCTGGATCTACGGATGTGTTCCTGGAATCCAGCCTACGATAGACCATCTCTCTAATGGCTGATTCCCTCAGGGACTGGATGCCTTTCTCTATCGTGGTCCAGTTGGCTGAGCGATTCATAATATCGTCTTTGTAGGGAAACCTTTCCTTCACAGCTGCCAGGAGCCGCCTCCAAAGACTGAGGGCTCGCTTCTCTCTTGCAATCGCTTTGTCAATTCCTCCTTCCTTAGCAAGTGATCCCAGCTGCTTGGCTTCCCTACCTTCTAGTTCATGACCGTCGGCCCCATTGTCCCAGCACTGGAGCAACCAGGTGACAATGTGCTCCCCTGGAAGACGGCTGAAATCTTTTCGCATATTCCGCAGTTCGGTTGAGGTCCGGGGTCGAGAAGTGACCTCTTCTTCTTCTTCCTCTTCCTCTGACCCACGTAGTAGTAACTCTTGTTCAGATGCTGTTGCATGTAGTAATGGCATTGGGTCTTCATCTTTCTTCGCTTCGTGGGTTGCTCTTTGTGCCTTTCGTCTGCTTTTGCTTACAGGGGCAACAGACATTGTCACAAACTGGACATTTGGTTTAGCTGCAGTGTTTGTCACTGTGGTTGGAGTGGCTGCAGTGTCTGCCACTAGGATTGGAGTGGTTGCAATGTCTATTGCTGGGGTTGGTGCAGCTGTTGTGCTTGGGAGTTGAGTAACACCAACAGCTGCATTATCTGTTGCTGTCGGGGTTTGAGTAGCTACTGTGCTTGTCACTGGGGTTGGTGTAGCTGCGGTGCTTGGAGTAGCTATATTGTCTGTTGCTGTCGGGGTTTGAGTAGCTACTGTGCTTGTCACTGGGGTTGGTGTGGCTGCGGTGCTTGGAGTAGCCACATTGTCTGTTGCTGTCGGGGTTTGAGTAGCTGTTGTGCTTGTCACTGGGGTTGGTGTAACTGCTGTATTTGAAGTTGGAGTAGTTGCGTTGTCTGGTGTGGTCAGGGTTTGACCTTGCTGTTATAGTTCAGTTTATTCTCACTACATTTACAAGTACTGTAACATCACAAACTAAAAAAGCCAGAAGGGAGGGTGGGAGGCAAATTCAAAGACTGTTCATTGCTTGTAGGTATCTGATTGTAATTATTGAAGTAACAGTTGATTTAGAGAGGACTACTTAGACTCTGCTCTTCTGCAAAAAATAAACCGACAGCAGAACTACAATAAAAGAATTCATCAGTCTTTTATTAAGTAAGTTATCATGTGAGAGATTTGTGACTTCAGGAGAATTATATTAATGCTGCGTAATCAGCTGGAACATTAGGAAATAAAATATCATAGAGCTCAAAAGAAGTGTGAAGTCCACCCAATACATTGTCTGGGTTTTGTCAAACATCATATTTTTTGGAAGAAATTTCATTTTTATTTCTCAGTCTGATGATTCAGCTGAGTTTTACATTGGCAATGGAACAGCCTTAATGAGAATTATGTTTTTTACTTTGCAGACATGTTTATAATTTTTGAGACTGAGAACACAGAAGAGAAAGAAGAATAAATAGTCTAATTTTGTCTCTACCACATTTGTTTTAGGGTATGCAAAAGAAACAATACATAATAGTAAAAACCAAAAATGTTTCAAAAATTTTCTTTGTTGTTTTAATTCTGTTGTCACTGATGTTAGCTGTGTCACAGAATTAAGGGAAACATATAAAAATAATATAGAAATATTTTATAATCCTATTGATAAGATTTCTGGTTTCTGGAAGACATTTTTTATTCACCAGTGGTGAGGTTGTGTGTGAATAGTGCTATCATATTAACTGAACATTAAATCATAGAATCATAGAATCATAGAATAGTAAGGGTTGGAAAGGACCTTAAGATCATCTAGTTCCAACACCCCTGCCATGGGCAGGGACACCTTGCCCTAAACCATGTGGTCCAAGGCTCTGTCCAACCTGGCCTTGAACACTGCAAGGGATGGAGCATCCACAACCTCCCTGGGCAACCCATTCCAGTGCTTCACCACCCTCACTGTAAAGAACTTCTTCCTCATATCTAATCTAAACTTCCCCTGTTTAAGTTTGAAGCCATTATCCCTTGTCCTACCACTACAGTCCCTAAGGAAGAGTCCCTCCCCAGCATCCTTATAGACCCCCTTCAGATACTGGAAGGCTGCTATGAGGTCTCCACGCAGCCTTCTCTTCTCCAGGCTGAACAGCCCCAACTTTCTCAGCCTGTCTTCATATGGGAGGTGCTCCAGCCCTCTTATCATCCTCATGGCCCTCCTCTGGACTCGCTTCAACAGCTCCATGTCCTTTTTATGTTGAGGACACCAGAACTGTACGCAGTACTCCAAGTGAGGTCTCACAAGAGCAGAGTAGAGGGGCAGGATCACCTCCTTCGACCTGCTGGTCACGCTTCTTTTGATGCAGCCCAGGATACGGTTGGCTTTCTGGGCTGCGAGCGCACACTGCTGGCTCATGTTAAGCTTCTCATCAACCAACACCCCCGAGTCCTGCTCTGCAGGGCTGCTCTGAATCTCTTCTCTGTCCAACCTGTAGCAGTGCCTGGGATTGCCCTGACCCAGGTGTAGGACCTTACACTTGTCTTGGTTAAACTTCATGAGGTTGGCACTGGCCCACCTCACAAGCATGTCAAGGTCCCTCTGGATGGCATCCCTTCCCTCCAGCATATCAACCGAACCACACAGCTTGGTGTCGTCGGCAAACTTGCTGAGGGCGCACTCAATCCCACTGTCCATGTCGCCGACAAAGATGTTGAACAGGACCGCTCCCAACACTGATCCCTGAAGGACACCACTCGTTACAGGTTTCCAACTGGACATCGAGCCATTTACCACAACTCTTTGCATGCAGCCATTGAGCCAGTTTTTGATCCACCGAGTGGTCCATCTATCAAATTGATATCTCTCCAATTTAGAGACAAGGATGTCATGCGGGACAGTGTTGAACACTTTGCACAAGTCCAGGTAGATGACGTCAACTGCTCTGCCCCTGTCCATCAGTTCCGTGGCTCCATCATAGAAGGCCACCAAATCGGCCAGGCAGGATTTCCCCTTAGTGTTGGCTGTCACCAGCCACCTCGTTGTTTTTCATGTGCCTTAGCATGTTTTCCAGGAGAAACTGTTCCAAGATTTTGCCAGGCACAGAGGTGAGACTGGCTGGTCTGTAGTTCCCTGGGTCTTCCATCTTCCCCTTCTTGAAAATGGGGGTTATATTACCCTTCTTCCAGTCATCTGGAACTTCACCTGACTGCCAGGACTTTTTGAATATGATGGACTGTGGTTTAGCAACTTCATTCGCCAGCTCCTTCAGGACCCGTGGATGGATTTCATCAGGTCCCATGGACTTGTGCACGTTCAGGTTCTTAAGATGGTCTCGAACCTGATCCTCTCCTACAGTGGGCCTAAGGTCTTCATTTTCACAGTCCCTGCATTTGTTTTCCAAGACTTTCGTGGTGTGGTCAGAGCATTTGCTGGTGAAGATGGAGGCAAAGAAGTCATTAAGAACCTCAGCCTTCTCCCAATCCAGATAGCTTTTGGAGAGGGCCCACGTTGTCCCTAGTCTGTCTTTTATTTGCTACGTATCTATAGAATCCTTTCCTGTTATCTTTTACATCACTTGCCAAACTTAATTCTAGCTGGGCCTTAGCTTTCCTAACCTGGTCCCTAGCTTCCCGGGCAATGCTCCTATATTCTTCCCAGGCTGCCTGTCCTCGCTTCCACCTTCTATAAGCTTCTTTTTTCCCTCTAAGTTTCCTCAGCAGCTCCTTGTCCATCCATGGAGGTCTCCTGGCCCTCCTGCTGCACTTCCTTCTAGTCGGGATGCAACACTCTCGAGCACGTAGCAGGTGATCCTTGAATATCGACCAGCAGTCTTGGGCCCCCCTGCCCTCTAGGACTGTATCCCATGAAACCTTACTAAGGAGGTTCCTGAAGAGGCCAAAGTCTGCTTTCTTGAAGTCCAGGGCAGTGAGCTTGCTGCATGCTCTTCTCGCTGTCCTGAGGATCGCAAACTCAACCATCTCATGATCACTAGAGCCAAGGCTGCCCTGGAGCGTCACATTTCCAACCAGTCCCTCCCTGTTGGTGAGCACGAGATCAAGCATGGCACCTCTCCTTGTTGGCTCCTCTATTGCTTGAAAGAGGAAGTTGTCTTCCACACAATCGAGGAACCTCCTGGATTGCTTCTGCCAGACCGTACCATCCCTCCAACAGATGTCAGGATGGTTGAAGTCCCCCATGAGGACAAGGGCCTGTGAGCGTGAGGCTGCTCCTATCTGTCTGTAGAGCGCTTCCTCCACAGAGTCCTCTTGATCAGGTGGCCTGTAACAGATCCCCACCGTAATGTTCCCCATTGCTGTTTTCCCTTTGATCCTGACCCACAAACACTCTGTTACCTCATCACCCGTCCCCAGACAGAGTTCCATACTCTCTAGCCTACCACTGACATAGATAGCAAGCCCCCTCCCCGTCTGCCTGGCCTGTCTTTTCTAAACAGCCTGTAACCTTCCATTCCAACACTCCAGTCGTAGGAGTCATCCCACTATGTTTCTGTGATACCAATGACATCATATTCCTGTAGCCTTGCACACATCTCTAATTCCTCTTGCTTGTTCCCCATACTACGGGCGTTTGTATAGAGGCACCTTAGCCGAGCTCCAAATGCAGCCGACTCAATGGCTGGGGCAGCTGGAACATCTCTACATCGCTCCAAGCACCTATTACAGGTGCTGGCAACTGACCAGGAGTGTTGGGATAGATCAATGCTCCCCTCTCCCAACACATCTAGTTTAAAGCTTTCTTGACCAGCCTGGCAAGCCTCCTACCAAAACAGCTCTTCCCCTTCTTTGTCAGACCAGCTCCACCAGCCTCTAGTAGATCTGGCCTCCCAAATGGAGCCCCATGTTCTAAATAGCCAAACCCCTGACATGTTAAATGCAAGAATGTTTTTTTGTACTGTTTTTTCTTTACTACAGATTCATATACCTAGAACTGACAGCTCTGCTGTACTTTACAACTTCTCCCCCACCAACTGATCTTAAAGTATTTAAAGTATTCTAAACTAATTCATTAAAGTTCCAGTTTTTGTCTGTTTTTATAAAGTTCAGGGCCTGTTCACATCTGTACTGACAATATTAAGAAAATGAAAGCCCATATGCAGTTTAAGCTGTGGAAGAGGATCAAGTTAGGGAACACTTCAAACAACTGGACATATACAAACCCATGAGAGTGGACAGGTTGCACCCAAGAGTGTTGAAAGTGCTGGTTGATATCATCACAAGGCCACTCTTAATTATCTGTAAAAGTTAATGGAAACTAGGAGAGGTTACTCAAGATTGAATGAGATCAAATGTCAACTTAATCTGGAGGAAGGTCAAGAAGTACTTGGGAAATTAAAAGCCCATCAGCTTCATCTCAACTCTGGTGCAGGTAATGGAACAGATTATTCTGTAAGCTATTTCCAACCACATTAAGGACAAAAAAGTGACTAGGAGTAGTCAACATGAGTTTATGAAGATGAAACCATGCCTGATAGCTCTCTATGAGGAGATACTGGCTTCATGGATGAACAGAGAACAGTGCATGCTATTTAACTTGTCTTTTCAGAACTTTCAGGACTGTATCACAACATCCTGAATGACAAATCACTTCAACGTGTAACAGGTAAAAGAACAATGAGGTGGCCTGGAAACTGACAGAACTAATGGGCTCAAACGGTTATGAATGGCATGAAGTCCACGCAGGCCGTTCTCAAGTGTTGTGCCCAGGGGTGGATGTTGATCTGGATGATGGAGCAGAGCACATTCTCAGCAAGTTTGCATATGACCTAAAATGGGACGAGTGGTTGACACAGCAGATGTTTCTGCTGCCATTCAGAGGGACCACAACAGACTACTGGAGGAACAGACCGACAGGAACCTCATAAAGCTCAGTACAGGGAAACACCAATTCCTGCCCCAGGAGACCAGTATATGTTGGGGGCTGGTCTGCTGGAAAGAAGCTCTGCAAAAAAGGACCTGAGTGCCCTGGTGGAAAGCAAGGCACCCTTATAGTAGAGAAGGCCAAGAGCCCTTTGGGCTATTTCAGGAAGAGTGTTACCAACAGGTCCAGGGAGGCAATCCTTCCCTACTCAGTCCTAGTGAGACACATTTGGAATGCTGGTCCCAGTTCTGGGTTCCCCTGTGCAAGACATGAACTTGTAGGAGTGAGTCCAATGAAGGACCACCATAATGGTGAAAGGACCAGAGCATCTCTCTTCTGAGGAAAGGTGGAAAGCTGGGGCTGTTCAGTCTGGAGGAAAGAAGACTCAGAGGATTCTTACTATTCATATAAATACCTGACATGAGAGTGCAAAGAAAACGGAGACAACGTCTTCTCAATGGTGTTCAATGACAGGACAAGAGATAAAGGGGACAAGCTGAAACAGAAAAAATACCAATGAGGCATAAGAAAAAGAATTTTTTTACTGTGAGTTGATTGACAACTAGAAGAGGTTGCCCAAATAGTTTCCTAAGTCTTCATCCTTCAAGATATTCAAAAACTGACTGTACATAGCCCTGGGCAATCTGGTCTAGATATCCTTGGCCAAGCAGGAGATTTGGACTCGGTGGCCTCCAAAGGTGCCTTCTACTCTCAGCAATTCTGTGGGTTTGTGCTTTTATGAATATTCTCTGGGAATTTATTTTTATCTGAAAGATTATTTTCAAATAAAACAACTGCCTGAAGCTGCTCAGGTTGTTTTAGTTCAAAGGAAGTATCCTCAATAAGGCAGTTTGGTTGCCTCACCTGCTTTCTTTCAATTAGAAGAGCATAGTAGATTCATTTAAGATGTATCTTGTCAAAACAAGTGCTAAACCATATAGCAAACTGGTGATATCGTATTCATACAACACATGTTCATTCATTTGATAACAAATTATGTCTTATGTCACATGAAAAGGCTTTAAAAGTCCAAGTTCTGAGTCTGGGTATACAGTGAAGCACCCTTTCCTTTCTTTTTAGGAAACTATGCTGGATAAGTATATTCATGCGAAAAATGTTTGTTTTAATCACATTCTTCAGCTTTATTTACATTTAATATAGCAGTTCATGTCTTTAATTTCTCTACTTAAGCCTTGTCTGTAAGATATAACTATTTTTGTCTAATTGAGGATCATTCATGTTTTAAGTATTCAACAGATAAAACAGAATAACACTTGGAGAAATGGCACATGTGATACTTACTGGTGTTGATTAAAATGGATGACTTAGTTCAGATCTCACTGCTTTCTATTCTGTATTCACAGATTGCCTTAGGGGGTGTACATGTTGCATTGTTTTCAAATGACCAGAACACATAATATATTCATTATGTGTTCTCCAGACTTCCCAAGTCTCTAATTTTGTTGCATAGAAGGGTCCCATAGGACACTTCGCTCTGATTTAGCATAAAAATCCTTTGCCTAGAATATAGGAAGAGGCTTCACATGCATATTATCCCTGACCATATACGAAATATTAACAGAATAGGGTTTTACAATTCATCCTCCAGTAGGGGGTTGACGCAGAGACTAAATATCCTCTGGATATGTGCAATTTGCTGTTTTTCCATTTCTATGTAAGCTTTACTGCTGAAGCAATCACAAATGCCATGCAGAAAATTCTCTACTTTCAAATCTTAGCCGTGCCTGTCTCATTAAAATGTTTTCTGTCTTATGTATTTTTTTATGGAAAATCTAAAGAATGAAACAATTTACACTCCTGCAGATAAGCATTTCTCCTTAAAGAAAATTACGTCATAGAAAAAAAGAGTCATATTACAGAATCACAGAATCACTAGGGTTGGAAAGGACCTCTGGAGATCACGAGTTGTTTGATTATCAAGATGTGCGCTATGAATGGCAATAATTGACATGTAAAGGTAACTGAATTAACAGATTTTACATTGAATTGAGAATATCAAAAGGATTAAGTATGATGGGACTGATAATTTTGGGGTTTCTCAATTGTTACAAAAATATTTCAGAGTTTCAACAAGCGTTACTTCGTGTTCAGTACCTTATGTTCAAATTCATTTCTACTAGACCAAGTCACCACTTTTCCAGAATTGACCTATGCTACAACTTCTTTCATAATTTTTTCTTTCATGTATATAAGTTCTGTAAATGTTTTTATTCCACTACACATCTTTCACTAACTCTCTTTGAAAGAAACTATCTGAAATTACTGATTATACTTGTAAGCCATCAAAAACATACGAGACCTAGAGTTTGTTCTATCAACAGGGTAAACCCAGCTATGACATAAACAAATCAGCCACTCAATGAATTCTATTCTAATCACTGTGTGCTTTTGACGATGGTACCAGCCCAATCCAGTAATGACATCCAAAATCGCAGGACCATAAATAAATTGCTATACAGTCGGTTTCTTAAGGGACTGCTGAATTGCAGTGTACTATTGTCACAGGTCTGGTTATAATAACATTTCTTTGGTGATTATTGTGAAAGGTCAATGTGTAACTTCTTATTGAACTGTTCTGTTCAACAGGGTGCTACAGGGGTTTTTTTGTTACCCGTGCCTACATGTCTTTTTACGCTTTATTTTCACTGATAATGTTATCTTAGATCCATTAAATTACCATTTTGGTTTCAGAATCCTGCTAGATGCAAGATATTTTGTGGACTTCCCGACCATGACACTTGTCCTGTTCATTCCTGTCTTGTCTTCAACTAGTGATTTTTTACAGAATTAACTGAGGTTTTACATAAATTCAGCTCCCCCGTTATTGGAATTTCCTATGCATGATTCTTTCTACAATCCTTTAACTATTTGTTCTATAACAAAAAAAAAGAAAGAAAAGAAAAGCTGATTTTTTTTTTAACATTTTTTTTACCAGATTTTTTTTTTCCTTGTTTTAATACTTCTTGCCAAATGAGTTACGGTTTAAGAAATTAATTCAATAGCACCCTTGCAGATATGGGAATAAGGCTTTCTCATTGACACTATCAGGCTCAGTCAGTTATTCACCTTTGTAGTTTTTAGAGCCTATTGTGTTGCAAAATGAAATTACAGCAAACTGTAAAATAGTTGTAGTGTGATGGCCTGTCACTCAAAGTAGAATTTGCTGTTTGATGATTTCAGTGAATGTTCGTATTAGCATAATAGAAGTAGTATCATAGTGAGACAGGTGTCAGTAGGTGCTTTATTTTCCCTGCTTCTGCCTTCATTTACTCTTTTTGCTGTGCTTTACCACCATTTCCATACCTCACACAGACTTTCTGACTCAATACATAGTAATGTGGTGGTTAGATAGCCTTACCCTACAATACAAAGAAGAAACCTGGTAGTGTTACTCTAACATCTCACTATGCTTCTCTACAACTATTCAGGTATGATTTGTTTTGCTGTTATGATCAGTGCCCTGCCCGGATGTTCACTTTTCTTTGATCCTAGGTTCATAGGAGGTTAATGGTACACCTTCATGGAATGATTTCTAAATAAATTCTGTGCATGCATGTCTAGAATAAAGGCATTATATGGTTTACATATACAGCATCATGACAATATGGACTGAATCTTCTTTCTTAAATAGGATAATAAAAAAAAAAAGCAGGAGAGTGTATTCTACCTTTTTGGAAAGATAAGAAAAATATTATGTTAAGAGGGAGAATGTAAAAAAATTTTAGATTCCTTTCTCTAAGTATAAATACATATATGCATATAATCACTACAGCCATAAAAGCAGCCCAGCTCCTGGAATTCTTTTCTGCAATCACCCAATTTTTTTGCAATCTTCTTTCTGACCAAGCCTGGGAATTAGAGAGACTAATATTAAACACAATAAATAGAAACTATTTATTTCTGGTGTGTGGTGGAATTTTTTTCACTCTTCACTTTTTTGTTTAGCTCTTCTAGACCTGAGTCATATTAAGAAGAAAATCAAAACATTTGAAAGTTAAAAATGTGAGAGTCTTGAAGTGATCATCCTATACAACTGGAGATTCTTATGATGGAAGTCTCCTCTAAATAAAAAGACCTTTTGTTCTGCTTCTCTGTGAGATAAGCAAAAGAGGTTTTTTCTTTTTTTAAAGATATGATTAATTAATGTGCACAATTAATTAATCATGTGCATATAATGACCAACTAGCTTTACCTAGGGCATATCCATCTGAGCTTCCTGGAGACTAAGTAGATCTTTCTTCCCCTTTTCTTTCCCGACATGCACTTGGTAGCATGCCTGTTTGTCAAGCCTATGTTAATCACGATGATGAGAGCTTTCTTTTCACACCAGCCTGATTTGTTTAGTTTCTTGTTTCTTGGGAAGTCTTGTGCAGATTTCTACAATACCATGGATGCAGAGAATGATGGAATGGGCACTGGCACACCAGATGTCAGTGATCAGTAATCCTAAACCTATCTTCTTCTAGCAAAGGACAAGAAAATAAGAAAACTATTTATTGCTAAAGCCATTCAATTTCTCTCTTTGCTTTCTTTTGCTTAAGGATTACAGTGCTATAGAAAGAAAACAAAACTCACATTTGCAATAAATGAAGTACTCTGAAGTACTTCAGAGTTATTTTGATGGCAGTTTACTGGGTTCTTATCTCTTCTTATAAATTCTAATGACGCAGAGGGTAAAAAAATGTTTAGTTAAGGATAATGCCTTCAGAATTATCAAACATTTGAGTTTTTTAAAAAGAAAAATTAGAAAATCTACTTTTTGTGGTGTTAAGTGAGCCATTACAGGACAGGCAAATAAAAAGGAGGTGTTCTAAAAAAAAGGAGAAATCTGGGGCTGGATAGGAAAACGTAAATACTCTACAAAATCTAACTGATCTATTCCTATGATGTTCAGTTTGCTGAGGCAAAGTCCATGGGATATAAATGAGCAATTTTTTCTGTTAAAATGTTTCTATCTGTTCATGGGACATTTGTTGTTTATAGCTATCATATCTACAGTATGACAACAGAAAAACAGATATGCAGGCTTCTACATTAATCCTAGTTTCTTTCATATGCCAAAAACACTGCCTGGGTTGAGTGGGTTTATATCCAGTTTAAAAAAGTACTTTGTTTGGAGGTGGATGAAATGTCAAGAGACTGTTATTCACAATCTATTGTATCAGAAAAACTTCATGTGTATATGGCAACAGATCTATTCTTATGGCAAGAACAGCAAATTTAGTGTTGATAGATATTCAATGTTGGAATTCCTTGAAATTCAAGTTGTTGAAGGGTGGGTGAATTTTCTGATGAATTCTTAAAAGCTCTGTTTTCCAGAGCACTCTTCTGCTGGATGATTTCAAATACATGATAGTAGTAGCCCTGATGAGCTGGTACCTTGACAGCATGACCAGTTCTTCTGTTCCTTTTTAAGTCTGACACTTGTTTTAACAAGAAACAAACCTGAAAACAATTCATCCATTGCTGGATTTGTGCCACACATACAAATATATGGGTTCTTATTAGTTTTATGCTCAGCTGTCTAGGGAATTGTTTACATGGGTACTATGTATTAAAACATGCTCTTCTTTCTGACATTTTTTTTTTTTCCTTTGGTTTTCAGATTTAAGCTACTGAGTTTAAAACTCAACAAATCCTATTACTCGTGAGTACAAATTCTTGCATTATTTTATAAGATAAAATATACTCATTTCCCTATAACCTCTGATGATGTAATCTCAATTTAATTCACTTAAGAATATTATAATACAGCTAATATTTCTCAGGTTTTTTTTTCTTTTATAGGTATGTCTTATAGTTAATGTAGCAGCCTGGGACATAGCTGCCACAGATTTCATGTCCAACTCTGATGCTCAATTGCCAAATGACAGAAAGCAATTATCTTCAGATACTTGTTTGTTTATTTACTCATTTGCATTCAAAATTTTGTTCTCAGCCTAAATCTGAAAACTCTAAAAGGCATTCAAGTATATGAAGCAGGATATGAAAAACTACCTAGGTAATAAATAGTTTAAGAATTAACATATGTGCTTTTGGATATAGAATTTGGCGAGCCTTGCAAGCACTGATCAAGAAATGTCAGGAATGCTGCAAAACTAAATTAATGTGAAAGAGGAATATAGTATGCAGGTAATTTTCAGTATGTACCTCACTCAAAACACTCAAGACAAGCAGAAAAGAAAACACACTGTGAGTGATGATTGTTTTGATTTTAGGAAAATAAACAGCCATGGCTACTGCATTTTTCATAGGCTAAGCCATTATTTATTTTACTTAGTTTACAAATATCTCATATGTGCATAAAAGAAGCTTCAGCAATCTTTTTTTTTTTTCACTTCTCTTTTAGCCAAAGTGAAGAAATTTGCAATGCTTTGAATTCACAATATTTTGTTTTCAAAAATTCTGAAAGCAGCCAGAACAGTTTTCTACAGTGCATATTTGTTTACCTGTTTCTAGGATTTTTGTCTGTAAGAATTGGTAAGATGCTAGTTAATGATAAATTCCTGTTCTGAAAATAAATGCTTATACATTTATGATAGATCAGACCGTAAGTTGCCAGAGAAGAATTGAATGTAATTAGGGGGGAAAAAAAAGAGTTGATAGTTTTGTTTTAATAGTCCACACTCTTTATACACTTTCTCTAGACTGTTTTTAGTACAACTTTGCCTTTTAAAAATTTTAGAAATACCATCTAATTAAACCTGATCAGTACTGTTAGTTCTGATAAATACCTTTTTTTCAAGTTAATTTGTCTGTTCAGAGATGAAGTGAAGGAGAGTTGAATTAAATCTTTTTGAACTGGTTCCTGTCTTTTCAGATACAAGTACTACAAAGAAGTATGTTAATGTATATTACAAAAAAAAAAAAAGAAACCTGAACTTTACAATCTTCAAAATACAGGTGACTTAAATTCAGTATTTGTCCTCATATTGAATATCTGAACTCCAGTTCAGTCCCACTCAAGTGATTGTCATGGTTTAACCCCAGCCGATAACTCAGTGCCATGCAGCCACTCATTCACACTCTCCTTCCCGCAGCCCCAGACAGGATGAGGAGGAGAATTGAAAGAACATAAAACCAGAAGGATGAGATAAGAAGAGCTTAATAGAAATAAAGTGAATTATAGAGATAGTAGAAATAATATGAACAATAACAATACATAATAATAGGGAGCAGAAACAAAAAAAAAAAAGAGAAAAATGAAAACTCAGGAAACAGAAGTGATGCTCACCACCTTCTGACTGATACCCAGCCCCACACAAGTAGCAGTTGGCCATTTCCAGGTAAATACCCCTAGTTTATACATTGGGCATGACGTGCTGTGGTATGGAATACCCGTTTGGCTAGTTTGGGTCAGGGGCCCTGTCTCTGCTCCCTGCTGGCTTCTTGTGCCTTGCCTCACTGGCAGGGCATGAGAGACTGAAAAGTCCTTGGCTAGGGTAAGCACTACTCAGCAACAATTAAAACATCAGTGTGCTATCAGCATTATGCTCAGAGTAAAGCCAAAACACAACACTGTACCAGCTACTAGAAAAAAAAAAAACCAACTCTGTTCCAGCTGAAACCAGGACAATGATTTAGACTGCTTTACTTCGACTTCAGTATGTGCTAGACAAAAACTGTAAATACCTGGCTTGCTTTTCAAAAGTTCCTACTGCATCATTGCTTGGGGATATTTGCTCTCACAATGCTAAAAAAAAATAACCTCTTTCAGCTGTTTGGTAGATTGAAGTTAAAAAATGTTTTGAAAACACTAGCTTTTATAAGAAGAAAGAAATTAAGATGCCATCTGGATAATAGCAAAATGAGCTTCTTGTATGTATCATTGAAGTGCTATGTCAACTTATCAGGAGAAGACCACTTCTGGGATGTTTGCCCACTTCCATTCTGACTTTGAGAGCAAAACCAGAAAGAAAAGTGAAGCTTAGACTTTTCACTCCAATCATTTCTTCACTCAAAGACGCAGAACCTCATGCATGATATTTGCAGGGACCTGACTTGTTCTGTTAAATAAACATGAGGTAAGTTTGGACCAAATCAAATGTACATCTGTCACAACCTTGCTGGTGACAAATTAGCTGACTTGCTTCTCTGGTTGAAGAGAATTCTGTCAGTTTAAAGAGTAGGAATTCTAAACGTTCCTTTGACTCATTTAAGAGGAGGCAAGTGCATGTGTACACGAAAGTGACTTTCAGCCAATCTCTAACACAGATGTGTCTTTTTGGAGTGTCCCCTTGAATTGCTTGTGGATATAGGGAAAAGGATCACAGATGGGGAAGATGATAGTATCTGTCTTTCACTTAAGTCTGGTGGTCAGCCAGACAAGCACCAAATTTGCTGATTTTCCTAAATTAGATTAGATAAAAAAAGCGTTCACAAAAAAAGGAAGTGAAAGCCTATACCTTTAAAGCAGGGAAACAGAAGGAACTTTTACATAAGCATGAAATCTGCTTGTGGAACTAATTCATTAACATTAGTGATCACTGCGGCTAAGGACTTATTTGGTTCAAAATCAAGGATTGAAAATCTTCTTAAAGATTAAAACATCAGCAGTTGCATTAGCTTTAAAGGGTAAGGGAGAAGATCAGAGAAGTTCAGAACTGTTTTACTTCAGGAGAATAACTTCCAGCAAAGCTAGGGTATCCATGCAGCTGTGAACAGTAATCCCGTAAGCATTGTCCTGCACTTCCTTCAATCACATGCAAAGCACTGTCTACTGCCAGAGTTACAATACTGAATTAGACATACCATGAATATGATATGAGATGGCAATTTCAATTTTCCCAAGCTCTGCCTTTGTAATTATACTAATTAATTGTTTGTTATGTAAAAATGGCATAATCTCAAATGGCTAATTAAGATCCAGGTTTCAAAAATATAACATACCCCTCATGCTTTAAGGAAAACAAAGTATTTCTCCTAGAATTCATTTTCTCAGTTACAACTGCAAATGTGAGATTCGCACAGACCTTCAGGGTAAGAAGGAGAAGAATTAAAATTAGGAGTTGTCTCTGTATGGTTTGTCTTAGGAAAAACAGCCAGTTGAAAACCTTTTGGTCCTGCTTGTTGTGTTCAGTACAATTAGCTTCAGTACAATTCAATAAGATTAGGTTGGTGGGCCAGCTCTGACATTTTCCCTTCACTTATTCTCCTTTTATAATGTAATACAGGTTATTTGAAAAAGTAACTTAACCATGCTTTTTAAATCATTTTTTCATAGGGAGACATTCACTTGACTAAGAGACCTTTATTTCAAATCCAATATTTTTAATGTTTTTTGTTTATTTGTTTGGTTTTGGTTTTGTTTTTTAATTTTCACTGGTTACAACATACAGCTGAACATGAAGACTGTGATCCTTTTACAAGTACTTTGCAGGCTAGCTTTGTCATTTTGTGTCTCATTTGAACTCTCCAGAAAAAAAATTTGGATCCATGCTAAGATTTTTCAGAATCTCATTTTGTATAATCCTGCAAAGTGTCTATGGTGGTGACTTTTGTGGTACATTTCTACTCTTTAAAGTATAAATTGTTATAGTACATGTTTCCATTAGCTCGTGCTTGCTAAGAAAATTGTATTAGGAAGTTCCTGATGTTTTCACTGACCATATATTAGTGCTGCACTCCAAAGCATGAAAATCTTTAATTCTATCATACTAATGTGTATGACACCATCCACTGTCTTCACAGCTAGTAATAGTAATTTAAATTATCAAGACAAAATATTTGTGCAGAGACTTTTTTCTTCTGTTAAACAAAATGATATGTTAATTAGGTTAATATGGTAATAACACAACTTGAAGTGTTAGCAATTCCTATAATTCAAAACAAAAATCTTTTTATATAATAACAATAGTTTCATTATGAAGATGTACATTTCAGAACATTGGTTCTGTATGCTATGTTTGCTGATTGAGAGAGTATATCTGTATTTCCAGTTATTTCTAATTCCAGTGGAGTTAAATGGTGACACAGATCGCAGAAGATCTATTAGTATATGTTTGACTTTGATAGGAAAAAACATTAAAGACCCATGACACCGGACACTTTCAGAGTTAGAAACTTATCTTTAAAGTAAGTATGAATTTAATCTCACCATCAAATCCAGAAAAAAATGGGGTTTTTTCTTAGTCAATGCTGAAACCTTTTAAAGTGTATTTACACCACTATTGCCAGAAATTTTGCAACCGCCAAATGTTTGTGACAACTTTTTCCCATCTTGAGTACCAAGTTCTTAATTGATGGGGAAGCCTCTGCCTTTCACAACTAACTCTGTGAAACTTCTTTGTGTCCTTAACTTACGCTGTTACTATTCGATTAGTCTGAAATACTATCAAACATTTGCCAGCAAAGATGTAATAATTTCTGAAGGTTAACTTTCATATTCACATAATTGTTTGGTTTTGTTTATACCAGTTTCAAACCAGCCAAGTACAGCACTTGCTTGTAGATTTCTTAACAATAATCATCTACCTACTCTTCCACCAAACCTTATTGTCTCCTCTTTCACACCACTGCTTTCTCTTCTCTACTCATACACTGCAAGATATTCTCTTTTACACGCATTTCGATCTCTCTGGAGCTGTTGTCTGTTTGGAGCTGCAGTGACAAAACTCTTTACGGTAAACCATGCACATTTTGGCTGCTTTATGAAATGACAATACACACCTATTTGCCAGGGAAAAGAGTCTTTCTCATAACTGTTTGGTTACATATTCCAGCCCATACTTGGATTTGGCATGCTTCTACCACTGTTCAGGAGATTGTTAGCTACTCGTTTTCTCTGGCATACCTCCAATGTTGGATGAAAAACTTTGAATAAAAAATGTTCTTGTGATACATTAAAGATGCATATTGTTCATATCTTACTGAAAAATCATCACATTTGAACACATATTGATGCTTTTTGCTTTTTTAAACTAGTCACTCAAAATGTTAAATGCTTCTGGCTTAGCTGCTTTCTGTTGAAAAAAGCTGCTCTGTTCTTTCTTGTTCCAAAGAGCAACTGACCCTCCCCTGAGAGGGCGTAACAGGATATACAAACCTCAGCAGGAGTCCTACCCTTGAGAATGGGAGTGCACAAAGCATGAATAGCAATTTTTCCATAGCGCATCCTCCAAATTACTAGGTGTATACATTGATTTAATTCTTTGATTTAAAATTATCCTTCTTTCTATAGTGAAAATCATCTCCAGTTACAGTGCATAATCAACACTGTGAGCCATCCATGCTCATCAAATATTCCCTCAGTTTTTTCATACAGGCACAGGGTGACCCAAGTCTGTAGCTTTAATAGATGACTAACCTGCCTTTCCCCTGGCTATTTAAAAGTAAAATGCAATTGTAACACTGGCAATGGGAAGTTTTTTCTTTGTGTTCTCTTTCAGGAAGACAATCTCACTGTGGAAAACCTACAAGGTCTAACTTCTTCGTTACTTGAAGTTTTCCTCATTATTGTTCGAGTGTTTAAATTTAGTCATCGCTGTAAAAACAGAATTAAATTGCAGTATTATCAAGCAAAGGCACTGCAGGTAAAGTACACATCTTTTGTTTGCCATTGAAAAAAGTCCCTCTGCAGCTATCTGCTGGTTTTCAGTGCCACCAGCTCCATGCTTAGAGAACTGACTGTGCCAAGGAAAGCAATTTCACACAGAGCTGGCCTTTTTGTGCCAACACCTTGGATGGCTTTTGCTAAATCTAATCTTCTAATTAGGCTCCTTACGACAATAAGGTAACTTTTGTAGGCTGTAACTGCTGCTTTTTGATGTTGTCTCTGACACATGGTTGCCTTGAACTCTCAGCAGTCAGAACCATTGGGCTTAACCAAGAAGGATAAATGTTTAATAATGTATTGTTGTTTGGTAGGGGAGTTAAAGGTCACTGATATTTCTCCAATGTGTCTTCTCGTTTTGAGGCAGTATCTCTGAGACACCATGAAGGACTAGATCTATGCAAGCATCAAACATATACATTCATCTTGTTTTTCCTGATTAGCAAAGATATTTCTTTTTTGATCATTCCCAGTTCCAGAATACTACTTGAATTCTAAAAAAAAAATAAAAATCAGCTCTGACATCTCCATCTGATTCACTGGAAAAATCACGTTTCTGATTTTCTCCTGATGATTTATGTTTTATGATGAAACAGTGCTATGAAAATTAATATAAGAAAACAGAAATATTTCAGAATTACAGTATAATTCTCCTTACTTCTTCATCCCCATTCAGAATTATTAAAAGAAAACACAAATACCACAGGTTTGACAAGGTTTTTTTGGACTTTGCACATTTTGAGGATATTGAAACACTGGCTAAATGACTCTCTAAATTCTCAAGCTTCTGCAATTCTGACCACAACAGAATTGAGAGGGGAAAAGAAAAGGAAAAGAAAGGTAAATAGGAAGAGAACAAAAGAAAGCTTTTTTTGTTATTTAAATATAGGAAAGATAGGGAATTTAGGACCCGTCCTGAAGTAATTAACTGGAACTCCTTTAATTCTCTCTTCCCCAATTACTTTTCAAAGGCTTTAGTTTACGCTATGTAAGCAAAATTAAATGGTTGCACACATCTGTGCAGCCACATATTACCATGTTTTAAAGCATTTTTAATACACTGTTACCCCATATAGGAGTTGTGCTTATACGAATGCTCCCATTAGTTACAAAATTGTCAATTAAATTTAATATCTTTAATTTCTGGCTCCTCAATCATAATAAACAGCTAATTAATGGAAGAAGTATAACCTTTCTTTTAAGATTTATGAAGATTATTGTTGAACATGTGTTTCCAAAGGTAGCTTAATGTCACTTGTTCAAGAGGTGTTTAGGGACTCATAGATTTTATGTTAAGTATATTCGTAAAATAGGCGCTTAGCATTCTGAAGTTTTGACAATAATTAGAAATTCGGTAAAGCTTGCTAGAAATCTACAGAGATACTTTTACGAATTTTCTGACACAGCTGGGTCAGGAAGAAGGAGTGATAGAAGTGAAGGATAGAAGAAAAGGAAAGGTTTGTTGTTTTTTTTTTAACTGTCAGTGCAGTCCAGTTAAAGACTGAATAAATGTGGCACTGGAATTCTTCAGTAGTATTAGCCATTTAAGCTAAATATCTGCTTCCACAAGTTTTCACCTGTAAGCCCACTCACTTAACCATAACAATAAAATCTTCCTAAATGAGCCTGTGTATGGATCTTGATTTGATATCGTAATTTTCAACCTCTAGAATTCCATGAGGACTTCAGAAAGTTTCTGTATAAATTTCAAGGGTTTTTTTGGACTTGTTTTGAACTTCTAAAAGATTTTATTCATGAGAGGTACCAAAGGGAGTCAAAATATTTTGGCATGCCATATTAGCCATATTGATGAAGATAGGCAGATAAGAAATGGACCCAAAGCTGTCCTCTTGTCTCTAAGTAAGGAAATGGTTGGTTTTTGTCTTCAGAAACAGGTCATAGAGGATGCATATTATAAAAGAAAACCTAGTTCAATATTTTAAGTTGTTCACTGAGATATTACTGTACCCTACTTCAGGTCAAAAGTGCCTTAAGGATGAAGTGGATTGCTCATTATTTCCAGGTTGGGCATGTTAGAAAGGTAAGTAAGTGTTTTCAAAAGACATCAACATGGGATTGGATATGTTGACAATAAATTAAATCAATAACTCTTTCTGATATAAACCTTGTAGTAGAGTGAAAATATCTGTAACAATATGGGGGGGAAGCAGGACAATTTCATTGTTCAACTGTCTTATTGCCTCCTTTTCACAAACATCACAAAATCTAACCAACTACAAGGAAAGAACTTTTCTTTCAATAAGGGTCTTATTCACAACTCCAATAACTGCTTTTGCATGAGAAGTAGTTGTATGCCTCTCTGTTCTGTATGATAGAGTACTGCAATAAATAAGTGAGACAATGTTAAGGGTTTGTTACACTGGAAGGTTGTTGTGAGCTAAGACAAGGAATATATTTAAAGTAGAAAATATCTTCTGAGCTACAGACATGTTTGTGAAAATCCATTTGATTCAACCTAAAATTGGCAAAGATAATCTTAATTAAGCACAAAATTTAACGTTCAGTGGTGTACTAAATAATTACAACTTGATTGCATTTACTGAAGCAAGACTTTTTATTGTCTTTATTCTGATGTTTACTTAGTTCACAGTACTATTCACTGTAAAGCTTCTGTTACTTGTGAAACTCTAGTTTACTTTTAATTTTATTTTAACCTTCATACTGTACTGAATGGCTCCAGTTACAACAGCAAACTGAACATAAATGCTTCCATGAGCAAAGGTAGTTATATGCTGCCTTTAGTACAGAAAGCTGACGTGCAAAGAGAGACCAGCTTAAGATCAAATGTATAAAGGGTATGAGAGGGTAGAAAAGGAGGAGTGTTTTGAGTCAGAATTTAACACTTTAACTTCTGGGCTACTTTGTCTTCAGTGTATTAACAAGACCTGGTGGTGTCCTAACGTACTCATTTTCTTTGCTTCCTGACATTGATTGCTAAAACTGAGGAACTTCTGGAAATACACAAGCAGCACCAGGAGAGGTTTAGATTGGATATTAGGAACAATCTCTTCACAGACAGGGTGATCAGGCTTTGGAACAGGCTGCCCAGGGAAGTGGTGGAATCACCGTCCCTGGAAGTATTCAAAAACTGTGTAGATGAGGCCCTCAGTCATATGGTTTAGTGGTGGTCTTGGCAGTCCTGGGGTAATCGTTAGACTTGATCATCTTAAAGGTCTTTTCAAACCTAGTTGATTTTATGATTCTATGATTCTACGATTCTATGATTCTAGACATATTTTAATGAAAAATTATCTGCAAAGTATTGCAGCATTTCTTGCCGCTGCAGAACTATTGTTAGAGTGATAATTTCAGTATAGCTGTCTGCTTGTGCCTTTGTAGCCATGTCTCTCTCTTGCCCTCTCTTTTTGCATCACAGATCTAGTTCACGCTTTCCAAAGTGAAATCAAAAGAAGTTGTGTTCATATGAAAAGCATCAAGGAAAACTTCATATGTTGTTTCAATACTGGCTACATAATTTTCTCTGCTAAAATGAAAGGATTTCTTTACCTGTTTAAAATTTGTCCATAACCAGCTCAGCAGATCAGTTACTTCCTCGAGGTAATTGTCTAATGTTTCTTTTTTGACAATAATTGTTTTTTATGGAAATTTTTTGTCGGATTTGAACTGACTCTGCTTTTCAGCTGTCTATTTCATCAAGAGAGCAGAAGAACTATCATGAAATTCAATATTTACAGAGAGATAAATGTAGGAGAAGGATGATGTTTAAAGGCAAAGCAAATCTCATAAAGGAATACATATTTTTCAATAGAGCTTTCCGACAGATCATTTCACATCTGATGGGGATTTTTTTGCATGCTGCTGTGCTGTGATTTGGGATAACACATGATAAGTCAGAGTTTGTAATACGTGTTATAATGTGAGTTTAAATAGAGTTAAGAGCAATTATTTGGTGCTGTAGTGTAAACAGAGTTCTACTGGATGGGTTAATAGTTATTTCTAAGCATTTTTTTGTTCAATTTCCTTTTGAATGCATGAATATTTTGCATCCTGAACATACTTCACCAGGGAGACTCATGGATCTCTTGCCTACTGGATGAGAATAAACTCCTTGTCTTTATTTAATAATAATGTAATTAGTTTTGGATTTTTCATGGGTTAGTGCCACAGTACTTAAAAATGAGGTCTCTCACTTAGTGAGTGTTGCTTATTGTTTTCTGAAAGTCTACACCTACGCCTGAAAGTCATTAGCTGTTAAAGGTCTGCATTGCCAACTTTGTTTCTATAGAATATGTTTAGGTGGTAGTACACCATGTCAGTGATAACAATGCAGTACTGGTTATGAAATGCTGCTAATGTGATTCTTTTTTATTACTCTGTTTGATTTTTAAATCACAAAGTCTGAGTCACTGTCCACAGGATGCTTGCTTATATGTATGATCTACTTTCCAGAATCTTCTTCACTTAGACAGAAAGGTATGCTTTGTGTGATATCTTGACGATTTTCCAATTAAAAATATCCCTGGCAAGATAACTCCAATCTAATCTCTTACTCAAATCATTCCTAGCTTTCATCTGTATATCAACAGAGCAGCCAAATACAGTATTAATTCTTATTGGCACAGCAGCTTTAAATAGATGGTATATTTAAGAAGACCATTCCATAAAGGTTAAAGCTTGTATAAATCCTTCCATTTTAGGGGGATAGTATAAGCATGGCTTTTAAAATTATCATACCAGGATCTAAACTACAATTTCTGTTATGCTTTTCTTTATCTGTATTTCATTTGTCTATGAGAAAGAGACACGAAAAGCTTTTGCCACTAGGAGGGGATTTCTGTTGTATTTCTATAGCAATTTACCCCCTGTGGGACAATACGTTTTAATCTCACTATGGGTCGTCTTCCTGAACCAAAGCCCTAGAGGTAAAGTGGCAGAAGACGTGTGAGATGAGAAACATTCCTGAATGTAAATGGTAGACTTGTGTGATCTCTTAATCCACTTTCAGCCATTGTTCTCTTTTGCCTAGAAGGGCTGGCTGGGAAAAAATGCTGCACTGTCCTTCAGAAGTTGCCTTTTTTACAGCAGTCAGGATCTGATTCTGGTCTCACTGTGAGCACTGCTAGTCAGCAACTTTGCTGAAACAACTATAAATGAGGGCATCTGTGCATCTTTTTACAGGCTGGTTTGTTTAGTTTACCTTCTTCATTTTTATTATTGCTTTTTACAAATTGTAATAAAGCTGGTGTATTTTTTTTTTTAAGACTTCTTTCTGTAACACTCCAAGAGACTGTCCAGTTAATGCTTTCTTTGACATTATTGGCTGCAGCATTAGCTGTGCTTATTGGCTTGCTTAATTAAATAGGGGTGACAAATGTGTGTATGTGCAAATGGAGAGGAAAGAGAAAAGGAAAAACCAAAGATATAGAATTGAGGAAGGAATTGCATCTCAAAATGTTCCTTACAGTGAATATTTTCATAATTTTCCTAGTGACCTTTCTTCTACAACTAGTTAAATGTATGTTGTACCAATAAAATTCAGACATTCACAAGCAACTTTTTAGTTGTTTGCTAAATGCAGTTTTTTGTAAATGCTAACATAAATATTCATTAAATATTGTGAAGATTCCTATTTTTAAATTCATGTGTAATTACTATGCATAATTGCTTATAAGTAAGGTCAATGAAGGCAGATGAGCCTTTATCTCAATTGTAAGCTCAGATCTTCTAGTCAGACTGTTGGTTGGTCCAAAAACTCTTCCAACTCCAAGTAACTGGAGCAGCTTTCTGTGTGAAACCGAGTGTCATTCTTATGACTATTAATTTGTTTCTCTCCAGCGCAGACAAGGAAGGATTTGTAGAGTACCTTGAGGCAGAGCATAGAAATACCAATACTCCTGCTGTTGCGAACTCAAGAGGATGTGTCTATACTATGTAGGACTGGTGGAGGGGAACACTTACCCTGTGCATGTGTCCTCTGAGGATCATGGTTTGCACAAGGTCCCATGGTTAAAACCTATAAAACAAAACACTTGTGTTATCCCGGAACCCCTTTTCATTCCAAATATATTTCATGATAATTAGGGACTTGGCTCATTAGTTTTGAGACCTGCAATAGAATTCTTAAAATATGGATTTCTTTTTAAACTCTCTGTTGAATTAATCCTTCTCTTCTGGACAGTTTGAAACATTTGCTTTCACATAGCTATCTGTCCTTCTCACAGTCCACACATGAAATGTGAGTGATACGTTGCTTGCTTTGAAATGAAGCAGACATGAAATCAAGTGTGTCCTTCCAGTCTACCTCACTTCCTTTGCTTGCTTTATTCACTTACTTTCTGTGCCTCAAGGTCATGTGTTCGTTAATACAGAGTAACTATAATAATAACCTTGTTTACAGCTAGTTTGAAGAGTTGTCTCTTCAGGAGTTTTATTCTAGGAGTAAGAAAGCCTGTATACAGACAACAATGTGATACGTGCATTTTTGTGAGTTTAGAAGACCTTACAGTAATACTAGGATTTTGTTTGTTTTTCCCTTGTAACTTCTGTTTAAAAGACTACTTTGGGTTTGGGAAGCAAAATTCATATGAGTTAGATATCTACCCTTCTTTTATGCCACTGTAGTCTTTCAGCTTAAATATCTTTGCGTCGCATCCTGACTTTTCTGCTATACTCCTATACAAGTTCTTTGTATTGTCTGAATGTCTCCCTCCACAGACCTGCTGTAGGCGTGTTCCCAGAGTCAAGCTTTGCCTACGTTATTCATTTCAACTTCTGCCAGTTTAGGGTAGTTCACTTCATTTTTTTTTCTTTTTACACAATAGCTCATGTATTTCAAGAAGAGAGAACTATATCCTAAAATATTTCAAAATGTAATTTATCAGTTTGCAATTGCAATAAGTAACCCATAACTGACAAAAATTTTGCATGTCATGTCTAACTCATGGGTTTTCTCAGTATAATTTTACAATTATATGCTCCAGAATTAAACTCATAAAAGTTTAGTTTCTTCAGTAATATTTGGAAGCCGTTTCACATTCATCTAACTTTGGTATTAACATTGCATAGCTTATCTCATTGAAGAGAATGTTATCTTCTGACAGTTAACAATTGTCTATCAATTCTACCAGTTGCTATGCTCTGCTGGGCTCAATCCAGGAATTAAAAATATTGCCATTAATGCACTTTTAATTGCAGTACCTTCTGTAACTAGACAGGATATTAAATACAGATCATGACAAATGTTTTCTGTGATTTTTATTTAAAAAGAGCTCTTTTTTTCATTGTTTAGACTTAATTTCATGCCCTGACATGAGAAGCATAGCAATTCACTCATCCTGCTGTTCTGGTAAAAGTGAATGAAGGCTGTTGCACTGTTTCACAGCAGCAGTAGAGAAATCCTTTTTTTACTATATACTTGGCAACAGTTGGAAATAAAAAGAAAAACCAGGTTCGTGTCACTTGGAAGTAAATTGGAGTTGCTCAGGACATTGACGTTTACTTTTTAAATCCTTTTTTCAAAGTTTTACAAGAAACCTTACATGGAAAAACTTTAAAAAGATTTAAGTTTGTGTGTAAATATATATTTTTGTGTTCAGTTGATGTACTTTGCATAATGTAACTGAGCACTAGAAATCATACCCATCTCCCTAAGAGGCAGCATGATTCATTAGCAGTATAGTCTGACAGTGATGTGATGCGACCTTGGGCAAGTCACTGGACTTCTCTCCTTTTCAGTTCACGAAGTATAAAGAAAAGAGATGCTTGGTGATATTTCAGTTTACTCATTGTTTCCCTGTCTTTTTATGTTGTAATTTTAATTCATTGATTTTACCAAGACAAAAAATACTTTTTTCAGTTCAGAGAAATATTTCATAAAACATTGTTATAGAAATTCCCAGTGGGTTTGTAGTGAAAATGTAGTGAAAACGCACACTTTTTCTTTTTTTTTCAATTTCCCACCTCCATTCTCCAATAATGGAAAAAAAATAGAGGGAATGTAGCCCATCTACAGTGCTAGTCTGAATTTTGTCAGAGGAAGAGAGAGTTATATGGCTGAAAACAACTTCTATCTTTCCCTTTATCACAGATAATCTGTAGATAAATCTGTATTTGAGTTGTCGTAACTCATATAGCCAGCTAAACATATGCTTCAAAACTTCAGTGGTCATTATTAAGAGTCATGGTTACAAGAGCGAACATCAACACATGGTGAAATATAAACATATCTCTGAAAACAAGGAAACCTGTCTTCCTAATTCTGATTCTCAGAATGATGCTGCAACTTACTTGCTAATAGCTACAAACAAAAACATGCTGAAATGCATCCAAAAAGTGTGGAAAAATGAAGAGTGACATGGTGATGCAAAGAACTTTTTGTATGATATGAGTCTGATTTCTTTCTTGACAAGGTAACATGCTTTGTGGATAGGGGAGAAGCAGTAGTTGTGATATCTTGTGTCGGGGTTTTAACGGTTTCAGACTACATTCTGACAGATGACCTTGAAGAGCACAGTGCAGAATACATTATGGATAACACTGGCTAGAAACCTGTTTGCAGAGATTAATTATTGGTGGTTCATAATCAGGAGTGTGTAGTAGGCACTGATATGCAATATTTTTCACTAGTACTCTGAAAGATGGAATGCAAACAGTTTATTAAATTCACAGATCAAGCTACACTGGGGGAGTTTACAAGCGGCGCAAAGCTTCATGTTCCAGCCATTATCAAATTACAAAGTCTTGGTTACTCAAGAAAACACAGACATAGGATGGGGAACAAGTTGGTAATAGCTGTTTCACAAAGGGTATTTAAGGGACTTAAAGAAAATGTATTCTCAACCTGAATCAGAGTTGATATGTTGTTGCAGAGCAGCTGATTGCGCTTTGGGGTTTATAGGAATAAAACTGTCCTAAGACATAGCATGTTATTTTTTCAACCTTTACTATTGCTGTGGTTTAAGCTAAAGCCTTGCATAATGTTTTGGGTTTTGAAATATAAGAAGGATGCTAAATAGTTGTAGGGGATCCAGAGGAAACACTGGAAGTTACACAGAGAGCTTACTTAAATCTTAAATTGATGATAGAACAATTGTCAAACACATTGTGGATGGCTGCAAAAAAGCAGACCATTGTAGGTTGGTATCTGAGCTGTAAAAGTGCAAGTACCTTTCTACCAGCTCACATAGATGATGCAAGAAATAAAGTACTAAACAGCAGTTAAACCTTTGTAAAGCTTATTCACTGAAATGGAAGAACCACATTGCTTAAACATGAGTTATTTTAGAACTAAGTAGCTTTTCGGTTTGGAAGAGAAATAGATATTGCTAAAATAAATATCATTAAATGATACAGGTATTTTTAAATTTTCACTGAAGAAAAATGAACTAGGAATGGTTTATTTTCTATCATTTCTGTCGATGGGAACTTTACTCTGACTGAATTTACTTTGGAAGGAAGTATAAGAAAGCATTGACAGCATTTAGTTCCACAGAAATTCAGTACCCTTTAAAGGATGTTCAGAGATCCGTTAATTCTGCTCAGTTTCGTTTCATAACCATTTTCTAGCAGGAAAAAATGTATTCCAGCCGTTGCGAATGACAAGCATCCTAACCTATGTGCATGAAATACAGCTATGTGAAGCAAAGAGTCATCCCCAGTATGATATGAAATCTGTATGTCTGGCTCTTTGGGTGACATTGTACAGGCAGAAAATCTAAAGGGCAGTTGAAAGTTGTAGTTACATGAAAGGATAAAGAATCTGTCTAAACCCTATTTCTTTGCCATTTTCACTATTTACTAAAGAGGCAAAACAACGTCCTTCCCAATATCCTGTTCCAGGTGTCCTCATGGTTTGTGTGAGCCAGTTTGAGACATGCTTTACTTCACCAATCTTTGGGTAAAAAAGGACTAGTAAGTGGCAATCTCCCTTTCCAAGATTGCCCTCCTTTTTTTTGTAGGAATTGCAGATAAATTCAGATTTCAATCTCATGTAAATTTGGTGAGCAAAAAGATATTTTCTTTCAATGTTGTAAAAAAAAAAAAAAAGGAAAAAACCAAAACATACACAATTATGAAAGCATCAGTTAAGAAATATGATTTCAATAAACTCACTGTTTAAAATTCTATCTGGCTTCCCAATCTAACACATTCTATTTAATCTTCTATTTCAACTTTCATTCAAAACAACAACTTATTAGCCTATAATGTACGTACAGAAACAGGCAAAAAGAGTTCAGAATGAACAGGAAATAACATTTTTTTCATGATGATTTGGTAGATGAAAACTGAGCCCGAACTGGCTGTGTGCACTTGCAACCCAGAAAGCCAACCATATCCTCGACTGCGTGGCCAGCAAGTAGAGGGATGCGATTCTTCTACTCTACCCCACTCTGGTGAGACCCTGCCTGCAGTAATACATCCAGTTCTGAAGTCCTCAGCACAGAAAACATGGACCTGTCAGAGCGAGTCCAGAGGAGGGCCACAAAGATGATCAGAGGCATGGGTCACCTCTCCTATGAGGAAAGGCTGAGAAAGTTGGGGTTGTTCAGCCTGGAGAAGAGAAGGCTCTGAGCAGGTGTCTGGGCTGGAAACCCATATTTCTCCAGAAAAGACATCATTATCTGATGGAAAACTGCCCTGTTCGAGACTCCACAACACCTTGCTTCAGACTCAGACTTACTTTACAGTTCTGGAGCAGCAGCCTTTTTAATATGTTGGTTTTCTGTCCTGTGTGACCATGTTCTTAGTTTTCCTTTCCAGCCCGTTGAAATCCACAAGTCATTTGATCCTTTCAGCATCCTGGACAGGACCCAAATCTCCCAACACCACCACGGAACATTGATCACTCCAGATCTTTCCAGCAGAAAGGGACACCAGCACCAGCAGCCTGAGTATGGCAGAGCTGGAATCCTCTGCCTTTCCAGGCCCCATGCCCCATGTAGCAGGTTTCCTCCCAGCACCGCCAGCGAGGATGTGACAGCATTCCTCAGGCTTCTCCTTGTCCCTTGTTACCAGTTCACCAGTGTTGCTCATCATGGGAGGAACACTTTCTTTGACGTTCCTCTTCTAGTTGACATACCTGTACAAGCCCTTCTTGTCATTCTTTGTATCCCTTGCCAAGTTCAGCTCCAGCTATGCCTTGACCTTCCTTCCCATCTTTGCACAACTGAGCAGTGTCCCTATACTCTTTCCAGGATATCTGTATATGCTTCTGGGCTATTGGAATGTTATGGACACCATTCTATATGCCTTGTAATTGTCAAGGTAAGCAAGCACTATTTTCCCCTTATCCACTGAGCAGGTCATCTCATCATGGAATGATGTCAGCTTCCTCAGGTACTATTTCCGATTTGTAAATTCATGCTGGCTGTTCCACACCAATCTTTCCATACCAATCTCTTGTCCTTAAAAAGCCTGAATCTGACTTCCAAGAGGATTTGCACAGTGGTCATCCCAGGCATTAGGATGAAGCTGACTGGTTAGTAGTTCCCCAGCTCCTTCTTCTTGAAGACAAGTGTTACATTTGCTGTTTTGCAATCACTGGGATCCTTTTCTAGTTTCCTGGGATCCTTTTCTAGTTTCTATTCTGTTATAGAAATAATAGAGATTGGCTTTGCAATATTATCAGTTATTTCTCTGGGCACCTTTCCAGCCTCATTGCTTGTATAAGTCTAATTTAATTATGTGGTCCTTATCTCAACCTTTCTGTACTCTGGAACATACTTTGCTAGCTGTCAAAGATGAGAAATAGTTTTAAACTGTGAACACTGAGACATGGCAGGTAATTGAGGATGAGGAGGATGGGCACTGAATATCTGAAATTGAAAGTTTAAACTCTCAAGGCAGAAGACTGCTGCTTACTAGGTACAAGCAGTATGAACTGGTGCTAAATTTTGCTAACACCTGGACTGAGCGAAAATGGTACATTCTGAATGTCCCAGGTGATTAAAAGGCACAAGACAGAACCAGTAGTTGGGAGGTTGATCATGATTTGTGCTTCTGCACACTGAGTATTTAGATTGGAAAACCTGGAGGCTGCAAATAAGGGTTCCCAGAAAAGGACTAAGATCTGGAAAGAAAAAGTGGTCTTAGAGAGAAGAAGTCTCAGACAGATGAAGGTGACCACACTGATTGGAGGAAAGATGCTGGCAGTGGGGAAGATCCCAGAATGATGTTCTGAGTTGCTGGCTAGTGGCCCTTTAGCTGGTGCCTATGGGCAGCTGCACAGCACAAACTCCATGACTTTCTGCCAAGCCTCCTTGTGCCAGCAGTGATGTTCCTGAGGGTGTGGGCAGTCAGGACCTTGAAACTGGAGTGCTGGGGGTGGTGAGCGAGTGAGTGGCAAAATCAACAGCTGAAGAACAATCTCAGTTCTCATGGATGCTTTAATAGACCCCAACATCCAGATCACTACAGGCTTGGTCTCACTCATGATATTACCATAGAACCTGCTTCTGAGCTCAGGGACCTGGCAGGCCTGAGGGAAGTCTTCACCAAGAGAAACTAAGGTAAAATCACATATTACTTTAGCATTTTCCATGTGCTTGGCCACCAGGTCTCCTGCCCCACTGAGCAGCATCCTCCATTTTTCTCAGCCTTTCTTTTGCTTCTAGTGTACTTATAGAAATCCTTCACATCCCTCGCTAGTTTTACCTCCAGCTGTGCTTTGGCTTTCCTAACTCCATCCCTGCAAACTCAGGTTTGCTCATTATTGTTTGCACCTCTGTGTAAATATTTTCACAGTACAGTTCTGTCATGACAGCCCCTGCCACAAGTGTTCAATTTCTGTATGTGTGGTTTGAGGAGCCCGTCTATGAAGGTGACCAGCTACCCTGTGCCATTTTGTCATCTAGGGCAATCTTCCATGAGAAGTTGTGAACAATGATCCTCAACAAGAAGAAATCTGCTCTTCTGGCATCCTGGACTCAGATTTTGCTGTTTTCATTGCTCTTTTCTCACAGGATCTTGAACTCTGCAGTCTCATGGCCACTGCTGCCAAAACTACCCTAGACATTCACATCATCAACCACTTCTTCCTTCTCTGTGAAGCAGCAAGCCAGCTGGCTCTATGATCACTTATGTCAATAAGCTACTTTCAACACATCCACAAACTTCCTGGACTGATTGTAGTTAGCACTATGCCCTTCCAGGAGATTTCAAGTGATCAAAATTCCCATAACTACCAGGCAGAACATATGACTATGAGGTTTCTTCCAGCTGTCTAGAGAATGCTGAACTTTCTTTTTGAGATCAAATGATCTGTAACGAACTCCTGTCTTGTGACCCTTTCTCATAAGCTTTTGACTTGCTTATCATCCCTTTCAAGACAAAGCTTCAGAAACTTGAGTACATCCTTTCCTTCCTGGCCTTTCTCTTCTGAAAAGCCTATGTGCAGCACCAGCAGAACTCTAGTTCCAGGCAATCCCACTGAATCTCTGCAATTCCAATGAAACTGTGTCTCTACCAATGCAATGGCAAACTGAATCTTCCAATTTTTCTATGCTGTGTGAGCTCATGCACAAGCACTTGAGGTGGACTCCCAGTGATATCACTTTCACAATGAAGTGCAAGAGCTTCTTTAGTTTGGATACTTCCTCAGCGTCCCCAGTGCATCCATTTCTTCTCTGTCTTTGGCTGATGTCTCCTGAGAAACCAATTTAAAGGTCTCACCAGGATGGCAAAGTCATTCTTGCCCATATGGATCAAAGGATCTACTTTTTGTCTTAGTATTTACCTAAATAGAAAATGAAAATATGTGGCATAAATGACTAGAATAGTTCAGATTAACTAGTCTGAAATAGCCATCCATGCTGATGACTAATTTTATGTCATCTGAAGCCTTTAAACACAAATAAATACATTAGATCAGAATTGAGTATATGTTGTTGAAGTTGAGGTAGAAATGGATGGCTAAAATGCTATAGTCTGAGGAAAGCCCATGTGGCTAAGAGATCCCTCCTGTTCTCTAAAAATTTGCTTGCTAGGATTGCATAAAAAGCATTTATCTAAGAAATTTTACATGGTGTTACACTTTTTTTTTCTGTAAACTTGTAACACGTCCATAGTCTGTTCTTCACAGAATTGGCTTAAATTCTTTTTGGTCATTGTGGTAGCAAAATCTTTAGCAGGAGGTGACAGGCACTATAAAAAAAAGAAATGAACAAGAAAAAAACTACACTTGTGGTAACTGAGAAAATATTTTTCCTATTATTTCTATAGGCCTTAACAATGCATTCTTTTTGGAACATCTGTATTTAAAATCTCACATGTTCAGGTAGAATTACATTTGACTTGTTGCAGAAAAAGAATTTTCTAGCCAACAAATGTTGTGCTCTATTTATTTTTGTCAGGAAGACCTAAATTCAGTTTGAATATAGTGGTTTGTGTCCTACCGGAAGAAATAAGGAAAACAAACATAACCTGTTCAAGTATTTCTTGATATCAGGAGTCATATTCTGTTACAAGGAGAAGATCGAATGCCTCATGCTTAAAAAACAACTAAGGTAAGAATAAAATTACTCTAAATATACTAAGAAAATTAGTTTTAATTATCCTGAGACTGCAACCAAGTGTAAGTTTATTATGAAACTCTCTCTGGGTAGCACATTGCAGTGGGATATATGTTAACTTACAACATGAATTGTTAGGTCTTTTTTCGAGGTTTCTCACTCCAACTAAACTTATTTCAGAGTCTTTGGCTCAGGACGCTGGAAAGTGAATACTGTTTTAATAGAGTACATATGTATTAATATATAGGTGATGAGCCCACAAGAATTTTTTTGTGGTTTCAAAGGAAGCTCCAAACTTCAGATATGGTAAACTGAGTCCCCCAGAATATCTGTTTTGCGTTTTTCAAAACATCCTGTTGTGCCTACGTATGCATATGTTTAAAAATGAGAGGGTGAGAGATACAATTTTTTATTACAGTGATATCTTTCACTCATTTAATCTTGTTTTAGTACTTTTCCAGACTGCTTCTTGAAAAAAAATTAATATCTTATTTTTTAAAAAAATTGATTAATATTTTCAATGAAAATTCTTTGGAATGTATTCTGGTAGTTAGGGAAGCTGAAGTCAGAACTGGAAGTCAGAGAACTGTGAAGGAGAAATTATAGCTCCTGAAACAAAATCCTTTTTAAGGAGATATTTATAATATAAAAGCACTTGCAAACTTCTGCTGCAGTACATTTTAGAAAGACTTACAGATGTAGAAGACAACAGTCTGTACCTGAGCCAAGACCATTCGCAGCAGAACTGATAACAAATATCACAGTCCATCTTTTCTAAAAGTCAGTGTACCATCCCTCATGTGAAATGCCAACATTCCTCTCCAGACTAATGTGGCCATAGGTTAAAACACATTAATACAGAAGTTCATGGCTCATAATACAGACTGTAATCCTGAGGACGTTCTTTAATAGCATCTTTAGTTTTATGAGTACTTATACTGTACTACAACTATTAAAAGTTTCTGATGAAATTGTTTTTTACTGTGAATAATGGAGAGTGTCCCAGGAAGATGTAGTAAGAGAGAACGCACATTGGAGTCTGTATATATGAAAAGATATCCTTTAGCGTGGAAAAACATAATAGCAGGGAAAAAGTACTTTTCTCCTTAGTTAATAATTTTTAGAAATTTTTTTATCTTAATAAAATTGTTCTGTGGGTTGTATGCATGTCAAATTATTTGAAGAAAATATATTGTATTAATCTGTCCACAGTGTAGCCTATAAAAATTCCCTTTGGCTAGACCATCTGATGTTTTGTTGACTTAAGGTTTTTCAGTTGATGGTCATCAAATACAAATATACTTAAAAAATAGATTAGATATTTCCATTCTCAGAAAATACTACTTTAAGTAATTATCTGTCATAATGTGGAGAGGAAAGTCACTTCTTCCTCTGGACTGATTGTCAGCAAAGTTACATTTTGCCTTCATTTATTTTCAGCGGTCATATGAATACTTGCAAGGAGTGAGTAAAATATTATGGTGAGCATAACACAAACATTCTTTGCACTTGCTCTTCATTAGCATCAGCAAAAAGGTGGTTATCTGATGCAGATGTAAATGCACTCGTAGCAGTAGGGAGTGTGTCAGCCATAACTATGATAAGTCAACTGCAGTTTTCAGGAGAGGTGCTCTGCTACATAAAAAGGATGATACCTAAGCTGTGTGTTGGGATCATGGGATCACATACCATAGTCCAGAGTATCAGAATATAACTTAGATGAGATGAGGAGAGGAGCAGTTTATTCCATTAGCTGTACAAGTGATCACAAAGCAGCGACATGAAAATCTCTGCTAGTGTGAGCTCTGCATAGATGGGGCAGTTACAGGGTTTATATACCTTTAGGGTGCACAATCTGTTCTTTACCAAACCCTGTTGAATAAGCAAGATATGATAAATAACAACAGTGATTGAAATCCTTCAGATAAGGAAGCTCCAAACTCCATTGTTTATTAATAATACTCCATTCCTTTATTAATAGGAATTCATTCCTTGTTAATTATATCATGCTAACTGCTAAGACCATAAGCTGCAAATGTTTTTTAATCAAGAAGGCCTGGAAAGGCCTATGAGACGTTGACTATTTTGCTTCCACATGTCATTTTGTAGCACCCTTGTTGCATTTCAAATATTATTTGGAAGTGAATTAAACTCACCCTGTGCTGCAAAAGACTTTAGGAGAGGAAGTAAATAGCAGGACAGACGGAGCCTAATGAGCTACCTGAACTTGTAACCTTAATAGAGATTAAACAATCATGTATGTATATCACACATGTATGTTTGCTAGAGGTTATTTGCTTGTGCTTTTATGGTCAACAGGTAATAAACAATATCAAAAGAGTATAAGCCTATTGTTTTTCAGCTTTATCACTGACTTCCATGTTTCTGCAGATGAACTGATAGCACTGGTAATATAAAGAAGTCATGACCTGCAGGGACTGTTACCACTGTTTGATACAGATATATCCAGAAAATTGTATTTTAACTATGTTTCTGATATTTAGAGAATGATTTTTTTTTCCCACCATTAATAATCCATTGCATCTTTTTTCCCTTTGCTCTTCCCCCTTCCTGCTGTAGTGATGGTGCTACATATTAATCGGGCAATTCTGGAGCCAAATGCTGACAAGTTGGGTTATGCTTGGAAAACATGGTGGTCTTCTCTGGTCAGTGAACTCATGTTTTTCTTTGTATTACACTTATTGACCAAATTATTCAGTGGGTACTCTGATGGGAGCTTATGTTTATTATTGCATTTGGAAAGTCAGGTGGCAGCCCACAGTTCATATACTGTCTTCCATATAAAAAATGAACTTGAGTTGAACTGCTGTCTGGGTTCTGAAAGAGTGTTTCTTTTGTATCTGACTTGCACATGATATTAGAAATAGAAGAATAAAGTACAAAATGAGAGGCAAGCTTTATATACTTTCCAACTAAGAAGACCAGAGTGACGTGTCAGAGACTGTGTACAGTATTGTTTCCAGGTGCTTTTCAGAGCTGCTTTGCAGAAATTGTTTCTTTGGATAATTTTCAACCAAGCCACTTACTTCTGGAAATTGCAATGTTACTCTGCCTTTGCCCTTGTAAATATATTTAATAATATTTCAAACAGGTTTAGAAGACAAAACACTAAAAAAATTTTGAATTTAACAGTGGGTCTGTGTTGAAGTCCCCTCAAATCAGGGTCAATTGCACTGGGCTTTTGGTAAGATTTGCAGCTAGTCAGACAAATAATAAGGTGCAAATACTATTAGCTAGGAATAATTCTTAACCATAGAACTGATAATTGGTAATGACAGATATCAAAGTTAAAAATCCTATTCTAATATGTTGAAATCAACATAATAATACATATGGGGGTATGTGGCCACATATGCAAGGATAATTATGATCCTTCTAAAGTCTTTGTTAGAGATGTACATTGTGCTCCTTCTCAATCATTTGGCTTTGTATTTTTCCTTCTGTATTTGTTACATGTTATTTTTACATGCATACTTAGAGCATTTTGAAGAGTAGCAAAGAATACTTTCCATACCTAGTGATAATGCTCAGGAGATCAAACAAAAAGTGTACAAAGATTAAAAAGACAGGACTCACAAAAGCTCTTCTGAGTGAATAAGGAGGCACATGATTGCTTTCAAATGTGTGCTACTTCCTGAAATGTCTGCATTATGTCACATTGGTACATCTGATGATAAAATAGAGAAGAAAATTGATCAAGAAACTTGATAATCACCCAAACTGTGAATTCCATTTAAATCAAAAAGCTCTTTCAAATGCATTACTCACTAAAAGATTTTACTTTGCTATCACTGTCAAAGTTACTCAAAAATAGAAATATTTTCATCTGGCTGACCTTAAAGAAATCTTGTTAGCTATCTCTGCATCTACTATTTTTAATTGTACTGAAAGTCTGGGACATTACTTGGGCCACTTATTCATGTCATTCAGGTGACTGTAGTTTCATGTTGAGGTGACTCTAGAATTACAACAATGAGAAATTACATCTTCCAGTTTGAATTTTTCCCTTCAGTGAGTAAGTAAGTAAGTTCTTTATTCTTTAATGAATACAAGTAAACATTGTATTTCTTTTTCTTCCCCCTCCCCCCAAAGCACTGAGGTAGTAAGTTGGTTTTCTCTTTCCCTACAATCTACAGTCTCATTTTCCAAAAGCTGTTATTGTTTTTCAGAAAAGTTGGAGGACTCATACCTTTTTTTGTTTCATTCTTCCAGGGGCAGCTAGAAAGGTCATGTATGCGCACAGAAAACACAAACATCTTTCTGAAATGTTCAAATCATGTTATTTTATTTAATTTAACATAACTCACCATGTGTATCTACTGAGATTACTTTTTAACAATAAAAGAACTAAAGTTTAATTTTGAAATTACTAATGTTTAAATCATTATGCTGAGAGGTAGAGGTACCCATAAAGAAAACTGAAGTTGCTGTCAGGAAAGGCCAGGTAGCAGCAGGAGAGAGCAAAGAAGTATCAAACACAATATAGTGTAGCTGTACAATTAAGCTTCAGACTGAAAGATTTTTGCAGCGCAGTCCTTTGCTAATGTATAATCTATCTCCATAACAATCATATACTTTCTATATGGAGATTGTGTAAAGTTTAAAAAAAATGCGATCGGAAGAATGTCTTTAACTTTGAGATCAGAGAGGAAATTCGAGAATTATGTAGGAGTTCTAGTTTAAATTACAATTACATGTTAAAAAACTTCAAAAAAAACCAAACCAAAACCCACCAAAACTGTTACCCAGACACTAGATGATGAGGCCAGTGCTTTAGAAGTTGAGTTAGGCCTTTAGGAATGCAATCATGATTTTATTCTTATTTTCTTTGTAGTTATTTAATTGTCTTTGTTATAGTTCCATGTCCTGTAAATTTGAGACTGATTTCTGTCCTAGTGGCATTCTAAACATAGAGTTAAGATTGCTGGTCTTTGATGTAATACCCTTCATTTTGCAATCCTTAGCACTGATATTATATTAATGTACATATAAATCTAGTATTTTATGAAAAAAAAAAAGAAACGTGACATTAGTGACAATTTACTATCAATTTCTAAAAAGTGACGGGGTTTTAATTGTTTTAATTTCCGTATCAGCCACCTGCAAAAGGCTAAGATACTCCAAGTAAAATGTATGGAAAAAAATTAATCTACACACAGAATTAATGAATCATAGGTATTTTGGTTGAAAAGGGCTCAAGAAGGTCTATCCCAGCCCTTCAATCCAAGCTGCAACTTCTTATATTGTTTTAAGTCAGCCAGGAATTTATGCATTTGACACTTGAAAACTTCTCAAGGGTGTCATAACCTCTTTGGCAATTTCATTGCACTTTACAACCTTCATAATGAAAACATTTCTAAGGTTCAACCTGAACTTCCCAAGATGCAACTTTTTGCTGTTGCTTCATGTTATCTTGTCTGGAACTACCTACAACTTTTTAGCTCCATTGTCTTTGTAACTGTTTCATAGACACAGGAGTGGAATCAAAGGGCTGTAGAGATGAACCTGAGTGCCAAGCTGTATTGAAGATAGACACCAACTTGGGACTGAATGAGTCTGAGGTCAATACATAAAAAGAATTTAAAAAAAAAAAAATTTCTCCTATTGCCTGGGTTTTCAGTGGGAAAGCCAGTGGAATGTCTTTAAATAGTGAGTTAATCCTAAAGATACATTGAAAGATATAGCAAGAATTGTTTGAAGGAGTTTCTCATGATCATGTTTGATGTCCTACAGGAAAATACAGGAGGTTTAAAATATGCTTTAGAGGAGGTCATACATGTAGTCTAGATCTTTCTTCATGTTATCTTAAAATATACAGCAGCCTTAAACAAACTTGGCAAGTACAGATCTCAATATTCTAAACCACTGTATGTTCATGCAAACATTTGAGAAAATCAGCTTTCCTGTTCAAAAGCAAGTGCAGCATCTTCCAGTGTTTGCCTGTACCTCTTAGCTTCCAGCCAGTTAAAAAGGTGCTCTGATGCTCTATTCAGTAACATTTTTCATGACTGCATGACTTCAGCAGCTATGAAACAAGTATCTTGGTATATGAAGATACCGTTCTTCGTAGATAGAAGGGATTGATTTCTTACTTGCAGCTATGAAACTCAAGAACTCTAATTACACAAATATACATTGAAACCTCAGCCCAGTTGCTAGTAGTGTTCATATTTAAAGGTTAATTCAGGGGGACCTTAAAAGTTGGATTCTCAAGTTACTATCAGTGACAAGAGGTGAAATGCTGTTCTCAGACAGTGTAGGTTTTATTTCGTTCTTTTTCTCAGACAAGAAAGGCATTACCAGCTTGAAGAGTGTATTTTTCATTGGGATTCCAAAAACACTTGCTAAGCAAAAGCTTATTGCAGAAATTTCAATTGCACGTGACAAACTAATTTCAGGCTCTGCCTCAAATCAGTATGAAAGAAGAACCACTGAAAGTCAACAAATCTTGTGAGTATTGGTATATTGCACTATTTTTCACTAACCTAACATTTTTAGCACTGGATAATTACTCTATTGTTTAGGCAGACCAAGTTGATTTACCTCCCTGTGGTCCCAGGCCAGAAGCTGTGAAAACTTTCAGCTAATATTACTCTTCCTTAGTTCCACTGGGAAAAGCATTAGTCTCAGCGCATAATAAAAGAGATGGAATGAAAATATGGTTTAACACAAGCTTTTATTCCTAGTTTAATTTGACGTGACCTAATTTCCCTGACTTGTTTCATTAGTCAGTCACTCCTACAAAGAAATTCATCTGAAAGTTTTATAAATGCAGTTTGCAAAGAAAATTCATTTTCTTTTTAAATGAATGCATATATGCATGTACATATTTTGTACATGTATGCATTCATATTCCAAGGAAATTGAAATCTAATAAAACAAATTTTGCTTTTATCGTTTCTGTATTTTACGACTTTCTCCAAATATCTTAAGAATGTTTCATGTGGAAAGGTCTCTTACTTCGCGTTCTGACTGATGTTGTTCTATGCCCTGCCTGGCTGTGTTTCTTGGACATCTTCACAAGAAAACAAAAAGAATTGAAAAGAAATTATTAACTAGTGTGACAGAGATTTGTTTTCTAATTCACTTTCTGTTCATGTATCTCTGATTCTCATAAGATATTTATGCAAAGGAATTAGAGCTTTGATCACCACTCATCTTCCTCCCTCCTGTTTTCTCCCTTTTTTTTAACTTATAGTTGCTTATCTAGAAGAGCGACACAGTTTGTTCCCATAGGAACTGACCAACTACATCTCTCTAGAGCAAGAATTTCCAGGAAAAGCTACTGTTTTCCAAAGCATATAAACAGTTTTTCTCTGCATAAATCAAGCATGAGAAAAGAAAAATTTTCACACCTCTTTGGTCTATTATCAGTATTCTGGACTTTTTCAACAACGTGCTTGCAAATCCTTGAAATACCTGGCTTTCCAACACAAGATGAGAAAGGGGTCTATATATAATGCATTAAATATGACTGGACACAGCTCTTTAAAGTCAAAGTTGTAACACAAATAAAATTTATTAAATATTTATCTGACAAGTACACTTTATGTCTTCTGCAAGTCGTGAAATTTTATGTGAACGGGCTTGCTCTTAAGACAAGGTAAAATGTTGAAACTTTTTATGACAGTGTAATATGAGATTGTTTGAACATCCTAGAACAGAAAGAGAAATTCATGTCTCAGGTGAAATAAGACAGGATAAAAATATATGTTGTACCTAGACATTATTTTGCAGATAAACCCTAAAAAAATGTGGTAAAAAGTATTGATTCATTAACTATTCATAAAAAAAATAATCTCTGACTTCTTATTTCACTGTAAGCTTGCAACTGATTTTCCTACCTTTCAATATGTTCTATTTCCTGAAAATTTGTTCTCATCTGTATGTGTGCAACTTGAACTTTTGAAAAGTTCTACTGCTTTTCATAGTCAGCATTAGCAAGATTATCCTCTTGATCTTAAGCGGTGCCTCTGGTCATTAACCTTTCTGTCTGTTAGCACTGGAAAAAGAAAATGGCACTCATCAACAGCATGTAAATGTAAGGAGTAATGATCCAGTATTTCAGTGTTAATTTTACTGTTATAATCTAGCATTTATTTCAGTGACAGGAGCAACTGTAATAATCTCTATAAAGATAACATGCGTTCTGTTTGGTTTTACAGTTCAGGCAGAAACAGAAAGCTACCAAATATTTTTGTTAAAAGATGCTTGGAAATGTTCTGGTTTTTTCAGGGATTTATGGAGAAAGGGATCATCAGTGAGCTGTAATGCATTAGGATTACTTCTGTGAAAATGTCTGAAAGTGTACATATAAACCATACTGAATGAGTTCACATGTTCAACTGGTCTGTTTCTGATAGTAGATAACAGTGAATATTTAGAGAAACATATAAAAGCTGGGGTGTGTAGAGAGTGATTTTGCCTTTGCCATTCCTTACCCTTCTTTGGCAACCTAAGGTTTAGTGACTCACCCACTCCAACTTCGTCCAGACTGTTGTGTCTCATGATTCTATCCTTCATTAACCAGCCTAATCTCTCTTCTAAAATCCTTCTATACTTTCTGTTTCCATGGCATTGTATGACAATTAGTTTTGCAGTGCATTTATGCGCTATGGGAAAACATACTTATCAGTGTTTTTCCTATTAGATAGTTTCACGGGCTGGCTCCTATTTCTTCTTTTGCATTCTGTTGAGCAAAAGTACAAAACATTTTTGTCAGGATGGTGCTCATCAACAAAGAGGATAAACTAGTATGTATAGGGTCTTAAGTATCCTACTTACAGTGTATAAAAATAGAGCACACAATAGAGTCCACAAACCATCAGTAGCGTAAGGGTAGAGTTAGGACAGTGTTATAGCACAGATGATTCTTTGCTTTAAGTAAACCTAGTGGAAGATGCCCTGCAACATCCAGTCATTTTTAGTAGGGTTAAAAGCATGAATAAGAAATATTCCTCCAAGTAGTCTTAACACTTTCCTTCTTTTAGTTCACTGGATATATAAAAGCACTGTCCAAAAATACTGAAAGTGCAGTCATGTGATTGTTTCTGCTGAAAAAGTAGTGATTCTGCCATCTAGGGGAGGGGACCCATTCTCATCCTTATGCAGAGTCTCCAGGTAAACCTACATATTCCTGATGGCTGCAGCAGTTCTGCCAGCAGAATAGCACATCTGCAGCTACTCCAGGAAGACACAGTGATTTCACTACAGAACAAGATCTACTGATGTTTAATATATTGGCAGCTAAAAGTGATATCGAGTCTTATTACCCTCAGTCATATCACATCTGACTTCTTTTTAGCAGATGCCACAGTCAACAACAGCACACCTGCCTTCACACAAACTAAAACCCCTAGTATTTTGTTAATGTGACTCACGCATCTTTCATTCTAAGCATCTAGTACTTGTAAAGAAATATAAAATTCAAAGGATAAATATGGAAGAATGTTTAGCATGCTTTGACATGTACTACTTGTTGGGATTCATGACAAAACATTTGCCAAGCTAACTTGAAGTCATTTCAATGGAAAGTTCACTAAGGACTACCTGTCTTTTTTCTCACTAACTGGCATTCTTAGTCATCATAGCAAACTGGCTGTACATAACAGCTAGATTGTTATTAGGTAAAGCAAACACTGACCCAAATGTCTTTATTTTCTTTTTTCTTTTTTTTTCTTTTTTATTTTCTGTTTCCATCTATTCAGACATTTAATTTCACATGACATGGCAGAGAAATTGCCAGACCTATCTACAAAATCAATTAGAGAAAATAACCCATGGACTCTTCAGATTTTTTTTTTTTTCTTACTCTTTTGCTTTACAATAACTTTGTGAATATTTGTTTCTTTTTAAGATTTGTAGTTTCCAGCTACTCACAGGTTCTTGAGTTGCAAGGAACACCCTGCTTAAGGTAATTTGCAGTCTGCAAATATTTAAAAGGAAATCATGTCCAAATTAGACTTCCAAAAGCAAGAAGTTCTGCATGGAATAAACCATCATGAAATCACTGTAAGGTGAGGACTCCTGAACAAGTTATTTTAAATAAAATGCAATCTATTAATTCTCCTTAATGAGACAAAATCATTAGGAGTTGGATCAGCAACAACCTTCACACACAAAGCAATGCAGTAATCAGTTACCATAAAAATCGGAACTCAATCATTAAGGAGGAAACAGATTAATAATTATTCTTTTTTATAATTGTATCTTTTCCACTCATTTTTTCTTTATTTCTCTTTGGATGCTTGGCTCCTTCTACAATTGAGGGAATAGGGGATACTTACTGTAGATTCTACTGAATTTTTTATCATAAAATAATTTCCCTTTTTTAATAATTTATCTACCTTAGTAATGACATAATCATTACAGTAGGATGATGGTGGTTATAAAAATATATAAGGAAAAAAGCTTTAAACTGTAGATGTTTATCAATAACTGTGATAAATGTACCAAAACCGCATTTGAAGTATGCTTATTCATTTAGCAGGGCCAGCTTTCTGTTTTAAAAGCTTTTCTCTAATCCTTGACTCTTTGTAAAAGAACATAGAAATCAATATTAATTCCACCTGTGACTAAATGAGAAGAAAACATGCTGCTTATTTTCATCTATCTGAACATGACCTATATCTCCTTGCAGGTATAAAAGGAACCTTTAAAAGTGGGAATTGGATAGTACAGAGATATTGGGAAGCCTATGGTGAGTGACAACTTCTTTCTATAACCGCTTGTGGTATTTAAAATTGATGTCTTGGTAAACACAAACTGAATTGGCAGCCATTAGCGGAGAGAGTGAAAAGAAATTAAACTTATTTTCCTCATTGGGAATTGAAACAATACAAGTTGTAAACAGCTGCTTGTTTCAAATGTATCTTTTAATGAACCTATGTAATTAGAAACAGTAAATCATTGTTACTTGAAGGAGTTTGGTATTAAGGAGCTGTGTTCAGTGAAGCTTGCTTTAAACAAATACATGTGATTTGAAGATGGAACTCACATGTAGGTTTCAGGCTGGGTATTGATACTCTTTATTGTGTTTCTCTGATTTACTTTGTTGTATGACTACTTACAGTTCCCAGAAAAGTTTGTGCCATAAATTAAATGCAAAAGTCTCCTCTTTTTCATTTATCCCCACACTTAATTGCGTAGTAATTTAATTCGTCTATTAGTGATGGTTTCTTTATCATTGTAAAAATGTTTCTGTTACTGCAGTTAGTGTATTTTAAAGAAAAAAATATCCATGGTCATTTTTTCTGTGGGGAAAAAAAAAAAAAAATATCCAAAGTAGTTTTATTGAATAATGTAGAAGAATTTCACTGTATCATAAAGAATACCATATATTTCTCTTAAAATAGCAAAAAGGGAGGAATAACACAGTTTTGTTATTGTTATACAGAGGAATAAAACAGTTTTGTTTCCTCACAGTTCTCATAATTTTAAAATACTCTAAAATATACTTCTCTCAATTAATGTTAAATATAGACTTCTAACACTTTTTAATAAATAAAATAAATGGTGTCTCTGCACCAAACTATTACCTGTAATCCCCATTCCAAAGAAATTAACCAAACCTATAATTTCACAGATCTGATAGAAGATTACAAATAGAGAAGAAGGTTGAATGAAATATTATTACATTCATGCTTTGGTCCTCAAAGAATCTCTTCTTCCTCCATAATATTTTATTCCTCCTCTTTTGATGCTTTTTTAAGAGAATTTCATCAAACTGGAAGATTTAACATGAAATTCAAGTTCTTTAAAGAAAAAGCAGATAAATAGGGCCTGGAGTAGAAATAAAAACTTGGGAACTTTAAACTTGGACTTTTAATTAAATCAAATAATTATGTGAAAAAGGGGGCATTTTTCATGAAGATGTAGTGCCTGGATAAACAAATGTTAATTTTCCTATTGTCATATTAGTAGGTATCTTTTCCTTTATTTCTCTGCCTAAACTGGCTTAGAAGACCAAATAATATGCCTTCTGAGTGTTTAGCACTAGTCCAGTCAAAGTCACATTGTTATCAACATCTGATGTGAATAAGCTTCTTTGTATTATGGCAAACTACAGTGGGAATGACAGCTGACAGCAAAGACTGTAAATGTGTCTTGGATATACAAACTGAGAGATCATATTCCCTTTATTTATGGACACAGTATCTCATAATGTTGCTTGTCAGTATTACAGTCCTACTTTAGACATATAACTCCTTAACTCCTTAATATGGCATTTAAGATCTGACACTAAGTAGTTTATGGAAAGATAATATAATGCATGTCTTAAGTTTATAAAAATGTAGATGCAATCACAGTTCTGCTGAAACACCCCTCTGAAAAGTATCTTTTGGGAAATAAATAGAATCAGCATCCTTCATGTAATCTAAGCATTAGCTTGGGTACAGTCTGGATCAGGAGTGTTTTTTAAAGTGAATCTCCAGTCTGCCTCATTGATTACAAACGTAAAAGTAGCCTCACTTTCTTGGGACAGTGGTTGGTTTCTCTGATCATCTGGCCATCTGACAGAGCCTGGCTTGCCCATGATGTTACACATCAGAACTTTGGCATCATGTCCCAGAAAGAAGGGTATTCAGAATGAATCAATCACTTGTCCATCTTACATTCTCTTACTAAGCTGTCCTGACTACTCATTCCCTTTCCCTCTGATTGCTCCTGGACCTGGAAGTGGTCTTCCTCAGAAGTTTTCTTCCTCAGCAACCACTGCTGTTTGCTTTTTCACAGATGGTATAATCAGACTCAAATGTATTTTGCAGAGCTAAAGATTATACAAAATTTTTTATTTCTTGCTTTTGGAAAAGATTTTATTTACAATCTCTTCCCAGTATATTCATGTATGTATGTTTAACAAGGTTAAACAAAAAATCAGATTTTGCGTAAATAAAGTTAGCATCAAAGTCAGACAAATCTGTTGTTCTTCAAAAAAAGCTAACCGAATTCTTAGACAAAGTTAATGCAGCTGACTAGATTTTCTTTTTCTGCTATACTTAATGCTTCTTTTTTTTAATTTTGTATGAACTGAGTGCAACCAAGTTACCTTCTTGCAAAAACAAACAAACAAAAAGTAAAATGCAAAAAATTATTCTACAATGCAAAGACATGCTGGAAATACTTTATATAATTTTACTAAATACGGTTGTTTTTTGTTGCCAAGCTGACTTTTTCATTATTTGAATGCTTAGGAAATGTATTATAGGAATACATATTTTAAAGTTGAGAACTGAGTTCCAATTTTGCGAGTATACATATTTTCAGCATAGTAGATATGCAGGTGAATGAAACTCTTCACCAGTGTGTAGCAGTCCACAAATTGATGTAAAGCTTTTTGTCTTTTGTTATTATCACGCATTTGCCTGCGTGCTCGTTTCAGCAAGAATGAAATTCCTGATAAATGAAAAGCTTGTCAGTCAAAGAAATAGTTACAAATTACAGGTTTACATATGTTTTGGGGAGTTGCATTCTTTTCCTTCAGTTTCTACAGATTGGAGTCTACACTACACTAACACTCAACACAATTAATTTTGGGAACTGACTTCGTTTTGTTTCTGGAAACTTTCATTGATGATAAAGTCTGAAGATTGCAAACTTGTTTCAGATGACTAGTCTTTCTATTTTCAGTGTCTAGACAATTTGTGCCCTTTTTCCTGGTGATAAGCATCAGTAGCCCACACTGTTTTCTTTACCTTGTTAGAACCCAAATCCATAATCGTATATTGGATGTAGCTTGAGCAGTTTGAGAATATATACTGAGCACAAGCAATTAATTCACTCTCTGCAGGTTTGTGTTTATGTGTGGGGGTTTCTATTTGTCTTGAAGTTGGGGTTTGGTTTTTTTTGGTTGGTTGGTTGGTTGGGATGGTGTGGTTTTGGATTTTTATTTTTGTTGGTTGGCTGTTTGGTTTTTTCTTGCATTTTGAAGAGGGTGAATCTTTTGGTTTTTTTTAGAGGAGGGGATTAATTCCAGCAAAATTTAGTGATCAATAAAGAGAAAAACAAAAATAATTAAGCTATTTGGTATCTTTTTCAAAGGACAATTTTCAGATGTGTAGTTGCAAGCTTTTCTTTTCTTTCCCTGAGCTTGTATCTCCTGTAAATTTAATTGAAAACTTCTTGTGAGAGTTTCTGTTTTCTAACCAACTTTTTCTTCAAGACACATGAAATGTTATGTGGGTATGTTTGATTGTTTTTAATAAGGTACATCGTATGTCAATGATGAGAATGCAATATGTAGTATGTGTTAAAGGCACAGTGATTAGTGTATTTATCTTGAGAAATACAGTGTGAACATTCCCTTGAATTAGGAATTATCCAGTTATTTCTTGTTAACTTTTCTTCTTTTTCATCTGTTGCCATTGTTTGCACAACCTGAATCTTACCTTAGAACCATTCTAAATGTGACACAGCTCAGTAAAAGACTTTCATTCTTGGAAAGCCATAAAATCATTTCCTTCTTCAATTTTTTCTTTTTGTTTTCCTACTATATGTTACTGAACTGGCAATAGATAGTAAGTTTCTATATTCTCACTCTTTAGCTATCAACTCATAACAACAATGTAATATTTTTCTACGGGATAAGGGGTCAGAATTTTTGGAAACTGGGAATCATCAGTTGTCACCTTTGCTCCAGTTTTGGTACATTCTGTGGTGTATATTTCAATGTCTTTACATTTATAATGAGGTCCACATTAAATCTATATAACATTCCAAGCACTTCTGTGATAGTTATAAGGACTGCTTGTGCAGTATTAGACAATGGTATACATATGGTTTTAGAGAACATCCTCCTGAGTGAACACGCATTTGACACCTAGAAAACTCAAGGAACACTGAAATTACAGTCATCAGTGCTTACCAGGCCAATAACTATGGTCTATTTCCTGTTGAAAATGGGAATGCCATTTTAATGAAATCATCTGTGTTTCTATGAAAGTACTCTTGGTTTGCATAATCCGGTTGTCCCTGTGGTGGTTGATATTGTTCCTCGTTTAGAGTTTACAGCTCAGTTTACATCTGGTTAGATTGGAAATCATTCTTTTCTTTTGCTTTGATGTTTTCAAAGATAAAAAAGGATTTTACACTCTTGTGAGTGTCACTCAGTTGCTGATAAAGAATTTCACAGCTAGTACTAGTGTTAATTTGATCCAAGTATGAGTTCATTGACCTGCCTTGGCACTAATTTACCTCATGTAACTCAAATCATGAAAATCTAGCTCTCCTGCATATCTCACTTAAGAAAGTCATTCTTGCATAAATCTTCGTACAGTGATCAATCAGATGTGATAATCTACCAAGAAGCAGGAGGAAAAATTATTTTCCCCAATCAATCTTTTTAATATAATCCCATTATATTATTTTAATTTATTTTCTGAGAAGAAAAAAGAATAAAATGCAAAATTTAGAACTATTGTTATTGAAAGCAAGAATTTATAAATGAAAATTATTATTTATGCTTAAAATATGAGATCATCATCCTTGAAGCTGTCTTGATAGGACAAGCAATTCATTCTGCCTGTATGCATGACTTGCAAAGGTAGTAAAATACTGCTGGGGGAAACGACCAAAACAAGGCCGGAACAGCAAAGTCAGGCAGATAAAATTAATTTTACTGCTCCTATACAAAATGTTTGAGAGTGGAAGTGTTATTGTTAGAAAGGATCTAAACAACCTAGAGCATAAACCATTTACTATTCTCTTTATTTAATAGGATCCTGAACCTGGAGACCTTGGAAGTGACCCTGGTTAGAAGGACATAATTTGAATTATGGAAAATATCTTGTTCAAGACAGGTTCATGCTTATTTACATGAAAGTTTGTTTTCTGCACATTTTTTTCCTAAAGTGTGTTAACTGCAGCCTTGTTACCCTGAACTTCTAAGTAACATACTCCTCAAGAGTCACTGAAATGAAGAATTTTGTTATCCATCATTTCATCAAAATATTTAATAATGTCAAAAATAAATTGTAAGATTTTTATTTTAAGAATACATTCAGAGGGGATTATTTGTTTAGATTTAAAATGAGAATTTAAAGTTTCATACCATATATGCCACTACAAAACATATAGTCAAATGTCTTTGCACAGGAAAATATTTCACTCCACACTAAACATGTACTTCAAATTTGTTCAGACATGAATTAGTTTTTTCTAACAAGCAAACACATTTGTGTTCCTGGGTTTCAGGTTTTTTTTTCCCACAGTTGAAGTTTCCCAGTCTATAAGCTATTCTTTGACTTTTTTTTTTTTCCTACTTTATAGCTAGTTATTGGGTTATTTTTTTAATTTTTATTTCTGTTTGGTATCTTATCTAAGTTATGCCTTCATTTGCATGAAAGGAAAAATAATTTGGAAATTTATCAGAAATAAATTACTATTTAGGAAGATAAATCCTAAAGTTTTCAAAATGAGGTTACTTTCACTTTAAACTTTGCATATGGATTTAAGGAGTTCACCAGTCCAGTTTTAAAAAACTTTTTGATTTTAATAGCCTTTCACAAAATAAACACTAATGTTTGTATGTCCTTAATGACAGTATATCCTTAAAAAGAGAATTTATGTTACAGACTTCTATGTTGTGGATTGCACACATGCACTACCTTTCTAATAGGTCTGACAAATGGTCTTAGGATGAAGTTGCAGGCAACAATGTGTGACACAATATATTCAATTTATTGTTCATGCTCAGGTACACTTCCAGGGGGAAACTGAGGAATCTCTCTCAAAAAGAGAATTTACATTATAGAGTTTTATGTCGCCAATTTCACACATATGCCACCTTCCTAGAAGGCCTGATGAATTGGTGTTAGGATAAAGCTGTAGGGAACAATGTGTGCCACAGTATATTCCATTTATGGTTCATGCTCAGATACACTTCCAGTGGGAAATTCAGAAGCTCTAAGCGTTACTGGAATTTTCTGTAAATGATTTTTACACCTTTTTCCTGGGATTTAACAGCAAAGAGCCCTTCTTACTCAGAACTCACAATTTTGACAGGATGAAAGCCAGAAAACACTTTTTTCTGAATTTTGAAGAGTGTCTCCTTCATCTCTAGTGAAGTGAATCATGGTTCTTTGAAAAATCTGCCAAAAAAATAAATGAATAACCCTTTAAACTACAACTTCATATTCTGTTTGTAAGTCTTTATGAGTTCAGATGACTAGACGAACTTATTTCTCACCTGTTTTAGGATGTGAAAGATAGAGAAGCAGAAAAATAACCTGTTGAAAATAAACATTCAGAAAAAAAAGCCAATTGCATTCTCTCAGCTATATCAGATAGTGGTCTGCACTGTGAATTAGCTCAGAAGTATGTAAACTCTAACCTAAAGCGCAAGCAGGAGAGGAGAATAACAACTTTTTTTTTTCTTCTAAGTACAACAGGAATAAAGTTACTGCTAAATTAACAAAATGTTTCTGCATGTTTCTTTACCTTTCGGAGTTTGAGAATAAAGATCTTTCAAGACTGCTTAGGGAAGCTATTGGAATTGTAAGACCTAAAATCCAGTTGATATGCAATAAGTGTTATAATGATGAAAAGAGACTTTGTTGTTACTGTGACTCTAAAAATGTTTCACAACCTACAAAAAATCTCAAAGGTCAACAGTGTTGTGAAAAAAGAATGCAATAGGGATGTACAAGTTAGGGACAGCCCTGAAATGTGAAGGGCAACAAGAAGGGCTTATTTAAGTACAGCAACAGCAATGGCAAAACTAGGGAAATTGTGGGTCTGCTGCTGAATAATTGAGGGACCCTGCTGACAAAGGATACAGAAAAGTCTTCATCTTGGTGTTTACTGGTAAGAGCACTTCTCAGGAATCCCAGACCACTGAATCTGCAGTAAGAAAGACAGGTTTGTTGGAGGAGGATCAGACTGGGAACATTTAAACAAATTGGACATAGCCAAATCCAGGGGAACAGTGGGTTGCACCAATGAGTACTGAGAAAGCTAGTCAGTGTCATTGCACAACCACTCTCAATTATCCTTAAAACATCATAGCAGCTAGGGAAGGTTCCTGAAGACTGGAAGAAATTGCTATCACTGCAGTCTTCAAGAACGGCAAGTAGGCAGGATCCATGGAATGAAAGGCAGGTCAGCCGCACTTCATTCACAGGGAGATGACAGAATGAATAGTTCTCAAAACCATTTCTGGACACTGGCAGTATAAGGAGGCGTCTGGGAATCATCATCATCGATTTCTGAAGGCAAAAACTTGCCTGATCAACTATGCAAAGAGAAGGCTCTGAGGGAGTCTGACCCATGTACATTGACTTGGGTTTGAATGGCAAGGTCTTGCTTGTGAGGGAGCTACACAGGTGGCTTCTGTCAAGAGCTGCTAGAAGCTTCCCCCATGTCCAACAGAGCCAATGCCAGCTGGCTCCAAGACAGACCAACTGCTGGCTAAGGCTGAGCCCAGCAGCAACAGCAGGAGTGCCTCTGGGATAACAGACTTAAGAACAGGGGAAAGTTAGTGCTCAGGGGCAATTGCAGCTGGAGAGAGAAGTGAGAATTAGTGAGAACAACAGCTATGCAGACACCAAGGTTCGTCCAGAAGGAGGGAGGCGGTGCTCCAGTCGCTGGAGCAGAGATTCTCCTGCAGCCTATCGTGCAGACTGTGGTGGGGCAGCTGTGCCCCTGCAGCTCATGGAGGTCCACGCTGGAGCAGATATCCCCCTGCAGCCCGTGGAGGGCACCACACTGGAGCAGGGGGGTGCCTGAAGGCTGTGACCTGTGTGAAACCCATTCTGGAGCACGCTCCTGGCAGGATTTATGGCCCTGTGGAGAGAGGAGCCCACACTGGAGCAGATTTGCGTCAGGACTTTTGACCCTGCAGGGACATACACTGGAGCAGTTCATTAAGAACTGCAGCTTGTGGGAAGGAATCATGTTGGAGAAGTTTGTGAAGAACTGTCTTCCATAGGAGACATGGAACCCCATGCTAGACTAGGGGTAGAATCTGAGGAGGAAGGAGCAGCAAGATGTGTGATGGACTGACCATAATCCCCATTCCCTGTCCCCTTGCACCACTTGAATATTGGGAATGAAGTTGAGCCTGGGAAGAAGGGAAGGATAGGGGGAAGGTGTTTTAATTTAAGGTTTGGTTTCAATGGTCACTTTCCTACTGTAATTTGATAGGTAATAAATTAAACTAATTTTTCGTCAAGTCAGGTCTGTTTTGCCCATGACAGTAATTGCTGAATGATCTCTTCCTGCACTTATCTCAGCCCATTATACTTTCTCTCACCTGTCCAGTTGAGGAGGCAGAGTGATAGAGCTGCTTTGGTGGGCATCTGGCATACAGCAAGGTCTACCTTACACCTGATGGGAAGGTGTAAAGAAGACCAAGCTATGCTGTTCTCAGTGGTGCTCAGTAACAGGACAAGAGGGGATAAAGCAAAATATTAGAAAGTCCATTTAAACATAAGAAAAATTCCTGTTTACAATGAGCATGGTCAAATACTGGAAGAGACTGCCTAGAGAGGTTATGGAGTCTCCATTCTTGGGGATACTCAAAACCTGACTAAACATGGTCCTGAACAACCCACTCCAGGTGACCCTACTTTAGGGTCATATAATTATAGAATGGTTTGGGCTGGAAGGGTCCTCGAAAGATCATCTCGGTAAAAGCCTCTTTCTTATATGCTCCATTTAAGTATAGAAAGTCTTCAGTAAGGTCACACTGGAGCCTTCTCTTCCCCAAATTGCACAAACTGAACTCTCCCAGTCTTTCTTCATAAGACACATGTTCCAGACCTCTGAACACCATCTTAATAGCCTTCCTCTGGACCTAGCCTAACTGGTCCATGTCTTTCCTATGCCAAGGACTCTAGAGGTCTACATAGAAAGTGGAGTAGAGGGGGACTATCACCTCCTTCAACCTGCTGGCCACGCTTTGTTTTATGCAGCCCAGGATACAACTGACTGTCTGAGTTGCAAACAGACATTGCTGGCTCATGCTGATTTTCATTCAGCAGTATCCCCAAATCCTTCTTCTCATGGTTGCTCTCAATGTGTTCATTACCAACCGGTACTGATACTGGAGATTGCAGAAACCGAGGTGCAGGACCTTGCACTTGACCTTGTTGAACTTCATGGGGTTCACAGAGGCACGCTGCGCAAGCCTGTCAAGGAGCCTCTGAATGATATCCACTCCCTCTAGTGAATCAACCACACTAATCAGCTTGGTGTCATCTACAGATTTGCTGATGGAGCACTCAATCTCACAATCTATGTCATTGATGAAGATATTAAATAGCACTGGTCCCAGTATAGACCATTAGCGATACCCCCCTTTAAGCAGGGGGAGCTGGACTAAATGATCTCCAATGGTGTCTCCAACCTCAGCTGTGTTGTGATTGTTTAATTCTACATTTCTTTGTGTGGAAAACGGAAGGGAAGCGAAGTGAAGCTGAAGGGAAGGGAGGGGAAGGGAACGGAAGGAAAGGGAAGGGAAGGGAAGGGAAGGAAGGGAAAGGAAGGGAAGGGAAGGCAAAGGGAAGCTGTAGGGAAGCAAGGGAAGGGAAGGGAGGGGAAGGGAAGGCAAAGGGAAGCTGTAGGGAAGCAAGGGAAGGGAAAGGAAAGGAGGGGAAGGGAAAGGAGGGGAAGGGAAGGGAAGGGAAGGGAAGGGAAGGGAAGGGAAGGGAAGGGAAGGCAAAGGGAAGCTGTAGGGAAGCAAGGGAAGGGAAAGGAAAGGAGGGGAAGGGAAAGGAGGGGAAGGGAAGGGAAGGGAAGGGAAGGGAAGGGAAGGGAAGGGAAGGGAAGGGAAGGGAAGGGAAGGGAAGGGAAGGGAAGGGAAGGGAAGGGAAGGGAAGGGAAGGGAAGGGAAAGGGAAGGGAAGGGAAGGGAAGGGAGGAATCCCAAGACACACACATAGCCTTTGGAAGTTCAACAGAATTAATGATCCATCAGATTTTAGATAGTAAGATCTCAATGATCTATGTATCCATTTGGTACATAATTAGTCAATGTTTTGTAAATGCATGAGGAGTTGCTTTGCTTTCCTCCTTAAGCATTTTTTTTTTTCTTTTGGTGAGTTAAAAAACCTGAACTGTTCCTTCAGTTTTCTTTTTATCTACAACCTATTCATTCACTTGACCTCTCATACTGCCAGCAAAACTAGTGTTGTCTTTTACTTGTTTTGGATTTTTTTTTGCTAGTAATAGGATCAGAACCGTGGTTTCAGAGGAGCAGGAAGAAATTTTCTCATTTTCCTCCATGTCAGTAGACAGAGACAAGAGATTTATTCCCTTGTGACTTTCTTATTTGCAACTGAATTTGCTATTATGAAGCAAAAATACTAAGAAGGAAACAAAAAATACAGAATTCTGGGTAGGACTTCATGTTTTCAGGCATCATGTTATGAAGAGCTGTTTGTTTTGTAAAGCATGGATGGGAAGAGGAAAAGCTGCAGTTCCTGTAACCAAGTTCGCTGTGCCACCTTTGTTCCTTTTCACTACATTCATTCCTCCATCAGTCTGTGACTTCATCCTTTGTTACTGCTGACAAACAGAATACTGTGCAAGTGTGAGACTGATGTGAAGTCATCATCTGTGTGAAATTCCCTACAGTCTGTTATTGTCCTTTTAATATTTCATAGGCCTATATATAGTTGCTAAATTATTCAGAGTTTATTTCCAGATCACAGTATCTCTCTTATGGGTTTTTTTTCAAAAGGACTGAAATGTGATCTACTACAAGAAACTTGATATTGCATAAAAATTAGGTGGGTTTGACAAACATATTCAAAAAACTAAGATTAGTCTGAACTATTAGCCATTGCCAAGAATAGAGTATTCTTGAGACAGTGAGATGTATGATTTCTTAAAAAAAAAAAAAGTCCTCACATAACAATTTAACAACCTGAGTTTCCTATTATACAGGTATGAAGATATTTGCTGTATAGAATCCTTTTACTTATAATATTCCCTGTCTTCTCCTGCTTTGTCTTACTGATGTTGTATTAAAAATGATGCCTGCTTTGAAATATGCTCATTTTAAATTCTGCAGACAATCCTACAAGGCAAGATAATACTTTCTGAGCTAGTAACGTTTAGTCTACTTTTGTATTTCCATAACGTGATTTAGGAGATAGCATAAAAAAATCATGCAGACATAGCTGCTATGAATTTTTTTATGAATGAAATTAAAGTACCTCTAAACACAAATTGTACTTAGCAGCTGATATAGACATACCAAGAAACAGAACAGTCTATTTAGCTGATAAATTAATTTTGTGTGGAAAACTTTAGATATGCTTATCAAAGCTCTTGCTGAAATGAATTTAAGTTAGTTCTACTGACGAAAGTGGACACTGGATCTGGTCCACAATTTGCACTTCCAAATGACTACTATTGATGGTGGCAGATTAATTGCCAGGAATGAAAAAGATCCTGTGATAATGAATATGTTTTGGTCTAGTTGAAAACAAGCTTCTATCTGGGGTGCAATAGAAGATTGATGGCAGTACCAATCCTACTTTCTATTATACTGGAGTACTACTCAGTTGCTCCTGAGGTACCTGCATATTGTATAGTCTTTGCAAACAATACTTGGTTTTCCAACACTGTTTTTCCATTTCTGGCAGACATGCAGCATTGTTTCAGACTTTCACTGAATGGCCATTTCCATAGAATCATAAAATCATAGAACAGTTTAGGTTGGAAGGGATCTTAAAGATCACCTGGTTCCAACCCCCCTGCCACAGACAGGGACACCTTCCGCTAGACCAGGTTGCTCAAAGTTCCGTCCAACCTGGCCTGGCCTTGAACGCTTCCATGGATGGGACAGCCACAACTTCTCTGGGTAACCTGTTCCAGTGTCTCACCACACTCATAGTAAATAATTGTTTACTAATGTCTAATCTAAACCTCCCTGGTTTCAGTATAAAACGATTCGCCCTTGTCCTATCCCTGCATGCCCGTTATAAAAAGTTCCTCTCCAGATTTTCTGTAGGCCCCCTTTAAATACTGGAAGCTGCTCTAAGGTCTCCTCAGAGCCTTCTCTTCTTCAGGCTGAACAAGCTCAAATCTCTTAGCCTTTCCTCATAGGAGAGGTGCTCCAGACCTCAGATCATCTTCATGGCCCTCCTCTGGACTCACTCCAACTGGTCCATGTTGCCCTTGTTTTGGGGGCCTCAGAGATGAAAGCAGTACTCCAGATGGGGTCTCATGATAGTGGAGTAGAGAGGCAGAATCACCTCCCTCAGCCTGCTGATTATTATCATATGTCCTATGGGCTTATCTCTCTGGTGAGTGTGAGTTTTCTAATGCTTGGTACTGTCCATTTGGATGAGGGGGCACTTTCATGATCACTGTTTCACACAGGCAACACAATGTCACCAGCAGGATCTGCAGGGGACTGTGTCATCTGAATAGTGTGACAGCTGCTTGAGGCGGACACAGCCTGTCTTAGATCTCAAATACAATGATGACAAGTGTTTCTGATTAAATTGAATATAAATAATTAAAAAAAAAAGTAGAATTATTCTTTAATTTATAAATAAATATATTATTTCCAAAATAATTCATTTGGCATATATACATGACTGTTAGGAAATCAAGAATTGTTTGCATCAGTGGCCTAGCTGTGAGACAAACCTACTGGAGAAAAATTTCAATTTTCTATAAGTATTGTGGTACTATATAAAATTTCATACTCTTCATATGTTTGAGAATATTGCTGTAGAAATGTAAATATATGCCTGGAGTAAAATGGGTTTTAATTTACATTTATTCATGAAGAAGCTTGCCTCATATGTCCTTCAACATGGATTAGAAAAAACCACAATCAAATCTCTTTGTACTAAAAAGAGCTTTGTAATTTTTCTCATTTCAGTTTCACGTTGATTTTATCTAAATTTTCAATTTTCTTGGAATTACTTCTTAATCGTAAACTTTTTTACCTAAGAAGAAATATGTAAAAGGCAGAAAAATGGATTTAAAGAATGTTAAAATTTTTATTACAGTTTAAAGCAAGAAATTTCTTTCCTTGATATGTTGCTCAGTCTTGCACTTTAAGTTCAAATTATGTCAAATCTCATACCCATCTACACAAATTTTATTTATGTATCATGACCATGAGTGCGTTATCAGAGTAAATGTTAGCAGTACAAAATCCATTTTTTTGTAAGTATCACCAATTTGGAAGTTTTCAACAATTCTTTCTTTATGACAGAGGTTACCTACAGTAATTAAAAAGTACTTAGATTATTCACAGAATCACAGAATTATTAAGGTTGGTCTTGTTTAACCATCCTAGTTCCCATTTTTTTTCTGTGAGAGTAGAAATACAGACACTGCAGTCCTCAGAAAAAGCTAAGCAAAGACAGCAAAAGAAAGTTCCTCCTTTTCTTGTAAAAATAGTTGGAAGCAGGGTGAGGATTTTAAAAACAGATGTCTTAAATTGAAATGAAATCTTTTTCCTTTGCATTTCATTCCTACCTTTGTTGTGAAACTTGTGAAAAATTCTATGTAAGACAGATACTTTATTGGTATGTGATGAGCCCAAAACATTGCATTCTACTGAAATATTGCTTATCTTGCCAAAACATCAAGAGAGGTGGTAGTATGAATCAGAGACATACTCTGAAATAACAGTAACTGTATCAAATGTGTATTTTTTCTAAGTGATTTCTGTATCTTTCAATTAGTATCATTGATTTTGCATACAGGAGAGAAAACTAAAAAAGGACTAACAATAGGATCTAAGGAAATAAATACATGAGTGTGGAAACACATAAACTTTTAATTATATGTGAAAAATCATAAATATGGATTTACACATTTGGATTTCTTTGTCATTTGCACAAAATTTTGCTAAAGCTTTCATGTCCTGTGTAATATGCTATAGCCCTTCAAATACAGATGTATTTGTAAAGATTCATGGAAAGTGCAATAAGGTAAAACACTGTAAATATTTTTATGTCAATATAATATTTTCTACTGAAACGTATCAGCATTCTTCATAATAGAAAACTGTGCTCTAGTTGCAAAATTCAATCTGGCAAAAATATTCCAAAAATTCCTGAGTTTATGACCTCTATGTGTTATGAGTTAAAATGACAGATTACGCTTTCAGATGAACAATTTCAGATGGGTCACACTGCTTAGTTTTGCTTCATATTTGCATATTAAGAAAGCCTTTTATAAATTAGCGTGTTCTAGTGCTAGGGAACTAAATTATTACTGTTATATTTTAAAATTTATATTATCTGTTTAGAAAAACAACCCTGAAAAAAATGAATTGCTAAAAATAGTTGCATTTTTACCATATTAACAACATAATTTAGCAGCAACATCACACAGTCTGATTAGATAGTGCTATTCCACAATTTGACTTGGAGCCGGGTCTACAGGGAAACTAAGTATTCTGGGGAGGCAGAATCTCTTCTTCTAGTCTTGTACTAGTCTTGTACTTGTACAAAGTCTTGTACTAGTATTGCTCTAGAACAAAGATTTGACACGGCCGCCTGAATCCCAGAAAAAGTCAGTGAAAAGCAGAACTTCCCTCCACTGCACAGTAATTGATCATGACCTCCTTGAACTTCTGAAAAGTTTTCAGCACACTTGGTGAGGCAAGCCAAAGCTGTCATATTTACCTTGCTCAACTGCACACCTGCATGGTGTTTTTATTCTTCTCTATGCACAGCCTCTGTTGTTTCTTGCCCTTCACATATCCCATCATATGCACATGCGCATACGTTGTGCGTATGCACATGCCGTGGACATTGTCTGTTTGGACTTAAGTAAAGCATTTGACATTGTGTCCCACAGTTTTCTCCTGGAGAAATTGGCTGCTCCTGGCCTGGATAGGTGGATTCTTCACTGGGTTGGAAACTGGCTGGATAGCTGCACCCAAAGAGCGGTGGCAAATGGCATCACATCCAGTTGGCGACCTGTCACTAGTAGTGTTCCTCAGGGCTCAGTAGCAGGGCCAGTGTCGTTTAATATCTTCACTGATGATCTGGATGAGTGGATTGAGTGCACCCTCAGTAAATTTGCAGATGACACCAAGGTGGCTGGGAGTGTTGATCTGCTGAAGGACAGGAAGGCTCTGCAGAGGGATCTGGACAGGCTGGATCAGTGGGCTGTGGCCAACGGTATGAGGTTCAACAAGGCAAAGTGCCGGCTCCTGCATTTGGCCCACAACAACTCCATGCAATACTCCAGGCTTGGGGAAGAGTGGCTGGAAAGTTGCTGGGCAGAAAAGGACCTGGAGGTGCTGACTGATGGAGCTGAACATGAGCCAGCTTGTGCCTGGGCAGCCAAGAAGGCCAACAGCATCCTGGCCTGTATCAGCAATAGTGGGGCCAGCAGGGCCAGGGCGGTGATCATCCCCCCTTACTTGGCACTGGTGAGGCTGCACCTCGAATCCTGTGTTCATTTCTGGGCCCCTCACTACAAGACAGACATTGAGGTGTTGGACTGGGTCCAGAGAAGGACAACAAAGCTAGTGAAGGGTCTGGAGAATAAAACCTATGAGAAACAGCTGAGGGAACTTGGGTTGTTCAGTCTGGAGAAGGCTCAGGCGGGACCTTATCACTTGCTACAACTACTTGAAAGGAGTTTGTAGTGAGAGGGGGTTGGTCTCTTCTCCCAATTGGCAAGCGATAGGACAGGAGTTAATGACCTCAAGCTGCACCAGGGGAGGTTTAAATTGGATATTAGGAACAATCTCTTCACAGACAGGGTGATCAGGCATTGCAACAGGCTTCCCACAGAAGTGGCGGAATCACCATCCCTGGAAGTGTTCAGAAATTGTGTAGATGAGGCCCTCAGTGATATGGTTTAGTGGTGGTCTTGGCAGTCCTGGGGTAATGATTGGACTTGATGATCTTAAAGGTCTTTTCCAACCTCCTTGATTCTATGATTCTACGATTCTGTGATTCTATTCTATGATTCTATGTAGGGCAACTCTGCTTTCAGTAAAATACCTGTGAACAGAAATCTGAGATGTGTGTGAACAGGAACATAGTAAGGCCTTTAAAGCTGTGTTAAAAAGCCCTGCAGTAGAATTTAACTTATCCACTTTGTTTTGTCATGGGTCAGCTCTTTGTAGTAGAGTTTAAGATATATATTTGCAGGACAAAAGCCTTTAAAATCACCATTGACTCTAGGAGAGCCTCTTCAGCTGGTATCTAATTGCTGTGGTAGGGAGTTCTGAGGAAGTCTGTGTATTCACCCCCCACTTAGCAGCATTTGTACTCAGACCACTCTATTAGGTGTTCACTAACACATATGAACATCTTTGGAGAATATGTAAACACTGTTGAGGTTTTTTTAATCTGGTTTTACATCCTTGTCCAGATTCTTTATTGCCACCAATACTACTCTTCCTAGTTTAGAACTGCTTCAGGTATGTATTTGTCATCTTCATAACTTTTTCTCAACAAGAGTGTTTTTGTATAAGAAATCAGGACCGTGTAAGTATTTTCACAATAAGAAATTACTATTGCATAATCACAGAATAATTTTAGCTGGTAGGAACCACTGGTAGCACCTCAAATAACCTTCTGCAAGGCCACCTTAAATCAGGTTGCTTGGGGCCAGTCAAATTCTTAGTGTCTCTGAGGATGGAGATCCCATAGACTCTGTGAGACACATATTTGTTTTTTCCTATGTAATGTTCTTCCTTACTAAATATTTATGGAGATAAACTGACAGTATTTTCCCTCTTTGTATCTTATTATCTTGGACTCACAGTGCACCTCATCAGTGCCTGGCCATGGATATTAATTACTTTTTTAAATATGGGAGAAGTAACATGAGAGAATTTTGCCCTCTTTTGTTTGAAACCAAATACTTTGATTTCCACTCAGAGTTTTGCACTGTGACAGAAGCCCCAAAGAAACCCCATTCCAGGCCATACTACCTGAAACAAATACAGAATTTTTTCAGTATGGAGCCATTTACTTATATAATTAGATGTTCAAAGAAAGAAACACATATTTTTCCTCAGAAGGGTATGACTTTATGCCAAAGAAAAGTTGATGTTACTTTAAATACTGAGTCTGATCTGATGAGCTATATGCCTCGTCATTTCAACACTGTACTGGAGTGTTGAACCAAAATAATTGTCCTGTGCACTTTAATTGTCTGCTAGAGAAACATTGTCAACTCAGGACAGGATATTATGTATTTGGGGTATATACCATTGCTTCTGTGTGTTTGATAGCAACCTATTTTACAATTTTATCTCAGATTTTTTTCCTCCTCTAGCCTTCCCCCTGCCATCCTGAACAAAGCTACGTAAAATATTTCCTCCTCATTTTTTAAGTATATATAATTTTTGGTACTTCTATTTTATAGGACTTCCTTCATATTTAAATCTTTGTTCTCAAATAATCACCAGCATTTTCTTTCCGCAATGGTACTCAGAACTATAATCCTTTTGCATGTCAAGATTTGACTAAATTATTTTAAACTTGTTTCTTCCATATTTCTTTGCTTTGCCTTAAAATGCTTGTTCAGAATGTTGTTTGTAAGGTGATATTTTTTTCCCACTCCTCTAGTCACTTCATTCATATGCTGAGTCCATCATTTCTTTCTTGACTTTACAACATCAGACTGCTTATTTTGATCTTAGAACTCTACACGTGCTTTCTGTGACATATATCGCAGATCTTTTATTCCGCTTCATTCCAATTTTGTTTTTTAGATATTTTTTCTCCAGCTTTCCTCATTTTTTCTTCCTTTGTATTTTCTATTTTTAGTTTGGCTACAATGAATTATTTTTGTCTTTGAACACCTTCTGTATATAGAATTGTTTGGTTTATGACAATTTTATGTTCCATTTCAAAATAAGTTTCTGATAATGTAAGTGGCTTATTCATTCTTTGCTTTTGAGGTGTCTTTTTAAACCTAAGGTTGTATGGAGTGAGTTAGATTTTAGATCTCTAAAAAGATTTAAATTTACCACCGTATGGTAGACCAAGTCTATATTCTTCTGATGGGGATGTGTTCAAAAGTATAGTGTTAACACTTTCCCTTTAAATGTCCTTTCAGGTAGTTTTGAGCTCATTTGTGAAAAGAACTTATTTACGGCTTTAGTATTCACTACAGAAACAGCTGCTGCCATTTTAACTGTTCCTCCATTTTATTTTGGTGTTTAATAACCCACCAACCCCATCAATTGCCTTGTATGGACAGATGGCACAATCTTCTAGTATTTTACCTTTGGAGTACATCTTAGAAGCAAGAGACTCTTTTAAATTGTATGTGGAAATGAAATTTTCTTTCAGACAGCAACACTTTTCTATTATCCAAAAATACATCAGAAGGCTATTTTGCAAGCAGAAGGGTGGTATAAAAATTGATGTAAAAGGTTCCATAAAATTGGACAGAGAACTTGCAGTTAAAACAGCATGAAAAAAGAGGAGAAATTACTGTTAAAGATTGGGAGCCCCTGGTGGCTGCCAGCCAAACAAAATCGTGTTAAATAACATCAGTGGTAACATCAAGAGATCTTGCTGAATATAAATAGTTGGTCTGTCACTAAAAACCTTTGACAGTGACATCTTTATCATATCTGGATGGAAATTTTCTTTCTTGTTAGAGGTTTTTGGATTTTTAAGTATTTTGGTTCCAAATGGGAACAGAAATTCAATGTCTTTTCTGTGTTTTGAGGCAAACCAGAAAACAAATACTTCACAAGTGTTAACTTTTATGTTATGTCTGGGACCTTAAAGTATTCCCACTGCTCTCAGATTTTTGGTTGCATTTACAGCTCCCCTGACAAGCCACACTATGAATTTTAGAATCCCAGATTTTCTCCTCTGACCAGTGCTTCTGAAGAACTGTGATATTTTCAAGACATTTATCCTTGTTTTTTTCTTTGTCACTGAATTTATATTTTAATCTTTTTCTTCCTCAGATCTTTATTTCTTTCACTCAGCATTGTCAGTTTGTATCATATAACATGTAATCATGCAACCCATATAATAATGTAACATATAGTTATCAATATAGTGGGACAAATGCAGTCTTTAAATAAAAAGCAACCTCATTGTAGCAGAACTGGACATTTTTATATTTGCACATTATAGATTGTACATTATATATGTACATTTTTCTATCTTTATACACAAATTATCTGCAGTTATAAAATAATATATAATATAAATATATTTTTACATTCTACCATCTGTATTTCTATCAAGATATAAAAGCATTCCTCAGTGGCTGGGCACAAGGACAATACAGTCCGAATTTTCTGTGTTTAAGCAAAAAAAAAAAAAAACACCTACACCATATATTTAATTATGACGATGGTATGGCAAAAAAATCTTCCTTTGAGACCTATAGTCTGGAGTTTAGTGGGTTTTTTGTCTAAATTACTTCCTGAGACAGATTATACATGTTGTCAAGACAGACATTGGAGCAAGTAGTAAGTAATCAAGTCATTTCTGGAAATTATCTGCTTCTGGAGGCTTTTGCAAGAACTGAACTTAGCAGGATGCTGATTCCAATTTCCTGTCTGTTAGCAAGAAATCCAAACCCACAACGTGGCTGTGCGTCTCAGCAAGGGCATAGCTTGTAACCACAAATTTGCAAGCTCTGCATTTCATCATTCATGACACTAAATATTTCTGAATTATGAAAAAAAGACAGATTTCCCAGTTTTTACTTAAGACAGAGATTTCCAGAGCCTTAAATATAACTAAACATTCCCATTCAGACTCAGAAGACATAATTTTTGAAGTGAAAAGGAAAGAGATAAGATTATGAATTTTTCAAACTAAGTATTCTATTTAACTTCTTAATAGCATTTAACAAGGGGAAACGGTTCAGTATCTCGTATGACCTGGCAGAACCTTCAAATTTGTGACCATAAGTATTTCAGTGTGTGTGTTTCATACATATTATTTTGGTGAATTTATGAATATATTCTTCCTTATCTAAGAAGTCCCTTATAAGTATTAGAAGAACTATTACGCACACATATGCATGCCCAAGAACAAGCTTTTAACATATATATATATACATATATATATGTACATATCCATTTTTAAAAACAGGATTAAGTTTCACGGTATAATTACATTTTTCTTTTTGAATAAGAAACTTTCACCAAGGACAAACTCATAAATGGCAGGAGCCCAAAATAATTCAAGACCTCTGGATACCATTTAGTCCATCCTGCCTAAAGCAGGGTCAACTATGAAGTCGGATAAGGTTGCCCAGTCTAGTATTCCATGACTGCTTATTTTATGCTTTCTACCTTCTCTGAAGCCATTTCAATAGATCAGTCTAGGTGTAACACTTGTTTATTTCAGTGATTTTTTTGTTCTCATGAATGATGACTTTCTTACCTGACAAGTCAGAGATAGTCTCAGACCTTGCAGATTTTAATGTTACTGCCTGAGTCTGAAATAAATTCTGTATTTGTTATAATATTTTGAAAAGATGTGTACGGTAGAAATGCTTTTCAGCTGATGAACTTGGCCTGCTTCTAGAGGTATAAAATAATACTGCTGAAATAAACATTTTTTTTTAATTTTAGAAAGATCCTTGTTAGTTACTGTATTCTATGAAGTATGAACCTGTAAAGCTGAAGAAAGTAGCAAGTATTTGAAGAAAGGGATTAAGAAATAAGATGGAGGACCAGACTGTGAGAAGAAATGAAGATAAGGATAAAGCGACTTGAAGATGAGGACAAACAGGGATTTTGATGCCAGTATTGACAAGGATGTATGTGGGAACAGCAGTGAAAGGAATGATTTTAGCTACAACTTCTGGAGTTTTCTAAAGGAAGAAGGCATAAATGACACACAGAGGTGGGATAAAAAAGATATGATGTATAAAGCTGTATTTAAGACAGGTTTAATATGTGTAACTGTAAATGTTGAGATACCATGTGCTGTTGTTAATTGTTGTTCAGATGCAAAGATGAGTTTTACTGAAAATTTAAATAGATAGGATGTCTGAAAGGGTGTTTCAATTGTAGCAGAGTTCAGAAATTGTTATATTTTTACAAATAACTATGGTGAGATTGATTATTTGTATTGTTTGATACATATATATATTTTTTTTCAGACCATGCCTGCCATTCCTTTTTAAGAACTTATGCAAAAGGTGAAACTATAAAAACAGCTATTTATATAAAAATCTTATATAAAAAAAATTATATAAAACCAGGGATTCTAGTGATAGGGTGGAAAGTGACAAGACCAATTGCCAAAAAAGAGTGGTGGAACAATTGAATTGTGGAACAATTTAAGTTGCAATTTTATGGTATGTCTTGCTTACTGGTAAGTAGGAGGTAAATATCAGTAAATTAGAGTTCAAAGCTAAAACCACTTGTGCATTTACAGAAAAGAAAGACCACAGTCTTTTTCCATAGCCTGGGAAAATGCAAATTTGATGTTACATAATAAATAGTAGGTAATAATTTTTTAACTGTCTTTGAATACTTATGCTTAGTTAGAACATAAAAAGCACAACCAAAGGACTCTTTCAGACAGCTGAACTGCTGGGTATGCATACGTATGTGTCTGTATACACATATATCTTTGCATATAATGCTTGTTTGTCATTCTGAAAAGCTCTTCTGTCATCCTAATGGGCTTTGCTAAGGCTATGTATTGAGCTGATCATGACCATAAGTAAGTTATTTTGTAAATTAACTGTATTAGAATTTCACTTTCTTTACGTGTACCTTTTTTTTTTTTTTTTTTGGACAAACATCTGCATTCAGGGCCTCCTGTTGCCTACAATGGTTTTACATTAGGGCGTATGACCTAAACCCATGCAACACCATGAAAACAAAAATTATAACCAAGAAAATTTTTTGAAAGAGCAAATAAACAGATGTATCTTTAACATGCTTCTTTTTCTCCATTAAACTTGCCACAGTCTCCATTGAACCCGAAACAATCCTTTTTTTCTTTCCCACAGTGATCTTAGTGAGAGCGTATTTAACGCTCTTATGAAAATTTAAATGTAATATACTTCCTTTGCTATTTATAGAAAACTGGGAAAAACTAGTTTCCAGCTAGCTGGGTTACCTTAAATACAAATTAAATTTGGACAGCTCACAAAATATCCTTGGAAAGCTCAGACAGTTGCCAATAGGATTAAAGAAAATCTGCTTTCCTTGGAAACTTTGTGAAGGAGATAGATAATAAAAACCTGAAAGTACAAAAATAAAAAATAGATTCTGTTGTGAAGAAAAAATGTATCTTAGTTTCCATTATTTCATCTACACATTACAGTAATAATGACTTATTTCAAGAAATTATTTAAGCAATTATTTTAACACTGTCTGAGTGATGAACTATTAAAAATATCATGAGTCTAAATAAAAAAGGCTCAAGTTACATTTCAGAACCTAAACTATGTCTGACTAGAGGCAGTCTGCTTTGAAGTCTAGATCCTGGCTAATCATATATTGAGTTATTAAAAGATGACTTTTCTTCCTTCTGTTTGTGATGCTCCAGATCAACAGTTAAACTGTGCAATTTTTCCTTTTCTCAGAATTAATCAGGAAATTAGTCAACTTGAATGCTATTATTTCTGAATTCTGTTACTTTAAATAGTTAAAGTAACCTTAATAATATCATTGTTGTCAGCATTACTTGAGACTCAAAGCAGTGACAACCATCCTAGTCATATATTGTGAATAGACAGCTCTCTCTTTGCCTATGAAAAACCTTTGCCTTCTCTGTTTTCACCTTTTTTTTTTTGTGCTATGTTAGGCACCCCATATGCTTAAAAGGCTGAATGAAATAACATGAGGACAAAAATTTGCTGAATGGAACCATCCTCTCTTTTCTCTCTGTGCATTGTACCTTCCCAAGAAGAAGTGATAAACTCACTACATTTTCATTGAGGTTTCTACAGATTTTAAAGGTGGATGCATGTGCTAGATGATTCAAACAGTGCCATGAAAGCAGAGGAACTCAACAGTGTTGTAGGAGGCCACCTTCAATTCCTCAGGTTTAGCAGATTGCACAGTAAGCACTTCAAAAGAGCAGGGAGAAAAGCATGCCTGTTCCTTTCACAGAATGAAGAAATCAAATGACTCCTCCCTTCAGTAGTCTGCCCTCTGCTGTGAGGATTGCCCTTAAAGGGAGGGTGTTAAATATTTTTTTTCTGTAACTCCTCGATTGACTCAGAACACACACAATACAGTTTGGAATACTTTTGAGACTGAAATAAATGCTCCTAGTCTCTTAACTAAAACTCTAACTAAAAAAAACTAAAAAAAAGTCATGATTTTGTTTCATAAATTTTTACCTCTGATCACTGTAATACCTCTGGTCATATTAATCCTTGAGAGGTTCATGGGAGTTTTATTCAGAGACAATACAGGAAAATTACTGGTGAGCTTAAAATTATTGTAATATAAACTCTCTTTGAGTGCTCTTTTTATTTATAGAAAAGAACATACTCACAAGGAAAATGCTTGAAAAATGTTTAATATTTTTTCCCACCTTTGGGAAAGTTAGCAAAAGTTTAGGCTTGACCATTTGGGTTTTTTTGGGTGGGTCAGATATTTGCTGGTGGTGGTTTTGGTTGTTTTGAGTTTGTGGGTGATTTTATTTTTTCATTTAATTAATTTACAGTGGTGTTCTGAATAAAAAAGGAAATGCCATATAAATTTTGGAATTATTTATACCATAGTGGCCTCGGTGAATCTTGGCTTTATATAGAGGAAACTGATATATACAAAAAATTCTCTTGTGAAGATTTATAATTTAATTTTCAACTATGCAAAGCTGAAATGACCTCAAGTGTGGGGAAATGCAGCTGTCTAAGATGAAATAAGACCAGAACTGATTTGTTGTTTAGTTTATTAACCACTTGGATAATCACTTGCAAGTCAGAGGTAGAAAAAAGTAAGATTCGAACTGGTAAATATTATAAATAACTTTTAGTGCAATCATTCCTTCTGTTTAGTCAAAGTTCCATTTGAGAGACGCTCTTGTCTGATTTCTTTCATCATTGCTAGTGGCTTCATTCATAGCTTGAGTGAAAGCCACAGGGAATAGTTACATAAGACAGAAAAACACAAACTTCACTGTCTGTTTATGAAAGGATTTATCTTTTTTCTTTACTGCTGGAAGACAGGCTATAGTAAAGGTATGGAGCAGTTCTTTATATACTAAATATATAAGAACAGGTATTCAAGGTCAGAAAAGGTCTCTTTATAAATGTATATAGTGAAAAGTATAAGATCAAGAGAAGTATAAGATCAACAGAAGTATATATAATAGTTTGTGACAGGGCCTTCCAAACTGTCAGTGACAGGTTTACAAGGACTTTCTAAAGCAAAGTCACTTCTTGCAGGGACTTTTGCTCTAGAAGATCCTCTAGCAGCTTTCTGAATTCAGGGCACCTTTCAGTTCCCCAAATATTCCAGGGATGAGTTCCACAGATTAAAATGTTACAGGAACCTCTTTCTTTTTTTTTTTTTTTTTTTAAAGACATTTCACCTCCAAAACTTACTGGATGCATGTCTAGTTCTCGCATGGAAAAAGGTAAAGAACAGTCCTTTCCTAAAGGTCTTCTGAATGCTTTGTGGGATTTTGTAGACCAGTTTATTACTGCGAGATCGTTTTTTATTGCATTTTTCAAGCCTGAGGAAATTTAGTCTGTTTAATTGTTTCTTTGACTGGATGTTGTTCCACACTGTGATCATTCTTTCTGCCTTTTTTCTATTCTTTTTCCAAATGCACTTTATCTGTTTAAAATGAGATAGTTAAGACATAATTATGTGAATCGGTTTAATTTACACTGCATTTCAGATGTTTTTTTACTGGACTGTCACAATTTTCTAAGATCCTTCTGTTATTCTTCACAAGAAACCTTAATCTTCATTCATCTGAATAACATGATGAAGTCAGCAAACCTTGCTCCTTTAAGTTCTTACCCTCTTTTCTAAATAGTTTATTAACATATCCAATATTTAGATCCATGCATAGAATGCAGGTAGTCAAAGAAATATCATTGCTCTAGCATATGACAAAAGTATATAATGAGTTTTACTTATGGGTGTAAGAACAAACAAAAAAATAAGGTTTGGCTTTTGTACGGCATTTAATTTAAAATTGTTCAATACTATATTTTTAAACATTAATATTTTACACTGTAAATGTATTAAAACAGAAAATGTAAAATACATAGGAGTCAGTATGGTGTACTTTTTCTAGCTGTGAACACTAACACTGCAGGGATCGGTGCTTAGTTTTGGTGTAGTTTAGTTTCTTTATTTGAATGGAGTAAATGTAAGTCAAACTATTTATAATGATGCAAAATTTGACAGAATCATAAATATTTAACTTAATCATGTAATACAGTCTATATAGCAAAGGAGCAGCAGAGAGGATCAAGAGGGTCCTTTGCAAGTCTGATTAGGGATAATGGGAGTGGAATTACGGAGATAACTATGCCACAATAGGTCTGGCAGTGGAAATGAGCACCCAGTTCTGGCATCACATCTTTAAAAGAATGGTGGAAAATTAGGGAGATTGCAATGGAAAGCTGCAAAATCGTTTTGAAGCTAGGAGAAAAAAAAAAATAGTGCTTGGAGTTTGTTAGCAGACTGTCTGGCAATGCTCTAGACAGACAAAGATTTATTTGCTTTGTCAGTACTCCAAGCCCAGTAGCAACAGTTGGTCTGGTGTTTAGCCAAGCTAATAATTCTGAAAAAGCAGCACTAAAGTTATAGAAAAAAATATTTATTTAATATAAATTAAATTTAGTTAGTTAGTTAGCATTAGTCAATGCATTCAAAATACTTGAGTTTGCTTCCATTATCCTTCTCCCATTGTGATCACATCAGAATACCAAATAATGCAATGCTTTATGAGGCACTGAGGTCCTTTTACTACCAATTTTCCAAAAGGGAAATAGCTTGTAGAAAAGAGAGCTGTGGATGTCATGGATTAGATTTATAAAGGGTTTTTATGCTTTGAAAATAATCCAGGCACAAGTAGACTTTATCCTCACCATTTAAGGCATTTGGTTATTTGCAGGAAGGATTCAGTTTTGGTAAAAATGTATATGTGGAAGCACACACATCATGTTAGGATGGGGGTAATGGCTTAAAAGGCTAGCATTGTGATTTAAGTTTAGTCTTCTGTTTTACTAATTAGCAAAGCTTTTCTCACTGGCAGGACAACTGAAAATGGGTATGATATGTCTGGCAACACTGGGCAAGGATGTATTTTCAAACTAGATTACTGTTCTCATGAAGGGAGCTAGAAATGTGAGAGGCTTCTCCCACAAGCACAGGAGAAGCAAGGACCCAAGTGTGTTAAGGTCTAGGGGACAGCATGACCAGAGAGGGTCTCACACCTCACCTGAAAAAGCTGCACAACTGGGAACCTATTACAAATGCTCACGTACAAATGCAGGTGGCCCATGGGGACAAAAAGGAGGCATCAGTAGCACAGCAACTGATCTGTGATCCCAGAGGGGTACAGCTCTCACAACTGCAGAACTGCAGTGCAGTAGTACAGGTGATTAAGGAAGAGCAGGGTTATCAGGGACAGCAAAGGGTTGATCTGTGCAAACAGGGAGCTTAGAGGCATGGAACTTTACCCTGGGGAAGATGACCCTATGGGTAAGAGTTAGGGGACAGAGCAGCACCAATGATGCAGAGGCACAAAGATGTTAGCAACCCGAGGACAAATTCTTGATGCAGGTGGTTGGTGAATCAGCTAGGGTATATGTCTTGTTGAAGCTGGTATTCACAAGTAAGGAAGAACTAGTTGAAGACGTGAATGTCGAGGGCAATCTTGACTATGGTGACTGTGACACTCTGGAGATTTAGACCCTTAGATAAGCAAGTAAGATGAACAGCAGGATTTCACAAAAGCAAGCACCCTGCATTTTGGAAGAACAGATTTTTGGCTTGCTCAAAGACTTGCTTGGCAAGATCCCATGGGAAACTGTGCATCCCAGGCAAAGGTACTGAACAGGGCTGAACTTGGCCCTGGAACAGGACGAGCTGGGGCTGATGGTTGAGAGAAGCTCTGCAGAAATGTCCTGGAGGACCCGGCACCAACAAATTGCCAGGACACAGCAGTATGCCTAAGTAGAAAAACAGACCCCGCACCTGGGGCTGAACCACCAAGGTGAAGGGATCCTGACCCATTGCTTGGCACTGGTAAGACTGCCCTGTAAGCCCTGAGCTCTCCTGACACAAGACAGACCCTGACATACAGGAGTGAGTGCAGTGGAGGGTTCTCATGATGGTTGGGGCTGGAGCACAGAAGGTACAGGGAGAGGCAGAGGGCGGTGGGCTGGTTAAGCCTAAGAAAAATGAGGGCAAAAGGAGTCTTGACATTCAGAGTACGGGCTCAAGTACCCACTGCTTTCTACAGTGGGTGCAGAGATAGAGTATACAGAAAATGAAAACAAACTCTTCTTGGTGATATATGGCAGTAGGACAAGAGTCAATAAGTGCAAGTTAAAATATAAGAAATTGTGATTTATTTTTATTTTTTTAGCACAAGAGGGTTCAAATATAGGAGTGAATGACTAAAGATACTGTGGAGTTTCTGTGGTTGGAGGTGTTCAAGACTCAAATGAACTGAGCAACCTGGTCTAAGCAGAGTTGCTTGGAGCAGAGATGTCTGGAGGTCCCTTTCACACTCAATTTTTCAACCCAGCTGTGATTCTCTGATGACATTGTTCAAAAGACCAGTTAGCAGGTTGAACTACTCCCACAAAAATTACTGCAGGATAGTCACATTTCAAAATGCACTGTTTCAGACTGCGCAGATTTTGTGTTATGCTTTGATGAATAATGGCAGTATATTATTATGTCCAAGTGACAAATCCTTTGAACAAAACCCACGAAATTCTATTATAGAAAAGTAAACCAACACAACACCCTAAGAAGATATATTAAGAGTACAGAAAGAATTCTTTTGTTTGTTTCTTTATTGCTCACTTGGTATTTTAACAGAAATGTTTCTACTGTATGGACTCAAGTTAATGATCTACCTGTCCCCAGAGCTTAGAAACTATAGGTACTATTAGCCACTAGAGGCAGTTCAGGTCTACAGTCATGCTGGCTTGTTAAAATCACATGAAATCCTGGACAACATAAAGGAAGTTAGCAATAGCTATTTGGTTTCCTTCTGAGGCTTCTAAACTGCAGTGTCCGTGAGTGTTCAGTAGCAGAAGCTCACAAGACTGCTTTCATTCTCCATACATCACCACAAAACTCTGCCAAGCCAGCAGGCTCTATGCCCTTGCTTCGATATTAAATTTTTGCACTCATCAACAGTGTGATGCTACATCCTCAGTTTGATGTAAAGAATAAGCCCTGACTGCTGGGAAGTGTTATTTGAACTTAGCAATAGGAGGATTTGGCCCTTCTCCTCACTTCTCTCTTATTTTATATGAAGTAAAAGGTGCCTTGATTTGCCCAGCTGACGAATGCTCTGTCACATTGCTCTTCCTAAAAAATGTCCTGCTCCTGTCCCATGCACGCATGTGCTCTGATCTCACATTCTCCACCCCCCGTACCCTGAATGTCAAGCTAGGCAGTTACAATGCCACAAATCATTGCCAGAGCAATTTCTGCTCATGCTGAGCAGTCCATACAGGTACAGTGGAGGGCATAAACAGAAGACAGATGGATTGTCCCTATGTTATTAACATCATAACTGGTTATACAGTTCCATTACGGTTTTCATTAACAACTTGATACTGTTTTAACAAGGGATCCATTTTGAGTAGAACTGTTGTAATACTTAAATGTAGTCAGTCAGACTTCACGGTTATGTGGCAATTCCAGAGTGCCTTCTCTTAGAAGATATTATGAGGATGGATTGTAACATTCATAGGTGTGCAGCACACAGGCTTCACCACAGTCCTAGCTGAGAAATTGTAATTTCTCAACAGTCAAATGAGAATAGTCTCTCAGTATACCTACAACCTGGAGTCTGTAAAGCATTTAATTTTAATTGTTGCTCTTCATTTTTTGGTTGGGTTTTTTTTTTTTTTTTTTCTGTTTTTTTACTTCAGAATGTTGTGATATAAAAACTAAGCACATCAGAGGGAAAAGACTTGTATTTTGGCACTGCATTTTTAAGTTCAGGTTCCTAAAATTAACAAGTAACAGGATGGGATGACTTCTCATGTTCTGCCTAGAGTTTATAGTTTCAAACTTTCTGGTTGGAAAACGATGGTATCAATCTTCATGTGTATTATTCCAATGTTCGCTATTCCAGTCCTGGTGATCAAGGAAGCTTTGGTGTAAAGTTGCATCAGGGAACTGCTGAGATGTTCCCACTGAAAAGTTAATAGCAGAAACAATAGCTTTTTGTCAAAATCAGAAAGTTTGACAGAAAGCTGTTGGAGTCACTCAAGTCTTGCAGATTTGTATTAAAACCAGAAACTAAATCTTTTTCAGTGCAAACCCTAGGTTCTGATACAAAGTTTAATTTTTTTTGTGTGTTCTGTTAAAAAAGAAAAAAATTAGTAGAATATGGCTTTTCATTTGGATTTTGGCAGAAGATATTTTTGTCCTTATTTCTTTTTTTCAGAAAAAAAGGAATACGCAGACTTTACAAAGGACATGTAAGATACAAAATTTATGCTAAAAAAGGGGGAGTTTATATAATTTTTTATTGGTTTTAATTGGATGTTTCATATTAGTCACTTCAATATGGCAGGATGGAATGCCAGGAAATAAAACCAAACCTATCTTTCCCTTTAATGATTTAATGCAATTCTCAGAACATCTATCTGCTTTTCACTCTAAGTGCAAAAGCAGAGGTATTATACGGAAGGACAGATACTACCTATATTAAAAAATAATTTTTAAAAGCTTGGTTTTATTTCCTCCTTTTTCCTGATGTGTAAGACCTTCTCATAGGCTATTGTTATTATTTCTCCTCTGATACATTGATTCATATTTTACACTGGTGTTCTTACTGCCAAGTCTGTTAAGTATGCTAAGAGTTTTCTGCTCTGTACTGTCTTGTGGGTAATTTTCATATATACACCCATCTTCTTTCATATCGAGTTTTAAGATGGTTAATATTGACAGGGATTAAACTAGTGTCATTCTGGAAATAAGTAGATCAACTTTAATCAAAACATCAGAATGTTTGAAAATTCCTTTTATGATTACAGTAAAGTTATTGGGAGATCTTATGGAAATACTTTAAATATTAAGTTAAACTCTAATTCAGTTAATCTCAAATTATTCTGGGCTCTGCCTCTCTCCATGTGACAGCTCATTTTTCATATAGTACAGCCACATAGATATCTGAAATTCTTAAAAAGATATATCAACATCAGCACTAAAATGGCAAATGATAACATCAGAAAGAATAGCTTGAAGCCAAGTTCTCCCTCAGGACTTCATTTTTATGTATCTCCTGTGGTGTTTATCGGTTTAGGGACTTTTTTTGCTGTAGGGAGAGAAGTTTCTATTTAGTGTGTCCATACATTAATTCATATGCTCTTTGATGAAATGTTGTCTGAATTTTTATGCCTATTCTTACTTCTACTACAAAAGTATTTTTTTAAAACAATTATTAAAAGGGGAAATGTTATGGTTTTATTTATCTTTTAATTTTAATTTTCTATTTGTCAGTGACTATATACTAATTTAATTAATCAAAATAATTATATCACAAGAGTATTTATTTTACATGGCTAGGAACTTAAAAATCGGGAGGTGGAAAAGATAAGTTTGAAAGTAAAATCAAAAATTTACTCCATTTGTGTGTTCTGAATAGAACAATCTGAGTTCTTGCAGTACCCAAAATGTAACATGGCACAATATTATCCTTTTATAACTTGAAGTACTGAAACAGAAACGGATGTCACAGTGCGTTCTAGTCTATGAAATTTCTGCTTACAAATAGCTGGTGTAAGAAGTTACAATTGCAATCCTGGGTTGTTTGCAGGTATGACTCAATGCTTAAATGGCTAACTAGGAAGGAAAAAAAAAATGCTTTCAGATACTTCCACCCATTGCTTCTTTCTTTTTCCCAAGACTAAAATGAAAATTAAGTTTATCATTCATCTGAACTTCTCCTTTTCCTGAGCAGGAGGAGGCAGAATATCAACCATCCTGTGTTACATATGACCCTAGATTTCTCTCTCCAGTGTGCTCTTCCTTAGAATAGTCAGGTTCCTCAGGGTAAAAAATAGGATGCAAGTTGTCTGGAAACTCTTTTGTTGAAATTTTTCTTTTCTTCCCCCTCCTTTTTTGTTGTTGTTGTTGTTATTGTTGTTGTTTTGTTTTGTTTTATGAACAGAAAGATTAAATAATGGATTCACCTGTAACAGGAAATTTCTATTGTCTGACCAGCTCACATCTGAATAACCCTCCAAATGTTTTTTTCAAGAGTGTTGTATACCTGGGCATATGGAGAAGTACTGTCAAGACAGCTCTTCCAGAGAGCTGAAATGTAAGGAAATTTCCCAGATTTAGTGCTTTCTGCTGATAGACAGTGATATTTCAGAGCTGCAGGTTCTTCCGGTGAGCTGCAGATAAGTCTGGCTCCCAGGACAATATGCCTCTTTCACAGGTCCCAAACTATGAAGGAGCCTGTATAGCCCCAGGAAGCATTTTCCCATTAGCACACTGCTAAAAGTGTGCTAATTGGGATGCTTTTTTTTGGAAGAAGTGATTTCCAGGGAAAAAAGATCTGGTGAAGCTCCAGGAACCAGAGGTAGGTTCCTGACCAGAAGTCTCACTGTGCATCTTCTGTTGGTCACTTCACTGAATTGGAGATGGCTGGTAGAGCCAAGCTGCTGCCTCTTGACACCAGCTGATAGCAGTGAAATATCACACAGTGGAAAGAACACCACTATGTAAAACAAAGCTATGCACAGCCCCTCTCCAGGTCAGGAGATAATGCTCCAAACCTGCACTGCCTTTAAGTCCCTAAAGATTCCCAAAGTGTAAGACCATCTGCAGCATCAGATCATGCAGTCCTCCACACAACTCATATACGGTTGTATATGGATCTTTCAACTGAGTCCTGTGTAGAAATTAATTTGATTCGAAGAGTTGTATACTGGAAAAGCCCAATGCTTTTCATGGTGGATTGTCTCAATGATTCGCCATTCTCAATATTAAAAGTATTACGGAACCACAGAATCACAGAATTGTTACATTGCCTTATTTTTAATCAAGTCAGCTGAATCTAAAACTTCTGGCATCGGTTCTTGTTACAGTTTAAAGATACTTTTAATAATATTTCTTCTGTATGACTTTCTCACCATATGGCACACAGTAATGGAAAAGACAGTATTCGCTATTGAAACTGAAGGACATTTCAAAATGTGAAGAGGAAGGAAAAGGGAAGGGAAATGTCATTGCACTGCTTTTAGTGTTCACAGTCTGATTACATATGTTACTTGAAATGAAAAATAAAAAAGTAATATTCTATGATACTTTTAAAATTTTAATTTTTTTCTTTTCTCTTGGAAAATAGTAATTATCTTCTAAGAATTAAGGTTTCTTTAACCTGTTTCTCATTAAAGCTCTCCTTCAAAAGTTTTTCTTTATCTTTCCCAGAAAACAACTACTTTATTATCTTTTACTACATATACTGCTTTTTGGCTCCATGTCTTTTTTAACTAGGAGAAAGAGCAATACAAGCTGATGAAAACACCATCTCTTCTGTCAAAATGGTCAGATTTTGCCTTCTATGGGCTACCATAAATATTTTTTTATATATATAATTGGCTTGTGGAAACGAGCTATAATAGAAAATTGATTTTCATTCTCTTGTGAAATATTTGAGAAATTGCACTATTATGTATTTGAAGATATTTTTAAGGTTGATAGTCTAACGCTTTGACATTCTTGAGACTGATAGCTGTCATAATATTTCATCTTTCACTACATTTTTTGAAAGAAGTTATTATGTCTAATAAATTATATCTACAATTTCAAATAATTATGCTGCTCAAGACATTGTATTTTTGTGTTATAAGAACTAACAGTATAACAATAAGCAATTCAAGACATGAAGAACACAAGTCATTCATAGAAATCACTGGTGTAATCACCATTGTTTGTGCTAATGTTGTGACTAAATAAATGCGCAAATATATTTTATGTATGTGTGAATACTGATATGTTTGTTCATAATATGTCAGAGGATCAGAGCTTACTGTTTAGGAGACATGCAACTCTGCCCAATTTTAAACTTTAAAACTGATTCATTAACAAAGCAGTTCGTGCTAAATCTTACACAGTATTAATCACTATCAATGCACATACAAATCTGTTAGTCTTTGAAACTTATGTCCTAATGAGCTATGAGGACACAATGCCCACGGTCTAGTGGTGTGGAGTTAGGGCTGCTAACTGGGGTGGTTGATGGTGTTTAGTCATGGAGGTTCTGATGGCCAGGCCTGAGAGCTGCTAGCTAGGAGAAATCAGAAGCAGAGCAGGTTTGTCCTCTCTCTTCTCACTGAGGTCTGATACATTTATATCATTTTCCCTTTCCGAAAGAGGGTGTCCTTTGCTCTCACTGCTGCTTATCTTGGGCTTTTTTGGTCTTGCCAGTCACCCTTCTGGTGCATTCAGCGGGATGTCCCTCTGTTTGCAGTCCCCTCTGCTTATCTTAACCCTTGTCTGGCAACTTTTTTACTTGGTTGCCTTTCAAGTGCAAGTGCATCAATCTTCATCTTCCTCTTTGGTGATCACATTGCTCTCAAGCTTAGGTGGAATGCATATACACAATATTTGACTACACCATCACAGTGTTACAAAATACTTACTTATTGTTGTTAGGTGCACTATTTTATAACATCATATTCATTTTCAAGGTTTTAAGCATTACACTAGAGATAGAGTTTCTACTTCAGTCAGGGTGGAAATTCAGCACTGAACATTTTGAGGTATACCAGTTTTGTCTTGAACTCTCCATTGATGACATAGGTAGGTACTTAGGATAAATTAGGATTGACCATAGACCATATTCAATATATAAAGCCAAGAAGAAATAAAGCGATACAGCTGAAGTTTCACTCCTTCTCAGGACTTCACATATAATCTCCACCCTGACTCTGCTGTTGAGGTCGAAGGTAAACTTAGAATGCTTTGATCATCATAGTGCATTCCACTGGATTTAATTTTTAAAAAAGTCTGATTTATTTAATAACTTCACATTTTTAGTTCTGAATTATTTATCAGCTATCTTTACCCCTGAAATACATTTTTTTTCAGCGAGCTTAGTGTAAGTATTGGCACATTAAAAATGAGAAATAAAAATCTTAATGTAACTGAAAAGCAAAAACACTAGCACATATAAAGAGTCACTTGCCTGTATTTTTTGCTTGGCACAGGATACTTGTTCAGAATTGCAGAGAAGGGATGGTCATATTTTGAAATTTCCTTTTTTGATCATTCATTGTAGCTGGTGATCCATGGTAACATTTTTAAATATTTTTCATGTCTGAAATTAACACAGGATTAATCTGTTCCTCAAAGATTTAAATGAGAAGAAGTGTTAGGGAAGGGAAGCTGAAGGGAAGGGAATGGAAACTTGTTGAACAAGCAAAAAAAATAGTTTCATTCATTGTCTTTTCAAAAATATTAAGGGTCAGTTTGGGATTCATTTTAACATCATCTCCAACTGTGAAAGGAGTTTTCATGTTCATGTCACAGTCAGGTAGCAACACTAAGAACAAATAAAATAGTACCTGCTTGTAACACCTCTCCTTATTTGCCAGGTATACAGGATGCTCTCGAGAAACTGGAAGATCCAATTACAAGGCCATCTGGCATTTTCTTTTTTACTTGTAAGTTAAAGAATTCAATTCAGTGCATACATCTACAAGTATTTAAGTCATTGAAAGAAAAAACAGGGGGGATTTGAGCTATGGCCTTTTTATTGTTTCTTCCATATGTTGCTTAAAACGTCTTCTGCTTCCAGGTGCTGTGATGTTAAGAAAGGGTGGATGCCATGGTTTAAATTCCTGATTAGGTAACCTTTCAGAAAGTATATTGATTGTATCCTGATAATGTTCAGGAGTTTGTGATAGAGTGTCATTGTGAAATTGTGCAACTTTCCATATTGACATGCTTTCTTATATCTTGACTGTACTAAAACTTGCAGGCACAATTTCTGCAAACTTAGTACTTCTTTAGCTGGAAGGTCTTTAAGCCACAGAGTCTGACAGAGGACTGCTCATGGTTGATGCCTGAACGCCAGAAGACCTGCAATGGATGACAAGTCAACAAAACTTTACAGCATGTTTCATGTTCCAGACTTCCCAAACAGTACAGCCACATATACCTTTCAGGAAAGCTCTGTGAAAACCAACAGTGATGTGTAATATTATAGCTGTGAAGAATGAAATAGTGAGAGATTCTAAAACATTAATGGTTTTGTAAAGGGTTTCAGAAGGCTTTGTTTAAGAACAAACTGAAAGACAATAAGGAAGATCAAACTTTTGTACTGCAAGCTGCAAAGATATATAACACATAACAGATTTATGAGTCCACTCATGAAAGAAATTGAACAGCTCAGCTTCATTAATGTTTAGAGATATCTCCTGAAAGAAGGTGTTTGAATAATTTGTCTTTCCAAATCAGGAAATCTGAGAGCATAAGTACTCTTACATTCTGGTACTGAGTTAGATGCGAAGAATTAAAAAGGCAGCTTTCCAGAACCCTGAGTTTCACTGGCTTGAAATCCACTTAACATAAGAGCAGTAACACAAACTAAACACTTGTATATGTCTGTAATACTCAACAAAACCAACACAAAGAACCAGCATAGTAGTTCACATTATCAAATATGTAAAATGTAAATGTAAAATGTAAAAATTATACTCCTTTCTTATAGCAGTTACCTCACTAGCACAATAGGAACAGTCAGTAGGTTGTTTTACTTTGTTTATGGTTTTTTGCTTGTTTGGATTTTCTTGGTTTTGTGGGGTATTTTTCATTGTTTGTTTTGAGGATGGTTTGGGGGGGCTGGGGGTTTTTTTTCTAATTTTAATTTTCCACATGGGAAAATGTAAATTACTGCACAAATTATTTATATAGATTGTAATACAGTGGCTAAATTGTGTAGTTTCTTATTTTATCACTACACAATACAATTTCAATTAAAAACTCTTCCAAAGAAGCAGTTTAGCACTTCAATTTGTCATTAAAACAAACAATTTGTTTGGAACAATGTTATAATCTTGACGTGTGCTTTCGTTGCAGTTTGTTATTTATCCAGGTAATAACTAAGCACTGCATCCTGCTGCTCCACTCTGCTTTCCAGCTGCTATATTGTTTCTCTGTTTAGGTATGTATTGCATTTGGAATAGACTGAAACAAAGATTATTTGCATTCTTTACAGCTAGGCAGAATATTTTCTATGAAACCATGTCACCTATTTCTTTTTTTCTATGATCTGATGACTTAAATACAAGTGGCCACTTTCTGTTACCATTTTAATGAAATGTGTGAAACAGAGAAGGGAGGACAATGTTAATTCCAGTGGATTTCTTTTTGTAAGTTTCTTTATTTTCTTTAAGAATAAAATCTATAAAACAAGGCCATCACTGAGTGAAACAACTATGATTACTAACTAAAGTGCTTCAACTTTGTAAATGGTAGAAATAAAATACTGTTAGGAATAATGATAATAATGTAACAGCCTTTTATTGAAGTCCATATTACGTCTTTCACAGGCGAAGTACCAGAGTACAGAGTGGAAAACACATCTTGGTAAGGTTAATAGGTAATTTACCAAACCAGTTTTATCTGCTAATCATTGCACAAATTCTCCTGGAAAAAAAATATTATTGCATAACTCTTTATACATAGATATATATTTATATATTTTTATATGGTTACATGTATTTTTTATATATACATATATATATTTATATAGGGTTTTTTAAGATGTTTGATATACTCTTCGTCTTCCTGCTTAAATGTGAGGGATCTTTATAGTCAGCCCCATAATGGGTGGAGGTCAGAAGAAGTCATCCATGCACAACACAAAACCTTGTGCTTGGAGTGCCTGCGAAAGATCCAGGATTTCACATTTTGATGGACTCTTTTTCTGACCTCTCTTCAGAGCGACCTCCACACACCTCTCCCAGTTGCATGGGATGACATCTGCCTTTGTGTCATCTGGCCTTAGGTACCTGACAGCATTTCTTTGGGCAATAACAGTGAGAACAACATTTGGCCTCTCTCATTTCTAGGATTATAGATCAGAGCACTGTCCAACCTTTGCAATGCCTTTTGTTGACAGATTATTTCTATATTTTGGGTGATTGCAAATTTGAAAACCCGCCAAGCAGAGAGGATGAGTTCAAAGATTTTTCCAGCTTCAAGTGCAGATGGTACGACACCAGTCATTTTCAAACAAAACTGTGATAAAGCTGTGTAGAAAAGTCGGCTACCATTTAATTTTCTTTTTCTTTGACGGAGAAGGAGAACACAGAGTGTTTTAGACCACTCAGGGAAACATAAAACTCCCCAAAATTGACAAATGTAATTTCAAGAGCCCTGTACTCATCTTTGCCTCTTCACCTTGTGTCTTTCCCTTTGCATATGTGCTGGAATATGCCTGGGCAGCAGTCTGCCGCTGGGAGGCTTTCTAAGTCATTTAGCTAGAAAAGAAAATACTTGATTTGGTGATATTTTATCATGCTAAAGATGTTTTCTTCCTTTGCCATGGGTCAGGCATGAAATAGAAAAAACCAAGAAATAGGAGATAATGAGATAATGTACCTTTACCTTTGCTGGTAACAGAAGTAGGCATTTGAGGAAATTGTTTGGAGCGCATTATTATAGTGGGGTCCCAGAGTGTGGGAGTATTGATTGTAAAATATAAATTATAATTTCTCATTTAGGAGATTAAATTTTCTTTTTTGTTCAGCTAAATTGAAGCAATTACAGGTATTTTCTCTTTCTACTTTTCCAATCAGTCTTGAGCCACAACAAGTAGTTATCACCATTGGGTACTTACAAAGAAAATTATCTGTATTTGTGGACAGCTGATGACTAATGTTGGACATCTTCACTTCTGAGCCTCCAATTTGAGACAACTTTTTTGTTGTCATTATTGGAAATAAGATCTAACACTTTGGATAAGTCAGACCTAAAAATGTCTTGTATTGATCATGTAATTTGAAAAATCATGGCAGTCAGGTGAAGTTCCTGATGTCTGGAAGAAGGGTAATATAACCCCCATTTTCAAGAAGGGGAAGGTGGAAGACCCGGGGAACTACAGACCAGTCAGCCTCACCTCTGTGCCTGGCAAAATCTTGGAGCAGATTCTCCTGGAAAGCATGCTAAGGCACATGAAAAACAACGAGGTGGTTGGTGACAGCCAACACTAAGGGGAAATCCTGCCTGACAAATTTGGTGGCCTTCTATGATGGAGCCACGGAACTGATGGACAGGGGCAGAGCAGTTGACGTCATCTATCTGGACTTGTGCAAAATGTTTGACACTGTCCCGCGTGGCATCCTTGTCTCTAAATTGGAGAGATATCAATTTGATAAAAGGACCACTCGGTGGGTAAAGAACTGGCTCGATGGCCACACGCAAAGAGTTGTGGTAAATGGCTCGATGTCCAGTTGGAAACCTGTAACGTGTGGTGTCCCTCAGGGATCAGTGTTGGGACCGGTCCTATTCAACATCTTTGTCGGCGACATGGACAGTGGGATTGAGTACGCCAGCAGCAAGTTTGCTGACGACACCAAGCTGTGTGGTTCGGTTGATACACTGGAGGGAAGGGATGCCATCCAGAGGGACCTTGACACTCTTGAGAGGTGGGCCACTGCCAACGTCATGAAGTTCAACCAAGACAAGTGTAAGGTCCTACACCTAGGTTGGGGCAACCCCAGGCACTGCTACCGGCTGGGCAGAGAAGAGATTCAGAGCAGCCCTGCAGAGAAGGACTTGGGGGTGTTGGTTGACGAGAAGCTTAACATGAGCCAGCAGTGTGCGCTTGCAGCCCAGAAAGCCAACCATATCCTGGGCTGCATCAAAAGAAACGTGACCAGCAGGTCAAAGGAGGTGATCCTGCCCCTCTACTCTGCTCTTGTGAGACCTCACTTGGAGTACTGCATACAGTTCTGGTGTCCTCAACATAAAAAAGACATGGAGCTGTTGGAGCGAGTCCAGAGGAGGGCCATGAGGATGATTAGGGGGCTGGAGCACCTCCTGTATGAAGACAGGCTGAGAAAGTTGGGGCTGTTCAGGCTGGAGAAGAGAAGGCTGCGTGGAGACCTCATAGCAGCCTTCCAGTATCTGAAGGGGGTCTATAAGGGTGCTGGGGAGGGACTCTTCCTTAGGGACTGTAGTTGTAGGACAAGGGGTAATGGCTTCAAACTTAAACAGGGGAAGTTCAGATTAGATATAAGGAAGAAGCTCTTTACAGTGAGGGTGGTGAAGCACTGGAATGGGTTGCCCAGGGAGTTTGTGGATGTTCCATCCCCAGCAGTGTTCAAGGCCAGGTTGGACAGAGCCTTGGGCCACATGGCTAAGTGCGAGGTGTCCCTACCCATGGCAGTGGGGTTGGGACTAGACGATCTTAAGGTCCTTTCCAACCCTAACTATTCTATGAATCTATGAAAAGTATAAGGACTACACGTCCTGTTAGGCCAATACATTGACTTCTCATGTCATCACCAAAATTAAACTCCTAAAAGCAAACCATAATGCAGGCTAAGAATAGTGCTGTGATGAAGAAAAAGCTCCGGGAACATTTAGGTCAAAGGATTTTTGGAATTAACAGATCAGGTCTAGTAATAAGTACTCTTTCCTATGTTACAATGTGGTATTGCTGTAATAATGGCAACTGAAAACTGTGAATCAGAGCTCATAACTGAAATTAAATTTCTGAAAAATGAGACTAATATTAAAGTGAAGAAAGAACTTTATGCAAATGAAACTGTTCCACCTGTTTCACTTCTGGCATTACAGTTTAACAACAATATTTCATGTAATTCAGTTTCTTACAGAGTAGTTACAATTTGTGAAATCCTCCCATCTTTATTCCATAAAACAAATAATTAATGTTCCTACAAGTACATCCCTCTTTTGAGTTATGAAAATTCAGTGAAATAAATATGCTTTGGGTTTTATTTTGGGTTGGTTTAGATATTTTTTTGTTTGATCAGTTCAGGGTTTTTTTGGGGAGGAGGGAGGTCAGAAACTGAAAGTTTCCTAACTTCCAATAACTGCTAATTTAACAAGGAAAATTAAAATTGCCAAATGATTACCTGAAGATATTTTGGGTTATAGATTACATCAAAACCAGAATAGAATAGTGGTCTGTAATGTTAGAGAATTTTCTTCTAGAATTCCTACAGTTATAAGTATTTACATCTCCTGTATGAAATATTTATCTCCCATTAGTGTTACTAAGAACAAAGTAAATGTGAGAATATATTTATTGCATTGAATTTAACCATCGTGGTAACACTTGAATTTCAGATTAGAAAGCCCTGAAAAGCAGGGATCTTTTTCAGTAGCTTATGTTCCTGTACACTGTACCCAGACCCTCTTTCCCTAGACCAAACATGGAGAGGATTCAGAAGTTTCTTTAGTTCTTATGCAAACTTTCATGCCTTACATGAATTCTCTATAAAAAACCAGCTGAGGAAGATCTCAGCTACAGCTGGTCAACCTGCTGCTAGCTCTGAGAATAAGATTTTCAAAGGACATAGTTATTTGCATTTCATAGTTATAAATGCTCTTTTACATGTTCCCTTCAAATACAGGTTAATTGTATGAGTGATGCAGTAATTTCTGGGTATTTTTTCTCATAGTGTCTGCTTCTTGGCTGCCAATCTTCTATTTGTGATTTATAAACACGAAGAAATCCTTCTGCCTAGACTTTTCTGGCCTTTTACAAGTACAATAATTGTACAATATTTTTATAAATATGTTGAACCATGGCATCCACAATTAATATCATCTCTTTGGTGCATGTTTATCAGTTAAATATTGTTGCTAATACCACCGTTACCTATTGGAGACAACAGGCATCTTTTACCAAGAAGCAGTTTTAAAAGATTTTTGTGACAAGATCCCAGAACCTTGAGATGGAGCTATTCCAAGTTTTATTTTGAAGCAAGAACACCAATGCATAAAAAAAAAAGGTTTTCAGTCTCCAGACTACATTTCATTAGAACAACAAAGTAATATGTTTGGATGAGGGAAATTGTAACATAGGATGTAAGTCTTCTGGGTGAATCAAAGTAGATAAAAGCCTTCAGTCTCACTGCACAGAGGAAAAAGGTATAGAAAAAGGATAGACCTTTCTCCATTTTGCCTTCACAGCTGAGCATCTCTCTATAGTGCCCTGAATTGCTCTCCGTGTGAAAACCAGGAAAGTTTCCTTTTCACACCCATCTCTGGTACTTCCCTTTGAGTTTGTTCTCTGCTGCAGGCAGATTGTTAAAAGCCTTCTGCTCTTCCTCCCCACCGCTGCTAGCTGTGGACTTGCTTGCTATCCGTCCTCACACATTCACTTCACACTCTGGGAGGATCTTCAATCTGAGCATTTTGGTTAATCTAGAAGAAGAGTTAATTAATCCCTCCTTCCAGATTGCTTAGTCTGACCCTGTGTTAGATCCAAAATTAGTAACACAGATACATTCTTTTTTACTCAGGTGCCATGAGGCACTTCCGCTTTAACAGAAAGTGAGTGCTCAGAAACTTTGGGACGAGGAAACTAAGGAGCTACTACTTGTTAGTCTGTGCTGTGGCATGGCACAGTTACACATGACACAAAGTTTTTACATCAAATTATTATTGCCCTTACAGCCACTGCAGCAACAAGCAGTAAAAAATAATAAATCCAAAACAAAGGAAACGAAGGCTCTCGTAACACTTGAAACCTGAAAATTACTAGACTTTTAAATAAACATTTTCTCATTACTTCCACTGTATAACAGAGGATGGAACATCTGCTTAAAAAAAAAAAAAAAAAAAAACGAAACAAAACGAAAAACAAGGACAAAACTTGAGAGTGCAGGCTCACTTTATCAAGTTGTCATTGCTTCAAAAGTCATCGAACATTAGCTGGACTGTGGTACCAGTTCATGTGTGTGCTCTTAGCTTGCAGCAGAGGTGAGGAAATGTTCACTTTCTTGTCTTAGGCAATCATCTAATTCACCAAAGTTACACTGTTCTTTCAGACAATGTAAGAAAAAGAAAAAAAAACCAAAAAACACCAAAGCAAAGGAAACTCTTCAGAAAAGATGCAATCTCATTATGTTTAAATATTAAATGCAAGTATCAGATACTTCAAAGCATGGCCATTTGTTTAAGCAGTAGGTCCACTTTTATCTATTGATAAACATTTTCTCCTTGTTCATGTGTCCAGGATCCAGTGACCTAGAAGATGCCTCACAAGTTTTTTTAACTTATACACGTTATTTGCAGCCTCAAACCTTGCATATTTCAAAGAGCATCTTTAAATTACAGACTGACTTTTTAGAGGTTTGAAGTTCACTGCTCCACACTGCACTGGAAAAACAGACAGCAAATCCACTAAAGACTGCCCATAGATTCATCGATCACTGTGCTGATACTTTTTTGACAGTAGTGGAGAAGCAAGTTCTTGCCCACGGGACAAAGGATGAAAACAGTTCATGGAAGACACAACATGTTTCACCTTTCCATTGGAGATTTTCAATCACTACAAAAATCAGAGTCTAAAATGGAGGCACTCTTCCCTCTTGCTTCAGCAAGACGCCTCAAGTGGACTAACAGCAATCCAAACCATGTTGCATGGGGTCAGATGCAGGCATAACCAAAAAGGGAAGTTTGTCTGTCTCATCCTGCTGCACCATGAAGCCCAGTGTGGGCTGCTGAGCAAGGATGAAAACACTTCACTTGGCTTGTTACTCAAAAGAGATTTAGCTGAAAACACTCCTTACACAAAACAGACAACTGAAAGCAAGTTATGAAAGCAAAATTGATGCTCTGGTGTCCAGTAATCTAAAATCAAAAGTTATATTGAACTGTGCCATGAAAATGTGTGGACCATGTGTAATAGTAGAAATTACTTCTAAAACTGAAACTGATTGGTTTAAGTTGCATTTAAGGCTTTAGAGACACAAGGTACCAACTATTTTCTCTCCTAATTGCTCCTGAGTCTGCAAGTATTTGAAACCACATATAACTCAGCATGTTGAGAACAGCTCAGCTGTCAGCAGGGCTTCCTTGCAGGGCATGGAGTCATCAGGTGCACAAATCTTTGCAGGGTCAGAACTTGCATTTTCATCTTGGATCATGTTATGTCAGTGTTCCCTGCTCCTTCTAAAGTCCTGCCTATAAAGAGAGTTAATCCATAGCTTGAGTGCCAAAAAGTATTATAAAAAATATTATGTGATGAATAATGATATTTTCATACAAACAAATCTAAAGGAAAACAATGGTGAAACATGACATTTTAGGTCAGTCAGTTGGGCTTTCCTCAGTTGCTAGAAATAGATACGATCAGGGAATTGAAGGATTACTAAAGAAAAGGTAGTATTAATATCGGAAAATCATATTATTTTTAATTGTGGAACTTAGCGCTTGTTTTTCATTTGTATTCATGACCTTAGATGAGGTGAAATGATTTCTTTGTATGGTTTTTGTTCTCAGACAAATATAGCATAATCAGAAATTCCTGCACACAAATAATTAAGGCAGCTGTCATTTTTGGATACTATATAAATTTCAAGAAGAAACAAAAAAATAATCAAATTGGTATAACTTTTTTTGGTCCTGTTTCTAGTACATTTATTTGTTCTCTTTTTTCCCGTTTTCCTCTCTAGCTATAGCTATTTTTACTTTAAGCTCAAACATTTCAGTCCAAAATAAGTCATGATGGCATGCTACAATTTTAGGCAGTATCACAGACCTAATTTGGATATCAGTACCAGTGTCCTGGTTTAAGCCCAGCCAGTAACTCAGAACCATGCAGACGCTTGTTCACTCCCTCCTTTTCTCCTCCACACGCTGGGCGAGATGGTGGAGGAGAATCTAAAGAATGTAAACCCTACAGGTTGAGATAAGAACAGTCCAATAACTAAAGTGTAATATAAAATTACTACTACTACTGCTACTATTAATAACAATAAGGGAAATAACAAGGGGAGAGAACAGTGAGAATGTAAAACTAAAAAGAGGAAAAAAAAAACCCAACCAAACAATAAACATCAGTGATGCACAATACAATTGCTCACCACCCACTGACTGATACCCAGCCCAACCAAGCAGCGATCTGCCCTTCCAGGTGACACCCCTCAGTTTATATACTGGGCGTAACGTGCTGTGGTATGGAATACCCCTTTGGCTAGTTTGGGTCAGGTGTCCAGTCACTGCTTCCTCCTGGCTTCTTGTGCTCCTCCTCACTGGCAGGGCATGAAAGACTGAAAAGTTCTTGATCAAAGTAAGCATTACTTAGCAACAACAAAAACATCTGTGTGTTATCAGCATTGTTCTTAGACTAAAGCCAAAACACAGCACTTCACCAGCTACTAAGAAGGAGAAAAGTATTCGTTACAGCTAAACCCAGGACAACCAGATAGTAATTCTCAACCAGTATTTTTGTGTTTGCTTGTTCTTTTTGGGGGGAGGAATGTGCATTTAGTGCTGTACAATAAGCACATTTCTTTTTAAAGTTGTCTGTGTCTCTGACTAATGTTGCTGAAAGAAAAACATACAGCAAATTCTTTTGTTGATTGACTTTTAGACAAGTAATAATTTATTGTTATCTTTCTTATCCATGTATAATCCTTCCACTGTTACAAGATAATGTATTTACTGACTTGAAATTAGCTCCTGACCACTGTTGACTGCTTTACACTCTTCAGCACTGTGAAGCAATTGTAAAGTTAAATTAGTGCAAATACAGCATGGCAAGCTCCTTGAGTGACCTATATTTGTCAAAGTATCTCCTTTGTTTCTCTTCCTCCACTGACTTTTGCAGCCACAAATTTGGAAATTTCCTAACCTATAGAAATAAATTTGTTTGAGAAGTGGCTGACTGTTGGACTTTGCAGAGAAGGTAAAAAAACCAAGCTAGCAGGGATTCAGGGCCAGAAGAATTAAAGGTTTTTTCTGTGTTTTTTTCATGGCAGTGCAAAGGTTATTCAGCCACACTTTTGATTCTGCCTTTTTACTTTGAAGGGCGAAGTATAATCTCTCAAAGTTATGGGCCCTTGATAAATCAGAAGTCACACACTATGTGTTCCTTTCAAACTAGGACACAAGTCATTTTACTTACTGCAGCTATAGTTCTGGTGTTGGATATTTATACACGACCTCTGTTCATTTCAGGAAGAGCTGTAATTTCTTTTCTGTTGAATCTATGTTCAGGTATATTTGACTGTGCATGCACACATGTACATATTCCCTTACTAATGATAAAACATTGTATCTCATGTATAAGTCTACTTTGGGATGCATTTTTCCCCCCCCCCCCATTTGTGTATAAGACCATTATAATAACACACATTATCTTTTGCTTTAGAAATATGTATTACAAGTGGATTATTTGTGATGAGGTTCAATGGATGCAGAAAAATTGGTTGACCTTCCCTTCTAGGAAGATTAGGTTTTAGCACTTACTTCTGCATTGCAACACTGGGATTTGTTCATATATGGACCTATTCTTGTAAGAGCTAAATATTCTGAATTAGAATTTAAAAACCTAACTGCATTTACTGAATCAAGTTTCAAAGTAATTTCTGTTTCAAGTACAGTCACTGTTTACACATTAAAAAAAAACATAGCAGTTTCTGGGTTGTTGTTAACTTCTTTCCCAAATATTTTACCACATTTGATAATATTAAATATTTATTCCTAAATTTATTAGTGTATATACAAGTGTAATAATTTTATTTCCAGTAACAAAAGATTGATATAAAGTAATGCTACTTTCTTGCTGAGCTTTCCTTTTCTGCAACTAAAGATATTGAGTAAAGTATTCCTGCCTAAGATATTAAATTGTGCAATATTGCTATGTAGAATAGCATTACCAGACAAATGTGAAATGCATGAATTATGAAGCTATAGATACAAGACCCCAGCTTCAAAACAACAATCATTTTTTTTAGGTTGCATTTAGGAAACTCTAGTTTTAAATAATGTATTTTCTTATTTTTATTACAATAACATATGAGTGTCATCTCTGCACTTAGGAAATTATGTCAATTAGAGTCGTTGCTTATAAAATGCCGTATCTTCTGTGGTGAAAAAATGTGTGACCAAGAAAGTACGTTTTCCCAAAATTTAAACTATACATGTAGTTAAACAAAGTGTGTAGGACTGTTGATAATTGCACCATCTGGTGATTGACAACAGATCTCATTTACCATTCATTTATTAATCCATCCAAGAGAAAGGAATTACTTCCACTTACTCTTGCAGTCTAAGTTACAGAAATTGCTAATGGCCACAGTTAGCATTATTATACTAACTGAACCTCAGGTGCAAAGTCATACTTAATCATCCTTTGAAAAAGAAGTCTTAAAATCTCTGTCAAAAAGAATTAAGCGTAAGCACAAAAAGTGAGTTAACACTTTCAATTATAATTTAGATTTTGTTCTTAAACCAAGTTTTTCCTTTGTCAGGCATGAGTTGTTCAGTTTAAAAAAGTCATACACGAGCTTTAACCTCAATTTCAGACCACATAATATCTGAGCTGTTTATAGTGTGTACTGTTAGTGTAGGTCAGTCAAATGTACTGGGAGCTGTATGTGCTGTGTTAAGGCTCAGCTTTTGCCTGGAGGAGCTTCCCATTTAAGTATTAAAAAGACCTGTACAGATAGTGTGGGAAAGAAATTCCAGTTTACATGTCTGAGGCACAGAGTCAGAATTTTCTTAGATTTCTTAGAGTGGAAGTGGTCTGGCATAAAGACAACCCCACAAAATTCAACCAATACTGTAATTGCAAAGTAGACCTTGGAGTTTACTTTCACTTTGACTTCTTTCAGAAGCTCTTGAGGCTCTCTACCCTCTCTGTCAAAGTATGCAACAGAAAAATCCTATTGCTTGGAATTCCTTCACTGCTTCTAAGCATGCTAAGGAGAAGATGCTTCTGAGAAGTTCCAAATAGATATTCGTGACTTCTAGACAGACACTTCCAAATTATTTGGAGATAGAAGAGAGGGGTCCTGTGATCCAAATCATACGGCTCTGGAGATTCATCCGTCATTATTTCTTATTAATTTTCCTTCAATAGTTAATCAGGAAACAGTTCGAAGTTTTTCTGAAAAAATACTTCTGATAAGAGGAAATCTTGAAAAAAACTGTTTATATAGTAAAACTGCTGACACAAACTTACAGTGGTGTGAACCTTTATGCACAGAATGAGAAATGCAGATTGAAAGATATCAGAAATTGGACAATTCATTTTAGATAATTTGAATGCAAGTGGGTTGGACTTTTTCAGTCATGTGCAAACTTATTTTCACAACTGGCAGTCCATTTTGTGATGGTGTCTCAGCTGTAAATGCATTTACTAGCATACAAACTAGAGATGTCTCTCCTGTGTGAAATTTTCAGCCAAGAAGTGAAATGCTTGCTTACGGATGATAGGGTTTTTTCCCTGCTGTTTGCAATCTGGCCATGTACAAGAACAGAAACAGTTGAAGACATAGAACAGTTTACACTGAAATATAAATCAGTTAAACAAAATGATCAGCACATTCCAGAGCTATGACAGATGACTGTTGTTGATAATATTGTAAAAAATGATACTGTAATGTCTGGCCCCTTTGGCGATATCTGTAATACCAAGTGAAACAGTGCTAAGGAGTGTTTGCTGGCAGTAAGCCCAACTGGTGCAGAAAAGCTGGAATCAGGTCATCAAAACCGTAGCCTCCAAAAGAGGGTCTCACATAATGAAAAGGTGGTCTCAAACTCATTAATGGTGCCAAGGGATTTTTTGAGAGACTAATGGTTGACCCAGGCTGAGTACCTGCCAGAGAGCATACTACCAACTGAAAAATACATGTAATTATGATACTTGGAATATTTCCTAGCATGGCTTAATTTACTAGTGGATGCAGATTACTCTTTTTTTTTTGTTGTTGTTGTTGTTGTTGTTGTTGTTGTTGTTGTTATTGTTACTGGAGTTTTAAACAACCTTTTAGGAAAGGACTCAAATTTACTCCAGATATTCACATCAGAAATTAAGTATCAGTCAATTACTAGTCAATTTGAAGCATCCTTCCAGAATGTCATCGCCCACAGTAACATTAATAATTGAGCATTTGTATCACAGTATGATTCTGGCGGCCCCAGAAGGTCAAGGGCTTGTTTTCCTCAGAGCTATGCAAACACATAACTCTGTTTCAGAGACAGTTTCTCTAAATCAGAGACAGTTTCTCTATTAAAGGTGTTGCAGTTTCATTATTAAATAAGGTGAAAGTCATCACTTTTAACTATGAGAGGGTATGATAATGGTTGTCAGTTACTATAGGAAGTTCTGCGCTTACAGAACAAAAATCCTAAGTACATTGCCACAAAAATATAGGATCCAGCCCTCATTCTCAAAAATAAAAGACAATAAAGATACATCTGGCAATGAAATTCCTTTTTGAAATGTGTTAACAGGAGCTACATAAATGCACTGGGTTGTTAGGTGTACTAGGTCTAATGCCCGGCGATGTGATTGAAAACAGATATTTTATAAACCTAAAAAAAAAAAAAAAATGCAATGTATTTATTATTTATCTATCTATCTTGTAGATAACAATTATTTTCAGGAAGGTTTTTCTATGAACTGGGTTTCTATTATGACAATGTGAGTGTCACAGGAAATCCAGTTCTCAATAATGGCATCTTTACTTTGCCAACTTGTCTTTGAATATTGCATAAATGAAAGGATAGGGATTCCAAATGTGTATATTTTCCCAAAGTGGACCTCCAGACTCTGAGATTTTCCTACCAGTGGTTAATCAGAATCATATAGGAATAAAACTTCCTATCTATTTTGAGGTTGCAGTTGCTGTTGTAAATACTCAGCAAGCATGAAGAGTAAATTTTATCGTTTTTGGCACTGGCTTTGAGCATCTTATTGTTCACCCACATGAAGAAGGTCTTATTTAAGTTGTTTAGGCTTTTTTGCAGTAGTTTTTCACAGGCACAAAGAGATTTCCTTGCAGGGGTGGGGATGTGTGTTTGAGGTGGGTTTTTTTCCCACCGCTATATTTACAGACCAGGTGAGAAGCAGAATGCAAGCAAAGGAGAGTGCCTTGGTATGAGCATGAATTATAAGAGAGGTTGACCGCTCCTTCACAAGTATAAGTCACCCTGTATGGCTGGGCCCTACAAAAATCGGCGTGGATGCCTTTATCTTCAGGGCATATGGACTGCTTTCTTTGAGCCACAAGTTTATGATGTTCTGCTGCTTTATGCACAGCAGCTTCCAGAAGCTGCATCAGGTCTTATGTTCCTTCATCTGTCTTTTGCATAGATTTGTCAAAGATATGTTAATCACTGGGAATGTAAGTAGGGATAGTTCTTGTCTCATACCAGATGCTTAGTAAAACAATAAAAAAGGAGACGTTGCCAGTAATAACCAGAAAATCTAATATGCATGCAAAGTTTATCTAACGCCACTCGCTAGCATGCATTTTTTACCACAGACATGAACTAAAATTAAAAAATGGAATGTAAGTTTGTCAGAAATTAATTTCATAGCTGAAAGGTCAGCATTTTGAATAAGCCATCGGATTGCACGGTATTTTGTTTAAGCAGAGATACAAAGCTTTCTAAATTCAAGCTGAGATTCCATTAACAGAAATTTAAGAAAGGATTATGTCACAAGTGCAGCAAACAGAAAACAGAGACAAAAGAACAGGACAGCATCTGGTTAAGGAAGGAAAAGGAGTAGCCTGTTAACTCTCCAAGTCATTGAATGTCTCAGAACTAGTACAACTTTCTTGTTACCAATCGCTGCAGGGACTTGATATGAAATTTTTTTTTTTGATACCAATATGGGATCTAAAATCTAATTGCACTGTGCTTGACTGATAACATTTTCCTAGCTGCTAAACATAAACACCCTGGGATCTTTTCCTCCTGTAATGAGTAGCATAACAGAAGTGTATTAGAAGTTGAAACAAACAAGCAAAAAACCATCTTGACCTTTTCCTCCATTTCAGAGTATTGTATGAGAACACTAAAGTTTTCTAGAGGAAACTTGAGACTCTCGCTTCGTCTGATGCCATAGCTTTTTCCATTGTAAATAGGAAGTATTTTTTTCATAAATATTTGCAAAGTTTCTGTACCTGTGTGGGCTGAAAATATCATGCAGCTCTGTAATATAAAAGATAAGACTTAAAAAGGATGAAAATTGCTTGCCAGGACAGGATAGCTAGGTGTTGGATGACTCAGAAAAGAATGCATGCAGACACATGTAAAGGTAAAGACAAGTTTCCTTTGCTAGTATTTGAATTTTATTAATGTGACAAAAGAAGCTAGTACTGTTTACAAAAGCTCTTGCTAAATCTGAGAGTTCCATTTTCACACAGAAATTTCCAGAATATTTTCACCTTCAAAAGGATTCTGAAGAGATTTTAAAAACATTTGGCAACTGGTTTTGTTTCTTGTCGGAGGGGACATAAGATGGATTTCCTAAAGAAAAAGAGTGAAAAGGGAAAAGCCCCCTTCAATATAGAGGGGTTTTTTCACCTTTTCACTCTTTATAGTTGTTAACTGTCTGCATTTTTCTATGTCACTGTGTATGACACACAGTAAAAAATGGCACATCTACATTTATATGATCATTGGGATTCTCTTAAATTCCTGTTTTAAAGATATATATGTGACACAGACTTTACTGTGAAGCTGAGCTACATGTGTGTGAAAGGAAATGTCTAAAATGAATAAATCGAGAATGGAAACTGGGCTTAACATAAGTGTTAATATTTTCAGCTGTATTTTCCACAGTCTTATACTTTGATTTTTTTTCTGATTTCATTGATTAATTTTGAAGTCTTTTACTCAGCTAGGGATCAGAAATGACATCATGTGATATGGAAGACAAGTACTGATTGTAAATAACAAATATGAAAAGCTAAAAATGATCTGCCTCATTTTGTTTCTTACCTGAAAATTAAACTACTAGATAGGCTACTATTACCTGTGATGATAAAGGGTGTTCTCTAGGACCAGGAAAAAGGTCACATTCACATGCTTTAAGTGTCCTTGGTCAAATTATGCCTTTACATTAGTAACACGTATTTCTTTAGAGCAACTGATCTCAGAAGTCCTGAAATAATTAGTGACATGTCTTATGCTGCCAGACTGGTACAGTTAGACAGTAAAAAAAGTTGCATATCTTTGTGTGGCATGTAGACATGCTAAAATGTTTGAAAGACTGTTAGAGGTAGTAGGATTCAAACTGTATATGAAGCAAGCTCTAAAATGAGCTGTCCTGTTGTGCTTGAATTTGTACTTACAGGGAGCTAGATGGCACACCTGATGCTGTGTGAGAGTTGAAGAGAAGGGGACTTCTACTTATGAAATCAAAGGGTCTAAAAATTGATGTTGTAGATTTTTGGGTTTTTTTCTATAAACTAATGATATAGTGGTTTACCAAAATAAATATTAAGAAATAAATTTTCTTCTATATGAAGCAAAAACAGGAAGACCGTTCCTTAAACCACAAATTTAAATTTATATGGTTTATATTGATATGTTTTATATAAAGTTGAACTGAATAAAATAGTTGAATATATATTGCAATGACCAAATATGTATGTGCAAAGAAATTGATGGGTTAAATTATAATATATGATAAGTTGTTACTGTGTATAATTTTGCAATAGTTGCATCCCATTGTTCTTCAAATGCATCATACTTTTGCTTTGCTTTTTCTTTGAACAGGGATAAACTGCATTATATTTATCACTATATTTTAAATAGCAGTTAATCAAACTCAGATGCTGCCCTACCTATTGTTGTTCAGTTAATAATTAAGTAATTGTGTATATAATTAATAAAGGAACCTATTTCAAAGGTTGTATTTTCTAAATACCACTACACAGTGATAACTAACAGTTACCACAGATTCCCTCAGATTATTTCGTGCAATTAGAAAAATAGGTTAAATTTTGAAAACAGGCACAAAATACTCAGGATTTTTAATTTCCAGCAATAATACAATTTTTGAAGCTTTTATTGAATTTAAAAGCATACTGATGAAGCTGGAAAGTTCCCTTCTGTTTTACTGAACCAATAAACAATTTCTTGTTAGAGACCAACCACTGTTAAACTATGTTCTATATAATATACCAGTACTTCTGTTTTCTGATAGCTTGTGAACTTCTTAAAATTCTAAACACATAAATAAAGACTACTTTAAATTTTCCTGCAAACCACCTTCCAGTTATTCATTCTCAAAAGGAAAACGGACTTGGCTAAATATTGTCAAACTGTTGCTAATCTTGCTAAATGTGTTAGGGTTTCAGCTGAGTGCTTGGGAGGTGAAAATGCATCTGCCATTCAGTAGATGCTTATGAAGTAACACTATATTTATTTAAAGTAAAATATCCTATCAAGCAAATAATTGAGTACTTGGATTTCATGTTGGACAATATTTGTTGCTGAAATTTAAAAATAGTTTCCACAAGATAGATAATAATATTTAAACCTACACTAATTATAGGTTAATGAAACTTTATTAATATATTTAATTTGATATTTATATTGTATTAAATTTGAATTACTGTCGTGGTTTGAGCCCAACCGGTAACTCGGAACCACGCAGCCGCTCACTCACTCCCCCCCTTCTTCCTCCCCCCACTCCCAGAGGGATGGGGAGGAGAATCGGAAGAATGTAACTCCCACAGGTTGAGATAAGAACAGTCCAGTAACTAAGGTATAATACTAAACCACTACTGCTACCACCAATAATAATAATGATAAGGGAAATAACAAGGGGAGAGGATACAATTGCTCACCACCCGCCGACCGATACCCAGCCCGACCCGAGCAGCGATCTGGGCCTTCTGGGTAACTCCCCCTGGTTTATATACTGGGCATGATGTGCTGTGGTATGGAATACCCCTTTGGCTAGTTTGGGTCAGGTGACCTGTCTCTGCTTCCTCCCGGTTTCCCCTCCTCCCTGGCAAAGCATGAGACTGAGAAAGTCCTTGGTTGGAGTAAACATTATTTAGCAACAACTAAAAACATCAGTGCGATCAGCGTTGTTCCCAGGCTGAAAGTTAAAAAACACAGCACTGCACCAGCTATTAAGAAGAAGAAGAAAAATGACTGCCATAGCTGAACCCAGGACATTCTGAAAAGGTCAGAGTCTGCAGCACTGGGCTCCTTTTAACAAGTAAAGCTGCTGAACATCGTTCTGATTAAATAAGATACATCTGTGGCTATATTAGTCAGCATGTTATTTACACTTCCTTGTGTTTATATATGACATTCCTAAATTTCAGGTTAACAAAATTTCAGTTTTCAATTATGTAGTACTGTCCAGAATCTGTAAAAGACTGCCTGTATCTATCCTTAATGCAGATTTATTTGTGAGAATTGCATGTTTGGGTAAGACAAATTCTATGTGTCCAGGAACATTAGAGATATTATTAAAAAGTAATTTCTATATGCTTTTGTATGTGAAAATGCAGATAAAACCATTTTTGGTGGAATGGAAGGGCTATCTAATTCAGCATCTCTATAAATGATAGATAGAGAATGGTTGAAGAAAAAATAGGAGAATCAGCATAAATCAGAGGAAGTAAGAAAAAAGAATGTTGCAATGAACACTGAACTAATTTACTTTTCAACAATTAAGAACTGTCAGTTCAGTAAAGAAAAAAGGAACATTTGACTTTCTAGAATGTCACTGTCTTTCAAAGAAGTGATTAAATTTCAGGAGTGTTTTGAAATCCCACATTTGGGAAATTCCTGCTTTTGTCTCTTTGTTCAGATAAAGTGGCCTAACGGTTCCCAAGGTCACTTGGTTCTAATTGAACCAGTTTATCTGTCTCTTCACCTGCTTCATTCACTTTCCTCTTGATGGATGTTATCTGCCTGATGTCCTAATTTATGAAATTATATTTGAAAAATTTTTCTGAAAGAAAGTGTTTATTATCACTCTTCTTCATTAGCAGCTTCTTCATTAGCAGCTACACAGAACACAACACTTTTCATCGACCAGTCATCTGCTGCGTACCTTAGTTGAAGGCAACATGCTGATTTTAGGCTTATGACTATTTCTAGCTAGCATGGTAGACTTTTCCATGATTGTGAAAGACAAGCAGAGTTTACAGGACACAGTAGTGTAACCCACACCACAGCCTTGATGGGTGTTATTGGAGAAAATGCACGGTGTCAGAGGGAGAGAGAAAGGGGATCAACAATCTAAATTTTGTAATTTTGTTACAGTTTGCCATTATAGTATTTGAGCTGTCAAAATCTTTGCACGAGGCTCATAGAGCTCAGTTCAAACATGGGTAGTTCAAAGCTTACTAAATTCCAATTATGATATCACACAACTGTAAACTTATAACACAGCTGCTTTAAAGTGAAGAACTATAATTAATCCCTCTATCCACTGGGGAAAGAAAACAAAAAGGGGGGGGGGTTCATTCTGCTCAGGAAAAAATAAATCACAAAAAACCAAAACAGCAAACAACTGAGAACTATTGTTCCTCTCTAAACCACAGCTATTACATATTGTGATGGGTAAAAACCCTTTTGGTTTTGGTTTTCCTTCACTTAACAAAAAGGATGAAAACAGTTCTAAACCAAAAATTCACCTTTCAGGACTCAAAAAATATAAAAAAATAAGTGATATTATTTACACATACAGCATAAAAAATTTGTCAAATTATGTAAAACCACATTATCTTTGCACTCATTTCATTAACACAAAATTATCAAAATGATTTTGAAGAAGTTTGGGCTTCAGCTGTGATCCCAGATTTTGTGTAGATAAACAATGGCCTGCTGGTAAAAGATACGACAGGATGAAAGACAGATTTTATAATTTAATCAGAAGAATCTTGAATGCTGATTTAATAACTCTTGAACTAGCTTAGATCTGCTTCCAACATCAGATTGATGAGGATAAGTAAGCATAGCACAGTCTAATTTGATATTTGTAGAAAGGTAAATAGGATCAAAATATGGCCTAGTATTTTTGCCAATAAAGAGGACACACTGCCTACTTCTATTTTGGTTTGAAATATAGTACAAAAGCAGTCATATTTTACAGCTCAGAAGTTACTTCTCTGCAATAACGTCTTTATCATTGTTATTAGATATGTGATAATCCAAGATCAAAGATTTTAAAAGAAACTTTTTTGCTGGCCTCTGTACTCAGCATATATGTTCATGCTTGTGCTGTTTTGTCCAGAAAGTTCCATTTTCTCTGCCTCATCAGCTGGGAAAATCACTGACCTAAGAGAATCCTTTTTCAAGTTACAAACTGTAACAGTGTCAGGCTGGTTTTTAAGGTAGACTTATTCTTAAGAAACTAGAAAAAGATGATTAGGCTGCCTGACTGCATAAGATGTCATACCTCCTCCCCTGTTCAGGTGCATTTTTTTAATGATCTGTATTCTTCCTGATGTTTTTTTCCTTTGTGTTTTCTTCCTGGTATGTTTGTGTCCTCCAGTTCTTAACATATGCATATGCAAAATGTAGTGCTTGTAACATTTCCTGTGACACCATGAACTATAGATTAAAAAAAAGTAGCCCAGCCTTGGGAATATAGAACCTTTGTCTACATATGAAAACACCCAGCAATATTCAAGGCAAAATAGAAGCTGAAATTGGAATTGTTCTTAGCTCGGATTTATCATTAAAATTTTTTGTTGGTTTTATTTCCTTCTTCTGTCTAATTTTTATAAATATTTATATTAAAAGATACTGCCTTTGCTCACTGACTTTGTCTCACTCATGACCTTGCCACAGCTGCAAGCAGTAATATAAAGCATAACTAGATAAAGTCTGAAGTATAGGTCAATTTTCAACCTATCACAAGAAGTGTATCAAAGTGACAATAAAATTCATTACCTGCTGTCTGTCAATAAGGAACTTCTGTATCATCTGAGCACCATACCCTCAATTCAAAAGCTGACTCAGCATTGCTGGAAGGCTCACCCAGCAAATTTTAGCAGATGAAAGACAGGTGCCCATGATGAGGCAGGACTCAGTGTGCACCTACACAGCATCATGAAGCCAGATGGGGAAGAACTCTCAACTCCCATCAGGAAACCAAACTCCCACCCATATGTTTGGTGGCAGTAGGACTCTCTGAGCTGAATCCATCAAGAAGAGATCCTTGGATCTCAAAACTTTCTGGTTTGTTGGTCATATAAATTCTAGCAGCAGCTGCTCACTCTTGAATTGATGACATTTTATTTTTTCCTGTCTGTTAGAGCAGCTTGTTTACTGTATTACCAAAATGGGATGAATGAGACATTATAGAAGAAAATAGTCACATTAGAACCCTTCAACATTATTATCGGTGCACCATTTCTCCCTTGTTGATTAAAACTCTCCAGTTATTGAAGTTTATTTAACATCTTTAGCAATAAATTTTGGAACGTGAACAGTTTGCTGAGGTTATCATAAAAATAACAGAAAATACAAATTTTAAATTATTCCTAAGTGGAGACCAATGGCAATGAAAAATAAAGCTTGCAATATGTGAGTTTAATAGCATGTACAGGGGAATGTTAGGTCTTTTGCTACTCCACTGGATTTCTCTCAGTATCCTTCATTTTTTAAACAACTGTGAAGAACAGGTCTGGATTGTGCAAGACATCTTCCAGTCCCATAGCGGGGAAGAAAAGGGGAAGGGAAGAAAAGGGGAAGGGAAGAAAAGGGGAAGAAAAGGGGAAGGGAAGGGAAGGGAAGGGAAGGGAAGGGAAGGGAAGGGAAGGGAAGGAAGGAAAGGAAAGGAAAGGAAAGGAAAGGAAAGGAAAGGAAAGGAAAGGAAAGGAAAGGAAAGGAAAGGAAGGAAAGGAAAGGAAAGGAAAGGAAAGGAAAGGAAAGGAAAGGAAAGGAAAGGAAAGGAAAGGAAAGGAAAGGAAAGGAAAGGAAAGGCAAAGAAGTTTCCTGTTCCAAAGAAACAGCCATGAAAATAATTCAAAACAGAGTTGTACAGAATCTTCTGAAGTGCAGAAATTAAAGGAATAAAAGTTAATAAGTATTGTAGAGCTGTGATTTTTAAATAGATGTTAAGGAAGAATTATAGGAAACCTATTACTATGTCTAATAATACAGAAAATGGGAAATGTGTTTGTGACCTTGCATATTAAACTGTATTGACCTGTGTCATTTTCATACCTATCTCAAGATCTCACGCAATTTTTATTGAGCTCCTGACCAGGTTTGTTTTGCTTGAATCCATTCATCTCCATGGAAACAATCAAATGTGTTGATTGCATCATGCTATCTTCCAATGATGAAATTAACCAATGTCAGTAAGTCACTTTTCATTATAGGTGACCTCTAAACAAAAGGAATATCATTCCCCACATGCATATGTGGATATATGTGATATTTGTGTCAAAAATTGTTGCTCAAATCTTAAGAGATATCCTTTGTGCTTATTCTGAAAAGATCAACATGGGTCTTTAAAAAAAAAACGAAAAAAAAAAACCAAAAGACAAAGGAAAGGATGGAAAAGATACATGAAGAAAAGCATCTTCAGTGGAGTCCTGCATTTCCTGATAAGATGTAGGAAAGAACAGCGGCATCCCTCAGGATAGCAGCCTTCGCACCTTGCTGGTAGTCCTGGTGAGTAAGAAACAGGAAAATACATGTTAAGAAATAGACTGTTATAGTTGCTTGCATCAAAGTTTCTTCATCTACGGCTCAAATTTACAACTTTCCAAAGAGCAAGGCTTGACCCACTTCTTATGAAAGTCTGCTGCCTTCCTGGTGCCTGGGTTAAGGATGTAATGAAAAGACTTCCTACCATGGTACAGTCCTCAGATTATTATCCATTCTTGATTTTGGTAGGCAGCTCTTCAACTGTAACAAGAAGTCCAAGAGCAATCAGAGAGACTTAAGAGCCTAGGGATGACCGGTTAAAGGATCAGGAGCACAATCAGTGTTCTCCTCTACCCTGGCAGTTGCAGGGTATGATGAGGGAAGGAACAGAAAGAGCCAGCAGATCAATGCCTGGTCTGAGAGTATTGTCACCAGCAGAAGTTTGGGTTTGGGTGAATCATGGATCAGTCTACACAACAGCAGTCTATCCTTTCTGCTGACGCCAGAGAGGATAGACCTGTCTCAAAGCAAGAAATGGATATTTGTGAAGGAGTTAACAGGGCTCATTGGAAAAGCTTGAAAATAAATTTAAAGGGGAAATGGATAAAACCAGGCTTTCTAGAGATAAACTTGGGGGCTAGAGATAAACCTGGGGGCACACCAGTGTGTGAGGGATGGTGCGCTAGTGACGTCCTTCAGTCTGCTCCATGATGTGCTGAGTACATAGGAGCACATTTGCAATGTCTTTATACTAATGCACACAGCATGAAGAATAAGCAACAGGAGCTGGAAGCTTCTTGACAGTGCTAGAGCTAAGATGTCACTGGCATAAGCAAAACTCGGTGAGATGAGTTCTGCAACTGGTGTGCCATGGTTGATGGTTGTAGGTTCTTCAGGAGGGTTAGGCAAGGCAGATGAGGTGAGGTGATGACGCTGTGTGTAAGGAAGAGGTTGGATGGTATGGTGCTTACAGTTGGCGATGACATGGTTGAGAGCCTCTAAGTAAGGGTGGTGGAGAAAGCAAATAAAATGGATGGTTTTGTAGGAGTCACCTAACCAGGATGATGACACTGATTATTCTACAAGGAATTAAGGGACATCTGTAGATCAGCTGCCCTGTCCTTATGGGTGATTTTAACTTCCCAGACATTAACTGGGAATATCATATAGCAGACACAAACAGGTCCAAGAAATTTATGAAGTATGCTGAAGTACTTCTTGATGGGGCTACTAAGGGAGCTGATTAGGAAAGGTGTCCTCCTTTCCTAATGTGTTGTTTGTAAACAGGGAGGGACTTGTGAGTGAAGTGGTGATTGGTGGCTGTGTTGGTCACAGCTATCATGAAGTGGCTGAGATTCAGAAAAAAACCTCTTGGCAATAGGACAAAAACCACCAGCAAAACTTCAACCTTGGACGTGGGGAAAGAAGACTTTGGGCTGCTGAAGGAATTAGATAGTAAGATCCTCTGGGAATCTGCTTTTGAAGGTGTTGGGGTCCATGAATGTTGGTAATTTTTTAAGAGCCATCTCCTAAGAGTGCAGGAGCAGGCAGTTCCAAAGTGTGAAAAGCCAAGCACAAGAGCAAAAGGCTGTCTTGGATGAGGAGGGATCTTCTTCTAGAACTTAAGCAGAAAAAAGGAAAGTGTAGTGACAGGTGACCCAGGAGGACTGTATGAATGCTGTTCACTACTGCAGGGAGAAAATTCATGCAGCCAAAGCTCAAGTAGCTGTAACAGGTACAAAAAAGGGCCGTTTTAAACATGTTAATAGCAAAAGCAGAATCAGGGCTAACATTCATCCATTACTTGGTTCGGTCACCTCACAAATAGGTGACTGAGGGAATGACAACCTCCCAGCTGACCCTGAACTTGTTCGAGAATTGCTGCTCCAGTTGGATGCTTATTAGTCTATGGGAACTGATGGGATTCCTCACAGGGTATTGAAAGAGCTGGCCAATGTCATCATGGGACCTCTCTCCATTATTTTTTGGTGGTCTTGGGAGTCTGGAGAGGTCCCAATTGACTGAAAGCTGGCAAAAGTTGTCCCAGTTTTCAAGAATCGTAGGATGGTTACAGTGGGAAGGGACCTTAAAGACCGTCTGTTCCAACTCCCTGCCACAGGCAGGAAAAAAGGGTAAGAAGGAAGACCCTGGTAATTACAGGCCTGTTAGTCTCACTTCACTAAATTACTGCCTGATAAAATTATTGAGATAGTTATTCTGGGAATTAATGAAGAACACTTGAGATATAACACAATCATTGGCCATGCTGCCCTGTTCAGAAGGGGAAACTCCTTCTTAACTAAATTAATTTTGTTGTATGACAAGGTTGTACAACCCCATCTAGTTGGCCAAGGAAACCAGTAGATGTGGTGTTTTGGGATTTCAGCAAAGATTTTGACACTGTCTCTCACAGTATCCTTCTGGACAAAATGTGCAGCACACACCTAGACAAGTCCATAATACATGGGTGAACAGCTGGCTGATGGGTTGGGATCAAAGAATTTTCATAAATGGAGTTACATCAGCCTGGCAGCCAGTCATCAGTGGAAACCCCTGTGATAAATTTAAAGCTAGTTCTCTGCAATGTTTTTCTAAATGGTCTAGATGCAGGAATTGAATGCATATTAAGTAAGTTTGCCAATGATGATAAATTAAGAGGAGTTCTGGACTCCTTCGAGGTTAGAAAGGCCTTTCAGAGAGATATGGATAGTCTACACCTGATGGTCTTTATATTCTTTCCAACTTCAGATATGCTACAATTCTAAGGCTAGAATTGAAATCAAAGCTAACCTGAAGACAAGTCAAATTACCTGACCGTTTTGTTAACTTATGTGCAAAAATACCTTTTAATACAGTAAAGGGTGAAAAGAAAGATATTATATCAGCTTCTTTTATTTTATCTTGGATGAAATGCATTGGAGAAAAAGATAAAGATATTAGTTTTTCCTAGGTTTTTTTTTCTTTCTCAATATTTGCATTACTAGCTCCAATTCCCATGTAAGGCTGCTTTGTGGATTTTTCAGTGTGGCATATAAACATTAATTCTGTTTCACATGGTGTGTTTAGAAAAGGCAATAATTGCACAAATGCATTTGCTAAGATTTCCTCAAAAATACTTGGTAATAACAATAATAACAACAGAAGAAACAGCTAAAAGCCATTTGAAAAGCAGAAAAGTTCCAAGTGGTTTTCAGACTGCTGGGGAAAGGTGCTTGTTTTCTCATCTGATATTGTTATTTTAAACATCACTGCTAAGTATTCATTACAGGAACTTTTTCTTCACATACTCTTGCAAAATGATAAAAGCTCTTATACAACTTTGGTTTTCAGCTCCTGTGAAAATTAACTGGAGAGAACTCCCAATCTTGAAAACATACATATTTTAAAGAAAATATTATCAAAATTGCAAATTTTTAACATTTTCCTTTAATGACACGTCGTCACTCTGAAGCCAACAATTTTGCCATGGTGAGGACAATATTCTTCATATTCTGAATTTTGATTTTACATTACTTTCAAAGCTGTTCTGGAGAAATTTTGTTAAAAACAAAAAAGAAAAATAGTTTGACATCTGGCCATATGATTATTCATTACACTTTGCCTTTTTAAAATACCTTTCTCAAAGCAATCTTCAATTTACATGCATGTATATTATATAACACATATTTCATACTGTAAGTAGAAAATAAGATTAAATAGTTTGAGTGAATTGAAAACATTAGGTTCTGAAATTGTATTTCTGCTGATAGATGGCCTATGTTTCCAATGAGCAAATTCATTGTACCAGTTCTCTTCCTAACTGAATTTTGAAAAACCCCGTATTTCCCCTAATATCAAAGACAACTATTTCATTCTTCTTTAATGTTTGTACCTTTAACCTGAGAGGTTCTTATTCAGTTTTCCCAAGTTTTTTTCCTTTTCTATAGAAAAACCATGTTAATTTAGCAATCATAAATTCTAGGTATACATATAGGTCTAGGTATAGGTATAAGTATAGGTATAGGTATAGATATAGGTTTAGTTTTAGGCTGAGGCTTAAGTTTAGGTTTAAGATTAGGTTTAGGTTTAGTTTTAGACCAGAATACACTAGACTAGACTAGGAGAGGATAGGATAGGACAGGATGGAATAGTTCAGCTGGAAGTGTTGGAAAGGATCTACAGTGTTCACCAATTCCAACTGCCAGACCAGCCCTGACTTCAGGGCTGACCAAAAGATAAAGCATGTTATTTAAGGGCATTGGCCAAATGCCTCTTAAAGACTGACAGGTGTAGGATATCAACCACCTCTCTAAGAAGCCTGTTACAGTGTTTGACCACCCTCTCAGCAGAGAAATGCTTCCTAATGTCCAATCTGAACTTCCCTTTGAGCAGCTTTGAGCCATTCTCATGTGTCCTATCCCTCCATCCCAAGGGAGAAGAGGTCGGCACCTCCCTCTCCACTTCCCCACCTCAGGAAGCGGTAGGGACCAATGAGGTCACCCCTCAGCCTCCTTTTCTCCAAACCAGATAAACCCAGAGTCCTCAACAGCTCCTCACAGGACATGCCTTCCAGTCCTTTCACCCAGCTTTATTGCTTTTCTCTGGATGTATTGAGTACCTTCATGTCCTTCTTAAACTGTGTGGCCTGGAACTGGGCACAGTATTCAAGGTGAGGCCACACCAACACTGAATGCAGAGATATAATCACCTCATTTGACCAACTGGTTATACTGTGTTTGATGCACCCCAGGATGTATTTTGCGCACCTGTCTGACAGGGCACACAACTCACTTGTACTGAGCCTGCTGCCAACCAGATCCCTTTCTGCAGGGCTGATCTCCAGACTCTCCTCTCCCAGTTTATACTTGTGCTTGGTGTTACTGTGTCCCAGGTGCAGAACCCAGCATTTTTCTTGTAAAATTTCATACCATTGATGATTGCCCAATGCTCCAGTCTATCTTGATCTCTGTTCAAGGCCTCTTGTATCTTGAGAGAGTCAACAGGACCTCTCAGTCTGCGATCATTGGCAAAGTTGCTAATGGTGCCTTCAACTCCTGCATCAAGAAATGACGGCTAGATAGAAGAGACTACATGTGTAAATGTCATGACACACATCAATAGAAATATAAAATACAGTTAAAAGAAAGCCATGACGTCTCTCCTATTACAAGACATGGTTCGTTTTGCATACACTATGCTGGGCTCAGTGTTTGGCTTGAAAAATTTATAAAATGAGCAGATGCCAAAATCCTATATGGATGACAGATTTTTATTTTATTCTATAGTCCTTTTCCCCCCGCTTGTTTAATACCATTTACCATAATGTCGTTGTGACTGAGTTTTCAGCTGGAAATTTCAATCATGTTCCTCTTTTTTTTGGGGGGATTAGTTTTAATGTTATTGCAAATCTATGCATTTTCTTATTTAAATATCATAAACATGAGCATTGCAGGGCTGTCCAGCCAAAAGAAATAATAACTCACAGGTTAACCTGGACTGGCCACAGCCTTTCTGTCTGTGTGCTGCAGCCTGGAAGTGAATACTTCACGAAATATTGAAAAATAGCAGAACTAAAGCATTAAGACAGAAAATCTTTATTTTCTTTAATTTTTTTCCTCTTACATGTCCTTCCATCTATCTACAAAGCAAGTATTTTCTACATGCATGAGTTTTTATCAAAAGTCTAGCAAATTGCTGACGAATTTTGAAAAGGTGATATAAGGTCAATGTTAAATTGATACATTCCAGTCCAGTAAGCGTTACAATGAGGATCTCCAAACCCTACCTCTGGACTCAATGGAATTCTCTTTGATTAAGTCACTGAAGTCAGGAATCATCTGTCTTTTTGTTCCCCTCAAAATTTTGTTATTTTCAGCACTATCAAAAGTGTTAGGTCTCCCTCACACCAGCCTTGAAATACAGTGTTGCACTTTTCTCCCAACAACATTCAGAAGTCTGATACTAAGAAGTTTTCTATGTTCTGTTTTTTTTGTTTTAACAAGAGTATTGATTACTCACTAATGCACATTCACCCCAGTATTTCTCTTTTTGCTGGTAATATAGTCCCTCTAATGGAGGGACTAAACCATCCATCTCTATTGCATTACCTTTTTCAAAGCGAGTCTGAGGCATTTCCTTATTGTGTAAACTAGTTATCTGGAAAATTGCCATGATTTTAGAAAAGAACATTTTTTAAAAAAATTATATAGGATTACATGCTCTTATGGGTACTTTGAAAATGAAGGCTTTTCCAAAAACGTCTTAAAAGCACTTACACGAGTTAAAAAAAAAAAAAAGGGTAGTGGTGTTGAAGTGCTTTCAGTTAGGAAAAATAAGAAAATCCCCTACTTTGATACTGTTAAATACATACAAAAATTCTTGTCTTTACAGCTTTGCTCTGGTAACCCACATCTTTTCTTGGTCATTTTCATTTCCATTCCCATAACTGTCCTTCATAAGATTATTATATATAATGTAATTTTGATTGCTTTAATCAGGCAGTTTATGAGACTAGTCAGAAACAGAAAAAGAATGGAATAACGAACAAAAGAGAAAAGCATATGTGAAAGAAGTATGGCAGTCTGAATTGGATGTGGATTCAAAGATAGCCTTGATTATCTGCTGTGACTAAAACATTGCAACCACATTAATCATGAAAGCACTTAAAAAAAAAGAGGGCAAAATAACTACACTTCAATGAACTAACTGCTTCTATGCATAAACAAGAACTGCTTTCTCAGTAAACCTTACTTCAGACCAGGAAATCAGAACAAGCATGGTCACAGTCAGAGTACATCATTACAGAAAATAAAAATTAAATAGTTGTTGGAGGTCCTGTGAGTCCCGCAGTATGGTTGCATGCCGCAGATGCTGGAAGAGATGGGACTGATTTCTTCTTCTAAACTTCCTTCAGTGTAATATTGACTATTACGGTTCAGCTCTCAGCATTGGTTATATATGGGTTTCCTTTCTACTTCTGGGACTCTGTTGACTTAGACCAGACAGTAAGCACTAGCAATAAAATGTTATATGTTAATTCATTTAGTTAAAAAAATCTAAAAAGACATTTTAAAATAATTTTATCCAATATTTCTTAAACTGTTTTGATACATGATCTCCACATATCACTCTACGTTATAGCAATGGTGGTTGAAAAGAAGTAAAAAGTGATGATTAACCTATTTATTAAATGGAGGAATATCTGTATCCAGAGGGTAAATAGAAAAGTAACCTGTAGAAGAAAAAGGACTTTGGATAAGCTGTTTTCATCTCAGCTCTGTATTTTATAAATTGGAGAAGTCTGCCACTATAAATGCTTAAGCAGAAATCACTAATGTTGAGATGAGGATATAAGGGCTTCATATCATTTTATGTAATGTCTTCAAATGAGTGTCTGCCATAAAATTATGAGTACTGAGTACTTTTAAATTACTATTAAAATTGCCTGAAGGCAGATCAAACATGATTGGTACCAGGAAAGCTATGTCATCCAACTCAGGTAATCACTTTTTTTTTTTTCAAGCTTGCTGCCCCCATCATAAATATTTAATTCAATCTTAGTAAATGTACATATTGCTTGAGCTTTTGTTATTTTTCGTTTCTCACACACAATTCCTTCCTCTCTCCCTCTCCCCCACTGCTATTTTTTTGTTTGAGTTTTTTTACAGGCATAGTCTACATAGTTATTTTCCTAGAGGAAATATGTAATGATACCAATTGTATTCATGATAGATTTCATAGGAGCATTGTGAGAAATTACTGAATCTGCTGGTATCCTCTTAATTAGATTTAATAGACCAATTAAAACCCTTGACGTTCCTTAAACATCTTGAAACTTCTAGATATAAGGACCAACATAGTTTAAAACTGACATATAAACAACATTGCTTTTAGTTAACAGCGGATATCAGATTTCTCAAATCTTTCCAAAATAAGAGTGTCATAAGACAAAACTAGAAGTTTTATTAGTTTATTCTTCTTTAATATTTTTTTTAATGCAATCTGTTGTCTTTTTTCAACAGAAACACTGAAATAGTGTCAGATAAAATACTCATTTAACCACAGACGTCAAGTGGGCTGAATTCTTTAGAAATCAATTAAAATCATCTTATTATGCTAATCTGAGTAAAATATAAGCTTATGTTGATAAGGCCCAATAACTGTTTTTCCTTATTTTAGAGTCAAAAATGAGTTTTCTCTAGCAGGAAAGTAATCCACTATATACTTTGTCTGAGTGATTTAACATAATTAAGGCCAGTATTAATTCATTAAAGTCCATTTCAGTTTATTAATTTCTCTAGGCACATTTTTATGTGTGAGGGTTTTGCATATAGATGAAGGTGTTCTAGATTCAGGTCTATTGTATTTTGTTCTTTTGTAGACTTTCTATCTGCTGCATTGCAAAGAATGAAAGTGTGGGACTTTTATCGATATTTAAATCAGCTTTGAAATCCTTTCAGCATGCTAATAAGAAAAGGAATGTATCTTTTCCTGGAGAAGTGGGTTTGGTAATTTAGAGACTGACTTCATGCTTAAAAGCAACATTTAGTCCCTAGATCCTATGATAAGGTGGAACATCTCTTTCAGTTAGTGTTAAGCATTAAAAATAAAATTACCTAAAAAAGCATTACAAAATGTGAATGCATTTATCTCACAGAATGCAATATATAAATGGACAGAGTTACCTTCAGTAGTGATAATAAAGGAGATGATTCTGGTGTTCATTTTGATCTTCATTAACATTAAATCTTTAATAAATCTTTCAATAACTGATCTTTACTTGCAAAAAGTATGGGTTTGTTTAAGTACATAAATGTCTCATTTCTAGTGCAATATCTAGTGCACCACCAATTTCCCTCCAGAACAGCTGAGACCATTTTTCTTTAAAGGAAGACTGCCCTGAGATATACATCACACTCCTGCTCCTCAGGTGCATCTTGGCCTTGTCCGGCCTCCAGCTGCGTTGTTAGCAGTATGCTACGTATGGCAGTATGGCAGTATGCCATCACTACTAAATTTCTACTTCACAGTAAGATCAAGATCCATTTCTGCAGTACAGACACCTTTCGAGATCAAATCCTTTCCATCTGTGCCCATGTTAGTGTTTCTTCCCAAGAAAAATGTCTTAAATCTCTTTATAATGTGTGCTTTCAGTATGGAGCCAATTTTCAGTTCCATCCCCGCCTGCTATTGCACCAATGTTCTTCCAGTTCATCCGTTCTCAGTGTCACCTGCAAATTTTATTAGCACATATTCTGTTCAGCCATCCAAGTTATAATGAAAATATTAAGTGGTACATGACATTTGTCAGGTACAAGACAAAGGTCTAAAAGACTCACTTGACATTCCTTCAGTGTATGCTGTTGAATTATTGATACCTACTCTCTGAGAACAATCAGTATTGTGCCAGTTTTCTAGCACTTTTCCTGAGAGTGTATACCTTGCTCAATTTTATCCGTGATATAAGGTACATAATGTAATAACTATGTTTTGTGGCTCGAGTAATAGTTTGATTACATTAATACTTTTTTTATGATAATAGCATGACTTCCATACATCCTAAGCAGTATTGTCCAGATCTCTTACCTGCAATCTCAAGGATTTATTTTGTGTCAGTTTAAAATTTCTGTTTCACTGTTATTTTCAAGCAAAATAAGGAATTTATATGCAGCAGTGACTCAAGCAACAATAAGAGGACCCTGTCTGGAATGGTGTCCTAAAATGGAAGGAAATGCAAATGTTTTCTGAGTTCATATACACAAGCTTATATTCCTATGATATTGATGTGTAGACAAACTACTGGAAATATTGCTGGCCTGGAGCACAATAATCTTTATACCTCTTAAAAGACGCTCACATCTAAATTTTCTTGACTCTACCATTCATAGTAATCTGGCCTGATCATTTTTATGGTTTAATAATTGAGTAGTCAAATAATTACATTGCCTGTACAGCTGCAGATCTAGTGGTCACTCAACACTTTGTATCACTGGGTTTTTAAAGATCCAAAAAGCATTTACCATACTCATTCAGCAGTGAAAGTTACTTGTGTGACTAGTATTCTACCCATTTCATGTCATTCTATGGAATCACATAATATCATAAGTGCTTTGACTTATGAAATAGAAGGATCAAATATTCAAATATTTGAGTTCAAGTTTTAATGAAATTCAAGTTTTAATGTGTAAAAGGAAATCAGGGAATGAAGTTATAAATTACAAAAATATTAAATTTAAGATCAGGTGTGTGACTTTGGATGTGACAAAATAAGATACTCTGTAGAGACAAAAGTTAGCCACAATAATCAACACTGTTAACATTTACCACTATGTAATTAAATGTCAGAATGTTAAAATATACAAACTACACCTTGAAAAAGTACAGACAAACCTTTTGATGCTTCAAGGAAAGTTGTGTTTGCCTTCTGTCACAAAGGGCAGTTTGAGATTCAACTGATTTCTTTTTCAAACTTAGGGTCCTTTCATCTGTAGCAATCCCACAGAGTTTCATCTAACTTCTTCTTATCCTCTACTAGTGAAGGTCCCACAGACTCCCTAGTAATCCATGACAGTGCTTAGCTGTTTACACATATGCAGGGATTTTGCTCATGTCTAACTTCTCTCTTACTGGGAAGATAAATAGAGAAGGGCATTCATGAATAAATACAGCTTCCAATAGCTATACAGCTACTCTGTCCTCCAAGAAGAGTCTCTTCTGGAGTCATTTCTTCGCTTTCTGCTCATTTTTCTTACAGTCCTATTGCTTAAATTTGGCTATGTCATTCTGGCCTCCTCGCCAGATCACAGAGTTGTTGCAGGACAGATTCAACTCTGTTGCAGCTGTCATGCACTGTTTTTAGAATCGTCCCAGACTCCCAATGCCAGGGTGACTGGAAGTGTCGTCAGGTCCCCCCATTCCTGTCACTGCAACCCCTAATCTGTGGCAGGCATGGGATGAGAGGGTACCTCTATCTCTGTCTCTTTTCACATCTCCTTTCGGCTAGGAAGTTGCCAGATCCAGCAGTCTGACAAAAGCTCCATGGCTCAGTTCAAATGTCAGTGAGACTGAACATGTATTCCAAATAGACACGCATATATGATAGACATATATACATATATATGCATATATATACATAAATGCATTTATACAGATGGCCAATCTATGTTATGCACGTACATTAGCATAACACACAGCACTCACAGAAATACTAACAGGACCAATGGCCTCATCCTGTTTCCCCATCTTGCTGAGCAGAGCGTATGGATGTCTGCTGGTGGGTGTCATTCGTATGTATATATACTAGGCAGATCCCTTCAGCATCTGGGCTCAGACATTCTGTCTGGCCAGGAACTGCTGCTGGTCCTCAGTATTTTACTTTTAAATTAGACCTTTTATGCACCCATCTTTCTATTTTCCTGTACTTGTTTCTCCCTACATGATCTAGATCACTCCCCCCACCTCTGACTCTTACCCAAAACATCCTGTAATAAGCCCTATACAATTACAAAACCCTCTTCCCCTGCATCCCACAGTGTGTGCCCTATCCCTGGTTGTATTCCTCCAGGTATGGGAAGTATCCCCAAGAGCTGATACTGTGATTCCCAGCATGAGTGTCCCCCTACTCATGGGGTTAGGAGTGTCCTTGGACAGTCTAGGGGATCAGAGCAGGAGCTCACTCCCCTAACTTGATTATTGGGTACCCTTGCCTGTGTGGTGCCTCTGTGTGCGGAGATGGGACTTTTGTGACATGACCTAATATCATCTTAGGCTGTGAGTTTTGCTTGGACAGTAAGTAATACTTATCTCAGTGAAGCTATTCAGAACTTCTGTTTTGACCTAAATGGGTCTTTAACCTATGATCTAAAAATGTAATGAAGAAAGAGCTTCATATACTGAGATTATCGTGTATGGCAAGATTCAACCTAAAGGGAAATTTTACATGCAGGTAAGTGTTTAATAGAAGCCTCAGCTAGGCAAAATTTCATAAATGTGATTGTAATGCTAAAAGACCATTAACCAAGAGTGGCATGGCTTGCCTGTTGTAACATTATGCTGCTTATCAGCGTGCTGGAGTGGGAGCATAGCAGTAAGCTAAAGTAATTGAATTGCCGAGGTGAGTATCTCCAGAGAGGACGCCTTTAACACCGGAGCGGGGGGAAGCACAGCGTCCAGGAGCCTCAGTTCGGAGCGGCAAGAGCGACCGAGGGAGCCTCAAGTCCTCGACAGGACTTGCCCAGGAGCCGGCAGCTCAGCTGACGCGAGCAGCTGACTCACAGGGGGCGGCGCCAGGAGTGACGGCACCAGCCCTCAGTGGGTAAAACCCATCCCAGGGAGCGCGAGCGACCAGGAGCGTGGCGAACAGGGCGGGCAAACAGGGTGTGGCACGGCAGTTTGCGCGGCAGTTCGCGCAGGCAGGGCGAGCGGGCAGCGAGCGGGATGGTGAGCACTCGCCTCAGGACCAGGGCCCGCTCTGGGAGCTCTGCCCCGGCGGTGGCCAGCGTAGGCACCCAGACAGAGCCGATGAGAGGGGAGGCTGCGGCGCAGACCTCGGAGTGTAGGAAGTGCCTCGACTGGTCTCGTGAGGCGGGGGTGCGCGATGGACAGGGCTGCACTCGGTGCGCTCTGGTGGAGGTCCTCCTGCAGCAGGTGGCTGAGCTGCGGGAGGCTGTTGGAGAGCTAAAAGATGCCAGGGAAGCTGAGAGGAAGCTGGGCTGCTTGCTCCAGGCTCAAACTGCGCAGGGGCTGCAAACGTCCAGCATTGCTCGTATAGGAAAGAAGGAGGGCAGCAACCCAGGAAGCTGGGAATTAGTCACGGGAAAAACGAACAAAAAAAGGAGGAAGAGGACAATTAACGACAAGGAGCTTCCTCCTAAATCTGATGTCCCCACCCAGAACCGCTTCGCGGTTCTGCAGGAGGCTAATGAGAAAGCACCCACCACACCTAATGAGCACCCTGCTGATGCACCAGTAAAGAGGATCACTACTGGTGCCTCCAGGAAAAAGAGGAGGGTCATAGTAGTAGGGGACTCTACTTTGAAAGGCACAGAGGCGCTCATCTGCCGGCCTGATCCAGTCTCGAGGGAGGTGTGTTGCCTGCCGGGGGCTCGGATCAGGGATGTTGCTGAGAGGCTGCCTGCTCTAGTAAGTCCTGCTGACTATTACCCCCTTCTAGTCGTCCATGTGGGTGCTAGAGATATAGACAGCAGTTGCCTGGAGGACATTAAGAAGGACTACAGAGCCCTGGGAGAGGTGGTTAAGGGCTCTGGAGCTCAGATAGTTTTTTCATCGATTCTCCAGGGCAAAGGGGAGGACCTTAAAAAAGCTAGGCGTGTCTGGCAGGTTAATAAATGGTTAGAAAGCTGGTGCCATAGTCAGGGGTTTGGCTATTTAGAACATGGGGCTCCATTTGGGAGGCCAGATCTACTGGAGGCTGGTGGAGCTGGTCTGACAAAGAAGGGGAAGAGCTGTTTTGGTAGGAGGCTTGCCAGGCTGGTCAGGAAAGCTTTAAACTAGATGTGTTGGGGGAGGGGAGCATTGATCCATCCCAACATTCCTGGTCAGTTGCCAGCACCTGTAATAAGTGCTTGGAGAGATGTAGAGATGTTCCAGCTGTCCCAGCCATTGAGTCGGCTTCATTTGGAGCTCGGCTAAGGTGCCTCTATACAAACGCCCGTAGTATGGGGAACAAGCAAGAGGAATTAGAGATGTGTGCAAGGTTACGGGAATATGATGTCATTGGTATCACAGAAACATGGTGGGATGGCTCCTATGACTGGAATGTCGGAATGGAAGGTTACAGGCTGTTTAGAAAAGACAGGCCAGGCAGACGGGGAGGGGGCGTTGCTATCTATGTCAGTGATAGGCTAGAGAGTATGGAACTCTGTCTGGGGATGGGTGATGAGGTAACAGAGTGTTTGTGGGTCAGGATCAAAGGGAAAACAGCAACGGGGGACATTACGGTGGGGATCTGTTACAGGCCACCTGATCAAGAGGACTCTGTGGATGAAGCGCTCTACAGACAGATAGGAGCAGCCTCACGCTCGCACGCCCTGGTCCTCATGGGGGACTTCAACCATCCTGACATCTGTTGGAGGGACGGTACGGCCCGGCACAAGCAATCCAGGAGGTTCCTTAATTGTGTGGAAGACAACTTCCTCTTTCAAGCAGTAGAGGAGCCGACGAGGAGAGGTGCCATGCTGGACCTTGTGCTCACCAACAGGGAGGGACTGGTTGGAAATGTAACGCTCCAGGGCAGCCTTGGCTCTAGTGATCATGAGATGGTTGAGTTTGAGATCCTCAGGACGGTGAGAAGAGCATGCAGCAAGCTCACTGCCCTGGACTTCAAGAAAGCAGACTTTGGCCTCTTCAGGAACCTCCTTAGTAAGGTTTCATGGGATACAGTCCTAGAGGGCAGGGGGGCCCAAGACTGCTGGCTGATATTCAAGGATCACCTGCTACGTGCTCAAGAGTGTTGCATCCCGACTAGAAGAAAGTGCAGCAGGAGGGCCAGGAGACCTCCATGGATGGACAAGGAGCTGCTGAGGAAACTTAGAGGGAAAAAAGAAGCTTATAGAAGGTGGAAGCAAGGACAGGCGGCCTGGGAAGAATACAGGAGCATTGCCCGAGAAGCTAGGGACCAGGTTAGGAAAGCTAAGGCCCAGCTAGAATTAAGTTTGGCAAGTGATGTAAAAGATAACAGGAAAGGATTCTATAGATACGTAGCAAATAAAAGACAGGCTAGGGACAATGTAGGCCCTCTCCAGAAGCTATCAGGAGAACTGGCTACCATGGATTTGGAGAAGGCTGAGGTTCTTAATGACTTCTTTGCCTCAGTCTTCACCAGCAAATGCTCTGACCACACAACCCAAGTCTTGGAAAGCAAATGCAGGGACTGTGAGAATGAAGACCTTAGGCCCACTGTAGGAGAGGATCAGGTTCGAGACCATCTTAAGAACCTGAACGTGCACAAGTCCATGGGACCTGATGAAATCCATCCACGGGTCCTGAAGGAGCTGGCGAATGAAGTTGCTAAGCCACTGTCCATCATATTCGAAAAATCCTGGCAGTCAGGTGAAGTTCCCAATGACTGGAAGAAGGGTAATATAACCCCCATTTTCAAGAAGGGGAAGGTGGAAGACCCGGGGAACTACAGACCAGTCAGTCTCACCTCTGTGCCTGGCAAAATCTTGGAACAGTTTCTCCTGGAAAACATGCTAAGGCACATGAAAAACAACGAGGTGGTTGGTGACAGCCAACATGGCTTCACTAAGGGGAAATCCTGCCTGACCAATTTGGTGGCCTTCTATGATGGAGCCACGGAACTGATGGACAGCGGCAGAGCAGTCGATGTCATCTACCTGGACTTGTGCAAAGCATTCGACACTGTCCCACATGACATCCTTGTCTCTAAATTGGAGAGACATCAATTTGATAGATGGACCACTCGGTGGATAAAAAACTGGCTCGATGGCCGCACGCAAAGAGTTGTGGTAAATGGCTCGATGTCCAGTTGGAAACCTGTAACGAGTGGTGTCCCTCAGGGATCGGTGTTGGGACCGGTCCTGTTCAACATCTTTGTCGGTGACATGGACAGTGGGATTGAGTGCGCCCTCAGCAAGTTTGCCGATGACACCAAGCTGTGTGGTTCGGTTGATACGCTGGAGGGAAGGGATGCCATCCAGAGGGACCTTGACACGCTTGTGAGGTGGGCCGATGCCAACCTTATGAAGTTTAACCAAGCCAAGTGCAAGGTCCTACACCTGGGTCGGGGCAACCCCAGGCACTGCTACAGGCTGGGCAGAGAAGAGATTCAGAGCAGCCCTGCAGAGAAGGGCTTGGGGGTGTTGGTTGACGAAAAGCTTAACATGAGCCGGCAGTGTGCACTTGCAGCCCAGAAAGCCAACCGTATCCTGGGCTGCATCAAAAGAAGCGTGACCAGCAGGTCGAAGGAGGTGATCCTGCCCCTCTACTCTGCTCTTGTGAGACCCCACTTGGAGTACTGCGTACAGTTCTGGTGTCCTCAACATAAAAAGGACATGGAGCTGTTGGAGCGAGTCCAGAGGAGGGCCACGAGGATGATAAGAGGGCTGGAGCACCTCCCATATGAAGACAGGCTGAGGAAGTTGGGGCTGTTCAGCCTGGAGAAGAGAAGGCTGCGTGGTGACCTCATAGCAGCCTTCCAGTATCTGAAGGGGGTCTACAAGGATGCTGGGGAGGGACTCTTCCTTAGGGACTGTAGTGGTAGGACAAGGGGTAATGGGTTCAAACTTAAACAGAGGAAGTTTAGATTAGATATAAGGAAGAAGTTCTTTACAGTGAGGGTGGTGAAGCACTGGAATGGGTTGCCCAGGGAGGTTGTGGATGCTTCATCCCTGGCAGTGTTCAAGGCCAGGTTGGACAGAGCCTTGAGCCACATGGTTTAGGGCAAGGTGTCCCTGCCCATGGCAGGGGGGTTGGAACTAGATGATCTTAAGGTCCTTTCCAACCCTTACGATTCTATGATTCTATGATTCTAAACACAATGTAATCAAATAACTGAGGTACAATTACAGGTTTCTACAATATTTGTGATGTATTTCAAAATATGATGCTTTCAAATTTTTTTTTTTCATCTTCTAGCAACGTATAATAAAACCTGTGGAAGTACAAAATGTATTAAGTTGGGAGAAATTGTATTATAGTTAAAAAAAATAAAAAAATATTTTAAAATAAACAGACGGTGCAGGAAAAGCCGTCAATATGACATTGATTTAAAATTCAGATATCATTATTCGACAAAACTTTTATAATCTATAAATGATTCATATACTTTTAGGTTAGGTTTTGGGGGTCTTTATCAAACTCACTTAGAAAGGTTATTCTCAATCTTACATACTGAACAAAAAAGAAAAAAAAAAGAAAGGGTAAAATGGAAATGGTGATGTAGAGAAGCCTGTGTCCTGAAATACAGCTGGCTGGCAATGAAAAAAAAGATAATCCACATGCATCAAGATGTAATTCACATGCATTGTTGTATTATACTAGCCTGCACAGTATGACAGAACAGGATTCATGCCTTGCAAGACTACTGGCAAACTAAGCCACTGATGTTGACAAAACCACTGTCACCCACTCAGCAAAGCTCATTGATTGATAGTTCCTAGAAGCACTATTCGGATGTAGCGTAGCAGAAAGGCTGTTTCTTTCATGTAGTGTAGGGAAAAGTCTTTTAATTATGTAGTCTGCCTTTTCTGGAGAATAGTAGCAAAACAACAAACAAACACAAACAGCAGGTTTTCTTCCAGCTGTTGTCTTCCCTTTATCAATCCTTCAAAATAACCCTCTTTGTGCATAGCTAGAAGTTAATTTTGTTCATGAAATATGACTGGAATATTTTTTCTAGATCATTTCTTTTTTGTGGCCGAACTGTATTACCTGTTAGTGTAGACTTCCATTAGAAATAAGAGAACCAGGAATTTTAAGAGACCCTCTTTTGACAAGACATTCATTTTGGTCTTACAGGCTTAACAAAATTCAAAACTGACTTAATTCTTGGACGATAAACTATTTGAAATCTCTGTTCTAAGATGATTGCATGTCCTCATTAGCCATTATTTTAATTTAGCTATCACTCTAGCCCCAAATGGTTAGAATAATCACAGTTTGTGTTCTTAGGCTGAATGATATTCTCTTTTACCATTTCACATCATCTGTGAAAGTATTTTCTCTAGAAGGGGAAAAACTTGTCATTTTCTTTCTGTGAATCTTGCTAGGAGGATCTGTCCACAATTATAGTTTTTGGTTTGTGGGGATTTTATTTATTTTATTTTATTTTATTTTATTTTATTTTATTTTATTTTATTTTATTTTATTATTTTATTTATTTTGTTTTGTTTTGTTTTGTTTTGTTTTTTATTTTATTTTATTTTTATTTTATTTTATTTTACTTTTTTTATTATTATTGTTAACTGTCAATATACAAAAATGTAGAATGTGCTTGTTTCTTAACTTCAAACTGGATTTGAAGGTTGGAACTTGCATGATGTGCTAAAATGAAAGAGTACTTAAGACTGCTAATAAATCTAGTAACTTCTGTTTAAATTGTTAGCTCTTGTTCAATAGTGTGAATTAAATAATGCAAGGGAAGACTTTCCGCTTAAAGGTCTTTCCAAATGTCATTTAAGTTAATATTCAGTGACTCAGGTCACTGAGCAGTGTTTCTAATTCAACTATTGCTTTTTGTTTACTCTGCTTATGTGCAGAAAACACAAACTGCAAGGAATAGAGAGTTTTATGCAAGTATATATGAAGTATATAAAAACTATACATTTGGTCAAAGAGACGTTTGGTTTTGGGTTTTTGGTTTGTTTTTTTTTTTGGAGGCAGTTTAGCAATACAACTGTTATAGATTATAACTTAACAAAGACTACCAGGCTTTTATTGTAGTGTTTTCCTGTTTGCTTTTTATTTGTTTCTGAAAAGTGAAGGCAGGGTGTGGAGACATTTCACAAGCAGACTGAATCTTTGTAATACATGTACCTGTCTGGGTTTTCTGTAGAAGATGTTCATGTTTATATCAAACCTAGAATTGCCCCAGGTTTGAATCCAAGGATCTATTTAAGATGTAGTAATTCTCAGGCTCGACCATGTCTCTCTACACCAGGCATCAGTATGAGAATCTTCACAGTATGTGGTTATAACTTGTCAGGATTCAGCAGTGACCGTATTTTTTCCATAACTGGTCTCATCCTGGTGTTTTCAGAACCAAAATTGGGTAGGAAATCTTTCATTTGCATAGTTAAAACTATGAATTATAAGTAGTATTCCTTGAGTACTACCTTTAAAAATGCAAACCCAGAATTACAAGAGTTGACTCAAACATTTTTCAGCTGTTGTAGAATGTATAAGGTTTGGTTGTTTGACTTTGGAGTGCCATAAAAATTAATTTTAAGCACTGAGTTCACATCTTCGTGTTTGACAGGAAAAAAAAATGCCATTTTGCCCAGAGTATCCAGCAACTGTCAACAGGGCAAATTCTTGCATGCATTTTAGGAGCAGCTATCTTTTTCTTTTTTTATTTTAACCATAGAATATTGAAATGTGTTCCTAGTCACGGGACTTTTTTCTTTCATTAGAAATATTTTATTATTGGAATATTTTACTGTTTAATTACTTTTCAAAACTCATATTTTAATTTCTTTTTAAAAGAAATTAGAAAGATGGACTGGTCCATGTGAAAAATATTTTAGTGTATTTTAATGTTTAAAAAAAATACTTTAAAAATATGTGCCAATTGTTATAATATAAAATCAATCTTTATTTGGTGACTGGTTAAAATACCGACTTGCCAACGAAGAAAATGATTTTATGTATTTTGATTAAATCATGTCATTTTCTTCTTACTCCAATTCCTTCAGTAATTTTGCTGAATACCTTGGTAAAATAGTGTGTCTTGTTTGTTTTACTTTTTGAATTTAATTCAAATGAGCTACATGAGCTACACACATGGGTGTAAGGTCTTCATTTGATACCTCTGGCTTAGACTCAAATATAGAAGACTACTTAAAGCTATAGATTATCACCTTGACAAGAAACATTGAGTATCCTGTTTGTAAAAGATCTACTTTCATTTTTGTTTAAATTTTCCCAAGAAATTTTCATTCAAACTTAGTACCCCTTATAGAGAGAGTTCGTTGAGTTTTTTTTATAGTTAACAGATTGTAGACCTAATTAGAAGAGCTATTTACACTGTAGATGGCACACTTTGAAGGCATGTTACATATATAAAGCTGAAAAAGGGAAAAAAATACCAAAACCAGGAAAAGGGAAAAGTGGCAATGCAATTAAACTATTAGCAAGTGGACACTTATATTGGATGCCTTTAGGGGCAGGTGGAAGGAAAGATTCATTTTTTCTTTTCAGTTCTAACGACTGTGCTACACAGCAGTTTAAGTTATTGCTAGTATGGTCCGATTTTTTCTTTTTCTTTTTTTTAAACACGTATTTTCTTAATGACAAATACTTTTATAAATCATGGGAAGTATGGTGTATCCTAGCACAAACACAATTTAACTACTAGATTTTATTATTTCTTTTTATGATACTGAGTTAGTATATTACAATTAGCTCTTTGTTTCCCCTATTAAAAAAGATCCTGATGTAATTATACCTTCAGAGTGTGTTAATGAACATAATGAACATAATATCAGAAATCTTGTTGACTGTTTTATATGACATAAAACTGATAACGTGGAAAATTTGGAAGTTAATTTGATTTGATTGCCAGGAAACATTTAATTTAGCCTACTTATATATTTTTTCAGAAAGAATAAAGAAGAGGAAGATGAGAAACAGAAATAGAAATAGAAATAGAAATAGAAATAGAAATAGAAATAGAAATAATAGAAATAGAAATAGAGAGAGAAAGAGAGAAAGAGAGAAAGAGAGGAAGAGAAAGAGAAAGAGAAAGAGAAAGAGAAAGAGAAAGAGAAAGATGACGAGACAGACAATATCGGACTCCAAGCAACTCTATAAGAGTTATAGTTGAAGACCTTTCTTTGAATCATCTGCTCCAATATATATCCTTAAGCCCTATTATCACATGCCTTAAGCATAGCTGATTGGTTACATTTGCTTTCCACGCGCCATTCATGCGCTCTGAGCTAATACATGGTTGGTTGGCTAGCTATACTGCGTTACCGCCCAGTTCCTGGTTATCCCAATTGTCCATCCTGTTTTTGTTCTTGCTTCGTTGCTTATCTTCCTCATTCCACGTCCTTATCTTCCTCATTCCACGTCCTCAAGTGTCTTTAGATGCACATGAGGGTCGGGCCTACGTGACTTCTGTCAAGTACACGACTCTTGCACAGGGCCTACTCCATTTCCGTATAAGCATGCCCATTTTCTTCTAGAAAGGATCCCACAGAAAGAGAGAGAAAGAGAAAGAGAAAGAGAAAGAGAAAGAGAAAGAGAAAGAGAAGTTAATTATTTACCTCTTTGTTCTTCTCAAATTAAATGCTTTTCATGTAGGCATTTGTGTCTTTTTCTTCTTATTATTATTCTTTGTTGATGTTATTTTTTAATAAATCTAGTATAAACATTTTGTAAAGAGAATCTCTTTTCTAGTACTTTTAATCAGATGAGGGACCAGTGAAAAGGAAGGAAAAAAAGCATCAGGGAAATAAAAAAAAAAACAAAACCCAAACCGAACAACCAAGCAACCCAAAACAAAAGCTATGGAGTGAGCACGGAGCTGAAAAGATCCTCTCCTGTGATTTAAGAGCTGTGCAGATTATGTGAGGTTGTAAGAGAAAGTTAGAATCAGCTTAAGTCATGATAGAGCCAGCTGCTCTGCCCTAAATTTTCAAGATGGACAAGAAGCAGGAAGCTTAACATACAGCTTAGACCCATGTTCAGAACCTTTGAAAGCAGCTGATATTTTTTTCAAATCTTAAATATTCGGATGCTTGACTGTAAGTTTAGAAGTTTGCATACATGGACATTTGTTTAATTTATTGTAAAGAACCTTACTTTTAAATATGACATTTATTTAAAGTACATAAAAACTTTGGTAAATCAGAATTTATTAATGCTCATGTTTTTTAATTCTTTTTTCACGTTAGATGGCCCAGGACTGCTTATATGTTCCCCGTGACTGGCTGCGCCCATGCAGCACTCTCTGTTGTAATCTACAACTTTGTTCATTGATGCTTCATATATTCGCACTCAAGATCTTCAGATTTTCTCTTTTCACTCCTTGAAAAAAAAAACAAACCAGTAGCAAAAGGCATGTATTATCATAAACCAGATAGTCTTTGACATCGGACTTCCTGTTGAATGTTGCAGCAGAGGATATGCCTTCACTTTATGAAGATTTTCCCATAATATGTCCCAAAATTTTGGCAACACAATCATATCTGTAGTTCAGTATTCAGTCTACATACTCCATAATCTACGGTCAGCTTTCCAGGGAATTTGGATTTTCTTTTCTATGTGTAGCATTTTTTGCTTTACTGCACTTCATGTTACTGATTTCAAAGTGTTTTGACAATTTATCAAGATCACTTTGCATTCAAACCTTTGTTTCAAAACCCTTGTAACTTTTCGCAATGCAAGTTGCCTGTATATACATATTACAGGCACATATCCTTTTACATCATCCAAATCACTACCCAGAACTATCCGTTATAGGCTAAAAGGATTTCTTCTTAGTATGTCAACAATTGAATTGCTTACAGATATCTTGTAACTCTTAGTTTTACACCCAGCTCTACTGTGCTTTTGTCTACTTCCATATTTTTCTAGTTAACACTGACAAGTGACATAAACAACTATTTCAGAAAGTATTCCAGATATATTCCTTTCCCTCTATTTACTAGTGCAGGGTGTTGGTTAAAAAAAGAAAAAAAATGTGATTTTAGATGATCTTTTTTCTCCCTAAATTCTTGTATATCTTTTAAATTTTATAATTTTATTATCAAAATGGTGACAAAATGAGTATTTAATAATTTATACTGGTATCTTTATTAAAAACCTGAGTAATAAATCTCAGAAAGTAGAAACTGTAGAAAGTAAAACTGTGTTTACTAAAAATATGCTCAATCGTTGTTAAGTGATTTGGTATAATTGTAAAAAAATTATAGTGTGCTTGTGCTGATTTTGGCTAGGATAGAGTTAATTTTATTCACAGTAGCTGGTATGGAGCTATGTTTTGGATTCGTGCTGGAAACAGCATAGATATCACAGGGATGTTTTCATTATTGCTGAGCAGCAGTTACTCAGAGCCAAGACCTCTTTTGCTTCTCACCCCACCCCACCAGCGAGCAGGGTAGGGGTGCGCAAGAAGTTGGGAGAGGACACAGCCGGGACAGCTGACCCCAGCTGGCCCAAAGGGTAGTCACTACCATATGACTCCATGCTCAGCAAATACAGGGGGGGAAGAAGGAAGAAGGAGACATTTGGAACCAACTGTCTCGTGTGCTGGAGCCCTGCTTTCCTGGAGATGGCTAAACACCTATCTAACCACGGGAAGTCAAGAACGAATTCCTTGTTCTGCTTTGCTTTCATGTGTGGCCTCTGCTTTACTTCTTAAACTGTCTTTATCTGTACCCTGGAGTTTTCTTAAATTTACCCTTCTGATTCTCCCCACCCCCATCTCACTGAGGGGAGTGAGCGAGTAGCTGTGAGGTACTTAATTGCTGGTTAGGAAAAAAATAAAAACAAGCAAAAGGTGGGTCAGGAAAGAGTCATCTTTACTTTTGCCCCAAATAATTCAGCCATGACCCTGAGGCAAGTCATAGTTAGATAATGAGAAAAAAGTCTCTATGAAGCAGAGAAGCAGAGTGTCTTTACATCAATTCATTTCTTCCCAGCTGAAACCCATTCAAGAATTTTAAGGCTTAATTATCCAATTTTTGACAAACACTACTGCTTAGCTTTTTTTTTTTTTTTTTTTAAATATATTGGTAAATGTTGAAAAGTAGAGCTTCTCAGATTTTTGAACTGGTGCACCATACCTCTATTTAATAATTAAAAGAAATAGCTTACAGTACGAAATCTTTACATCTGGAGAAGGAAAAAAGCAGAATGTTATAAGAGTGGAAAGGTT